>NW_027362770.1:12455000-13055000 GCF_046119375.1 Phyllobates terribilis
GGAAGACCAAGAGTCACCTCTGCTTCTGAGGATAAGTTTATCCAAGGCACCAACCTTAGAAATCGCAGGTTAATAGCAGCTCAGATTAGAGACCAGGTCAATGCCACACAGAGTTCTAGCAGCAGACACATCTCTTCAACAACTGTTAAGAGGAGACTTTGTGCAGCAGGCTTTCATGGTAAAATAGCTGCTAGGAAACCACTGCTAAGGACAGGCAACAAGCAGAAGAGACTTGTTTGGGCTAAAGAACACAAGGAATGTGCTTTGGTCTGATGAGTCCAAATTTGAGATCTTTAGTTCCAACCACCGTGTCTTTGTGAGACGCTGAAAAGGTGAACAGATGGACTCTACATGCCTGGTTCCCACCGTGAAGCATGGAGGAGGAGGTGTGATGGTGTGGAGGTGCTTTGCTGGTGACACTGTTGGGGATTTATTCAAAATTGAAGGCATACTGAACCAGCATGGCTACCACAGCATCTTGCAGCGGCATGCTATTCCATTCGGTTTGCGTTTAGTTGGACCATCATTTCTTTTTCAACAGGACAATGATCCCAAACACACCTCCAGGCTGTGTAAGGGCTATTTGACCAAGAAGGAGAGTGATGGGGTGTTACGCCAGATGGCCTGGCCTCCACAGTCACCAGACCTGAACCCAATCGAGATGGTTTGGGGTGAGCTGGACCGCAGAGTGAAGGCAAAAGGGCCAACAAGTGCTAAGCACCTCTGGGAACTCCTTCAAGATTGTTGGAAGACCATTTCCGGTGACTACCTCTTCAAGCTCATCAAGAGAATGCCAAGAGTGTGCAAAGCAGTCATCAAATCAAAAGTTGGCTACTTTGAAGAACCTAGAATATAAGACATATTTTCAGTTGTGTCACACTTTTTTGTTAAGTATATAATTCCACATGTGTTACCGTAATTCATTGTTTTGATGCCTTCAGTGTGAATGTACACTTTTCATAGTCATGAAAATAGAGGAAAAATCTTTAAATGAGAACGTGTCTCCAAACTTTTGGTCTGTACTGTACATGGCCGTAGATTAGTCAGGATTTTGGGACCTTGGGATAAAACAGCCCCCACTTCAACCTCTGAGGCATCCACCTCTACAATAAACGGTTTCTGAAGATCAGGTTGTATCAGAACTGGAGCAGACATGAAGCACTCTTTTAGTTTATTGAAGGCCCCAATAGCATCTGATGGCCAAACCTTAAGATCCGCCCCCTTACATGTGAGATCAGTAAGAGGTTTAACAATCTGCGAAAAACCCCTTATAAATTTTCTATAGTAGTTAGCGAATCCTAAAAAAAAGTGCTTTAAGGTCGTGGGTTGAACCCAATCAATTATAGCCTGCACCTTTTCAGTATCCATTTCAAAACCCTCAGCAGATACAATGATCCCCAGAAATGATATTTCCTGAACAGAGAAAGTACACTTCTAATTTGGCAAACAAAGAATTCTCCCTGAGTCTTTGTAAAACACAACGAACATGCTCATAGTGTGAACTTAGATCAGATGAAAAAATTAGAATCTCATCGAGGTATATCACAATAAAACTTCCAATGATATCAGAAAAAATGTCATTCATAAAGTTCTGAATAACGGCAGGTGCATGGGTTAAACCAAAAGGCATGACCAGATTCTCAAATAGACCCTCGGTCATTAAAAACACTGTTTTCCACTCATCACCCTCCCGGATTCGTATCAGATTATACACCCCTCTCAGATCAAGTTTAGAAAACCATTTAGCCCCAGTTAGCTGATTATATAGGTCGGGAGTGAGCGGGAGGGGGTAAGTATTTTTAACAGTAATTTTCTTCAGTTAACGGAAATCAAGGCAGGAACGGAGGCCACCATCTTTCTTTTTCACAAAGAAAAAACCAACAGCAACAGGCAAGGAGCAAGGACGGATATGACCCTTTCGCAAACTTACTTTAATATATCCTTTCATAGCGGTCCGTTCAGGTCCTGACAAATTGTACAAGTGAGCCTTAGGCAATTTGGCATTAGGAATTAAATCAATAATACAATCATAAGGATGATGGGGAGGTAGTATCTCTGCCTCTTTTTCCGAGAACACATCACCGAAGTCTTTCAGGTACGCTGGCAGACCCTCCAGACTAGCGGAGCAAATTTGCACCGAACGAATACATCTTTCATGGCAGTTGGGGCTCCATTTAACAATATCCTTTTGCCACCAATCGATAACAGGATTATGAACATGCAGCCAAGGAAACCCCAACACCAACCCAGCAGGTAAATTATCCAACACATATCAGGAGATAGACTCATACTGCAGTGTTCCCACTCTTAGTGTGAATTCCTCCGTTACCAGCTGGACAAGGTTCTGGAGTAATGGTGTCTTGTCAAAGGCAACAATCTGAATGGGTCTTTCCAATCTAACTGTCCCTAATCCTAATTTAAGAACCAGTCCAGAATCAATAAAGTTTGCAGCAGACCCACAGTCAATGAAAGCAAGCGCAGATAACCATAGGTTCTGAAAACATAGTTCCACGTTCAACAATACTTTATCTGTGGAGTAAAAAGGTACCTAAAAGCCTTGGTGACCTCCTTGAAAATCACCCAGGCTTAGGCTTTTCCCGATTACTTATTTGCTTAAGGGCAGTCCTTGAGATAATGCCCAGCGCAACCACAGTAGAAGCAGAGTCCGAAATAGCGCCGACGTTTCCTCTCCACTTTCCGAGAGCTGGCTGCTCCAACCTCCATTGATTCCGTCTTATGTAAGGAAAAAGGCTCAGGAGGAATGACCGAAACCCCTTTTCGCTCATCAGCTCTCTCCCAAATCCTGCGGTCCATATGAATGGCCTGAGTCATAGCCTCCCCCAAAGACAGGGGTGGAGGATACAAGGCCAGTGCATCCTTAAGAGAATCCACAAGGCCACGGCGAAACTGCCACCTGAGAGCAGCATCATTCCAAAAAACCTCAGAGGACAATTGCCGGAACTCCAAACTATAATCCTCAGCGGTGCGGCACCCCTGCGTCAGGTTCGTGATGTTAGCCTCTGCGACCTGGACCCTGTCAGGTTCGTCATAAATCCATCCCTAGAGCGTCAAAAAAGGCATCGACATAAATCCGTTCTGGGGCTAGTGGGGGCAAAGAAAATGCCAAGTCTGAGGACCCCCACACAATAGGGAGATGATTATACTCACCCGCTGGGACTCATCCCCAGAAGACCAGGGTCGCAGAGTAAAAAGTAATATACAGCTCTCCTTGAACACCCTAAATTGATCCCTCCCCCCCTCCCAAGAATTTGTCAGGAAGTGCCACAGCTGGTTCAGGGGAGGTCGACATATCACATTCTGTTTTTTGTTCATTCTGCCTCTCAAAAATCGGAATAGAAAGTAATCAAAAAACGTTGCGTCTGAAAATGGTACCAATAAAAACATCAACTCGACCCGCAAAAAACAAGCCTCAACATGACATGTTGGCAGAAACATGGAAAATTTTAGCTTCCAAAATATGGCGATGCAAAATCTTGTTTTTGCAACAACAAAAAAAGCGTCTTTTAGTGTGTGATAGCCAGGGCTGTGGGGTGTGGGTCTGTGTCCATTTTGGTGGAGTCGGTATATAATGGACCGACTCCAACTCCTAAAATGTATATAATAAATTGGGTACAGTAATTCAATGCACTTTGTGGGGAATATTTTTTTCATAAGAATTTGGGAAAGTTATGAAATGTCCTATAAATGTCTGTCCTATTCCTGATCTAAGGGTCTAGACTTTTAGCTGAGATGAATCTGTGCTACAGTAAATTTATCACTTAAACATGAGCCATGCATGAGGGAGTCGGAGTCATGGAAATCGAGGAGTCGGAGGTTTGTCTTACCGACTTCACAGCCCTGGTGATAGCAGCCAAACATGAATTATGTAAATCTGGTATTGCTGTAATTGCTCTGACCTGAATAATAAAGTCGTCTAATCACTTGACCTACTGTTGATTTGTTAATTCTGCCAGCCAAAGATTGCAGTAAGGCTCAGCTCACATTTATCCTGCCCTCTACACTAAGCGCTTACATCAGGCTTTCCATGTAAATCTCTGAAATGTGCGATTCAGACCGAACCCCCAACGGAAAATGCCCTACAATGAGGCAGATGGAGACAGTTTCGATGTTGTCTGGCCTATGATCCGGCGATGTTGCATCTTTTTAAGCATGCACGAAAACTCTGTCCACCACAGTTTTTGTGCACTTATGAAAAGGATAACGCTGAACATAAGTCAGACAGAGTCCAGAGTAAGGCTTTGTGCTGAAACGCTGCGAAAATGCTTTTTAATAGATCTGCCATGCATAGCAATGCTAATCCGGATGTGCTGTGCACATGATGCGGAAATTTCCGCTCCAGATTCGCATTGCGTTAAAAAACGAAGCAGGACCATTTCTAGTGTGATCCCGCAGTGAATTCCCGCCCATGGAGGTCCATGTAGATGTAACGGGTCTGGGAGGTGGAACCTCTGTGCAACTATACAAGGAGGCAGTCCTTGTAAGGAAGCGGGTGGCTCCCAGGGAAGACGGGCAGGTAGTCACGGCAAGTGACAGGGACAGTCTCTGGGTAGAGGGGCAGGTAGTCATGGCAAGTGACAGGGACAGTCTCTGGGTAGAGGGGCAGGTAGTCACGGCAAGTGACAGGGACAGTCTCTGGGTAAAAGGACGGGTACTCACGGCAAGTGACAGGGACAGTCTCTGGGTAGAAGGACAGCAGGCAGGTGGCTGGTGAGCGCTCCCAGGTGAGCGGGCGAGAGTCTCTGGACGGGCAGGTGGTCACGGCAAGTGACGGCAGAGCCTCCAGGTAGGCTAGCAGACAGGTAGCAGGTGAGCGCTCCCAGGTGAGCAGGCAAGAGTCTCTGGACAGGCAGGTGGTCACGGCAAGTGACGACGGAGCCTCCAGGTAGGCTAGCAGGCAGGTAGCAGATGAGCGCTCCCAGGTGAGCGGGCAGGCTGGTCCATAGACAGACTGACAGGTGTCGGAAAGCAGACCGTTGGACCGCAGGCTTGCAAGCAGGTAAATGGATATCAGGCAGGTATCAAGCAGGAATCTGGCAGGTAACTGGCAGGTAACAGGCAGGAATCCGGCAGGTGACTGGCAGGAATCTGGCAGGTGACTGGCTGGTAACTGGTAACGGGACCTGAGGGCTGAAGCAGAGTGAAGGCTTTGCAACAACATTGCTCGGGCACCTCCATTTTGGAGGAGGTGCCTAAAATATGGGAGGTCCTCCGGCAATTGGCCGGGGACCCCTTAGGACGGCGCGCGCGGTCCCTTTAAGAGAGGGGGAGCGCGCGCGCCCTAAGCACACTGCCGGGGAAGGAGCGTGTGCCGGAAGCAGCGGGGAGAGAAGCGCTGGCGGACGCTGCGCCAGGAGCGGGGAGGTGAGAGGGACGGCGTCTCTGCCTAGTACGGGGCAGAGACGCCGATGCTACAGTAGATTTGCTGCGTTTCAATTAAAATCAATGGCCGTGAATTTGTGGTGGAAACGCGGTGCAGGTGGGTACCCTTGTTGGAGAGGAGGACTACAACTCCTCTCATCCCAACTGTGCTCCCGCTGATAACAGTATGATTAGTAGTCTTCCCAGCCAAGCCGTCTACCATGTGCTGTAAAAAAAAAAAAAAAAAAAACCTCCATAGTGTCTGGCGGCCCCCGGTGTCCTCCTGGTCCCCGGCAGCGATCCTCTTCTCCCGGCAGCCGGCGGTATACTGCGGGGAGCGGGCTCGCTCCACGCAGTGTACTGAGCTGCCAGGACCTGCGGTGACGTCAGCGATCGCTGATTTCTCACGTGACAGATCTGCTGATCGCTCACGTGACAGATCTGCTGATCGCTCACGTGACAGATCTGCTGATCGCTCACGTGACAGATCTGCTGATCGCTCACGTGACAGATCTGCTGATCGCTCACGTGACAGATCAGCTGAGCGCTCACGTGACAGATCAGCTGAGCGCTCACGTGACAGATCAGCTGATTGCTCTCGTGACCTCACCCTGGGAACTTTCAGAAGGAAGTTCCCAGGGTGATGGCAGTGAGAGCTCACCGGGGCTGATCAGCTGATCTTCACACCCCTGTCAGTATACACTGCTGTCTTCTACAGCAGTGACATCATGATTGCTGATGTCACTGCTGTAGAAGTGACATGGATCGTCGTGGGACACTCCTTAGTGGTACGTGAACTGCGTCATTGACTGCGGACAGGTGAGGAATATGGTTTGTTATTTTACGTTTTTTTCAGAAGATCGATGGCCTCGTGGACCCGTGCAATAAATTTAAAAAAAAAAAAAACGCGTGATTTTTATTTCATTAAAATACTTTATTCTGGCCATGTTTTTATTGCAAAGGCAGCTACCATTTTACTACGCAGTTAGTAATGGGGCTGTCTTTTAGGCGCCCTCCATTACTAACCTGTGCTTCACGTCAGCCACCAATACAAGGCTGACGTGAACCCCAACCCCATTACTCCACTCACCACCTCTACAAGGCAGTGGGAAGAGCGGAGGCTAAGCGCCAGATTTGGCACATAAGATGGATGCGCCATTTCTGGGACTGCTGAGGGGTGATATTAATAGCCGTGGAGGGGGCTAGTATCCATGGCCCCTTCCCTGGCTATTAATATCAGTCCGCAGCTGTCTGTTTAGCCTTTTCTGGTTAGATTTTATAGGGGGACCCCACGTCAATTTTTTTCTGGGGTCCTTCTGTAATCTAGTCAATAAAGGCTAAACAAACAGCCGTGGGTTGATATTAATAGCCAGGGAACATTGTTGGCTAATGGCCCCTTCCCCGGCTACTAATATCAGCCCCCAGCGGTTGGCTTTCCCTCTGCTGGTTATAAAAATGATGCGTAGCCTGAGACTACTTTTTTTTTTTTTTAAAAATTTCGACTTTGTGCCAATGATCCAGGCGTAGCAGTGCTTTGTATGCATATTTTTTGCTGCGTCCAAAACGTTGCATTCTATTGAACGCAGGTAAATCCACATGTGTTCATTGACTCATGCATATTTACTGCATTCAATACTTTCTAGTTGTCAAATTTCTGTTGCGCAGACGAGCGACTCCGCAATAGAATTTGACATGCTGTGGTCCTGAAAGATGCACCGCATGTCAGTGTCCACGGGTGATCCGCAGCCTCAGATGGACATATAGTGGACATGGGATTTCTAGAGTGTTACCCTCGCACCCAGACTGACTGGCGTGAGCATAATTAGTGATCCCACTGTACCATGAACCGAGGAGTGCCTGGAGGGGCGTAACTAAATATCAACCCGATCCGACCAAGGTCGCACGGCGGCTCAGTTGACTCCGTGAACCAGGAGGAACCGAGTAGAGGGACCAGTTGCTACTCCAGGTCAGACCCCGGTCACAGCTGTTGACCCACACCGGGGAATGCAGGAACAGGCAGGTTAAACTGGCATATTGACTGGTGGGTACTGGCAGGCACGGCTGGTATGTAGACAGGTGGATATTGACAGGCACGGCTGGTATGCAGACAGGTGGGCACTGGCAGGCACGGCTGGCATGCAGACTGGCGGGTACTGGCAAGTAGGAACGTAGGCAGGATAGGGACCAGTACAGACAGGGATACAGGAACAGAGCCGCAGGTGCGGTAGACAAGCAGAGCAGAGCAAAATCCGCTGATGCGGTGAACAAGCAAAGCAGAGCAAAACCCGCTGATGCGGTGAACAAGCAAAGCAGAGCAAAACTCGCTGATGCGGTGAACAAGCAAAGCAGAGCAAAACCCGCAGATGCAGTGAACAAGCAAAGCAGAGCAAAACCCGCAGATGCGGTGAACAAGCAAAGCAGAGCAAAACCCGCAGATGCGGTGAACAAGCAAAGCAGAGCAAAACCCGCAGATGCGGTGAACAAGCAAAGCAGAGCAAAACTCGCTGATGCGGTGAACAAACAAAGCAGAGCAAAACCCGCAGATGCAGTGAACAAGCAAAGCAGAGCAAAACCCGCAGATGCGGTGAACAAGCAAAGCAGAGCAAAACCCGCAGATGCGGTGAACAAGCAAAGCAGAGCAAAACCCGCAGATGCGGTGAACAAGCAAAGCAGAGCAAAACCCGCAGATGCGGTGAACAAGCAGAGCAGAGCAAAACCGCAGATGCGGTGAACAAGCAAAGCAGAGCAAAACCTGCAGATGCGGTGAGCAAGCAAAGCAGAGCAAAACCACAGATGCGGTGAGCAAGTAGAGCAAAGCAAAACTCGCAGATGCGGTAGACAAGACAGGGCTCTGTTCACATGGAACAGACTGGAAAACACAAGAACATAGCTGGAACACAGGAGTTAGATACAGACGCAGAGAAACAGAACGAGCAGAACCAGATACACACAAGGTACTTGCAATGAAGTAGCGAGTGGACACAAAACTCACAAACAGAAGTACAGAGACAACGAGGTGGAGTTAGATACTGCAGAAAAAGGGGAAGGTACAGACATAGAGACAAACAGGTAACGGACTAGGACACTGTTCAGACAGGATCTGAACCAGGAACAAGATACAGGAACGAGCCTGGAAACTCAGCCCCCAGGGTGGCGGAAGCTGACTAAAGTCACAGGTGCAGGTAATAGGCCTGGGTATACAGCCCCCATGGTGGCTGAAACAGACTAGATACAGGACAGGACCTGGCAACTAAGTTGAAAGGAACAAACAGATGGAAAGTGTTGCTCAGGCCCCTCCTACTGGGTGGAGGAGGTTTAAATATCCAGTGACTTACAGCAATAGGCTGGGGACGCATTAGGACTGTGCACACAGTAGCTATAAGAAACAAGCAGAAAGCTGCGCTGACGCCCTAAGCAGTCAGACAAGAGACATGGACACAGCAGATACTGAAACAAAATGTACAGCCTGGACTGACAGGTAAGATTGCGGTCTTGCATGGTCGGAGGTGGTGCACCATTCAAGCACGCCACCAGGAATGTTACATAGAGATCCCATCCAAAATACTGTAACATCTGGACGCTGCGGGTTTGATGCTGTATAAGCACCCAGCGTCAAACCTGCAGCGGCTTCTGACAAGCTAGTCTCCGCTGCAGATTTTGACCGATTTGAAGTGTCATCATATGCGGTGGATTCACATGTACCGACAACAAAAGTGTGGCATTAGACCACAACGTTTTGGATGCAGCAAAAATACGTCCAAATCGCTGCTGAGTGCTGATCGAGGGGATATAGCGGCTAATGAACTAGCTGTGAGATGTTATTAATGGCCAGGGACCATGTTTGCAAATGGCACCTTCCCAGGCTAAAAATAGCAGCTCACTGCAGCTGCATAAATTATGTGAATAGAAATGGTAATGAAGATTGGGTGAATGGGATTAGCTGACACCCAGCTCTTTTGTTTGGTTATGACAAGGTGTCAGTCAGACCTTTTCATGACGAAACTTAATTAAAGTAAAGAGTTAAATAAACACACAGACGCGGAGTAAACACTTTATTTGAAATACAACAGACACATTCTTTAATCTTTCAAATTAACCAATATACTCATCCCAGTTCTGATGAAAATCCAAGGTTTAAGCAATGTCCCACCAAATAACTTTATTAAGCTCCAAAAAGCATATATTGATGTACAAAAACGCTTAAAAAAATCATAAAAAAAACGCATCAAAAACGCTTGTAAAATCCACATGAGTTTTTCCTGCCAAGGAGATGCAGAAACGCTCAGGAAATTTCTGCTTCAAATACGCATCGTGCGCACATAGCCTAACTCTGCTGCCTCATTATAGTGAATAGACTGGTCTGGCATGTCATTTGGCGATTCAGATGGAAATCCTAACGTAGAGCACCGGATAAATGTGATGCAAAATGTTTCCAATAAAAGCGGCAGCTCAATGCACAAATAAACCAAGTCCCCACTCAGGTCCGTCATCTGTTGAATGAAATATTGTGGGCTTCCACATTACTGGTAGCACAAACCAAAAACCTTTTTGACTCCTCATCTCCCAAAAGAAATTCATCAAATTTTACACTCCCAAATCTAAATGACCCCTCCCTTCTGAGCCCCACAGTGTGCCTAAACCACATTTAGCATCCACATCCACATGTTTAGCATTTCTGTAGCGATGAAAGCCCGTCTAATTTACGGGTGGATATCTCTAGAATAACGAGCTGGGCATGATGCCCAGTACATTGTAGTGCCCTGTACATTACAATAGAAGATTTGCATTTTTTCCAGAAACAAGCAGCAGTGGATGTTGCTGAGTGAAAACACCCATGGAGTCAAAATCCTCACTAGACCTGTAGATAAATTCTCAATGAGGTATAATTTCTAAAATTAGATCACTTGAGGGGGGGGGTTCTGCTCTTCTAGCACTTAGTGGCTCAGTGTATGGAGTCTGCAAACTGTTCTAGGAAAATCTGTACTCCAGGAGGCCAATAACGCTTAGTCTCTCCTGAGTCTCGCTGTGTGGCAAAGCAGTACTGTGTAGCCTCTATGTTCAGCAGAAATTGTGTGACAAATCTTGGTGGCATTTTTACTCATTTCGCCTTATAAAATATGTAAAATCTGGTGCTAAAACTAAATTTTTGTGGTAAAAAATGTAATTTTTTTTTTCACTTCCCAATGGTATAAAATTCTGTGATATCCCCGTGGTGTCAATATGATCACACCCCTAGATGAATTCATTGAGAGGTGTAGTTTGTAAAATGGGGTCACTTATGGGGGTAGTTATGCTGTTCTGGCATCTCAGGGGCTCTCCCAGTGGGTCATGATACCCACAATACATGACCGTAAAATCTTGACATTAATATGGCGCTCCTTCCATTCTGAGCTTTGCACTGTGCCTGAAAAATATTTCCCGATTTACATGTAGGGTATTGGCGAACTCAGGAGAAAATGGACCTCTCAGTTTGTTGTGCAATTTCTCCTATTAGTTCTTAGAAAAATAAAAAAACTTGGGACTAAAACAACATTTTTGTGGTAAAAATGTAATTATCCTTCCTTCACTGTCCAAAGGTATAAAATTCTGAGAGACACATGTGGTGTTAACATGCTCACTGCACCACTATATTAATTCATTTGGGGTGTAGTTTCTAAAATGAAGTCATTTATGGGGGGTTTCTGCTGTTTTGGCACATCGGGGGCTGTGCCAATGTGACATGGCATTCTCAAACCAGTCCAGCAAAATCTGAACTCCAATATGGTGCTTCCCTTCTGAGCTTCGCACTGTGCCTCAAAAGTAGTTTTTGACCACATATGGGGCATCTGTGTACTCAGGAGAAATTGCACAGCAAATTTTGGGGTCCTTTTTCTCTTGCTATCATTGTGATAATGAAAAATTGTGGGGCTAAAACATTTTTGTGGGTTCATTTTTTTTTTTCAATTTCACAGTTCAACATTGAAAATTATATGAAACACCTGTAGGTTCACCGAACATGTAGATACATTCCTGAACTCCTTTCTGATATGAGATGTATACATACATCCCTGTGGCCTGGTACTTTTTGACCAGGGATGTATGGATATACCTAAGCAATTTTGCGCACCCAGAGGCGGTGCATGCTCGATCGCCGCCGGATGTCAGCTGATTCTGACAGCGGACAACCAACACTCAGTGCCAGGAGCACTTCCGCACCACTCCTGGCACTTTAATCCACTAACTGATGCTATTGCAGCATTTAGCGTGCAGGCAGAGGGAAGAAGGTCCCTCAGCCTTTGGATTGGAGACTCTGCGATGTCATCGACATCATGAAGACATCCGTGTCACCAGAGCTAGGAAAGTTTCCAGATCATGGGCAGTATATGATCTGGCAACTGTGTGTCAGTGCAGAACTGACAGTTTGCATAGTATAGGAATGCTGCTGCATCCCTGTACTATACAAGCGATCAGCCTGCAATTAGTGAAAGTTCCATAGTTGGACAAAGTGTAAAAGTAATAAACTGTGGAAAGAATAGAATTTTTTTTTTTTTAAATCACAAAGTAATAATATAAAATGAAAATACATTGTACCCATAAATAAATTTGTGAAGAAAAAAAAAAAAGTACACATATTGCCATGTCCGGAATAACCTGACCTATAAAACTGTCCCACTAATCAACCCCTTCAGTGAACACCATTAAAAAAAGGGCAAAAAACAATGCTTTAACATAACGCCAAACAAAAAGTGGAATAAAATGCGATCAAAAAGATAAATGTGAATAAAAATGGTACCTCTGACAACGTCATCTTGTCCTGCAAAAAACAAACTGCTGTACAGCTCCATCAACCGAAAAATAAAGTTATAGCTCTCAGAATGAAGTGATGTAAATTTATTATTTTTTTCCTATAAAAGTTTTTATTGTGTAAAAGCACCAAAACATAAAAAAAACCTCTAAAAATGTGGTATCGCTGTAATCGTACTGACCCGAAGAATAAAGCTGCCTATTCAATTTTACCACACATGGAACAACATAAAAAAAAATCCTGAATTGCTGGCTTTTGTTCATTCTGCCTCCCAAATAACAGAATAGAAAGCGATCAAAAAATGTCATGTGCCCGAAAATGGTATCAATAAAAAACGTCAGCTCGTCCCGCAAAAAACAAGCCCTCACATGACTGTTGGCCGAAATATGGAAAAATTATAGCTCTCAAAATATGGGGATACGCAATAAAAAGCGTCTTTTAGTGTGTGACAGCAGCCAAACATAAAAACCCGCTTTGATTCTGGTATCGCAGTAATCATACCGACCCAAAGAATAAAGTTGTCTAATCACTTATATCGCACGAGGAACCGCATAAAAAACAAATAACACCAATTTTTCACCTGCTGTTGATTTGTTCATTCAGCCTTCCAAAGATCACAGTAAGGCTCAGCTCACATTTATTCTGTGCTCTACGCTTACACCAGGGTTTCCATCTAAATTTCTGAAAAACATGATTCAGACAGAACCCCCGGCAGAAGATTCCCAATAATGAGGCAGATGGAGGCACTGTGGACGCCGTCTGGCCTATGATCTGTCGGCGTCTGTCTTTTTATTTTATTAGGCATGCATAAAAGTGCTGTCGGACACAGTTTTGTGCACTTCTGAAAAAGACAACGCTTAACAGAGGCCAGACGGAGTCCAGAGTAACTCTGCTGCCTCATTATAACGAATGGATCCCTTTGTGGTTCATCTGAATCACGTCACTGTGAGATTTTGATGGAAATCCCGATATAAGTGCTCATCGTAAAGCGCAGGATAAATGTGATCCAACATGTTATATAAAATGTTCCCACAAAAGCTTCAACTCAATCCATCAAAAAAAGCAAGTCCCCACTCAGGTCCGTCATCTGTTATTGGAAATATAGGGGCTTCCACATTACTAGTAGCACAAAGGCTATGGAAAAACGCCATGGCTCATTGCCCCCCAAAAGAAATGGAGCAAATTTTCCACTCCCAAATCCAAATGCCCCCTCCCTTCTGAGCTCCAGTGTGTGGCTAAACCGCAGTTAGCATCCACATGTTTGGCATTTCTGTAGCGATGAGAGCCTACCTAATTTACAGGTGCTTGTCTCCAGAAGCTGGGCAGAACATACTGGTCACTACAACTTAATGGTCAGTACAACGGCAGTTTGCAATTTTCACTCAGAAGCTTCCACTGCTCCATTTTATTAGGCCTGTCCTGTGCGGGAATAAGAGACAGACAGTTCACCTTGTAGCGTGGGTCTAGAAGTTTCACCAACCAGTAAAGACTGTCACCCAAAATTTGAACAACGTGAGGGTCACGGGAAAGGCAGCAAAACATAAACTCAGCCATGTGTGTCAGACTGCTAACAGGCAAGACTTCCATGTCCTCACCAAGAGGACGACTGACAATGCTCTCCTCCTCCTCCCTGTCTTCAGGCCATCCACGCTGAACAGACGGTATGACAGTTGTGCATGTAGTATTGTCTATAGCGCAGGAAACTAGCTCCTGTTCTTCCACCTCCTCCTCTTCCTCATTGTCACTCAATCCACGTTGGAATGAGATGAGGCTGGGCTGTGTGGAATCACCCTGTATTGTTCCTTGCTCCATCTCATCTTGCTCCGCCTGCAATACATCCTCTTTAATTGTGAGCAGAGAGCTATTTAGAAGACAGAGAAGCGGAATGGTGATGCTAATTATGGTGTCATCGCCGCTCACCAGCTTGGTGGAGTCCTCAAAGTCTTGGAGGATGGTACATATGTCTGACATCCATGTCCACTCCTGAGGTCTTATGTGTGGAGTCTGACCTGAATACCGATGGCCTTGTTGATGCTGGTAGTCAACAACTGCCCTTTTCTGCTCACAAATCCTTCCCAACATCTGCATTGTAGAGTTCCAACACGTGGGGACATCACACACCAGTCGGTGAGCTGGAAGCTGCAAGCGCTGCTGAAGCACGGCAAGGGCAGTGGAATCTATAGCTGACTTTCTAAAATGGGCACACAGGTGGCATACTTTGACAAGCAGCTCCGGGTAAGTTTTGAGAAACAGCTGAACCACGAGGTTAAGCACATGGGCCAGGCGTGGTACATGTGTGAGCTCGCCTCAGAGTCTCCACCAGATTTCGGCCATTGTCACACGTTGTGCGGTTTGTCACCTAAGCATATTAGCTTCAGCACAGGCTTTTGCCGCTTGGCCGAGGCAGTGCTGCAGTGCTTCCAGCTTGTGACTGATGTAGTCATGTCAGAGATGGAGGCTCAAGAGTAGGAGGAGAAGGTGCAGGAGCTGTAGAATGTGGGGGCAAACCTGATTGACCCAGGGCCCGCAATCCTCAGCGTTGGGAGGATGTGTTCCGTCCCAAGGTCCGACTGGGTCCCGGCTTCCACTATATTAACCCAGTGCGCCATCAGCGAGATGTACCGTCCCTGCCCACAAGCACTGGTTAGGTGGACTTTCCCAGTAACTGCGACGTTTAATGTTGTGGGACACGTGCTCGTGTAATGCGGGGATGGCACACCGGAAGAAATAGTGGTGGCTGGGAACCGAGTACCGAGGGACAGCTGCCGCCATAAGGTTGTGGAAAGCTTCTGTCTCCACCAGCCTAAAAGGCAACATTTCAAGCTCAAGCATTTGCGAAATGTGTAAATTTAGTAGTGTGGTCTATGGGGCGTTGGCTGCGTATTTGGGCTTGCGTTCCAAGGACTGGGGTAGGGACAACTTAACACTTCACTGGGACAAGAACGTGGACGTGCTTTCTGATGCTTCTAGTTGAGAGTGTGCAACGACACGTGCAGGGCGGGAGACATCTTGGCATGTGCCGTGGACAGGGGATTGGCTTTCACGCACAACAGAAGAAGCAGCAGTGGTGTCACCTGCAGACACTGTTTCGGCCCACTTAGTCCGGTGCTTTGCTGCCATGTGCCTGATCATGCTGGTGGTGGTCAGGCTGCTAGTTTTTCTACACCTGCTGATGCTGGCCTGGTAGGTGGTGCAAATGGCCTGTTTGGGGTTATCTGCAGTGTCTTTAAAAAACAACCGGACTCAGGAAGACCTAACAGTTGTACTGGCAACTTCCGTCATGTTGGCGTTATGAGGAACGGTTTCCAGGCCTTGTGTCTGCGGCCACCACACTGCTTCTTCCTGCCTGTTGTAGTGCCCCCTCCCCCTGTGTGCTGCTGTCTTCTCTCTGCATGTCCCCCTGCCAGGTTGGGTCAGTTACTATATCAGACACCACCTTGTCTTCCACTTCCGCACCCTTTCCTCCTCCTGACTTTCTGGTAATTGTGTCTCATCATCATCATCCACCTCTTGTGACAGTAATTGCACTTTCCCACCGTTGCCTTCATGTGACCGTGGCTGCTCCAATATTTGGACATCGCTACACGCGTTCTTTTCTTGACTCGCTTGAAGCTGGCCGGGCGAGAGGCCCAAAACTACAAATGGAAAAGTGAACAGCTCTTCTGAGTGTCCAAGTGTGGGATCAGTTTTCTCCGGGCACTCGGCATGGTGGGAGGAAGGAGGATCAGGGTGAGGAATATGCGATCCAGACTCATGGCTACTGAGACTCAACCGTGTGGAAGACAGGGTGGTGGTGGTGGCAAAGTGACTGAAAGCATTATCTGCTATCCAACATTTTGACACTGCTCTGGGTTCAATAGTGGTGTACTGCAGTCCCCTAGTAATTGGGACTGGATGGTCGAGCGACAAGAAGTGGGTGTTTGTTGTGGCACAATTTCAGCTTGGCCACGGCCTTGGCCTCTGCATGCACCATCACCATCACGTCGCCTTCCCAGTCCCTTGCCACGAACCTTGCCCATTTTAAATGGAGAACAATATTTTCCACTTTCACAAGAAATGACTGGTTTTGGAACGCAGTTATATGTGATACATCTGACAGAGAACCACAGTTTTAAATAGCAGGCCTGTAATTTATTAATATTATTCTACAGAGACCTAGTGTGAATAGCTTGACTAAAACACTGCAACGAAAATGGAAGGCAGAAATGGCTTATTTTTGAACACTGTTATAGGTGATATGTCTGACAGAGAACCACGGTTTTAAATAGCAGGCCTGTAATTTATTAATATTATTCTACACAGAGACCTAGTGTGAATAACGTGACAGACACACTGCATTTCCTGTTATAGGTGATATGTCTGACAGAGAACCAAGGTTTTAAATAGCAGGCATGTAACATACTAATACTATTCTTCACAGACACCTAGTGTGAACAGCTTGACTGACCCAGAATGGAAAAGGCCAGTATTTTCCACGTTCAGTTCAAATTTCTGGATTTTTATCGCTGAAATATCTAGCAGATCTGGCTGTATTCTGCAGTGCTAACAAGCAAATGGAGCAGAAAAATGGTGTACTCTGGATTGCTTTTTAAGCAAATAACCAGGATTAAGGTAAAAAAAAATTTTCCCTGGCCCCTGATATCTGGGACTATGTCTGAAAATATCTGTAATTATTACAGCAGCAGCAGACAGGACGTTCACTGGACCCTCTTGCGCTATGTGCACTGCAGTTTGGCACATACACTGCCTCCCTGCCTAACTCCTGCCTAGCACTGATTATATGCAGCTGGATTAGTCCTCAGAAGGACTGTTAGTTCAGATGGATATATAGATATGCTGTGGAATACCTATACTAGCTATAAACAAGCAAATCTCTCGCTGACTCAGCAGCACCTCTCCCAACTCAGCCTGTGTCCGGGGTAGACTGTGACAGGCATAGCGGCGTCAGGTCTTATATACACTGCTCAAAAAATTAAAGGGAACACACAAATAACACATCCTAGATCTGAATGAATGAAATATTCTCATTGAATACTTTGTTCTGTACAAACTTGAATGTGCTGACAACAAAATCACACAAAAATCATCAATGGAAATCAAATTTATTAACCAATGGAGGCCTGGATTTGGAGTCACCCCCAAAATTAAAGTGGAAAGACACACTACAGGCTGATCCAACTTTGATTTAATGTCCTTAAAATAAGTCAAAATGAGGCTCAGTATTGTGTGTTGCGGATGGTCTCCTGTGGGATCTCCTCCCAGACCTGGTCTAAAGCATCCGCCAATTCCTGGACAGTCTGTGGTGCAACGTGACAGTGGATAGAGCGAGACATGATGTCCCAGATGTGCTCAATCGGATTCAGGTCTGGAGAATGGGCGGGCCAGTCCATAGCTTCAATGCCTTCATCTTGCAGGAACTGCTGACACACTCCAGCCACATGAGGTCTGACATTGTCTTGCATTAGGAGGAACCCAGGGCCTACCACACCAGCATATGGTCTCACAAGCGGTCTGAGGATCTCATCTCAGTACCTAATGGCAGTCAGGCTACCTCTGGCGAGCACATGGAGGGCTGTGCGGCCCTCCAAAAAAATGCCACCCCACACCATAACTGACCCTCTGCCAAACCGGTCATGCTGAAGGATGTTTCAGGCAGCCGATTGCTCTCCACGGCATCTCCAGACTCTGTCACGTCTGTCACATGTGCTCACAGATGAAAGCAGGTTCACACTGAAGAGCACAGGGCGCCAGTGGCGACTTTGCCAATCCTGGTGTTCTGTGGCAAATGCAAAGCATGCTGCACGGTGTGGGTCTGTAAGCACAACCCCCATCTGTGGACGTCGGGCCCTCATACCACCCTCATGGAGTCGGTTTCTAACCGTTTGTGCAGACACATACACATTTGTGGCCTGCTGGAGGTTATTTTGCAGGGCTCTGGCAGTGCTCCTCCTGTTCCTCCTTGCTCAAAGGCAGAGGTAGCAGTCCTGCTGCTGGGTTGTTGCCCTCCTACGGCTCCCTCCATGTCTCCTGGTGTACTGGCCTGTCTCCTGGTAGCGCCTCCAGCCTCTGGACACTACGCTGTCAGACACAGCAAACCTTCTTGCCACAGCTCGCATTGATGTGCCATCCTGGATGAGCTGCACTACCTGAGCAATGTCTGTGGGTTGTAGAGTCCGTCTCATGCTACCACGAGTGTGAAAGCACAACCAACATTCAAAAGTGACCAAAACATCAGTCAGAAAGCATTGGTACTGAGATGAGGTCTGTGGTCCCCATCTGCAGAACCACTCCTTTATTGAGTGTGTCTTGATAATTGCCAATAATTTCCATCTATTGTCTATTCCATTTGCACAACAGCATGTGAAATTGATTGTCAATCAGTGTTGCTTCCTAAGTGGACAGTTGATTTCACAGAAGTTTGATTTACTTGGAGTTATATTCTGTTCTTTAAGTGTTCCCTTTATTTTTTTGAGCAGTGTAGATCTGATGACACTGAGCGGCCAGCCAATCACTGTAATGCCCACAACCAACATGGCAACGGCATTACAGTGTGTGGCAGGCAATCTCTGCATGTTCATTGGCTCTCTAAAGAGCGCCAAATTTGCAGGGAGGGTAACAGAGTTCCCGCCCGAGCAACCCGGAAATACTCGCCGTGCGAGTACTGAGGAATGGCGAGCACGTTCGCTCATCACTACTAAGCAGTACTACTCAGCCACATATGGGGTATTTCTACATTCAGCAGAAATTGTGGAACAAATTTTGTTGCAATTTTTACGCATTTCTCAGTGTGAAAATGTAAAATCTGGGGCTAAAACAAAATTTTTGTGGTATAAATGTATTTTTTTTTCTTCACTGCCTAATGGTATAAAATTTTGTAACCCACCTATGGTGTCATATGCTCACTGCTCCCCTAGATTAGTTCATTGAGAGGTGTAGTTTGTAAAATGGGGGTTCTGCTGTTCTGGCACCTCAGGGGCTCTGCCAATGTGACATGGCACCCTCAAACCAGTCGAGCAAAATCTGAACTCCAATATGGTGCTTCCCTTCTGAGCTTTGCACCGTGCATCAAAAGTAGTTTTCGATCACATATGGGGTATCGGTGTAGATTGAAAAACAAATTTTGAGGTCCATTTTCTCCTGCTATCCTTGTGAAAAATGAAACATTTGGGGCTGAAACAACATTTTTGTAGGAAAAGGATGTTTTTTTTTTCATTTTTACAGATCCACGTTGTAAAAGTCTGTGAAACACCTGTAGGTTCAAGGTTCTCACCACACATCTAAAAGTTTCCAAAATTGGATCACTTGTGAGGGGTTTTCACTCCAAACGCAGTATGACACCCGCAGAGCATTTCATCAAAGTCTGTGTTCCAAAATTTCACTCCTTTTTTTCTGAGCCCTGTGAGTATCTGCATGCCCAGGAGAAATTGCAAAACAAATTTTGGGGTCCATTTGCTCCAGATACCCCTTTGTAAATAAAAAAATTAGGGGCTAAAAAAACATTTTTGTGGGAAAAATGGGATTTTTTCTCCATGTTATAAACTTTTGTGAAGCATTTACGGGTTAAAGGTGCTCACCACACATCTAAATAAGTTCCCTGAGGGGTCTAATTTGTAAAATGCGGTCACTTGTGGGTAGTTTCCACTGTTTAGGCACATCAGGGGCTCTCCAAATGCAACATGGCGTCCACTAATTTTTCGAGCAAATTTTATTCAAAAAGTCAAATGGCGCTCCCTCCCTTCTGAGCCATGGTGTGCGTCCAAACAGTGTTCATTTTATCGTTTTACCCTTGTGAAAAATAAAATTTGGGTTTAAAATTATTATTTTTTTAAAAGTTTAATGTTCATTGTTTTCTTCCACATTCCAAAAATTCCTGTGAAGCACCTGTAGGGTTAATAAACTTCTTGAATGCGGTTTTGAGCACCTTGAGGGGTGAAGGTTTTAGAATGGTGTCACCTTTGGGGATTTTCTGTCTTAAATACCTCTCAAAGTCATTTCAAATGTGATGTGGACCCTAAAAAATGGTTTGGTAAATTTTGTTGGAAAAATGAGAAATTGAGGTCAACTTTTAACACTTATAACTTACTAACCATAATAATTTTTTGGTTCCAAAATTGTGCTGATGTAAAGTAGACATGTGGGACATATTATTTATTAACTATTTTGTGTGACATATCTCTCTGATTTAAGGGCATGGAAATTCAAAGTTTGAAAATTGTGAAATTTTTGCCAAATTTCCGATATTTTCACAAATGAATGCAAGTCAAATAGAATTTTTTTTACCACTATCATGAAGTACAATATTTCACGAAAAAAATCATACTACCCCTTTATTCGTTATATGGCTAATGTGTACTTGATCTTATACCTGAGTCTTCACCGTTAGCTGCTGTTTTAAATTTTTTGGTATTTTTTGCATAATTTGTTGGATATTTAAGACTTTTACTTAATCTTGCTCTTCTTGGTGGATTCATGACTCCACATTTTTTTGAAAATATATTGACTAGAACTAAGATTCTGCCATTCGATACAATTAGGTTACACCTAAGTTTTGCCTTTTTGGTTTTGCTTTTTAAATCGATTAAAAAAAAGCTTTTTTTTGATAGTCAAATTGTAAGAATTCCAACTTTTTCTTGTTTTTATTTACTGTATGATGGCCTTGCTTTTGCATAACAATCTGTAGTCTTTATTGGTACTATTTTTGAATATGGTAAAAAAATATATATTTTTCAACTTCAAAATTCCAAATTTTTATTAGAACATCTTTAAAAGTTGATTACATAAAAAGGTCTGCATGACGACCTAGAAAGCAATGCATTTCAAACACTCTCAGGCGTCCTTTTTCAAAGTTACACATGGTACATCTTGAAAGGAAATTTAACCAATGGTGTAACCAATGAAAACTCATCCATACATCACATGATCCGCAGAAATGACAATAAAATCAAATGCATAACAAAGGAAAAAACACTAAAAAATATGCAACCATCAGGACACACATTCAAGTTCTACATTATTAATAATTAAATATACCTTCTTTGCCTGCATTTAAACCTGCAGGATAGCATGTGCCAAGGTAAAATATCCAAAACTCCTCCTTTGTCAGAAGGGGCCTCCTGATGTCTCCTCCTGTCGGTGATTTTATCACCCTTTCAATGTTCAAAACTATGAAGGACGTTGAACGTAGTTCATGATAAGTGATAAAATGCTCTGATGCATGGGAGATGGTACAATTGGAACTGGAAAAAGAAATAATATCTGTTAGATACTCAGAAATACGGACTTGTAATTTCCTAGTCTAGTGGTACATCCAATATACTTTAAATCATACTCCACACATTTTATCATGTTAACCACTTTTTGGGGTTGCAATTAATATATTCTTTTAATTCTATATTGCTGTTTATCATCATGACCTAAAAATGTGCATGTGACTATGGAATGCTTACAAATTCTACATTTAGTACCTTCACAATTGAAAAAACCTGGATGATTCAGCCAGGTCCTGAGCTGATTTTTGGAATTATAAAAACTGGGGGATATAATATTGCCTAAAGTTGCTGCTCTTTTAGAAAGGGTGAGAAAACCCAGCTCCAATATATTAGACAATATGACGTCTTCATATAAAATAACGATATGTTTTAGAATAATTCATTTTATTTTGTTAAACTGAGGACTATATTGAATAGATAAAACTGGCCTGTTACCTGTATGTGAGGCAACTGTTAGAACCTTGCTCTTAGTTTTTTTTTCCTTTGCTGGTCACATGACCTTGTTGGCCTATTTAATCCTGCTCCGCCCTTCTGGCTTTGCTGGACTTCATTGTTTAACTACTTTCTAGCTAGCCTGTGCTCTGTATCTAACTCTGTTAGTTTGCTTGGTCTACGGACCTCTTTGTTCTATATATTTTGTTTGTTCGTCTGTCTGCTACTATTTCTGTTAGGAGGTGTCCCATTTTCCTCCCAGTCCTTAGTACTTGTAGGGATTCCTTTCCCACTTCTATAGGTCTCCGTACAGACTAGCTTAGGACTTTAGCAGGTCTGATCGCAGGATCAGGTTCCCTGTTACATCGTAGGGATTCAGCTGAGTTCTATCGTAGGGACAGATCTCCTCTCTTTCCTTAGCTCTGGTAGCAGAACATAACAGTAAGTCCAGCCCAGCAAATGCTCTAAGGAAAGATTTTTTCTGTTCCATCATGGTGTCGGTTCCGGATTTGGCTAAACACCTGCAGGGACTCTCTTTGGAGGTGACTGAGCTCCGTCAACACGTGAGTAACTGTCCTGGAGCACATTTCTTGGAGCCTAAGGTACGTTTGCCGGATTTATTTTTTGGTGAACACCGAGAATTTTTTTCATTTAAAAATGCTTGCTTATTGTATTTTCGTTTGAGACCCAAGTCCTCTGGGGATGATTCCCAGCGCATAGGGTTTATAATGTCACTTTTGCGCAAAGAGCCTCAGGAGTGGGCCTTTTCTTTGCAACCTAGGGATACATGCTTCAGTTCAGTGGATAGTTTTTTTTCTGCTTTGGGACTATTATATGATGATCCTGATCGTGTCTCATCAGCTGAGACTGAGTTAAGACGTTTGAGACAGGGATCAGGTAATGTGGAAAAATATTGTACTCATTTCCGTAGATGGTCTACTCAAACAGGGTGGAACGATTCTGCTCTGAAAAGTCTATTTCTTGCTGGGCTCAGTGAAAGGGTTAAAGACCTGCTAATTGCTTATCCTACACCTGAAGATTTGCAACAGGCTATGCAATTAGCTATACGGGTGGATAGGAGACTGCGTGCAAGGGTTAATGAGAGCAAATCCTCTGCTATGTCAGTTTCTGGTTATGAGAATGTGTGTACTAACAGTGGTGAACCGATGGAGATTGGAGCGATGACACCTCGCTCTCAAGAAAAAGATCGCAGATTTTCTGAAGGCTTGTGTTTCTATTGCGGAAAATCTGGTCATTTAATTAAAGACTGTGAGCTTCGTATCAAGAAAGAAAAAAAAATGGTCAGTCATGCCCTTATTGCCTGTTTAAATTCCAAGGGTGTATTTTTAGCTGCTTCCACGATTGCTCAGGAAAAATTAATGGAATTTTGGGTGTTTGTTGATTGTGGGTCTACTCTGAATGTTATTGATGGGGGATTCTTGGAAAGACTCAATTTAAAACCCGAACCTTTATCATCCCCCATTGCTGTGGTTTCGGTGGATGGTTCCCCTTTGAAGAATATTACTCTCAAGGTCTGTGAATTTCCTCTCACTATTAATGGTGTTCACCACGAGAAATTGGATTTGGTAGTTTTGAATAACTTGCCTTCTCCAGTAATATTGGGATTGCCCTGGTTAAAATTTCACAATCCTGTACTGGATTGGTCTACCAGTGAAATTAAATCCTGGAGCCATAAATGTTATGACAAGTGTTGTAACGGGCATATTGCAGCTTTGGATAGGGGAGAATTGCCTGTTCCTATTCAGGATTTTTGGAGAGTTTTTTCTGAGAAGGAATCGCAGGTTTTGCCTCCCCATAGAGACTATAATTGTTCTATTGAATTTGTCCCTGGAGCGACTCTTCCTAAAAGTCGTTTATTTAACCTTACTATTCCTGAGAGGAAGGCTTTGGAGGAATACATACAGACAAGTTTGGCCGCCGGTCACATTAGGCCCTCTAAGTCTCCTGTGGCGGTTGGATTTGTTTTTGTAAAAAAAAAGGACGGCGGTTTACGTCCTTGTCTGGATTTTCGTGAGATTAACAAAATTACTGTACACAATCCTTACCCACTGCCATTGATTCCTGATCTGTTTAACCAGTTAATGGGGGCCAAGTGGTTCTCTAAAATTGACCTTAAGGGGGCATACAATCTGTTGCGCATGAAGGAGGGTGACGAATGGAAGACTGCTTTTAACACTCCTGTGGGTCATTTTGAGAATCTGGTTATGCCCTTTGGTCTTACTAATGCTCCTGCATTTTTTCAGAATCTTATTAATGACATCCTTAGACCTTTGATCGGCAAAAATGTGGTTGTGTATTTGGATGACATTTTGATTTATTCGCCGGATCTGGAGTCTCATTGGCGGAGCGTACGTGAGGTATTACAGTTATTAATGGACAATTCGCTTTTTGCTAAGCTGGAGAAATGTGAGTTCGCTGTACAGAGAATTAGTTTTTTGGGTTACATTATCTCCAGCGAAGGTTTTGAGATGGACCCGGTTAAAGTTCAAGCTGTACAGGAATGGCCTAGGCCTATTGGTTTGAAATCGATACAGAGGTTTTTAGGTTTCGCCAATTATTACAGAAAATTCATAAAAAATTTTTCTAGTATTGTCAAACCTCTGACCGATCTCACCAGGAAAGGTGCTGATGCGGTTCAGTGGTCTTCTGAGGCCATTGAAGCTTTTGTGTATCTCAAGGAGAGGTTCACCTCTGCTCCCATCCTTATGCAGCCTGAT
Organism: Phyllobates terribilis; assembly: GCF_046119375.1. Classification (NCBI taxonomy): domain Eukaryota; kingdom Metazoa; phylum Chordata; class Amphibia; order Anura; family Dendrobatidae; genus Phyllobates; species Phyllobates terribilis. The sequence continues at coordinate 12,479,603 of NW_027362770.1, forward strand.
GTGACTAAGCCGTTTTTGGTTGAGGTTGATGCTTCCTCTGTGGGGGTTGGCGCAGTATTGTCTCAGGATAACGGGGATGGATTACATCCCTGTGCCTTTTTTTTCAAAAAAATTTTCGGAGACTGAACTGAATTACGATATTGGTAATCGGGAATTATTGGCTATTAAACTCGCATTTGAACACTGGCGCCACTTCTTGGAAGGTGCGGAATTTCCCGTTCAGGTTCTTACGGATCATAAAAATCTGATATATCTTGATGCTGCCAAGCGCCTGAATGCCCGTCAGGCTAGGTGGGCACTGTTTTTCTCGCGGTTTAATTTCTCCGTTACTTACATCCCTGGTACTAAGAATGTTAAGGCGGATGCCTTGTCTCGCAGTTTTTCTCCCATAGTCGGTGCTGAGAAAGAGGAGAACATTTTACATGAAGGTGTTGTGATAGCTGCTTTGGACTCCGTTTTGGAAGATGAGATTCTTAAAGCACAGGAGAATGCCCCATCTAACACTCCTCATGGGAGGTTGTTTGTGCCTGGGACCTTTAGGAGAGATTTGTTTGTTGAGTGTCACGAATCTCGGCTGGCAGGTCATCCCGGAATCTCTGAGACCAAGAGACTGGTGGGTCGCAGTTTTTGGTGGCCTGGATGGCAGAAGGAAGTCATTAAATGGGTGCGTCATTGTACTATATGTGCTAGATCTAAGTCCTCACATACTCCTGCTGCGGGGTTGCTTTGTCCTTTGGAGGTTCCCAGTGCTCCTTGGACACATTTGGCTATGGACTTTATAACTGACCTTCCCCCCTCTGAGGGTTTTACTGTCATCTGGGTGGTCGTGGACCGTTTTAGCAATATGTGTCACTTGGTTCCCTTCGTCAAACTGCCCTGCGCTAAAACTCTCGCTAAGGCCTTTGTCAAGGAAATTGTCAGACTTCATGGCGTTCCTACTGACATTGTTTCTGATAGGGGTCCTCAGTTCGTGGCTCGTTTTTGGCGTGCCTTTTGTGACAGGTTGGGAGTTCATTTATCGTTCTCGTCCGGATATCATCCTGAATCTAATGGCCAGACAGAAAGGAAAAACCAGGATGTTGAGCAGTTCTTGCGTTGTTTTGTGGCAGACAATCAAGAGGGATGGTCTGAGTTTCTGCCACTTGCTGAATTTGCTCTGAACAATCATACATCTTCTTCTGCTGGTTGTTCGCCTTTTTTTTGTTGTTCTGGGAGACATCCGTCGTTTGGGTCGTTCTCCAAGTTGGGATCTGCCGTGCCTGAGGAGGAGAATTTTTCCGGTGATTTGGAGAGAGTTTGGACGGATGTGCGTGGTAATCTTCAGGAGGCCAACAGAAAATCTAAGGACTACTTTGATAGGAAACGACAGGAGGTTTTGTTCGCTGTTGGTGACATGGTTTGGTTGTCCTCTAGGAATCTGCGGTTGAGGATTCCTTCTAAGAAATTGGGTCCCAAGTTTGTAGGGCCCTTTAAGGTGCTTCAGGTTGTCAACCAATCTGCTGTTAGGTTGGAGGTTCCTACCTCCTGGAGAATTAATCCGGTATTTCATGTCTCTCTGTTGAAAAAAGCTGTTGTATCGGATTGTGACGCCTCTGCCTCTGTTCCTCCGGTGGTGGAGGACGGGGAATATGAAATTTCTCGCATCCTTAACTCTAGACTGTATAGAGGTAGTTTGCAGTATCTTGTGGCCTGGAAAGGTTTCGGACCCGAGGATAACTCTTGGGTGAGGTCGGATGATGTTTCCGCGTCCAGACTTATCAGAGCGTTTCACAGGAGATTTCCTGATAAGCCTGGTCCTAGGGGATCCGGAGGATCCTCTTAGAAGGGGGGGTACTGTTAGAACCTTGCTCTTAGGTTTTTTTTCCTTTGCTGGCCACATGACCTTGTTGGCCTATTTAATCCTGCTCCGCCCTTCTGGCTTTGCTGGACTTCATTGTATACTTTCTAGCTAGCCTGTGCTCTGTATCTAACTCTGTTAGTTTGCTTGGTCTACGGACCTCTTTGTTCTATATATTTTGTTTGTTCGTCTGTCTGCTACTATTTCTGTTAGGAGGTGTCCCATTTTCCTCCCAGTCCTTAGTACTTGTAGGGATTCCTTCCCCACTTCTATAGGTCTCCGTACAGACTAGCTTAGGACTTTAGCAGGTCTGATCGCAGGATCAGGTTCCCTGTTACATCGTAGGGATTCAGCTGAGTTCTATCGTAGGGACAGATCTCCTCTCTTTCCTTAGCTCTGGTAGCAGAACATAACAGCAACCTTCTATTTATGAGTGATTCAATACTAACGATTCTTATTCTGCACAATGCAAGATCCCCTATCTAAGATCCACCGAGGATAACCCCTCTTTCTTAATTTATTATGACATTGTTCCAATTCCACACCCAATCTAGCAACATCACTGCAATTTCTAGTGTTAAGTGTGAATTCACCTACCGGAACCGACTTAACCGTGTGTCGGGGGGGGGGTGGGCTGCTCCTAGCATGCAAAATGGTATTACCTGATAGCAGTTTAGAAAATGTCAAAGTGGCAATGAGTTTGTAACAAATGCCGTCTAATTGAAAATCTAGGAACGATATAGAAGAAGAGTTAGCCATATGTGTAAAAGACAAGTTGCAATAAATGAAGCTGATGTTGCATAAACTCTGGTATGGCAGACACATCCCCTCTCCAGATAATTATAAAACAGCAAGGATGTGGGAGATAAAACACACTCAAATGTACTCTCACAGTTCAAATATGTATAAATTATCCATATCTGCAGTAAACAGTGACTGGATCAATTGTATCTATCTACTAGATCTGAGCAAAATAAGTGAATGACAGTGGTCACAGACAAGATTAATCAAACCTATTGCCCACTTTAAGGGTTATTAAGTACATAACAGATAAATGCATAGGTGTTATTTGCAGTGTATTTGGTCACCTCTATAGTTTGAACACGCTTGAGGTATATCTGATTTTTTTTATAAAGAATTAGTGTATATAGATAAAATATGTGCTGCCTAATTAAAAGAAAAGGGCCTAGAGCCTTTGATACTATACATGAAGAACCTAGTAAAAGTTACACTTTATTACATCACTTTCTTTTTCTGTATACACCCTTCTCCAGATGAAGAGCATGTCATCGATGTATCTGTCATGCCAGAACAAACTAAACAGACAAGGGTTACGATCACTATACATATAATTCCCCTTCCAGTAAGACATAATCAAGTTTGCCAAAGATGGTGAATGTTTCCCTCCCATGGAGACTCCCCTGCACTGTAAATAAAAATGTAAATAAAAATGATTATCCAATGAAAAATGTCTCATTAAAAAATTAGTCACCTGAATAATGTACGAACACAAATCAACTGTATAATTACGGTATTTTGACAAACTGCTCTCATTGCCTTGGAGTTCCACGTCCTTAGGAATTGAAGTATATAAGGCGACTACATCGCAGCTCAGCCAAGAAAAATCCTCTATTCATATGGTATGAACAAGTTGATCCAGAACATCTCTGGAATTTTTTAGGACGCCTTGAGCCCTCTGGCATAGGGGTTGAAGAAGAGAATCTGTAACATCCCTGGCGGCGTGCTGGCATGGCTTACCATCTCCCCCCATGCAAGACCGCCAACTTACCTATCAGTCCAGGCTACACACTTTTCTCCATTACTTGCTGTGTGCATGTCTCTTGTCTGATTGCTTAGGGCAGTGACCCTGTTACTTCCTGATTCTTAAAGTTACAGTGTGCGCAGTCCTAATGCGTCCCCAGCCTATTGCTGTGAATCACTGGATACTTAAACCCCCTCCACCCAGTAGGAGGTGCCTGAGCAACGCTTTCTTTCAATGTGTTCTGTGCAACTGAGTTGTCTGGTCCTGTCCTATATCTTGTCTGCTTCCGCCACCCTGGGGACTGAGTACCCAGGCCCGTTGCCTGTATCTGTGACTTCTAGTCTTTCCGCCACCCTGGGGGCTGAGTACCCAGGCTCGTTCCTGTATCTTGTTCCAGGTTCAGTTCCTGTCCGAACTGTGTCCTAGCCCGTTACCTGTTTGTCTCTATGTCCGATCCTTTCCTTTTCCTGCAGTGTCTGAACCTGCACCTAACTCCAACTCGTTGTCTCTGTACCTCTGTTTGTGAGTTTTGTGTTCACTCGGTACTTTATTGCAAGTACCTTGTGTGTATCTGGTTCTGCTTGTCCCATTTCCATGCCTCCGTATCTACCTCCTGTGTTCTAGCTATCTTCCTGTGTTTCCCAGTCTGTTCCATCTGAACAGAGCCCTGTCCTGTCTGCCTGCACCTGCGGTTCCGCTCTGCTCTGCTCCGCTTGTCCTCAGCACCTGCGGTTCCGCTCTGCTCTGCTCCGCTTGTCCTCCGTGCCTGCGGTTCCACTCTGCTCTGCTCCGCTTGTCCTCCTTGCCTGCGGTTCCGCTCTGCTCTGCTTGTCCTCCACGCCTGCAGTTCCGCTCTGCTGTGCTCCGCTTGTCCTCCGCACCTGTGGTTACGCTCTGCTCTGCTCCACTTGTCCTCCGCACCTGTGGTTCAGCTCTGCTCTGCTCCTCTTGTCCTCCACTCCTGCAGTTCCGCTCTGCTCCGCTTGTCCTCTGCGCCTGCGGTTCCGCTCTGCTCTGCTTGTCCTCCGCACCTGTGGTTGTGCACTGCTTGTCCTCCACGCCTGTGGTTCTGCTCTGCTCTGCTCCGCTTGTTTTCCGCACCTGTGATTCTGCTCTGCTTGTCCTCCGTGCCTACGGTTCTGCGCTGCTTGTCCTCCGCGCCTGTGGCTCTGCTCTGCTTGTCTGCCGCGCATGTGGCTCTTTTCCTGTGTCCCAGTCTGTACTGGTCCCTATCCAGCCTGCTTTTCCACCTGCCAGTATTGGCCTGTCTGCATACCTGCCGTGCCTGCCAGTGCCCGCCTGTCTGCATACCTGACGTGCCTGCCTGTCTGCATGCCAGCCGTGCCTGCCAGTGCCCACCTGTCTGCATACCAGCCATGCCTGCCAGTGCCCACCTGTCTGCATGCCAGTCGTGCCTGCCAGTGCCCACCTGTCTGCATGTCAGCCGTGCCTGCCAGTACCCACCTGTCTGCATACCATCCGTGCCTGCCAGTACCCACCTGTCTGCTTACCAGCCTAACCTGCCCGTTCCTGCATTCCCCGGTGTGGGTCAACAGCTGTGACCGGGGTCTGACCTGGAGTAACACCTGGGCCACCTCCCTTGTCCCTCCTCGGACCACGGAGTTGATTAAGCCTCTGTGTGTTCGTGGTCAGATCTGGCGAGGCCCCTAGTCACGCCCCTCCAGGCTCTCCTCGGTTCGTGGCCCAGTGTGACCACTAACCACGCTCACGCCAGTCAGTCCGGGCGTGAGCGTAACAGAATCCAAGCATTTACTTATATATTTCCTATTCAATCCTATTCCTGACACTATAGGTCTCATTAGGGGTGGTGTGACACCCTTGTGAACCTAAGGTTGCGCGTGCTAAATTGTTAAAATTGGGTGCTGCACCTTCAAAAAATCCCTTTGTGTCTTGGTAAGTACACATAGAGAAACACCCTTCTCAATAATTTTAAAGGTGTCCGCCTGAAAATTACATGTTGGATCCATGGTCAATTTTTTTGTAGGTGGAAGTGTTCTCTAACAGAGAGTTAATTGGAGACTTGTGTACACTGATATCAAGGACCACCACTAAACCTCCCTTGTTGGCCATTTTAATAGTTATTTCAGACATCTGTCTCAATTCTTGAACTGCCTGAAATTGCAAAGGATTGAGGTTTGAACGCTGTTTTTATGTTCTGGTAACAGCATTCAACTGTTTCAATTCCCTCTAAGTTGCATCTTGAAAATGATTCATCAGTCCACTCCCGACTGGCTAGGGTAAAAAAAAAAAAGGGGTTCTTCGTTTCAAACTGCAAGAAGATTCAAATTCCTTTCTCTAGGAGAATTAACTCCATGTAAATCTTGGAGGTCTCTCAATGACATTTCTTCAGAAAATGTTAAATTACGAAATTCATTAGGACTCAGACCAGGTGGTCTAGTAGTCAGATTCCATATGAACCAATTTAACGTCCAATAGAGTTTGAAATACATAAAATTGTTTGTCCAGTACAAAATTTAAACCTAGAGATGAAACCTCTATCTGTTCCTTGGTTAGCATATATTGAGAAGTTCAAAACAAAACAGGACATTTCCGAATTCAGAGATTTTTCCTGCGGCGGGTGGCTATTCCTGTTGCATTTGGTATGTTTGTCTCTGTTGCGTTTCTTATGTTTTTTTGTATGCTTGTGATTTTTTTTTTTTTAATTGCGATAAGATAAATCAGAGGAAGAACCTTGAGAATCAGCATCATTTAGAATTGCCATCTAAAGACTTCTGATCAGAAGAGCTAAAGCTCACATGCATTCCAGATTATTTATACTTATGTTGAGGATAGAACATGGTATTCTAGGCGATTTGTGCCATCTACCCCATTCATACACTTGTTACTGAGTATAATAATCATTAGTATCCCTTGGTTTTCTTGCGATCCATAATGATGTCTTCTAATTTGGAAACAGACTGCTGAATAGCTGTAATGATTCATTATGATTAGAGTTGAGTGAACCCGAACAGTAAAGTTTGGGGTCCGTACCGAACACTTAGTGTTCGGGCATGGACCCCAACACTGTCTTCCTCAGGAAGTCTGTGTCACTGTTCAGATTCTGCACCCGAACATCGGGTGTTTCCCACTCTGTCATCTGATTGGCGGTAAGATAGTTACTGCTGGTCAGAGCGCTGCAGACTCACGCTGTCAGGTGACAGTATGAGCCCGTAGCTGTGACTGAACGGCGGTAAAATGCTTACCACTGGTCATATGCATCGGCTGATGAGAGACTACTACTCTCATCAGCCTATGCCTGCTGTCGCTGATAACAGTGAGAGCAGGCGCCACTGATGGGAGTATTTATAAGCCAGTGCCTGTGCTCCAAATAGAAAAAAAAATTAAAATAATAAAAAAAAATTATACTCACCTTAACGCCTAATCCCCAATGCCCATGTCAACTTTAAAATAGAAAAAATAATAAACCACTATAATACTCATCTGTTCGCCATAATCCAATCCATAATCAGCTGATGAACCCCGGTGATCTTTTATGGCACTGCTCGCTGTTTGAGTTTTTTTGGTGCTATGAAACTTGTGAAAAACAATAAAACTGCACGTATTTTTACCAAAACTGCAATGCCTGCTGTTTGAACTCTATCTAATGCTTACCTACCTCCTGAGAGTGAAACTCTACAATACATCCATACATCAGATGCAACTGTACACTGTATTTGCAGTAAATATTTGTAATTTGGGTATACAGTTTTGTCCAGTTGCGGCAATTTTATCACGGGTGTGTCAGAGGGGACAGACAGTCACCCTGCAGTTGGTTGCAGGAGATCTCTACGTTTGGCATTACAGACATCTTAGATGAGTGGCTGTCTTTAGGACCCAGAGGCTACCTCCGTCTGGCTATTAGCTCTCTGGCTTGGGTGTATAAAAACCTGGTGTGTCTGAGAGGGAGGCGCCAGCTATTTTCATTTCTACTTGTGAGGCTTAGCAATAGCAGTAATTCGTCCTCTCTGGAGCTTGAGGCCGTGTGCACATTTGGAGTCGTCTAAAGCTAAGCAATTTCCCCCTGCTTTTCTACCCTTGTTGTCTATAGAGTTTAGTGGAGATCGACTAATGCTCATCTCCTCCCATCACTAGCCTTAGGCATATGTCAGGGAAAGACAGGGTGAGGCACGCGTGCGGCAATTGGTGAGGAGGCAATATAGGGAAGATAGTTGAGACAGGGCGACACTAGACCAGACTAGGAGGTCTCCACTTCCCCCTTTTCCTTAGTGTCTGGGCTCCCTTTCCCTCTTCCCTCTGTGTTGCACTAAGTCTTTCCCACACCTGGCGTGACACATTGGTTAAGGCATGATGCTGTACAATCCAATCTGACATGTTAAGTTTTTGGCAAGTAGTGGTCAGCTTCCCAGTGAATCCACACCCACATATTTCAACTCTGAGTAGTGCTAACTGATATGCATAAATCCTTGCCATATACTGTCAGTCTTTAGTAAGATTATTCAGATGCAAAGGCACAGTCCGGTTGCATGGTGAAGATTTCTGCAGTTGAGACATTATGCACTCTATGCAGGGCTATAGGCCTTTGTTCAGGGGGAGGTTAAGCTGCATTCTTGCAAACCATACATGACTGGTATAGGAGAGGCCAGTGACGGAAGAGTGGTAAATAGAAGACTGTATCATGTAATGCCATTAGGAAGCCATCTTCTGCCATTTTGCCAAAGTCATTTTGCAATCAATTGCGACTGTCATTAAGACAGGCGTTTTAAGATACTAAAAGTGGGTTAAGCTAGTGTAATATTAAGATATATGCTAAAAATGATTGATAATTCGGGGTCAAGTGAAGTGATATGCCACAAGTGTGCCACATGGCTTTGCCTGTAATGCAGATCAGATTTACTCTACAGGGAAAAAAAATGACTAATGTCTGCAATTTTCGTACATTGACATTTTCTTACATAGTGAGCCACTGCTTGTTGTTCAAAGTCTATAGCAATGTGTCAGTCTGTCTAAGTAGCTGCTATTCGCATGTTTAATCATTTATCCCCACAGGTACTTACTCTGCATAGTGATTCATTGTAATAGAAGGGTAGAAAGCTTTTTCTGTTGGCTGCTCTGCAGTGAACAGGGAGCAGCTTTAAAGTGAACCAATTCATAGACTGCAAGTATCAGACACTGTATGAACTAAGTCAAGTATGTTTGACTCTGAAACGCTGCGGTATTTCAGAAAAAAACAATACTTTAAAAGCCCCCTGGGACCAAGGTGCATTGGAGAATATTCGGCAGGCGGATCCCAGCAGCTTGTTTCCGCCCAATCCCCTGAAATGACAGGTCTCTTGCTATATGCGCATGTAGGGAGAGACCTGTCAATCCAAGGCAGCATGCGGCAGCTTTTAAAGTGTGTTTTTCTTTGAAACGCTGCTGTGTTTCAGAGTCTGAAATACCTGGCTGAGATCATGCCAGTGCCTGATACTTACATGCTGCCCAATCTACAGTCAGTATTGGCCGTCAGGTTCACTTTAGTCTCATTAGCGATATTCTCATCCCATCACGTGGGGCAGTGGGTAAAAAGCAGATTGGTGTTTTTGTTTCTGATGTTTTTTTTCCCTTTCACAGAGCAGATGAAATTACCACTGTTCTTGATCAAAAGCACTATGTTGAAGAGCTAAACAGACATCTGAGGTAGGATTTATTACCAGCTACTTTTTAAAATTCCAGTCTTGGTTCTTTAAGTCACTGTCTAATATAGATGTTATTTTGAAAAAGGCCTCAAGACACAGATTAGTTTACAGATGTTGTCATCCTTAAAGGTAATGTGCCACCAGGCTTTTGCCCCTCCCATCTGAGAGTAGTATGATGTAGGGGCAAAGACCCTGATTGCAGTGATGTGTCACTTACTGGTCTTCTGTCATTTTGATAAAATCACAGTTACATCTGCTGCAGATCTACCACTTCTCTACTACGCTCTGTATAACCCCCCATCCATTAATAGTTTTCTGTGTACACTATACATAGTCATAAAGCTTCCAGTCAGTGTTGGGATCAGGGTTATACTTAACTCATAAGTATGGAGAGCTACGTTACAGATGGTTTACTAGTTCTCTAGCATAATCTCCTGCTGACAAAACAGTGATTTTTATCAAAACTACAGCAAGCAGCACAGTAAGTGACACATTGCTGGAATCTGGGTCTCTTCCCTTACATCATGCTGCTGTCAGGTTAGTTGACAAAAACCTGGTGATTGATTGCCTATAAACGACCAGTTGTATCATGTTAAACCATCACGATAATGCAATTAACAGGATAGGATTGGGTTATCTTAAAGGGAATATGTCAACAAGCTTCTGCGAGCCCATCTGACAGCAACATGATGTAGGGACTGAGACCCTGATTCTAGCGATATGTCACTTTACTGCTTGCTGTCATTTTGGTATAATCGCTTTTTTATTTGCTGTAGATCTACCAGTTCTCTGAATGCTGAGCTATTTAAACACCCCCCCTCACACATACATACACACACCACTGATTTTCTGCTTTTTATGTACACTGTACATAGATAGAAAGCTGTCAATCAGAGGTGGTGGTGTGGTTGGCTACATGGCAGCAGATCTACTAGGCATTTTGTGCTAATCTCCTGCTTATAAAAGTGATTTTTATCAAAACTATAGCAAGTAGCCTAGTAAGTGCTGTATGTTGCTGGAATAAAGGTCCATATTTGGGGTAGAGACCTGGTCACAGGTGTAGTCAGGTGTATTGCGCCAATCCGTCACAATAATGCAATTAGCAGGATAAGATCAGGCTTTCTTAACATTTAACGGAATTAATTATTTGCAAGGGTTACAGTATTTCTCAGAGTATAAGACGCACCTAGGTTTTAGAGGAGGAAAATAGAAAAAAAATTGAAGCTAAAAATGTGGTCATGACACACTGGTATGGGGGGGAAATCTGCTGATGACACTGTTATAGGGGTAATGTAACCCAATTCTGTACTAATATCCCCCATTCTGGTATATATATGATCCCCATACTGGTATATATGGCATCCCCATCCTGGTATATACTGTATATATGATCCCATCCTGGTATATATGGCATCCCTATCCTGGTATATATGATGCCCATCCTGGTATATGTGACCCTCATCATGGTATATATGTCCCCAATAAAGGTATATAAGGCCCCCTTTCCTGGTATACATGGCCCCCACCCCCATCCTGGTATACTTGACTTTCCATCATGGTGTATATGGCACCCCCATCCCCATCACACTGCACACATAAAAAAATTAAGGATTCTGCTCACCTTCCCTCCGCTCCGCTCCCTTGCAGCTCTGCGTCCTGTTCTGATGCCAATTCAGCGTGTAAGCTGCGCATGACGTCGCTGCCATGCGCCCTCACATGCCAAGGTCAGCTGTCGGAATATTCACTCCTCTCCACGCCCGGACTATAGGTGTGGAGAGCAGTGAATATTAATTTTCTTTAATAGCGGGCACAGTGTTGGCCGTAGCCGCAGGCTTCCTGCAGTGGCTGTGCGATCACGTGTGCCTGCTATTATAGAGAGTGAATATTCACTGCTCTCCACTCCCATAGTCCCGCCCACCTCTCGGCACCACATCAGTGCACAGAGGTGGGAGGGACTATGGGTGTGGGAAGAAGTGAATATGCTTTTTCTTAGGGAACACGTGTTAGCTGCAGCTGCCGGCTCCTGCCTCCTGTGACACACTCCTCCACTGCTGCCACTACCCCTCCTTCCCACATCCACAGCCACAGCAGGTACATCTGGACTATAAGACGCACCCCCCACTTGGTTCACCCGAATTTTGGAGGAAAAAAGGGCGTCTTGTAATCCAAAAAATATGGTAATTCACAACCTGTAATGTCCTGCCTCCCCCTCTAGATGGTTTATGATATCACACTTATCTTGAATGACCCTAAATTGCAGTGCATCTCACAACATTCACACTAGTCAGAATCGTGTAATTACCAGCGACTTTGTCATAATATGTTAAAGTGCTGAAGGGGAGATATGTTTCTCTGAGGCTGTTGGCTTCAGTTAACTAAAACCATTAAGTTTCCTCCACCATATTATTTGTTGAAAGGGGTTAAGTCCATAGTAAAGGGAGTGTTTTTTTGTGAATGACCATTGTGAAGGGTGGGAGGTCATTCACCATATCTCTCCGCCTCAGGGTGTGGTCTGGGGAGTTTAAATACTCGGCCAGCTGAGGCAATCAGTGTTCAATGTCTGGAGAATTAAGCTCCAGCAGGGAGCTTGTTTAAAAAATGATGCTGATGTAAAGTAGACATGTGGGAAATGTTATTTATTATATATTTTGTGTGGTATCACTATCTAGGTTAAGGGCAGAAAAATTCAAGTATGAAAATTGTGAAATTTTAAAAATTTTTGTGAAAGTTTCAATATTTTCATAAGCACAAATCAACTACAATTTACCACAGTCAAGAAATGCAACGTGTCAGTAGAAAAAGAGTTTCAGAATCACTGGGATATGTTGAAGCGTTGCAGAGTTATTGCCTCCTAAAATGACGCTGGTCACAATTGTAAAATTTGGCTAGGTCATGAAGGTGAAAACAGGAGTGAAGGGGTTAATTAAACTTGAAAGTCTACACTTCAATTGCATCTCAGTTGTTTCGTTTTAAATACAAAATAGCTGCATGCAGAGCGCAAATCACGACGATACGGTCACTGTCCAAATATTTTTGGGCCTGACTGTATGGGTTTTTATTATCCTTTGATGGAATTTCAGTGAATTGTTATTATTTAGGCACAGATGAGGTTAGGCAGCAGCTTTATTATAGGCACGTCTACTTTTTGTACATATAGCCTTTTAGCCTTTTTAATTGCTGTTAAATGTGTCTCTTTGTGTTCGCATGTCATTAATTATAAAAACGTATGATTTTATATGGTGATCCCAATGTATTTACATACTTCTTTTCATGTTTATGGCATTTTCTCAACCCCTTCACAACCTTGGATGTATATATACATCATTGGTTGTGTCCCTGCCTTTGATGTGGGCTCCAACGCTGAGCACATATCTTTCCCCACACGTGACAACTGATCTGATCAGCTGTCATGTGCCTTTAACGGCCGTGGATGGATCCGAGATCCACTCGCGGCTGTTAACCAATTAAATTCCACTGTCAATCACTGACAGTGGCATTTAACATGTGCTGACTGGAAGTGCATCACAAGTTCCGCCCATTGGTGCCACTGTCAAGTGATCGCGGGGCGTTGATGAGTTGTCATGACAGCGGGGGTCTGTAGAACACCGCCATGCCTGTCATTGTGAATCTTCTATCAATGCCAGCTTGTGGCACCCTATGCAAAGAGATATGTATAACTACCATTAATTTCTTGCTAACTTGTTGGCCAAAACAGATGACCTACAAAAGGCCATAACAATGTCTGCATAGCACAGATCTGCTTGAGAAGTTTAAAATCCCTCTGTATATTTTAAAGACTGGCTGCTGAATTTATTTAGCAAAGTTAACCTGTCAAAAACACTTGTTCATGACACACATGCCTCTGATGCAACCATAAAGAGGGCTTCTCTCCCCACCCACTTGTCCACTCACATATTGCAGTAGGCTGACAATGAGCTAAGCACACCCCACAGTTCCCACATCCACGCCACACTGTACGCTACCATCAATTGCCAGGACCGTGAAACATCTGCACTGTGCACCATATTAGTACACATACACACCCAGCTTTCCCAAGCTCCTGAATGGTTCACTACTTTCAGTAGCCATCCAGTTTTAGCCATCCAGTTTCTAGACCTGTTAATTCAAAGAGCTGATGCAGGGGGGCTGTTCACATCGACCTTTTTTAAATCCGTTGATGTGAACAGTTATTTGCAATTCGACAGCGGACATCTCCCAAGCTGGATTCGTAATGTTCCTTACGGTCAGTATTGGCAAATCCGTAAAAATTGCACACATGATCGTGATTTTTGTAGAGAATCTCATATATTAAAAAAGAGGTTCCTTGCGAAAGGTTACCTGAAAAAACTTTTATGGGATGCATTTAATAAAACAAAATCACTAACACAGGAATCCTGTGTAAATAAAGATTTGGATTCCAGGTCATCTGTTTGTAAGGCTATGTGCCCACGATGCAGAAATGCTCTGGATTTTTCCTGAGCGTTTCTGCATCTCCCTGGCAGAAAAAAACGCATGCGGATTGTACATGCGGATTGCACATGCGGGTTGACATGCGCTTTCCAACAGATTTTAGCATCACTTGGAAAGTGCTTGACAACTTGGTCACACTATATAAATCCATGCAACCAGCATGGATTTATACAGTGTGACCGAAAGAATGGTTAAAAAAAAAAATATATATATATACTTACCCTCTGATGGCCCCCGGTGTCTTGCTTCGCTCCGTCCTGGCTGCCGGCAGATCGTGGTACACTACACTGAAGGACCTGCCGTCACATGACTAAATGACGTCAGCGCAGGTCCTTCAGTCCACCGCGAGCTGCCGGCAAGGGAAGACAAGCACACCGCGGGCCATCAGAAGGGAAGTATAATATTTATTTTTTATTTTATTCTTTTTTTTACAGTTTCTAAGGTACCCGGGTCTGGAGGAGAGTCTCCTGTCCTCCACACCTGGGTACCATCTGCACATTGAAACACATGGATTCTGCATGGACAGATGCAGGGATGTGGATTCCATGTGTTCCAATGCAAGTCAATGGCGGCAAAAACGCAGCACTTCCGCAAAATAATTGGTAGTGCTGCTTTTTTTTCCGCAATGATAATCCGCAGCGGAAATTTCCGCAGCATGTGCAAAGCACATGCGGATTATCATTGGGGGAACATTGCAGACCTCCTACCATGCATTTATTAAGCGTTTCTGCAGTGTTTTTGCCGCTGCGGAAACGCTTAAAAAACGCATCGTGGGCACACAGCCGAAGAAAGCTTCTGGATTTTTAAATTGAGCACTTTAGCGCCGGAAGGGCATAATCTTACTATTGAGAATATAATGAAATGAGCTTTATAATAGCTTCTTTTAACGCATACAATTAAATGCATCTTTTAACATTTTTTACATTTATTAATTTTAAATTAAATATACATGCATGTTCACGCATGCGTGTGTTTATGTGTGTGCGTGTATGTATATATACTTTTATTTTTCAATTATTATTTTTTTAAATAAAAGTTGTTGTTTTTTTGAAAAAAAAAATTTTCTATTAACCCCTTTATAACCCAAGGTGGTTTGCACGTTAATGAACAGGCCAATTTTTACACTTCTGACCACTGTTACTTTATGAGGTAATTATTCTGGAACGCTTCAACGGATCCCGCTGATTCTGAGACTGTTTTTTTTTTAAAAAAAAATAAAATTTTCACATTTTTCCCACAAAAATGTTTTTCAGCCCCCAATTTTGCATTTTCATAAGAATAATGTGGCGCCACTGAGGGTTCGACCGCCACGGGGATGCTGCACTTCTTTAATGGAGTGTGGGGTTCCTCCTCTGAGGTAAGAACAGCGTGATGCTCAGGACCCTTCCTTTACATCCAACACCACATTTCTCCACCAGAGGGGGCTAGAATGCACTAGGTGCTGCCCTCCTGGTTACAGGGAGACTGGGGAACCAAGAGTTAGGGGAACCAGTTAGTGGGTGAGGGTGGAGGACTTACAATTTAGTGACACTTTAGATATTCATATTTAATACACTGCCATCTTTGTGATTGGTCGGTCTTTTGATTGTGATCTCCCACCCTGAACGTGGATCCTGTGTGGACCTGCAGCGGATGGAGACACGGCCCTCGTACCCTGGCCTTGGGTCGAGGGGCAGGTTCGAGTTAACATATGTCTCAACCCGGTCAAGGCCCATGACCAAGAAGGCCCGGAGCTTAGGAGTGTAGCTCCACAGCAAATGGATCCCAGGGAGGATGCAGATGGAGCGGTGTACGCCACCTGACCTCTCCACCTGATATATTCAGAGGGAGTCCGACTGCAAGAGGGGTACCGGCCCCCGACACCCGACCTTGCTACTCCATGTCCTGGTTGGGGAAGCCCTGAGGATCCCACCGGGTATCGGAAGAAGCGGAGCTGCCACTCGTGCCCTTCTTCTGAGAGGAGCTCAGAGGGAGATCCGGCCTATCTACACACACGGACAGGAAAGGATACGGTCTGTAGTTCAGGAACACACAGGTGCTTGGTCCTGATTGAACGCTGGACTTACTCGGAGGTTGTCGGACCCCCGTCCCTGGTGGCCGCAGAGCTCCGCGGGGAGCAGTGAGTCGCCTTCCTTTTGCCATCCCAAATGTGAGTAAAGCCTTGGAAGTTCACCCCTATGGCCTCCGGACTGTTTATTCTGCGCTACACCGCACAACGCGACACCCGTTCTCCTCTACTACTAGCACCTCCATCCTGTCCCTCTGCCCTGAGGCCTTGTTCCGCCTGTGGAGAGTAGTACTAACTATGGCCGCCATAACACCATGCCTCAGCGGACTGCAGCGGCGCCGGTGGCCTTCACCAGGTGCCACAGGTGGCGTAGTCAGAATCAGCCACTCAACCCGGATAAGCCCACACCATCCTTTTAATGTGATGTCCCTGAGCACGGGTCGGGTCCGGGCCACGGCTGCACCCCTTCTCTCCAACACAGGACCCGACTCCGAGTTCCCCCATCTCCCAGGGTAAAGAAAAGGGCTTCCGAGAAGAGGCGTCACAATAACAGGAGAAATTGCACCTTGCAGTTTGTTGTGCAATTTCTCCTGAGTAAGCAGATACCCCATATGTGGGGGAAAACCACTGCTTGGGCGCACTACAGGGTTCGGAAGGGAAGGAGCGCCATTTGACTTTTTGAATGTAAAATTTGCTTGAATACTGAGCGGACGCCATGTTGCATTTGGGGAGCCCCTGATGTGCCTAAACAGTGGAAACTCCCCACAAGTGACACCATTTTGGAAACTAGACCCCTCAGGGAACTTATCTAGATGTGTGGTGAGCTCCCTGAACCCCCAAGTCCTTTACAGAAGTTTATAACACGGAGCCGTGAAAATAAAAAAAATCAAACTTTTTCCACAAAAATGATGTTTTAGCCCCATTTTTTTTTATTTTCACAAGGGTAAGAGGAGAAAATGGACCCCAAAAACTTATGTGCAATTTCTCCTGAGTACGCCAATACCCCATATGTGGGGAAAATACAGTGTTTTGGCTCACGGCAGAGTTCAGAAGGGAAGGAGCACTGTGTGACTTTTTGAACGCAAAATTGGCTGGAATCGAGAGCGGACACCATGTCACGTTTGGAGAGCCCCTGATGTGCCTAAATAGTGGAAACCCCTCTCAAGTGACCTCATTTTGGAAACTACACCCCTCAAGGATTTTATCAAGGGGTATAGTGAACATTTTGAACCCAGAGGTACAACACAGAATTTGATAACATTAGGTCATCATATTGAATATGTTGTCATTAGTCTTGAGCGCAAGTGCTCGCTACTTGAGTTTGCATCGGTACTCAGGTATGCACCATGTATCGCGTGTGCTCGAATGACATGCTCGAGTCCCCGCCCGCATGTTTCACGGTTATTAGACACCCAAAAAAAACATGCAGGGATCGCTCGTGCATGGCAGGCAATCCCCGCAAAGTTTTTTTGTCCGCGAAGCATATGGGGCGGAGACTCGAGCACCCGCGATACTCAGTGCATACCCGAGTACCCAGTGCAAACTCAAGTAGCGAGCACTTGCGCTCAACACTAGTTGCCATATTGTCATCTTTTTTTACTTTTGAAAAAAATCCCAACCCTAACCCTAGCACAACCCTAACCCGAGAGTTTATATTTTATGCCGTTCCTCTTGCGGTATAAGTGATTAGGCGACTTTATTCTTTGGGTCGGTGCGATTACAGCGATACCAGAATCATATGGGGTTTTTATGATTGACAGCTGTCACACACTAAAAGACGCATTTTTTTGTAAAATCTAATTTTTGCATCGCCATATTTTGAGAGCTATAATTTTTCCATATTTTGGGCGACAGAGTCATGTGACTGCTTGTTTTTTGCAGGATGAGTTGACGTTTTTATTGGCGCCATTTTCAGGCACGTGACATTTTTTGATCGCTTTCTATTCCGATTTTTGGGAGGCAGAATAAACAAAAACCAACAATTCAGGAATTGTTTTTTTTTTATTCTACTCAGCGTGTGGTAAAATTGATAAGGCAGCTTTATTCTTTCGGTCAGTACGTTTACATCATTACCACATTTATATAGTTTTTCTATGCTTTGGCGCTTTTACATAATAAAAGAAATTTTTTAGAAAAAAAATATTTTTTTGCATTGCTTTATTCTGAGAGCTATAACTTTTTTATTTTTCGGCTGATGGAGCTGCATGGCAGTTTGTTTTTTGCGGGATAAGATGACGTTTTCAGAGGTGCCATTTTTATTTATATTCGTCTTTTTGATCGCGTGTTATTCCATTTTTTGTTTGGCGGTATGATGATAAAGCATTGTTTTTTGCTTCTTTTTTTTTTTTTTTTCACCGTGTTCACTGAAGGGGTTAACTAGTGGGATAATTTTATAGGTCAGGTCATTCCGGACGCGGCAATACAAATATGTGTACTTTTATTGTTTTTTGTTGTTTTTTTCATAATAATATTTATTGATGGGTGCAATATATTTTTAATTTTGGTGGATTATTATTTTTTTTTATATATTTTTACCTTTTTTTTTATTTATTTATTTTTTCACTTTCTGACACTTTTTTTTACTTTTACACTTTGTCCCACTATGGGACTTTCACTTTTTTTTATTCTGATCGCCTGCATAGCACAGGAATGGAGCACTATCCCTGTGCTATGCAGACTGTCAGAGCTGCACAAGAAGAAGATAGTTTGGTCATGCACTGCGCACTTTAAAATATATATACAGTACAGACCAAAAGTTTGGACACACCTTCTCATTTAAAGATTTTTCTGTATTTCCATGACTATGAAAATTGTACATTCACACTGAAGGCATCAAAACTATGAATTAACACATGTGGAATTATATACTTAACAAAAAAGTGTGAAACAACTAAAAATATGTGTTATATTCTAGGTTCTTCAAAGTAACTTTTGCTTTGATGACTGCTTTGCACACTCTTGGCATTCTCTTGATGAGCTTCAAGAGGTAGTCACCGGAAATGGTCTTCCAACAATCTTGAAGGAGTTTCCAGAGGTGCTTAGCACTTGTTGGCCCTTTCGCCTTCACTCTGTGGTCCAGCTCACCCCAAACCATCTCGATTGGGTTCAGGTCTGGTGACTGTGGAGGCCAGGTCATCTGGCTTAGCACCCCATCACTCTCCTTCTTAGTCATATAGCCCTTACACAGCCTGGAGGTGTGTTTGGGGTCATTGTCCTGTTGAAAAATAAATGATGGTCCAACTAAACGCAAACCGGATGGAATAGCATGCCGCTGCAAGATGCTGTGGTAGCCATGGTGGTTCAGTATGCCTTCAATTTTGAATAAATCCCCAACAGTGTCACCCGCAAAGCACCCCCACACCATCACACCTCCTCCCCCATGCTTCACGGTGGGAACCAGGCTTGTAGAGTCCATCCGTTCACCTTTTCTGCGTCGCACAAAGACGCGGTGGTTGGAACGAAAGATCTCAAATTTGGACTCATCAGACCAAAGCATAGATTTCCACTGGTCTAATGTCCATTCCTTGTGTTCTTTAGCCCAAACAAGTCTCTTCTGCTTGTTGCTTGTCCTTAGCAGTGGTTTCCTAGCAGCTATTTTACCATGAAGGCCTGCTGCACAAAGTCTCCTCTTAACAGATGTGTCTGCTGCTAGAACTCTGTGTGGCATTGACCTGGTCTCTAATCTGAGCTGCTGTTAACCATCGATTTCTGAGGCTGGTGACTCGGATAAACTTATCCTCAGAAGCAGAGGTGACTCTTGGTCTTCCTTTCCTGGGGCGGTCCTCATGTGAGGCAGTTTCTTTGTAGCGCTTGATGGTTTTTGCAACTGCACTTGGGGACACATTCAAAGTTTGCCCAATTTTTGGGACTGACTGACCTTCATTTCTTAAAGTAATGATGGCCACTCGTTTTTCTTTACTTAGCTGCTTTTCTCTTGCCATAATACAAATTCTAACAGTCTATTCAGTACTAGTCCCACTTGCTAAACTTGATAGGGCACACCTGTGAAGTGAAAACCATTTCCTCTTGAAGCTCATCAAGAGAATGCCAAGAGTGTGCAAAGCAGTCATCAAAGCAAAATGTGGCTACTTTGAAGAACCTAGAATATAAGACATATTTTCAGTTGTTTCACACTTTTTTGTTAAGTATATAATTCCACATGTGTTAATTCATAGTTTTGATGCCTTCAGTGTGAATGTACAATTTTCATAGTCATGAAAATCCAGAAAAATCTTTAAATGAGAAGGCGTGTCCAAACTTTTGGTCTGTACTGTATATATGTGTATGTATGTATTATTATTTATTTTTTTATGCCTAAAATACAAAAGAAATATGTCATCTCTAAGGTTAGGTGTGCCTTTTAGAGATTATTTTGTCTTCAACTTGTTTAACTGTTAACAATAACAGTAATTTTGACCAGGGGTGCCCAAACTTTTACATGCCACTGTAATAGTTGTGACCCTCGATGCAACTTTTGATCATAGACAAAAATTCTGATTTTTAACATTTGCAATAATATTGATAAGGTTAAAACCACACTTGTTTTCTATTTTCATGGATTTTAGCTGATATTTATTATCTACCATGTCTTTATTTTTACCTATGCCACGACTAAGGATGCATGTTTGCATTTGAACTGTGTTGGCTTTTCTTATAATTTTTACACTTGCATTATGAAGTTTTAATGTTTTAATAAAAACTCATGTATTTAACTCTCATTGAGCTGGAATGCTTTGGATAAAATCACCTGAAGAACACCATTAAGGCTATGTGCCCACGATGCAGAAATGCTCCAGATTTTTCCTGAGCGTTTCTGCATCTCCCTGGCAGAAAAAAACGCATGCGGATTGTGCATGTGTTCTTCCTGCCAGGGACATGCGGAAATGAAGCGTTATTCGCTGGCATTTCCGCATGTGGGTTGACAAGCGCTTTCCAAGCGATTAGCATCACTTGGAAAGTGCTTGTGACAACTAGGTCACACTATATAAATCCATGCAAACAGCATGGATTTATATAGTGTGACCCGAGAGAGTGGTAAAAATAAAAAAATAAATGTATACTTACCTTCTGATGGCCCCCGAGACTTGCTGCGCTTCTGTGCTGGCTGCCGTCAGATCGCGGTACTTAAAAGACCTGCCGTCACATGACTGTGACGTCAGCGCTGGTCCTTCAGTCCTGCACGATCTGTCAGCAAGCGAAGAGAAGGAGTCCGGGGGCCGTCGAAAGGTGAATATAATCTTTATTTTTTATTTTATTCTTTTTTTTATGGTACTTCGGTGTGGAG
Organism: Phyllobates terribilis; assembly: GCF_046119375.1. NCBI lineage: Eukaryota > Metazoa > Chordata > Amphibia > Anura > Dendrobatidae > Phyllobates > Phyllobates terribilis. The sequence continues at coordinate 12,500,621 of NW_027362770.1, forward strand.
GAGAGTCTCCTGTCCTCCACACCCGGGTACCGTCCGCACATTAGAACGCGCCAATTACGCAAGTACAGATGCAGTCTTGCAGAATTGGCGCGTTCTAATGCAAGTCAATGGCGGCGAAAACGCAGCGCTTCCGCAAAATTAATGGACATGCTGTGGATTTTTGAGCATGTAAGAAATAAACAATTAACACAAATAAAACAATCAGCATCTCTTCAGCTGGAGCTTTTCGTACGTCTTCAACCAGCTCTCTCGCTCTCTCTATGCTTTCACAATTCTTTGTTTCTACAAAGTCTTTTAAGGAAAATCAAAGCATGAAAACAATTTTTTTCAGTAGGCAATATCTTCCATACTGCCTCTCGGTGGTGAATACCACTCAAGTGGCCCTACCTGGTCCTCAGGCAGAGATACCTGTTTCCAGTCGACAGTCCTTGGCACTTGACTCGGTTCACCAAGTGTCTCATACCTCAGCATCACGGGCCTCCTCACTTCTCGAGTCGACATCCTCCTGGTGGGTTGTTCCTCAGAGACCACGGGTTCTTTGGTCACAGAAGTTTCTTCCGCCGCAGTCATTTTCCGTGCTTCAGCAGATGCTATTGAAGCTGCTTCTGTAAGTTCCTGTACTTCTCCTGAGTCGCTCGTTTCCACACGGTTTCTTCAGGGGCCGGTGTTTGATCATCAGATCTGAATTGGACTTCATTTGTACGAACTCTGGAGCCTTAGGACTTAGTTCACTCTCCTGAGGATGGTACATCCCTCTCCTTGCCAGACCGAAAAATACAACGGTGTATTCTTCTCCATAGGAACTTTCAAGGTCACTATCCACCTCCAGAGCTTCAGTCTGTGGTGGTCCCTTAGTCAATCTCGGACGATGTCGGTCTTCTTCTGGGAAGTCTTGTTGTGGTGGGAGTTAATCACAGGGTAGTAGTAAATTCCGATGGACTATTCTGGTTTTCTTGTCTCCCGTTTCCAATCGGATTTCATACACTGGGCTGTCATCAGCTTTCCTCCTTACAACCACATACACCTGGTCTTCGTTGATAGTACTCTTTACTCTTGCTCTGTCCTTGCATAACCACTTTGGATTCTATGTTGTAAGCGTCTGACATCCGTTCCTTCCATTTCCGAATGTACTCCGGATACGTTCTGTAAATCTCTGACACCAGAGTATCAAACATGATGTCATTTGTCAGTCTTGGCAGTCGTCCATACAATAGGAAAAAGGGTGAGTAACCCGTTGCATCCCTCTTTGTACAGTTACAGTTATATGAAAAAGTTTGGGCACCCCTATTAATCTTAAGCTTAATGTTTTATAAAAATTGGTGTTTTTGCAACAGCTATTTCAGTTTGATATATGTAATAACTGTTGGACACAGTAATGTTTCTGCCTTGAAATGAGGTTTATTGTACTAACAGAAAATGTGCAATCTGCATTCAAACAAAATTTGACAGGTGCATAAGTATGGGCACCTCACCAGAAAAGTGACATTAATATTTAGTAGATCCTCCTTTTGCAAAAATAACAGCCTCTAGTCGCTTCCTGTAGCTTTTAATGATTTCCTGGATCCTGGATGAAGGCATTTTTGACCATTCCTCTTTACAAAACAATTCCAGTTCAGTTAAGTTTGATGGTCGCCGAGCATGGACAGCCCTCTTCAAATGATCCCACAGATGTTCAATGATATTCAGGTCTGGGGACTGGGATGGCCATTCCAGAACATTGTAATTGTTCCTCTGCATGAATGCCTGAGTAGATTTGGAGCAGTGTTTTGGATCATTGTCTTGCTGAAAGATCCATCCCCTGCATAACTTCAACTTTATCACTGATTCTTGAACATTATTGTCAAGAATCTGCTGATACTGAGTGGAATCCATGCGTCCCTCAACTTTAACAAGATTCCAGGTGCCGGCATTGGCCACACAGCCCCAAAGCATGATGGAATCTCCACCAAATTTTACTGTGGGTAGCAAGTGTTTTTCTTGGAATGCTGTGTTTTTTTGACGCCATGCATAATGCCTTTTTGTATGACCAAACAACTCAGTCTTGGTTTCATCAGTCCACAGGACATTCTTCCAAAAAGAAATTGGCTTCTCCAAATGTGCTTTTGCATACCTCAGCTGACTCTGTTTGTGGCGTGCTTGCAGAAACGGCTTCTTTCGCATCACTCTCCCATACAGCTTCTCCTTGTGCAAAGTGCGTTGTATAGTTGACCAATGCACAGTGACACCATCTGCAGCAAGTTGATGCTGCAGCTCTCTGGAGGTGGTCTGAGGATTGTCCTTGACTGATCTCACCATTCTTCTTCTCTGCCTTTCTGATGTTTTTCTTGGCCTGCCACTTCTGGCCTTAACAAGAACTGTCCCTGTGTTCTTCCATTTCCTTACTATGTTCCTCACAGTGGAAACTGACAGGTTAAATCTCTGAGACAGCTTTTTGTATCCTTCCCCTGAACAACTATGTTGAATAATCTTTGTTTTCAGATCATTTGACAGTTGTTTTGAGGAGCCCATGATGCCACTCTTCAGAGGAGATTCAAACAGGAGAACAACTTGCAAGTGGCCACTTTAAGTAGCTTTTCTCATGATTGCATACACCTGGCTATGAAGTTCAAAGCTCAATGAGGTTACAAAACAAAAAAAAGTGCTTTAGTAAGTCAGTAAAAAGTAGGTAGGAGTATTTAAAACAAGAAAATGATAAGGGTGCCCATACTTATGCACCTGTCAAATTTTGTTTAAATGCAGATTGCACATTTTCTGTTAGTACAATAAACCTCATTTCAAGGCAGAAACATTACTGTGTCCAACAGTTGTTACATATATCAAACTGAAATAGCTGTTGCAAATACACCAATTTTAAGAAAACATTAAGCTTAAGATTAATAGGGGTGCCCAAACTTTTTCATATAACTGTATAGGCATGTATCACTTTTGACAGAGACCTCTTCCAGTCTTTCTTCTCATCATCTGTTAAAGTGCACAATATCGAAAACAATGTCCTGTTAAAACGTTCCACTTGTCCATTACCCTCTGGGTGATAGGGTGTTGTATGAGATCTCTGAATTCTACAGTACTTTCCTAGCTTGGCAAAGAGCTGGTTCTCAAATTCTCTTCCTTGGTCGTGGTGTAACCTCGTAGAGAACCCAAACCTCAAAGCAAAATCTTTGAAGATCTTCTCTGCCTCTGTTCAACCCGGTTTATTGGTGGTGGCATATGCTTGAGCAAATCGAGTAAAATGGTCCATCACCACCAAGATATATTTGTAACCACCCTTGCACGTCTCGAGATGTCGAAAGTCTATTGAGACCATCCCAGACGGATACTTTGTTTGAATGTTGCTCATAGGTGCCCGGGTTGATGTGTTGGGACGTTTATCTTTCAGACACCCACATTCCCTGGTCACGTACCTCTCAATATCTCTCTGCGTGTACGGCCAGAATAAATGTTCACGGATCAAATTTGTTGTCCTTTCCACTCCCAGGTTTCCCATGTTTTCATTGAGTTCTTTGAAGACCAACCTACGGAATACTCTGGGTAGTACCAACTGCGAGTTTTGTCCTTTTTTACGATACAGGATACCGTCTTCACTGAGGTAGAGCTTTGTCCATTCTTTAATTAAAACAGATACTGCTGGTGACTCATTGTCTCTCTCCCTTTTACTTGGAAACCGATTTTGGGTCTCTATGGATTTTCCCTTTTGGTAGTTGTTGAATAGACCTGGGGTGATCTTGTTCTCAAACTTTTATGGTGGTTTCCACCGTCAACGGACACCACAATGGTGTGTCATCCTCCTGATAAGCTTGTACTGCTTGGGTAGTGCTCTCAATTGCTTCCAGACTGACTTCCTCGGAGCATTCTTGCATGAACTCCTCAGGCTCTAGTGGCATTCTTGACAATCCGTCAGCATCCGCATTGCATTTTCCTGGCCTGTTCTTGATGCTGAAATTGAAGTCAGCTAGTTCAGCGACCCATCTCTGACCTGTTGCATTCAGTTTGGCTGTAGTAAGGACATAGGTCAAAAGGTTGTTGTCAGTGTATACCTCAATCTCTTTGCTGCAGTAGAGATAGCCCTATTCAATGCCAGGAACTCCAATTTTCCGGAATGTAGATGGTAATTCTTCTCGGCGTCTGTCAACGTTCTAGAACCGTAACCAATGACTCTCATTTTTCCATTTTAATGCTGATACAGGGCAGCATCCTGTCCAACTTGAGAAGCGTCACAATGAAGAACAAATGGTAAATTGAAATCAGGATATCTCAAGATGGGTGGTTTTACCAGGTAGTCTACTAGTTCTTCCAATACCTCCTGTTGATCTGCTGTCCAGAGAGTGGTCTGTTGGGACAAAACGGCGTCGTTTCTTTTAAGCCCGGTCCTACCCGCATTCTTCTTTTTCTCCTTGGGTGTTTCTGTCGCCCCCCTCCCAAGAGGAGGTATAGTGGGGCAGCAATCCTGGAGAAGTTCCGAACGTAAGTACGATAGTAGGAGAGGAATCCTAATATCTGCCTCAACTCCCCGACGGTACAGGGCCACTTGTCTTTTAAGGCCAGTACCGGAGCGATATCTGCTGGGCCATGCTATATCTTTCTCCGGACACAATTTTCCCTAGAAATAAGACTTGTCTTTTCAACAGTTCACACTTCTTTGGGGTCGCCCCGCACTGGTAACCTCCTGTCTTTTAACCCAAACGATCGTGACCATTGGCATTCCTTGGCATAATATCCTTCCTCACCACATCTTAGACAGTGGACACACACCGTACTCTGATTTGATGAATGGCACGCTTCACAAGCTGGATATCTTCTCTTTTGGAACCCACTCCTGTGTCTGAGGGATACCGCTTCTGGCCTCGAATGAATCAACTTTTTCACCTCAATCAACTCTGCTCGTAGTTCTCCTATTACTTCCTCCCAGTCAGCGTTGGCAGACCTCTCTTTTGTTGGTGATTTAAGGTTCCCTCTCAGAGCTGGCACTGGAGGGTCTCTATGATGATCTTTGGCCACTGGGGGTCTACAACTTCAGCTGACTCATTTTGGTGATTTTAGGAGTAGAGCCTTTCTTTAACTTCTGTTTGCTCTCTGACTCCAAACTAGCGGCCTCATTCATTTTTTTCAATTAGGACTTCGTCCAAAATGCCATGATCTTCTAGGTACTGTTTCAGCTGCAATTTGATATTTTTGCTGATTAATCCCGTTCCCAATGATCTCAAGAACTTCTTCTAGACTAGTCCAGCATCAAACTTTTCTTCCGCTTCTACATCTCTGGATGCAAACAACAGTCTATCCTTCAGTTCAATTGCACTGAACAAGAAATTTTGGGGTGATTCATTATTTTTCTTTGAGAGGTTAATGAGTCGGTGGAACAATTCTGAAGTACTCTCTTCTGCATAGTGCCCTTTTAAAATCGTCTTCAGCTGTTTTAAGGTCAATTGACTTTTAATTTCTAGCATACACAGAAGTTAAGTCCTGGGTTGATCGCTTTCACCACCCCCTCAACGATCTCATCTGACTGGTAGCCTTTCTGTAGGCCTGCATCAATCTGGTGCAACAAGTTCCTATAAGACAGTCTCTCTTTCTGTTCACACTCTCCAATCTGTACCAGGATCTTGAATTTTTTCCTTATGGTGATTTGTGGTGTTCGAGAGGACTGTCTCCCTGATATATCTAACCCGAGCAGGTTAAAGGTCCTGTCTGAGTCTATCACCCGTTCTGAGGTTTTGTTCGATTCCTGCAGACCTGTTGTTAGGGCTTTGAATTGTTCTTTCAATTCCTGTAGTTCAGTCTGTGGATGGAGAGTCCCACTTTTGGTAATTGGTGCCGCCCCTCCATCCTCCAACTTCAACCTGCTTAGAAACTGTGTTAGTTCCTGGAGGAATGTCCCCATGACGTCTTCAGCTTCTTTCTCCCCCAGCTCATCCATTTTTGCATTAATGGCAGCTAACAGTTGCCTGCAGTTGTGTGCTTTGGAAATCTGTCCTACTGACATCTTTATATGTTCTGCTACTGTTCTCAATTCTTCACAGGTTAACTGAAGAATCTGCTCACTAATTCAGTCCATTTGTATTTCCACATCCATTGCTGCTAGTGAGTTTTTCTTTATGGATGATCTACTTTAACTAGTGTAGCAGAGTTGAGTTGAGGTGCTGTGCTGCTGTGTTTTCCAGACACTCTTCCTCTTCTGCATGCTAATTCCTGCTCAGAATTCCCCTTATGGGCCACCACTGTTACACGCACGCCGCCTAAGTTCAGATAGAGGCGAGACTGGTTACATGAATCCCTTGGAATCCTGGGGGAATCATTACTCAGGGTGACCATAGGCTGCATCTTCTCTGAGGCACATGATAGATACAGTTCCTGACCAGACACATCTAACAAGAGTCTTCATAAACGGTAGAACAGTAACATTTAATGAGGCATGGCCAGTGCAATGCAAATGTCTCTTTGAGCAACAGGCTCTAGTAATAACAGTACAGTCTCCTTTGCAGCACAGCAGTACACAGTCTATTATCCGGTAGCACAGTACAGCACAGTTTTATTGCATACACAACCACAGGCTTTTCCTTCACAAGGACTCAATAGTACACAGCATTCTTTATCCTGCATGAAGATGGAGGGGAACGGGTGTAATGAGGGAGATGATCTCTATGACAGGTTTCCTTCCAGTCCTTATCTTCCTTATCTTCCACACTGTTAGCTCAGGGAGTCTAACTTGCCCTTGTTTAGTTCCCTCCTGACCTGAATTCTGTTCCCTTGCCTTCTGTGAGATACAGATCATAAGCCACCTTTCTCTTTGGCTCTGGCCAGAGGGTAAACAACTTCCCCACAATCCCCCTGGGGCTCTGCTAAAACACTCCCTGTCTCCTGTGACTGTGTTAACCCCTCTAGTTGCCGGATGCTTCTGGAGCACAACACGTCCTGTGCTTGTGTTACTTCTAATAGTTGCTGAATGCTTTTAAAGCAACAGCACTACTTCTGCATGTCACATTTAGTAAAACTCAATCTTTCATAAATATTTGTAAATGCAGGCTGCATGGCTTCCCTAGTGCACTGTATAACTAATCTTTAGCCATGTCAGTAATAAATGTAGTGCAGGATGTCCACAAATAACTCAACAGCTAGCTGACAAAGTGGGCGGGTTGGGGAATTATCTGTTATACACAACATTATACTGATGCCCCACAAATTGTACATAGACAGATGAATGACAGAGACAAGTGGGAGCATGAATTTGACGGTTGCAGTTTTTTAATGGAAAATGTCAAGTGATGACATATTATGCTGTATGACTGATGAAAACTGCTGATGTGTGATGGTCAAGGGACCCCAGAAAAGATATTATCTTTGTAACTGGTCGGCAACCTAGTGAGGTCTGAATGTTATATTAAGACTCTGTGGCGTGGTGGATGCTGACATATACAGGCACATCTCACTAAATTAGAATATCATCAAAAAGTTAATTTATTTCAGTTCTTCAATACAAAAAGTGAAACTCATATATTATATAGAGTCATTACAAGCAGAGTGATCTATTTCAAGTGTTTATTTCTGTTAATGTTGATGATTATGGCTTACAGCCAATGAAAACACAAAAGTCATTATCTCAGTAAATTAGAATACTTCATAACAACAGCTTGAAAAATGTTTTTAAAATCTGAAATGTTGGCCTCCTGAAATGTATGTTAAGTAAATGCACTCAATACTTGGTCATGGCTCCTTTTGCATCAATTACTGCATCAATGCGGCATGGCATGGAAGCGATCAGCCTGTGGCACTGCTGAGGTGTTATGGAAGCCCAGGTTGCTTTGATAGCAGCCTTCAGCTTGTCTGCATTGTTGGGTCTGGTGTCTCTCATCTTCCTCTTTACATTACCCCATAGATTCTCTATGTTTTGTTTTCAATGTTTTATTTATTGAAGAAATAGACATAGTAGATAAATAACATACACACATTTTTCAATCAGAATCAAATCGTATAAAGAAAATTGTACAACAAATTTTAAATATTTGAAATGTAGGTACACAGATTTGTCATGAAGATGGCAGTAAAACATAGTAATACAGTTGATGCAATTTGAATATATGATCAATGTATAACATAAAAGAGAGAAGTAATTGTCTCTATATATAAGTAATGACAATATACGAAAAACAAGGATAAGAATGCGTAAAAAAAAGAAATGAGAATCAAATGATCAACTAAGTAATGAGGAAAGAGGAAACTTGGATATAAAAGGGGGGACAGACAAGGTAGGAGGAAGAGAATGAGAGGGGTAAAGTGAAGGGGGGGGGAGTGGGTGGAAGGTCCAATCACTGTATGAAGAGGATTAAAATAACATATATTAAAAATGTTGAGACCGCTTATGTGATAGAGGATAGGTAGGAGGCGGAGTTTCTACATTTCTGCCAAGGAGTCCAAACCCGATAAAAGGAGGTGAGATTTTGCATTGACAAGGCTGCCAGTTGTTCAGTTTGGAATAATTGGTAGATTTTTAGAAGCAATTGCTTCTTGATGGGTAAATCAGGTGTACGCCAAAGAGGTGGTATGAGCAGCTTACCCGCCGATAGAACAAAAGAGACTAATTTGGATGGAAACTTTTTGTCCGATTTAATTGGGGGGGTTAAGAATATGTGTTCAGAGGTTAAGGTCAGGCGTATGTGTAGTAATTCAAATAGAGTTTGAGCTATAATTTTCCAGAATCTTTGAATAACCGGGCAATTCCACCATATGTGTAAATATGATTCTTTATCTCTTTTCACACCTCCAACAAAGGTCTGGGGTAGTAGAAATCCATTTATGAGTCTGGATGGGTGTTGTGTACCATTGAGAGATTATTTTATAGGAATTATCTTGAACCCTGACACATTGTGAAGGACAATGTGAGAAATTGTATATTTGTTTGATTTGGGAATCAGTAAAAGAGGTACCTAACTCTTTTTCCCATTTTTACAAGAATGCTCTCTTTTGAGAGATATCCTTCAAGAGTAAGATGTTATAGAGAGAATAGAGGATTTTTTGGGGCGGGTTTGTTTGTGCGCATAGTGATTCATAAACAGTGAGTGGTCTAGAGGGATCTCCCTTTTTCAAGGCTTGATGAATTGCCATTTTTAAGGATTTGTAATGGAGAAAATTAAAGTTAGACATTGTAGGCAAGGTTTTCATTTCTTGGAAGGTGATGAAGGAGCCATCCTTCAGTAATTGATCTATTAAGGGGGAGGTCTCTATATGTCTTTCCGCATTAAGTGATTTGGGTTTTCCTAAGCTTGGGGTGAGGAAGTCCAATGCTCGAGATAATGGAGATAGGAGGGGAGCTAAAGAGTCAGCGACTGTTAACCAACGTTTGACCGTCGTGTGAGTTAGTTGGTTGTGAAATGTAATTTTATGTGTTAGACTGAGGTTAGACAGTATTATTGAACGCAGTGGTATAGGTGACATATGTTCTTCTATGGAGAGCCATAGCTTCTTTCCCTGTTTTCTGATCCAATCCGTAGTTCTGGAGAATATGACGGCTTGGTAGTATTTATGGATATTGGGTACTCCCATACCGCCCGATCTCTTGGAGAGCGATAAAGTTAGAGAGTTCAATCTTGGTCGGTGTTTGTTCCAAATGTAATTAAAAAAGAGTGAGTTAATTTTGGATAAGTATGTTTTAGACAGAGAAATGGGAAGCATTTGAAAAAGGTAAATGAATTTGGGTAAAAGAACTCTTTTAATTAGGTATTTTCTACCAAACCAAGAGAGATAAGGAGCTCTCCATTTCTTGATGTGGTCTGGGACTGTAGCAAGAAGAGGTTTATAGTTAAGTTTAAATAAGTCTTTATAAGATGCACTAATCTTGATGCCCAAATAAGTGATGTGACTCTCTGGCCATCTGACTGGGAATTGGGTTTTAAAACGGTTTATGGTGTGTATTGGTATGTTTTTTCCCAGTGCTTCAGATTTGGAAAGATTTATTTTGAAGGTGGACAAGGAACCATATTTGTCTAGAATCTGTATAAGGGCCGGGATCCCTTTGTGGGGTTGTGTCATTGAGATGAGAAGGTCATCAGCGAAGGCCATGGTTTTATGGTGCATGCCATTGATACTGACCCCCACTATGTCCTCACATAAATTAATGGATTTAATCAAGAGTTCCATCACCATAATAAATAAAAGTGGTGAAAGGAGGCAGCCTTGCCTTGCTCCATTATGAATGGTGAAAGGATTAGAGAGGGAATTGTTGATTTTAATTTTAGCTGAGGGACGGGAGTACATTTGGAGTATTGCCGATGTCACAACAGGAGGAAAAGTAAAGCTATTAAGTGTCTCTTGTAACAAGGTCCAGTCTACCCTGTCAAAAGCTTTCTCTGCATCGGTGCCTAAGAGCACCAGTCGGAGTTTATGGTGGATAGAGTACTGCAGCAAGTGAAGAACTCGCCAGGCGTTATCCTTACCCTCCCTTCCCTTAATGAAGCCAGTTTGATCCGGCAAAAATTCTGCTATACGTTTTGCCAGCATGCTAGCATAAGTATTGAGATCCTCGTTTAATAGAGAAATCGGTCTGTAGTTACTACAACGTTCCGGATTTTTACCTTCTTTATGTATGAGAGAGATGTGGGCTTCAAGCTTTTGGGGAGGAAAGGATTCACCCTGGAGTACTCCATTGCACATATTAAGAAAGTGGGGTTCAAGTATCTTGGAGAAGGTCTTATAATATGTAATAGGGAGACCATCAGGGCTCGGTGCCTTCCCTTTGGGGCTATATGACAGGATAGACCTAACCTCCTTTATATCAAATGGCCTAGAAAGTGCTACTTGTTGGTCCTTAGTAAGTTTTGGTAATTTGAGTTTTGTTAAGAGAATTGTATGTCTAAACGTTTCCTAGTTTTTTTGTTGAGCAGATTCGTCAGGAAAAAGGTTATATAGATTTGAATAGCATTTTAAGAATTCTCATGTAATAATGTTGTGATTTGTTGTACGGTGGCCACTGGAGGTTTTCAGAGTATGAATATAGGTTCGGGCTTGCCTAATTTTAATTAAGGACATCATCAATTTGGAAGCCTTATCACCATGTACAAACATGCGATTTTTCCAATTAAGGTATTGTTTAGCAGATTGCTTATTTAATAAGTCCCTTAGTTGTTGGCGTTTAGCTGTAAGTGCTTCCAAAGTTTGATGTAGCAGAGTTCTTTTGTGTTTCTAGATCTATTTCCTTGTACAGGGTTTGTGTATGTTTTTTGCATTGTTTGTTTATGTAGGACGCCATGGAAATCAGTTCTCCTCTGATCACTGATTTATGAGCTTCCCATAGGGTTGATAATTTGATTTCTGGAGTTGCGTTGATTTCGAGAAATTGGTTAGGGTGGTTTTGATGCACTTTTTATTGACGTCAGACAGTAAGATTGATTCGTTCAGTCTCCATGTGCGAGGGTTAGAATGGGGTTTAGAGAGCGAGAAGCAAACCGAGACTACTGAATGGTCAGAATGAACCGAAGGAAGTATTTCTGATTTAACAGTTGGTGAAAGGAGAGACTTGGGTAGGAAAACATAGTCTATCCTATGATAGGAATTATGCGCTTGAGAGAAAAAAGTATAGTCTAGCTCAGTGGGATGAGAAAATCTCCATATGTCAATGAGTGAGAGTGAATGTAGTGATTTTTTTTATCTTAGCTAGGTCCCTAAGGGAAATATGACTTTTTTTTGAAGAGGAGTCCAGAGAAGGCTCCAGAGGAGTGTTAAGGTCCCCTCCAATAATAGGAGTGCCTTCAATGAAGGCCCGAAATTTGTTTGATTTGGATAATATCCATCTGATCTGCTTCTTGTTAGGGGCGTATAAATTACCAATCGTAACCAATGATCCTGCTAAGAGGCCCTTCACAAATATAAAGCGTTCCTCAGGGTCAATTAAAGATTCGCTTAGTAGAAAAGGCATATCTTTAGCAAAAGCTTTTGAATCACCTCTAGAACCTTTCTGGGGTGAAGTAGCATGGTGCCATTGGTTGAAATGAGCTTTTTCAAAGGAGGGTAGTTTCCCTGTTTGAAAATGGGTTTCTTGAAGAAGTAGTATGTCAAAATTTTCTTTTCTGAACCTAGCTAATGTTCGGGATCTTGGAATAGGTGAGTTGAAACCATGTGTGTTGAAATTTGCTAATTTGAATGTTTCTTGTTTAGCTACCATGGTTAAAGGGGATGTGGTGGAGAATAATTATACTTATTGTCGGTTGAGTTGGACCAAGGAGTGGGTTGAGTCATTGGGAGAGAAAAAAGGGGAAAAAAGACAGTCATTAGAACAATGGAATTAGTGATAGAACAAAAAACAGTTGTAGTTAACAGCAGTGTTACCAGTAAAGCTAGAGGGGGGAAAAGGAGGTTTTAAGCATAAAGGGTAACATGATGGTGCCACAGAGGTATGCTGTGTAGATCTTATGAAAAATCCGAGTCTCCTATGGGACTAATCGCACCACATCTCTTCAACTTCAAGGTAACTATGGTGGTAACAAAAAGAGTGCCACAGGTGAGAGAGGTCTAATTAGTATGCTGAAATACAGAGTTAGGAATCGAACTAGGCAAATTGCTAATAATTCAATACTTATAATTCAATATTTGTATCACAAAGTACAGTCTCAGAAACCCTTTCTATTTGAATGGGTAAGAGAAAAAGAACAAATGGACAACAAATTTTTAGGTTAATACCAACAATTTTTCGAAAAAAGGTTGTAATACTAAAGGTATTTTAAATGATGGGAAAAGACCAGATCTTGTAAACCTTGGATCAGCCATATTCACCATCTTTAGGAGCAGACAGATGTTTAGCTGATTTTCGCCTTTGGCGCTGTGATTTAGAAGTTGGAACGGCGCTCCATGGAGGAGGAGGGGAAATGTACTTTGGGATGCTTCTAAATCTGGATATTTTTCCAGAGTGATTCCTAGCTCGTTGCAGGCTTCCTTGATTTCTGTTGAAGATCTGGCTTGGATACGTTTGTCCTTAGCGGTAATTGCTATGCCAAAAGGATACAACCAGCGGTATTGCTATTGATTTTGGCGTAGGGCTTCAGTGAAGGGTTTCAACAAGCGCCTCTTATTTAAAGTTGAGGAGGCCAGGTCCTGAAAAATCGAAATCGATGAGTCTTCGAAAGATATATCAGTTGCTTCTCTTGCTCTTTTTAAAATTAAGTCTTTGGTGCGAAAATCCAAGAAACGGCAAATGACATCACGTGGGGGGGGGGTCATTATTTTTAGGTCTGGGTCTTAGTGCTCTATGTGCTCTATTTCAATTTGTGGGGTATCTTCTGAATTCAAGATTTTGGAGAAGATCTCGAGAAGTGTTGGAGTGATTATTTCTGATGGTACACTCTCCGGGAGGCCCTTTATGCGCAGATTGTTCCGTCTTTCTCTGTTTTCATGGTCCTCCAGAATGGAATATATTTGGTTGATTTGGCTTTCTTGAGACTGAGCACAGGTTACCATGGCATTAGTTTGTTGGATCATAGAGGACTGTGTGGATTCTAGAGAGTCAACTCTTTAGCCTATTGGTGATATGTCTTGTTTAATATTAGAAAGATCCTTTACAACAGGTTCTAGTGATTTGGCTAAAATCCTTTTAATGAAGGAGCGGGATACTGGATGTTCATTTGATGATCGACAGTCTTCTAAATCACTTTCCACTTCAGAGTCTGAGTCATGTGTTGAGAGATGGTCTGTGGGTGGGGGTGATGTAGACTTTGATGTAGATGTTTTAGTCTGTTGTTTTTTAAGAAATTTGCCCATTTCTATTTGTGTGAGAGATGTAGACGATTTAGAAGTGGCCCCCGATTCTTTGTTGCAGATTTTGACCATTGTGAAGAAAAAACAAAATTAGGATTGCCTAGACTATATTGAAGTAGCACCTGTCACATTCCCCAAAACATGTTAGAGGTGGTAGAGAATTAATACATGTTCAAGATTTGTATTGCCACTCAATTACATCAGGAGAAAATTGTAAGTAGGAAGAAACTATTGAGTGGTCATGAAATACAGTTCTTTCCTTTATCCACTAGATGGCAGCCACAGCCTAGTGATGAGATTTATCTCTCTTTGCTTTATCACTTTAACTTGTAGTAGTGATCAGTGTGTAGTTTTGCACTGGTATCAAAGCTATTGGGATGAGGGGCGTGGGGGCAGGTGCTGATGTTAGTTATCACCTTGCTTTGAGGATTGTATAAAAAATAAAGTGATATTGGTATAAAATGTTGAGCACCCTCTTCATCCCACTGTCTCAAGGGTCTGGGTGGCTTAAATGTCTTTATGGATTCTCTTTACAGAGAATAGGAGAGGGGAAGGGAGGGGGGGTTGTAGCTGTAAGGAACTGGAGCGAGGGGCAAGTCTTTTACTATGATGGAAGGGGGTGGGGGGGTACACACCAGGTCTCATCGAGTGTCCCGCTGTAACACCCCACAGTCCCAGCTCCGCAACCATGCGTGGAGGGCCTCGGGAGCCTCCTAAAAATAGCCGCCGCATCCTCAGACTCAATCTCCCTACCTTGCAGCATCAGGGTCCACTGCCACTCACCATGGTCCTGGATGGTCTGAGGTCACGCCACGTCTCCAGGGCAGGACAGTCTCTGGACTCCCCTTTTTCTCGCCGGGTACATTCTCAGGGCCTGGGTGGTCTCCGTTGCAGGATCCCTGCAGACGGAAGGGCCGGGTGGGCGGTGGAGAAAAAAAATCTAGGCTGAGGCTTCGGACCTACATGTAGGCCCCGATTATACCTTGAGCTCAAATGAGACAAATTGGCTCCAGGGGAGAAAGTCTCAGGGTCATACTGTCTAGAAGATCCTTTTAAAAGGGTATTGGCGCTGGAATGTGAGTAAAATCCCGTGATTTGGAGGGATTTTAAGCAGCAAGGCAGAGGGCTCTCAGATGTGTGTCTTGCTCCTTCAGTGCCTAGACACGCCCCCCCATAGATTCTCTATGGGGTTAAGGTCAGACGAGTTTGCTGGCCAATCAAGCACAGTGTTACTGTTGATTTTAAACCAGGTATTGGTACTTTTGGCAGTGTGGACAGGTGCCAAGTCCTGCTGGAGAATGACATTTCCATCTCCAAAAAGCTTCTCGGCAGAGGGAAGCATGAAGTGCTGTAAAATGTCCTGGTAGACGGCTGCGCTGACTGGTCCTGATAAAACACAGTGGACCTACACCAGCAGATGACATGGCTCCCCAAACCATCACTGATTGTGGAAACTTCACACTAGACCTCAAGCAGCTTGGATTGTGGCCTCTCCACTCTTCCTCCAGACTCTGGGACCTTGTGGAGTGTGTCAATGACTGCCTTCTGGACATCTGTCAAGTCAGCAGTCTTCCCCATGATTGTGGAGCCTACTGAAATAGACTAAGGGATCTTTTTAAATGCTTAGGAAGCCTTTGCAGGTTTTTTTTGTTAATTATTTTAATTTACTGAGATAATGACTTTCATGTTTTCATTGGCAACAATTAATAATCATCAGCATTAACAGAAATAAACACTTGAAATAGATCACTCTGTTTGTAATGACGCTATACAGTATAATATGAGTTTCACATTTTGTATTGAAGAACTTTTTGTTGATATTCTAATTTAGTGAGATGCACCTGTATGTGACATAGCATGATGTTTGGAGATGGCGAGGAAATTCAAATGCAAGGAAAGATAGGTGAAGCACAGATTTGGGTCGGGAGAGTAGAGCCTTAGACTGTAGGTGACGGGCTGATATTTGATATTACCACTTTAAATGGCAAGTGTAAATGTCTTTTTAAGCACCATTTATGTTTATAAGTTTTGACAGCAATAATTGTTTTTACAGCAAAAGAATTGATTAGCAGTGATCAATAATTATAAGTACATTTATATATTTTAGTTGCACTGTTGGAGATCTTCAATCAAAAATTGAGCTTTTGGAGAAGACAAATTCAAAGTTAAATGATGAGGTTTGTTCTTTTTTTTCTTTTTAGCCTGATTTTTAACTGCTTCCCAACATTGAGGTAATTTGAGTGCAGATGTGCAGGTATGGAGCAGACTCAGAAGCTTATCCTGCTCTCTGCATGGTGATTGCTGATTGCTTTATACCACTTTCACCTGCCATTAACCGCAGCATTCAGAGGTAGCTTTAATCAATGCTATGTAACCAATAACCATTCACCGACAGCAGTATTTAAATGGCTAATCTATCCCCCTCTTCTAATACAAAAATAAAAGAATATTCATATACATTAATTTATATATATTGTAAGGTGGCCGCCAGACATGTCCTTGAGGGGAGATATGTATCGCTGAGGTTGGTAGCTTCAGTGATGTAAACCCGGGAAAAAGCATGCTCCAGCACACGCAGTTAATTGGGCGTATCTGGGCTGGTTTTTACGAGCAGTCATAAGAGTTGGGAGGGATTGGCTGCTCACATATCCCCACCCCGGGGCATGTGTATAAAATAGAGACAGAGAGTCTCATTTAGTGTCTGTGGCTGGAGGTGTGGAGACCTCCAGCGTGTTTGTACTGAAGGACACTGACTGTGAGCAGGTGAACCCGCAGTACTGCATGGGCTGTTTGTTTGCTGTTTTGTTACTCTGTGCCGGACAAAGCTGTGTTTTGTTTACCTTTCAAGTGCGGTTTATGAAGTCACAATAAACCTGCCATGGACATTTTTTAAACAAACTGTATACTGTGCCTACCGCAAGAAGCTGAGTGAGTACTAAACCCTACAATTGGTGCTAGAAACACGGGAGTGAATCCGAAGGGACAGCGTGACTGCTACAGGAAACCGTTTATGTCCTGAGTGAAGGCCTTCACCGCAATAGCAACTACCCGGCTCAGTCTATGCATGAACCGGAAGTCTCTTTTACAATGAGACTATTGAGTGTCGTCCTGACACTCCATAGACTTGCATTGAAAAAAACACAACCAGATGACACAGAGCGCTGCTGTCCCAGACAGTCTGCAGAGTGGTGACATCACTAAGTAGAGGAGAAGAATGGCGCTGGATACCGGAGAGAGCAGCAGCAGGTGAGTATATTAATACACTCTTACTACATTAAAGGCACATAAACACATATAATGAATAAAAAACTTTGTGGAAATGCTTCTTTAGTCATAATGGAAAAGGTGTTCCCGCAATATCATGTACATGAGGATCATGCAGGGAGATTGGCTTACCTTACAGCCGAACACTTGTAGCAATAACCAAGGCTGGTGTCAGTACCGTTATTGGCTGTTTAAACGTCTAGATGCTGCCATCAATAGCGACACCATATCTTTCCCACATGATGAAATGACAGTCCAGGTCTGCCTGGTACAATCACCTTACGCAGAGTCTAACAGGTGTCCTGTCAGTGTAAGATTAAGGCCACGGCCCCACTATCAGTATTTGGTCAGTATTTAGTCAGTATTTTTTCTCAGGAGTGGGAGCCAAAACCACGTGAGGAACAATCAGAGAAAAGGTATAATAGAGACAAGTCACCAATTCTGTATTTATCACCAATTCCTGGTTTTGGCTGAGAAAAAATACTGACCGAATACTAATAGTGGAGCCGTGGCCTAGCAGGTGTAATGCCTTGTAATACATAAAAATTTCAGTGCATTAGATCCACAACCAGACTACTGTGTTGAAGTCCCATAGATGGATGAAGTAAAAAAAAACAAAGCAAAAAAAACAAAAAAATAATGGAAAAAATGTTTCGCCATTAAAAATACATTTGTTATATAAATACAAACAAATGAAGTACACCCATTTGGCATCGCTTCATCCAGTATTATCCGATCAATAAAAGTGTCACATTATTCAAATTGTATGTCTTTCTTCATCCTAACAGCACACAAAAAATGCAATACATTTGTATACAAAGAACAGAGGTATACCTGAAAATACTGTATCTTCTCATCCTGCCAATAAAAAAGTCTGCAGTCACACAGAGTGACTAGACTTATCGATTTGGACTGGACAACCCCTTTAACCATAAAGCAATGTATATAAATCTGCTATAAGAAATAAACTTCGGCACTCCGGTATGTGTAATATGCAAAAAAGATTCTTTATTAATCATATGTGCCCCTTGTTTACAAAATAGGGCATAAGCCCGTAATATAGACCAACGTTTCGACCTTTGGATCGGTCTTTTTCAAGGTCATAACAGTTTGGAAATGCTGCTTAAAGCAGAATTGGAGTTAAGGGGAGCTCGTTGCTTCCTGTGCCTGGGGTGGAAATGAACCGGGCTACAAGTAGTTAACGCCAATTCTGCTTTAACCCCCTTAACAACATTAGACGTACTAATACGCGTCTGTGCCCTGGGACTTAAGAGCCAGACCCGTATTAGTACGTCATGGCGATTGCGCGCGCACACAGGCTGTGCGGGCGCGATCGCCGCCGGGTGTCAGCTGATTGTCACAGCTGACACCCGGTACTATGTGCAGGTAGCGGTCCCGCACCGCTCCCCGCACATTAACCCCCGCAATGCTGCGATCGAAGCATTGCAGTGGCAAGGGGAGGTGATCGCAGATACTCACTTCCTCTTCCGGCCTCCATCGCTGTCTGCCGCGGCTTACAGAATGTTGCCATGTCGACCCGATGTCGTCATGACAACATCCGGGTCACCAGACAGCAGGAAGATTTTTTGGACATGCGCAGTGCATCTCCAAACTATCTTCTCCCTGTCCAGCGCTGACAGCCTGCATGGCACAGGGATGGTGCTGCATTCCTGTGCCATGCAGGCTATCAGAGAAAAATAAGTGAAAGTCCAAGAGTGGGACAAAGTATAAAAACTGTCAGAAAGTGAAAAAAAAAAAAAAATTGTAAAAATATTTTAAAAAAATAATCCACCAAAAATAAAAATATAATGTACCCATCAATAAATATTATTATCAAAAAAAAAAAAAAAAAAAAATAAAAGTACACATATTTGGTATCGCCGTGTCCGGAACAACCTGACCTATAAAACTATCCCACTAGTTAACCCCTTCAGTGAACACGGTAAAAAAAAAAAAAAAAAGCGAAGCAAAAAACAATGCTTTATCATCATACCGCCAAACAAAAAATGGAATAACGTGATCAAAAAGACGAATAAAAATAAAAATGGTACCGCTGAAAACGTCATCTCGTCCCGCAAAAAACAAGCCACCATACAGCTCCATCAGCCGAAAAATAAAAAAGTTATAGCTCTCAGAATAAAGCTATGCTAAAAAATATTTTTTTCTATAAAATTGCTTTTATTATGTAAAAGTGCAAAACATAGAAAAATGATATAAATGTGGTACCGCTGTAAATGTACTGACCCGAAGAATAAAGCTGCCTTATCAATTTTACCACACGCGGAGCAGAATAAACAAAAAAAAAAAACCAAACAATTCCTGAATTGTTGGTTTTTGTTTATTCTGCCTCCCAAAAATCGGAATAGAAAGAGATCAAAAAATGTCACGTGCCTGAAAATGGCACCAATAACAACGTCAACTCATCCCGCAAAAAAACAGCCTTCACATAACTGTCTGCCAAATTCTGGAAAAATTATAACTCTCAAAATATGGCGATGCAAAAACTAGATTTTGCAAAAAATGCGTCTTTTAGTGTGTGACAGCTGTCAGTCATAAAAACCCCATATGATTCTTTTATCGCTGTAGTCTCACCGACCCAAAGAATAAGGTCGTCTAATCACTTATACCGCACGAGGAACGGCGTAAAAAATAAACTCTCGGGTTAGGGTTGGGCTAGGGCTAGGGTTAGGGCTGGGTTTGGGGTTAGGGTTGTGATGGGGTTGGGATTTTTTTCAAAAGTAAGAAAAAAAGATGACGATATGGCGACTAGTGTTGAGCGCAAGTGCTCGCTACTTGAGTATGCATTGAGTATCGTGGGTATTTGAGTGACATGCTCGAGTCTCTGCCCCATATGCTTCGCGGCCAAAAAAACTTTGCGGGGATTGCCTGCCATGCACGAGCGATCCCCGCATGTTTTTTTTTGGGTGTCTAATAACCGTGAAACATGCGGGGCAGGGACTCGAGCATGTCACTCGAGCACACGCAGTACATGGTGCATACCTGAGTACCCAATGCAAACTCAAGTAGCGAGCACTTGCGCTCAAGACTAATGACAACTTATTCAATATGTTGACCTAATGTTAGCAAATTCTGTGTCGTACCTCTGGGTTCAAAATGTTCACTATACACCTTAATAAAATCCTTGAGGGGTATAGTTTCCAAAATGGGGTCACTTGTAGGGGAGCTCCACTGTTTAGGCACATCAGGGGCTCTCCAAACGCGACATGGTGTCCGCTAACAAATTGAATGGAAAATCGGCTCAAATTGTTAGCGAATGCCATTTTGCGTTTGGAGAGCCCCTGCGTGCCTAAACATTGGAGCTCCCCCACAAGTGACCCCATTTTGGAAACTAGACCCCCCAAGGCACCTATCTAGATGCATAGTGAGCACTTGGAACCCCCAGGTGCTTCACAAATTGATTTGTAAAAATGAAAAAGTGGAAAAAAAAAACTTTTTCATTTTTACGAATCAATTTGTGAAGCACCTGGGAGTTCCAAGTGCTCACTATGCATCTAGATAGGTGCCTTGTGGGGTCTAGTTTCCAAAATGGGGTCACTTGTGGGGGAGCTCCACCGTTTTTTGGGAACATCAGGGGCTCTCCAAACGCAACATGGCATCCGCTAATTATTCAAGCAAGTTTTACAATCAAAAAGTCAAATGGCGCTCTTTCCCTTCCGAGCCCTGCCGTGCGCCCAAACAGTGGTTTTTACCCACATATTCGGTATCTGCGTGCCCAGGGGAAATTGCACTACAAATTTTGGGGTCCATTTTTTCTTGTTACCCCTGTGAAAATAAAAAAAATTGGGTCTAAAGTAACATTTTTGTGAAAAAAGTTAAATGTTCATTTTTTTCTTCCACATTCAAAAAATTCCTGTGAAGCACCTGAAGGGTTAATAAAGTTCTTGAATGTGGTTTTGAGCACCTTGATGGGTGCCGTTTTTAGAATGGTGTCACTTTTGGGTATTTTCTGTCATAAATGACCAGGCCAATTTTTTCAATTCTGACCACTGTCACTTTATGAGGTAATTACTCTGGAACTCTTCAACCGATCCCCCTGATTCTGAGATTGTTTTTTCATGACATATTGTACTTCATGATTGTGGTAAAATTTCTTCGATATCACTTGCGTTTTTTTGTGAAAAAAAACGGAAATTTGGCAAAAATGTTGAAAATTTCACAATTTTCAAACTTTCAATTTCCATACCGTTAAATCAGAGAGATATGTCACACAAAATAGTTAATAAATAACATTTCCCACATGTCTACTTTACATCAGAACAATTTGGAACCCACATTTTTTTTTGTTATGGAGCTATAAGGGTTAAAAATTGACCAGCGATTTCTCATTTTTACAACAAAATTTACAAAACCATTTTTTTAGGGTTCACGTCACATTTGAAGTCACTTTGAGGGTCTTCATGACAGAAAATACCCAAAAGTGATACCTTTTTAAAAACTGCACCCCTCAAGGTGCTCAAAACCCATTCAAGAAGTTTATTAACCCTTCACGTCCTTCACAGCAATTAATCGAACGTGAAAGGAAAAAATGAACATTTAACTTTTTTTAGCTAAAATTTTACTTTAGGCCCCAATTTTTTTATTTTCACAAGGGTAATAGGAGAAATTGGACCCCAAAAGTTGTTGTGCAATTTCTCCTGAGTAAGCTGATACTCCATATATGAGGGAAAGCCACTATTTGGGCGCACGGCAGGGCTCGGAAGGGAAGGAGCGCCATTTGATGTTTTTGATGGAATGGACAGCAGACCCCATGTCGCGTTTGGAGAGCTCCTGATGTGCCTAAAAAGTGGATACCCCCCACAAGTGACCCCATTTTGGAAACTAGACCCCTTAATCAACTTATTTAGATGTGTGGTGAGCACTTTGAACCCCCAAGTGTTTCGCAAAAGTTTGACGTAGAGCCGTGAAAAAAACAAACATTTTTTTTCCCACAAAAAAAAACACGTTTTTTTAGACGCAATTTTTTTATTTTCACAAGGGTACCAGGAAAAATTGGTACCCTTGTGACAACAAAAGTTGTTGTGCAATTTCTCCTGAGTATGCGGATACCCCATATGTGGGGGAAAGCCATTGTGTGGGCGCACGGCAGGGCTCGGAAGGAAGGAGTGACGCTTTGGAATGCAGACTTTGATGGAATGGTCTGCGGTCGTCATGTCACATTCTCAGAGGCCCTGATGTATCTAAACAATGGAATTGTCCCAATAAGTGCCCCCTTTTTGGAAACTAGACCCCCAATGAATTTATCTAGATGTGTGGTGAGCAGATTGAACCCCCACGTGCTTCACAGAAAATTATAACGTTGACTTGGGAAAATAAGAAAAACAAATTTTTTTCCACAAAAATGTTAAAAAAAAAATATTTTCACAAGGGTAACATGAGAAAGTGGACCTCAAAATCTGTTGTCCAATTCCTCCTGAGAACGCTGATACCCCATGTGTTGGAGAAAACTTCTGTTTGGGCGCACCTCAGCGCACAGAAGGGAAGGAGTGACGCTTTGGAATGCAGACTTTGATGGAATGGTCTGTGGGCGTCATGTCACCTTCTCTAAACCCCTGATGTGCTAAACAGAGGAAATGCCCAATAAGGGACCCCTTTTTCGAAGTGGTAGCTGATTTTTGAATTGTATAATGTAGTGTCATACGTCAGTTGTGTAGGACAACCTGAGGAACACTACACAACTGACTTAGGACAACCTGATGAACACTGCGTCAGTTGTGTATTGTTCGTCAGGTTGTCATATGTCAGAAATTAATTTAGTAGTCCATGGAAGTATGGTACCCTTTGAAGCATTGTTTCATCCACAGGCCAGGTTTGTCGGTGCAGGTGTCACATTGATAATTGGTGTCCTTGCGTATTCCCCTTTTATAACACACTCTGCACCTATTTTGTGACTTACCTTTTTTTTCCGCTGTGAGGGATCTGCCCCGGGAAATGCTGGCCTGGTAGAATTCGAGGTCCTTCAGTTCCGGAAGTACTGGGGCCCGTCCGTCACCACTGCCAAATATCAGGGCCTTGATCACTACTTCCTGGAACTGAAGGTACGACGCAGAAGTTTGGCCTGCACATTGTGACAGAAGGAAAGTGTTGTGCATTGCCATCTGAATGATGTGCACGGCCAGCTTCTTGTACCACACTCTGGCTATTCTCAAAGCACTGTACAGCTGGAACACTTGATTAGAGAGATCAACTCCCCCCCATGTACTTGTTGTACCCCACTACGTGGTCTGGTTTGATGGCCTGTGTAGTGGAACTTCGTACAGTGCTGAGTGTGCTACCATCACCATGTATGCTGGTTAAGAAAAGGACATCCCTCTTGTCCTTGTACTTGACCACCAACAGGTGGTCGCTACATTGGGCTCTATTCTCACCCCTTCTGAGCAGCTGCCCAATTAGTGTCTTTGGGAGGCCTCTCTGATTTTTGCGGATAGTACCGCAGGCTGTGGTACGTCACGCAGAGGGGGACTTGAAGAGAGGGACACTGGTGTAAAAGTTATCCACGTACAGATGATAACCTTTATCCAGCAGTGGTTGCTCCAAGTCCCACACAATTTTCCCCCTCACTCCCAAAACCAGGGGGCATTCAGGGGGTTCAATCCGGGAGTCCTTCCCTTCATAAACTCTTAACTTGTGAGTGTTCCCTGAGGTACTCTCACAAAGTTTATGCAGTAAAAACTTCAACTCATCCCACAAATAACAAATCCTGTCACAACTTTATCCGCAGAAAAATGAAAAAGTTATAGCTCGCAAAATATAGTGATGAAAAAAATGTATCTCTTTGCAAAAAAGTGTTTTAAGTGTATAAAAGTAGCAAAATATAAAAAATTATATCAATTTGGTATCGCTGAAACTGTATTGACAACAATTAGGTTGTTTCATCAATTATAATGCATTACCAAATTACCAGCATTTTAAAAAAAATTACTAAACTGTTTATTTGTTCATTTTGACACTCAAAAATTGGAATGAAGCTATGTTCACATTTATCCTGTGCTTCCATATCCCAGTGTTAAAAAATAAAAAAAAATTCTGTGAAGCAATTGTGGGTGTAAAATATTCATTACACCCCTAAATAAATTTCTTTGAGGTGTAGTTTACTAAATGGGATTACTTTTTCAGATTCTCTGCAGTTTTGCACCTTAGGGCCTTTGCAAATGTGACATGGTGTCCATAATATTTTCCAGCCAAAAGTAAAATGGCAGTCTTTCCCTTTAAAGCCCTGCCATGTGCCCAAGCAGTAGTTTCTAGCCACATATGGGGTTTTGCTGTACTCAGGAGAAATTGCACCACAAATATTACATGTTACCCATGTAAAAATCAAAAATTTGGGGAGAAATAAGCATTTTCTGGAAAAAAAAACATTTTGATGTTTTCATCTCAAAATATTTTAACCCATTCCAGACATTTGTAGTATATATATGTCATTGTAGGGAAGGACTTCCCGGCCAATGCAGTATATAGTGGGTACGGAAAGTATTCTGACGCCTTTACATTTTTCACTCTTTAGAATTTACCAAATGGATGTAATGAAACAAAAAGTTCATTTTTTTTTCTCATCAATGTACACTCTGCACCCCATCTTGACTGAAAAAAACAGAAATGTAGAAATTGTTGCAAATTTATTAAAAAAAGAAAATGGCTGTCCACCAACGTTCACCATCAAACCTGACAGAACTGGAGAGGATCTGCAAGGAAGAATGGCAGAGGATCCCCAAATCAGGTGTGAAATACTTGTTGCATCATTCCCAAGATGACTCATGTCTGTACTAGCTCAAAAGGATGTGTTATGCACACGCCCGGACTGACTGGCGTGTGTGGGTGTTGTGGTTCCACTGGACCATGGACCGGAGAGTGCCTGGAGGGGCGTGACTAAGTATCTGGCCGATCCGACCAAGGTGGCACGACAGCATACGACGCCAGTGCACCAGGGAGAAACCGGGCAGAGGGACCAGGTGCTACTCCAGGTCAAACTCTGGACACGGGGGTTGACCCACGCTGGAATTACTGGAACAGGCAGGTTAGGCTGGCACAGACTGGTAGATGTAAGCAAACACGGCAGGTATGCAGATGGGTGGATACAGGCGAGTATGCAGGCAGGGAGGTACTGGCCGAAAGGACGGGCTGGAGCACAGAGAGGTTAAGACCCAGTACAGACTGGGTCACAGAACCGCAGATGCGGTAGACAACCACAGCAGAGAGGGAACGCCCGAAGCGGTGGGTAAGAACAGAGCAGGACGGGGCTGCAGGAGCAGCGAGCACAAGCAGGGCAGGACAGGACTGCCGGAGCAGCGGGCAGAAGCAGGGCAGGGCGGAAACCGCAGAAGCAGTAAGCAAGAAAAGAGCAGAGCAGAAACCGCAGGAGCGGCAAGCAAGGCAAGAGCAGAGTGAAAACCGCAAGAGCGGCAAGCTAAGCAGGAGCAGAGCGGACACCGCAGAGCGGTAAACAAGGCAGGAGCAGAGCAGAAACCGCAAGAGCGGCAAGCTAAGCAGGAGCAGAGCGGACACCGCAGAGCGGTAAACAAGGCAGGAGCAGAGCAGAAACCGCAAGAGCGGCAAGCTAAGCAGGAGCAGAGCGGACACCGCAGAGCGGTAAACAAGGCAGGAGCAGAGCAGAAACCGCAAGAGCGGCAAGCTAAGCAGGAGCAGAGCGGACACCGCAGAGCGGTAAACAAGGCAGGAGCAGAGCAGAAACCGCAAGAGCGGCAAGCTAAGCAGGAGCAGAGCGGACACCGCAGAGCGGTAAACAAGGCAGGAGCAGAGCAGAAACCGCAAGAGCGACAAGCTAAGCAGGAGCAGAGCGGACACCGCAGAGCGGTAAACAAGGCAGGAGCAGAGCAGAAACCGCAAGAGCGGCAAGCTAAGCAGGAGCAGAGCGGACACCGCAGAGCGGTAAACAAGGCAGGAGCAGAGCAGAAACCGCAAGAGCGGCAAGCTAAGCAGGAGCAGAGCGGACACCGCAGAGCGGTAAACAAGGCAGGAGCAGAGCAGAAACCGCAAGAGCGACAAGCTAAGCAGGAGCAGAGCGAACACCGCAGAGCGGTAAACAAGGCAGGAGCAGAGCAGAAACCGCAAGAGCGGCAAGCTAAGCAGGAGCAGAGCGGACACCGCAGAGCGGTAAACAAGGCAAGGGGATAGGACTCTGTTCACAAAGAACAGACGGAGAAGGAAAGGCAGAACCAGAAGCACGCACAGTACTTACATAGAAGTAGCGAGCATACACTAAATTCACAACAGAGGTACAGAGACGACGAGAAGGAATTTAGGAGCGAGTTCAGACTCTGCAGAAAGACGCAGAAAACAGACAGAGGGAAAAGGGAGACAAGGTTAAAGTAGAAACGAGGCACAGACAACAGGGAACAGAGACAGCAAGGCAGGAACACAAACAGGACTCTGTTCAGACGGGAACAGATACCGCAAGGCAGGAACACAAACAGGACTCTGTTCAGACGGGAACAGATACCGCAAGGCAGGGACACAAACAGGACTCTGTTCAGACGGGAACAGATACCGCAAGGCAGGGACACAAACAGGACTCTGTTCAGACGGGAACAGATACCGCAAGGCAGAGACAAACAGGACTCTGTTCAGACGGGAACAGATACCGAAAGGCAGAGACACAAACAGGACTCTGTTCAGACGGGAACAGATACCGCAAGGCACAGACAGGCAGATCTAGGAATACGGCCCCTAGAAGGCGAAAGAACAGGCAAGAAGCGTGTTCACAAGAACAGACCACAGTTCAGACACAGAACTGGAAAACAGGCAGGAAAACAGGATAGGACCTGGCATGTCAAAGACAAAAAGCCAACTGACAAGAAACAATGCTCAGGCGCCATCTTGAGGAAGAAGGTGGTATAAATACCCAAAGATGGACAGCAATAGGCTGAAGGTGCAACAGGGGCGTGTCCGCAGCAGGTACAAGAAACAGGAAGTTCAGCGGGCGTCGCCCTATGCAGCCAAAACAGACAAACAGACAGCAAGGAGGGAAGCCAGAGAGACATTCTGGACTGGAGATCAAGTGCGCGCTCTTGCACAGTGGGAGATGGACCACCATGCAAGGACGCCGCCAGGTATGTTACAGTACCCCCCCCCCCTTACGCCCCCTCTTCTTCAGGCCTGCCAGAATCTTCCGCAGGGAATTCGAGGACCAGTCGTTCACTTCAAGGAGATCACTTCCACTGTCCACAGGAAAAATTGATCTCATCTGGTTAGCTAGGATGCTACCTCCTATCCAGCCATCCTTAGCAACAGACGAAACGGGTGGAGTACCAGGAACAGCACACAAGGAAGTCTCTCTCCACATATTTTCAGGTGGCACCCCAGAGGGTACAGGAGACAACTGGAAGTCCTTCACCGGGTTGGAGGGGGACAGAGACTTGGGGGTAATCTCTGCTTCGAGGTACATCTTGTCAAGCTCACAGGAAGAGATAGACGGGTTATCAGGTACATAATGAGGAAAAGTCACTGTCTCTTTGTTATCTGGTGGTACCCCGGAGAATTCAGGAAACAACTGGAGGTCCTCCGCCTGGTCGGAGGGGTGTAGAGACTCGGGGGTAACTACCACTTTGGGGTACCCATTGTCAGGCTCACAGGACGAAGCGGACAAAGTATCGAGTACCGAGTGTAGAGAAGTCTCTCTCCATTTGTCATCGAGTGGTATCCCGGAGGATTCAGGAGGCAACAGGGGGTCCTCCGCCAGGTAGAGGTGCACAGACTCTGAGGTAACCACAGCTTTGGAGCATCCTTGGACATGCACCCCGGTTAAAGTGGGTGAAGCATCTGATGCCAGGTGCAGGAAGTTCTCCTGTGTGGAGTCTGGATGGGCAGAAGTCTCTTCGGGCAGGAGAACCGGAGCACTACCCACGCACATTACCCGTTGGGGCTTCTCCGGGATACAGGGAGATGAAGCTTCAGTAGGGACTTCAAGGTTGGGGTCAGGAGGTCTCAGGGAGGACAGACCCTGGCGTGACGGCTTGCCTCTACGTCTAGCGCGTCTGGACTGCCTCTTGAGGTTGGGAGAAGTATTCCGGAAAGCGTAGTCACCCTGTGAGGATTCTGGGTGGGCAGTAGTCTCATTGGGCTGGAGGACTATTGCGCTACCCACACACATTACCCATCGGGGCTGCTCCGGGATATTGGGAGGTGAAGCTTCAGCAGGAGCCTCCGGGTTAGGATCATCGAAGACCATTAGAAAGGCCACCAGGAAGGCCATTAGGTCCAGGAGGATCGGATCCTGTGTTTCATATAGGGGGTTGATCCATTCCAAGGCATCACCCGCCAGGTAAGACATAATGAATGCCACCTTAACCCGATCGGTGGGAAAACATAGAGGGTAGAACTTGAAGTGTAGCATGCATTGCTCCACAAATGCATGACTTTGTCTTGGATCCCCATAGTAACGTGGCGGATCCGCAGGAACGAGAGCAGATAGATCCATCTGGACGGGTGCGTAATTCGCCTGGAACTCAGCTGAGAAAAAAAAAAAAATTATTTATATTTAATGCATGTATTCGCTGGAAAACTTCTCAGAGAGCGAAGGCCGTGGGGCTCAACGGGAACCATGGCCTGAGCATGCTGTTATGCACACGCCCGGACTGACTGGCGTGTGCGGGTGTTGTGGTTCCACTGGACCATGGACCGGAGAGTGCCTGGAGGGGCGTGACTAAGTATCTGGCCGATCCGACCAAGGTGGCACGACGGCATACGACGCCAGTGCACCAGGGAGAAACCGGGCAGAGGGACCAGGTGCTACTCCAGGTCAAACTCTGGACACGGGGGTTGACCCACGCTGGAATTACTGGAACAGGCAGGTTAGGCTGGCACAGACTGGTGGATGTAAGCAAACACGGCAGGTATGCAGATGGGTGGATACAGGCGAGTATGCAGGCAGGGAGGTACTGGCCGAAAGGACGGGCTGGAGCACAGAGAGGTTAAGACCCAGTACAGACTGGGTCACAGAACCGCAGATGCGGTAGACAACCACAGCAGAGAGGGAACGCCCGAAGCGGTGGGTAAGAACAGAGCAGGACGGGGCTGCAGGAGCAGCGAGCACAAGCAGGCCAGGACAGGACTGCCGGAGCAGCGGGCAGAAGCAGGGCAGGGCGGAAACCGCAGAAGCAGTAAGCAAGAAAAGAGCAGAGCAGAAACCGCAGGAGCGGCAAGCAAGGCAAGAGCAGAGTGAAAACCGCAAGAGCGGCAAGCTAAGCAGGAGCAGAGCGGACACCGCAGAGCGGTAAACAAGGCAGGAGCAGAGCAGAAACCGCAAGAGCGGCAAGCTAAGCAGGAGCAGAGCGGACACCGCAGAGCGGTAAACAAGGCAGGAGCAGAGCAGAAACCGCAAGAGCGGCAAGCTAAGCAGGAGCAGAGCGGACACCGCAGAGCGGTAAACAAGGCAGGAGCAGAGCAGAAACCGCAAGAGCGGCAAGCTAAGCAGGAGCAGAGCGGACACCGCAGAGCGGTAAACAAGGCAGGAGCAGAGAAGAAACCGCAAGAGCGGCAAGCTAAGCAGGAGCAGAGCGGACACCGCAGAGCGGTAAACAAGGCAGGAGCAGAGCAGAAACCGCAAGAGCGGCAAGCTAAGCAGGAGCAGAGCGGTAAACAAGGCAAGGGGATAGGACTCTGTTCACAAAGAACAGACGGAGAAGGAAAGGCAGAACCAGAAGCACGCACAGTACTTACATAGAAGTAGCGAGCGTACACTAAATTCACAACAGAGGTACAGAGACGACGAGAAGGAATTTAGGAGCGAGTTCAGACTCTGCAGAAAGACGCAGAAAACAGACATAGAGGGAAAAGGGAGACAAGGTTAAAGTAGAAACGAGGCACAGACAACAGGGAACAGAGGAACGGGAACAGAGACAGCAAGGCGGGAACACAAACAGGACTCTGTTCAGACGGGAACAGATACCGCAAGGCAGGAACACAAACAGGACTCTGTTCAGACGGGAACAGATACCGCAAGGCAGGAACACAAACAGGACTCTGTTCAGACGGGAACAGATACCGCAAGGCAGGGACACAAACAGGACTCTGTTCAGACGGGAACAGATACCGCAAGGCAGAGACACAAACAGGACTCTGTTAAGACGGGAACAGATACCGAAAGGCAGAGACACAAACAGGACTCTGTTCAGACGGGAACAGATACCGCAAGGCAGGGACACAAACAGGACTCTGTTCAGACGGGAACAGATACCGCAAGGCAGAGACACAAACAGGACTCTGTTCAGACGGGAACAGATACCGCAAGGCAGAGACACAAACAGGACTCTGTTCAGACGGGAACAGATACCGCAAGGCAGAGACACAAACAGGACTCTGTTCAGACGGGAACAGATACCGAAAGGCAGAGACACAAACAGGACTCTGTTCAGACGGGAACAGATACCGCAAGGCACAGACAGGCAGATCTAGGAATACGGCCCCTAGAAGGCGAAAGAACAGGCAAGAAGCGTGTTCACAAGAACAGACCACAGTTCAGACACAGAACTGGAAAACAGGCAGGAAAACAGGATAGGACCTGGCATGTCAAAGACAAAAAGCCAACTGACAAGAAACAATGCTCAGGCGCCATCTTGAGGAAGAAGGTGGTATAAATACCCAAAGATGGACAGCAATAGGCTGAAGGTGCAACAGGGGCGTGTCCGCAGCAGGTACAAGAAACAGGAAGTTCAGCGGGCGTCGCCCTATGCAGCCAAAACAGACAAACAGACAGCAAGGAGGGAAGCCAGAGAGACATTCTGGACTGGAGATCAAGTGCGCGCTCTTGCACAGTGGGAGATGGACCACCATGCAAGGACGCCGCGAGGTATGTTACAGGATGCTTCTACTCAATACTGAGCAAAGGGTCTGAATACTTATGACCATGTGATATTTCAGTTTTTCTTTTTTAACAAATTTGCAAAAATTTCTACATTTCTGTTTTTTTTTCAGTCAAGATGGGCTGCAGAGTGTACTTTAATGAGAAAAAAAATTACCAAATGGCTGCAATGAAACAGAGTGAAAAATTTAAAGGGGTCTGAATACTTTCCGTACCCACTGTATACCCGTCATAGCGATCGCCCGCGCACAGAATACGGTGCGCGGGCAATCACCGCTGGTGTCAGCTGATTCTGACAGCTGAGACGCAGGACTCAGTGCCTGGAGCAGAGCCCACACTGCTCCCGGCACTTTAACACGCTAAATGCTGCGATCGCGGTGTTTAGCATGCAGGCAAAAGGGAAGAAAGTCCCCTCTGCCTTTGGATCGTTGCCATGGTGATAGGATGTCGTCATGATGACATCCGGGTCACCAGAGCTAGCAAAGTTGCCAGATCATTAGTGAAAGTCCCAGAGTGAGACAAAGTGTAAAAATAAAAAAAAAGTGAAAAAAAAATTGTACAAATATTTTTTGAAAAATCACAAAATGATAATAAAAAAATAAAAATATACTGTACCCATAAATATTTTTTTGAAAAAAATAAAATAAAACAATAAAAGTACACATATTTGGTATCGCCATGTCCAGAACGACCTGACTTATAAAACCGTCACACTGGTTAACCCCTTGAGTGAACACCGTAAAAATAAATTAATAAAAAAAACAGGCAAAAAACAATGCTTTAGCTGGATACTGCTGAACAAAAAGTGGAATGTAAATAAAAATAGTACGTCTGAAAACGTCATCTTTTCCTGCAAAAAAATGAGCCGCCATACAGCTCCGTCAGCGGAAAAATTAATAAGTTATAGCTCTCAGAATAAAGCGATAGTTTTTGTGTAAAAGCGCCAAAGCATAAAAAAATGCTATAAATGTAGTATCGCTGTAATCGTACGGACCAGAAGAATAAAGCTGCCTTATCAATTTTACTACATGCTAAATGACATAAAAAACTAAATAACAATTCCTGAATTGCTGGCTTTTCTTCATTCTGCCTCCCAAAAATTAGAATAGAAAGCGATCAAAAAAATGACACATATCCGAAAATGGTACCAATATTAACGTCCACTCGTCCTGCAAAAAACAAGCCGTCAGATGACTCTGTATGGAAAAATTATAGCTCTCAAAATATGGTGACGCTAAAACTAGTTTTTGCAATAAAAAGCGTTTTTTAGTGTGTGACAACTGCCAATCATAAAACCCCGCTATATATCTGGTATCACTGTAATCGCACCAACCCGAAGAATAAAGTCGCCTAATCAATTATACCGTACTGCACGAGGAATGGTGTAAAAAATAAATATAAGCCAATTCTTCACCTGCTGTTGATTTGTTCATTCAACCTCCCAAAGATCGCAGTAAGGCTCGGCTCACATTTATCCTGTGCTGAGCGCTTACAGCGGGGTTTCTGTGTAAATCTCTGAAATCCATGATTCAGACGTAAACCTCAGCTGAAGATTCACTATAACAATGCAGATGGAGGCACAGTGGACGTCGTCTGGCCTATGATCTGTCGGCGTCGGGCTTGCATAAAAGTGCCATCTGCCACAGTTGTGTACCCCTGAAAAGCACAATGCTGAACAGAGGCCAGACAGAGCCCAGAGTAACTCTGCTGCCTCATTATAGTGAATGGACTGCTTGGGCATGTCATTTGAGTTACGTCATTCGGTGATTCAGATGGAAACCCCGATATAAGTGCTCAGCGTACAGCAAAGGATAAATGTGATGCAAAATGTTTCCAATGAAAGCTTCAACTCACCTTTTTGTTGTGGATTAAGTCCCCAAGTCCCCACTCAGGTTCATCATCTGTTATCGGAAATATAGGGGCTTCCACGTTAATGGTAGCACAAAGGCTCTGGACAAGCTCCATGGCTCATTGTCGTCCCCCCCCCCAAAAAAATTGAGCAAATTCTGCACTCCCAAATCCAAATGCTCACCTCCCTTCTGAGCGTCCACATGTTTGGCATTTCTGTAGTGATTCGAGCCTGTCTAATTTACAGGTGCATGTCTCTAGAAGCATGAGCTGGGCACATCATAATAATAATAATACGTAATTTTATTTCTATAGCGCCAACATATTTCTCAGCACTTTACATTTTAGAGGGGACTTGCACAGACAATAAAAGACATTAAAGAATAACCATAGTCACATAAATTAACAGATACCAGGAGGAGTTAGGACCCTGCTTGCAAGCTTACAATGTGAACAAGCACAGACACAGAGGTCTATTAAGTCATGGTGGTGTGTGAACCGATAATACGAGGGTCCTGATTTGGAAGGAAACTTTGTATGGAAAAACAGTGATAGTTGGATAAGTGAGGTGAGGCGATAGGGCTGTCTAAAGAAATGCATTTTTAGGGCACCCTTAAAACTGTGGGTATGGGGGATTAATTGAATTGTCCTTGGTAGTGCGTTCCAAAGAAATGGCGCAGCCTGTGAGAAGTCTTGAAGACGGGAGTGGTAGGATCGGATTATTGAGGATGTGGTGCTGAAGGATGGAGCTCTCTGTGGGTGAGGGTGATGAGTTTATATTTAACTCTGTAGCAGATGGGTAACCAGTGCAACGACACAAGGTGGAGGCATTGGTTTAGCTTTTCCTGAGGAATATGATCCTGGCTCCTGCATTCAGGACAGATTGGAGAGGGGAGGGTTAAGTAAGAGGGAGACCGATTAGTAAAGAGTTGCAGTAGTCCAGGCAAGAATGAATCAGAGCGACAGTAATAGTTTTTGCAGAGTCAAAGGTAAGAAAAGGTTGAATTAAAAAAAAAATGTTTTTGAGGTGTAGATGACATGAGCGGGTGAGTGATCGGATGTGAGGAGTGAATGAAAGGTCTGGTCACTACAACAGCAGTTTGCAATTTTCACTCAGCAACATCCGCTGCTGCTTGTTTCTGGAAAACACCCATGGCGTCAAAATTGTCACTACACCTGTAGATAAATTCCCAAAGGGGTATAATGTCTAAAATGAGGTCACTTTATTCTGCTATTCTAGCCATTAGGGGCTCTGTATATGGAGTCCGCATACTATTCTAGAAAAATCTGAGCTTCAGGAGGCAAATAGCGCTCTGTCCCTCCCGAGTCTCGCCGAGTGGCTAAGCCGTGCTCTACAGCCACATCTGGGATATTGCCACGTTCAGCAGAAATTGTGGGACAAATTTTGGTGCAATTTTTCCCAGTGTGAAAATGTAAAATCTGGGTATAAAACAAAATTTTGGTGGTAAAAATTTAATTATTTTTTTCTTCACTGCCCAATGGTGGTGCTTTCCAAAGAAATGGCGCAGCACATGAGAAGTCTTGAAGATGGGAGAAGGAGGATCGGATTATTAAGGATGTTAGTCTTGGGTCATTAGCAGAATGGAGGTCATGGATAGATTGGTAGACTGAGACGAGGGAGGAGTCATTTTGGACCCACATAGTATTTTATCTATGCTTTGCACTTAATAAAATATTGTTACATTTTATATACTTTGGTTCTTGAGTACTTTTCTTATATGATTTGAGCTTTTCCTGTACTGAACCTTCTACTGTTTCCATGGTGGTTTGGGATACTCAGTGATAGGTTTGCAGATATACTGTATTAATACGCTTTATGTAGGGGTATAACAGACCCACACAGAAGTTGACACAACTTCTCTCTATTAGGAAAAACTCTTTGTAAAATATACTTGTTATTTTCGTGCGTTTTTTTTTTTTACATTTATTTAAATGGGTGAAAAACGCTGAAAGAATTTACATGCTGCAGATTTGAAAAAATCACTTTAAAATCTGCAAGGAAAAAATAAGCAGCATGAGATTTCAGGAATTTCATTTCACAATTTTCAATTCACAACAGGAAATTCATTCACATTGAACAATTTCTTCTAGCTAATTTATTGGAAGAAATGAACAGTCAGTATTTGTAGTCAGATGACATCTGGCTGGAGGTATGGAGTAACACCATTCAAACTCGTGACTGGGTTGCTGGCTCTGCAACCTGTTGTGGTAGGGGCACTGGTAGATGTAGTACCTCTCTGAGCCATTGCAGATGTCAAGGTGGGAATCAGCATGGGTGCTGGAGAGATGCTGTTCTCAGAAGTTGAGGGAGGTGTTGGCCTTGGTAATACACAGCAGAGGCAATAGATCTTCAGGGCAAATATCCTTGTGCTGCCAGCTCTAGAGCGCGTGTTGGTGGAGATGGCTAAACAGCGCATGAAAGCTCTGGTCTGGTGGTGGTGAGTCATCCATGCTGCTATCGCAGTATTTTCCATGTTGGTGACAGACCAATCATTGGCAGTGTACAGGAGGAAAATAAGCTATGGACATCCAGGCTGGCATAAACTATGAACTATGGCTTTTTGTCAGCACATGAAGAGACATCTCCTACTCATTTGGAAAAAGCCTGCCAGCAATTAGAGCAAACTTAAAGTTGAGCTCCTACCCCTTCTCTCCTTGTCTTTGTGTCAGCCAGGCTCCTTCTTCAAGTAGTACTCAACAGGTGTCATCACCATTGTCGTCAACCACCACTAATGCTTGTCTGCTTCCTCCTCTCTCTCCGTAATTGCTTCATCAGTTAAAAACGGTTAACCTATTCCTGCTTCATAAATTAAGGAACAATTTTTTGTACTGTTTAATAAAAAGTAATATATGTGATACATGCAATAGCAAATGAGAGATTTTTAAATGTACAGTGTATAGCTTGTTGTTTAAGTCACTGACCACCCACCCTACAGTCCTTGCCTGACCAGTTATTAAAGCAAGGAGCATGCTGTGTGAGCAGGTTATATGCTTTACAGCCTACTTGCTGAAGCTGGTTAGATTGCTGGATCTTACCAGCTCCAGTTTCTTTTCACCTTCCACCATGTGTCAGAGTCTAAGCTGTCTCTGCTAGCAGTCTGTGAGAGAGGTTTGGACCAGCTGAATGACTTTGCCGCTGGTCTGAACTGTCAGTCTTCAGTAGTGCACTGCCCCCTGAAAATCATGCTCATTATGATGCAATGGAGACAACCCATTTTGTAGTAGAAAAGACAGACTTTATAAATTTTATTTACATAAAGTGTAAATACAAAGTTGCCTGGTTGCTTGGATTTATATAGTGTGACCAAGTTGTCAAGCACTTTCCAAGTGATGCTAAAATCTTGGAATCTTGGAAAGCGCTGGTCAACCCGCATGCGAAATCGCATGATCAAAACGCTTCACTTACGCTTGTTCCTGGCAGGAAAAAGCATGTACAATCCGCATGCGTTCTTTCTGCCAGGGAGATGCAAAAACGCTCAGGAAAAATCCGGAGCATTTCTGCATCGTGGGCACATAGCCTTATACGTGTAGTAAGATCAGGATTCAGTTTGATCACATATTGGCACTGGGAGCAGAAGAGGAAGGAAGTGCCTGCAGAGAGGGAGGGGCTGTAAATAAGCTTTCCTCTGCACAGAACATGATCAGCCAGAAGTATTCCTGCACATGAGAGCTTTTTATTGTCAACACTGAACACCACAGGAGGGTATGCCTGTTCAGCATCGTGCCCCCTCATTTTCAGATGCACTGTAGTGGAACACCAGTGGGTTCTCCACCACAAAATTCTAAATATTCAAGAGGGAGTTGTGCAAATAAAAACAATAAAACAAAGCATTCTTGCCCATGTACGCCACTCCCTGCTCCATTGCTGCCACTCTATTAGTCTCCGCTGGGCCATGAGCCGTGATCTCTCCAAACACCAGTGGCTTGTCTGCTATGGTCATTCATTGACCACTTCAGGGTCAGGAGTGGACAGCTCACTGGTAGTCAGTGACGTCACCAATCTGGCAGAGAGCTTTGGAGTGGCAGCTTTGGTGTGAATGAACCTAGATGTTATTCAAGCAAGGAAATGTTATGCTTTGGATTAGATAAATTGTAAAAATGATAATTCTGTTATTTTGCAAACCCCTCAAGCTTAAAGGGAACCTTCAAGTGCAGAGCATCAGTGCAGTGTGTCAGTGCTGGGACGAGCTTACAGCCACTGCGCTCGGTACTGTGAACAGTGACTGTAGAGGCATCGGCATGACTGAACGTTGGCAGCACTCAGGAGGAATAAAGTTTATTTCCTCCGGGAAATTGCCCATTCAGGATAGTAGCTGGGTTACTTCTTAACCCCTACATGAGCTATGACGTACTTGTACATCAAAAGTCGTGTCGCTGCCTTTCATGCAGGCTCACGCACCAAGCCAGCATCTTTCCCTCCACATGACTGCTGATTTATTCAGTCATTATGTGCCAGTAATAGCCTCCTCCCACCATTGTTAATCTGTTAAATTCCGCTGTCAGTCTCTGACAGCAACGTTTGACACATGTCCACAGGGGGGAGCACAATATTCCACGCTCCTGTGACGTGACTACTGGGTGCTGATGGGTTGCTGTGACAGCTGAGGGTTTGCTAATGACCTGTGCCTGTCACTGTAAATGCCGTTGCCAGGAGATTGTGATTTCTGCTATGCAGAGCAGTGCTGATGTAATCAGTTTTTGCTCCCCCACTACTGTTAGTAAAAGTGAACAAATCTATAGCACCTGCTCTGTACAAATCTTCTACGTTTGTACGAGAGGCTGATGTACTTCTGATGATGTATTTTTATCTAATCCCTGCACAGCTTGTTGCTGCAAAGGATCGCATTGTATCACTGCAGGATGAACATAACCAGTTGCTACAAGAGAGTGCACGCATTCAAAAGACAAGTGAAAGACATTTAGAGGTAAGATGATGGTAATCATTCACTGTTATTTTTTGCTTTTAGGATTGAATTAACTTATTACTCCTATTAATTTGTAGATATTGGCTTTATGTTTGCAGTAACATTCCCATTGATTTCAGTGGTATTTTTCTGATGGCATGGATCATTAGTTGGCTTCAATTAGTTTTCAATCTGTCTGGACTTTTTGTGGACTTCAGCAGTCTCTAGTTAGTGAAATATCTGTATAGGATTTAAAGGTGAGTTCAATTGAATCTGAAGACCTGCAACAATTCTGAAAATCTGCAAGATGCCCTTATTCTGCACTGTATGTGAATAGGGTCTTGTTTAACCCCATTTGTGTCCGTTGTACAATTATTCTTGGAATTTCTGTCAGGAATCCACATCTTAAAAGGAATATTCTGGAAGGATCAACCATCCTACGCAGTCTATATAGGCATGTAGATCATAAAACGTTGGATTAAATGATACCTTGATTTCTGTTAGCCGATGTCTTTTTCCCGAGAAATTTTTCTTAATATGTAAGTGATCTATTAGGTTCAACAACAGAAATTTCTTGGAGGTCTTAATCAACCTCACCGAAGATGTTATAGACTACCAGCTAACTTAAGTTATTCCCTGGGCTGGGTGGGATCTAGATCCACATCTACTTACCTTTTGGTAGATGCAGGTTTTTGTTTTCCAATTGGTCTGGTGGCTCTTCTACACTCCATTGATTCTGAAATATTACATTTGGGGATAACCCACTGATTTGAACAACTGTACAAATTTGGCCTAATGTTAGGAAAAATGTATATTTTAATCCTCTTGTAACAACTGTAGGCTTGCAGATGGACAGACACTGATGTGAAACCCGGAGGGAAGGTTCTAGCACGATAGGTGCTGAGAGGGTTGTTAATGGGCCTGGAATTTTGTCTCAGGGTTTTAGGAACAACTGGTAGAGCTAGCCGTGACTTGTCGTTCCCATCCTGCAATCCAGGAGGTGCAGCTGGCATACAAGGGCAGCAGAGCTGCTCCATAAGTGTCTGGGAGTAGAGGTGGAAACACCTTTGGGACTTGGGTCTGTGGGTGCAAGATGGAAAGACCTATTGTGTGCTCTCTCTCTCGGACTCTGATAGAGGCCACGGCCCCACTATCAGTATTTGGTAAGTATTCGGTCAGTATTTCTTCTCAGGAGTGGGAGCCAAAACCAGGTGAGGAACAATCAGAGAAAATGTATAATAGAAACAAGTCACCAATTCTGCATTTATCACCCACTCCTGGTTTTGGCTCCCACTCCTGAGAAAAAATACTGACCGAATACTGACCAAATACTGATAGGGGGTCATGGCCAGAGGCTGGACTTTGGACTTTAACCTTGAGCTCAGTATTTCGTATTGCTGCATGGACTCTGTTTTCGTTTATTTTCACCTTTATGCTGGAGAAAGATAATTTGTTCCATTTTTCCTGGAAGTTTGATGAATTGCATTAAAACGTCTTGTTTTCCTACAAAGTGACTTTGTACCTTTTGTGAACGCTTCCAGCTGCCAGAAAGCAAGTGAATCCTTACACAATCTATCTCCCATTTCTTACCAAACCCTGCTTTCTTGAATGGCAGGCGTCCATAAATTTTCAAAGCCTTTGCTATACAGGGTTCTTTCTACCCAGAAGATGTTTTAGATTATTCAGGAAATATTTTGGCTCTTGAGGCTCTCTCTCTCAAATGTCCTGCACAAAGGAATCGGGTATTCATGTTTGTAACTTCGGAACTATGCCACTACAACGTTAAATTTAACAGGAATTCCTTTGTTTCAGCATCCATTAAATATAATCTGAAATAGCTAAAATAAAATTATAGAATAAGGATGTAATAGATCTATTGTTAGTGTTTCTCTGCAATATGTGTTGTATACACACAGCTCTGCTACATATGCCCATATAGAAACACACAGCTCTGCTACGTGTGCACATATAGACATACACCGCTCTGCTAAATGTGCAAATATAGACATGCAGATCTGCTAGATGTGCACATATAGATACACGCAGCTCTGTTACATACAAATATCGATGAGCACACACAGCTGCTCAGAACATGCAGCCTCTGTGCAGGTCCCGGTTGCTCCCTCTCCTGTTCGGCATCAATCACATAGATCAGTGTGAGGCAGGAGCAGGGAAAGCAGTACTCTCTGTGACTGGTAAGGACGCAGAGTCTGTGTTCTCTTATATCACAAGAAGCTGCCTCTGGACTATAAGATGCACCACAAACTTATATCTATTTTATTGGGATTTTATGTGATATACCAATAATAAGTAGCAAATATTTGTGAAATGTAAAGGAAAATATGTGTGTTTGTTTAATAATTTAAAAAATATAAATCTGAAAATTGTGACATGCATTTGTATTCAGCCCCCCTTAGTCAATACTTTGTATGGCCACCTTTCGCTGCAATTATTGCTGCAAGTTTTTTGATATACAGAGTGGTCCAAAAGTAGGTGGCCAGAAAATAATAACATTTATTTTGATTTATATATAAAATTATATTTACTAACACAAGCATAACATTGACAATTAAATTTTATTCTGAACAATAATACAAAAGCCCTTAAATTTTTATCAACGCAGGTGCTCAAACTGTTTTCCATTACAATTTGCACAGCTTTGAAGTCTGCCTCTTACGCTTCGACAAACTTTTTTGCACAAGTCTCTTTGGGTATTAATTTCTTAAAGTGCATCTCTTATGTAATTTTTCAAATCACTGACACTTTTTGGTTTTTGACTATAAACTTTGTCTTTGAGTACTCCCCAAAAGAAAAAATCCATTGGGGTCAAGTCTGGTGAACGTGCCGGCCAATCAAGTGGGCCTCTTCGGCCAATCCATTTATTAGGAAATGTTTCATCAAGATACTCGCGGACTACTCTTGAATAATGTGGAGGGGCCCCATCTTGTTGGAAATAAAGGGCATTTGAATTAGGCTGTTGCTGTAACTGGGGAACAACTTGATTCATTAGAATTTCGTGATACTTATCTCCTGTGACTGTTCCATCAAAAAATATTGGTCCTAAAACACCAAAACTTGAAATACCACCCCAAACATTGACACCAGGCTCATTTAGTTGTTGCTCTAATGTTAAATGCATGTTCTCATTATACCAGTAAATACAATTATGTCTGTTAATATGGCCGGATAATTTGAAAGAAGCTTCATCACTCCACATAATGTTATCTAAAATTACTGGATTTTCTTCAATTTCTTTAAGCATAATCTCACTAAATTGCAGCATCCTGTCTGGATCATCCTCCAATAAACCATGAATTAGACGTGGACGATAAGCTTTCCACCCAATAGATTTCAGGATTCGCATATTAGAAGCTCGTGAAATTCCCGCTCCTCTGGTGGACTTTTTTGGACTCTGAACAAATGTTTCAGCAACAAGTTGTTTATTATCTTCTGTACAGACGGTTTTGGGTCGAGCAGTTTTTGGAGCATTAAGGATTGAGCCAGTGGCATTGAATTTGTCACAAATGCGGTAAATGGTTTGTCTCTTTGGGGCTTGAGTACCAAATGTTTCAACCCAATTTGCTCTAACGGTTTCAGCATTTTGAGATTTTCAATGCTGTGTTAAAATCCATTTTCTTTGATCTGTATTTAAATTATTTGCCATTTTGTGTTATCTGAATTATCTGAAAAGAAAACAGATTTGAGGGAGATCTATCTGAGAAAACTAGATCTATGAAACTGGCTCAGTTGCCCTTAGCAATCAATCAGATTCTACCTTTCATTTTCAAAAGAGTCTGTGAGGAATGAAAAGTGGAATCTGATTTCACTTTACACCATGTTTGATAAATCTCCCTCTTCATAACCTTATTACACTTTCTGTCCACCTACTTTTGGACCACCCTGTATATCTCTACAGCTTGTCTCTGAAGAGACAATTTGCATATTTCTCAGAGGAGCATTGCAAATCTCTTCACCTTGGCATGTCAGGCTTGACATGTCACTCTCCGCAAAGAGAAACGTTACTCCTTGGAACCCAGTTGGACGCCTCTCACCCAGCCAAACTAGATCTCACACTTTGCACTGACGAGGGACAGTACCCCGAAACACAGTGTCTGCAAATTGCGATTTTGGTTTTGGCTTTTATCCTAAGTCATGTGGCAAGGCTCGTTAGAGAGTCGATATTGACTTTTAGGTGCTACTTTCAGTAGGGGGCACTAAAGTTCTAGTCCTCTTCCTCTCTGTAGAGACAATTTGCATTTCCCAGAGGAGCATTGCAAGGATTAAAAGTCTCCTCACCATGGCATGTCAGGCTTGACATGTCACTCTCTGCAAGGAGAAACGTTATCCCATGGATCTCTACCAGCTTTGCACAGCTAGAGGTTGAAATTTTTGCCCATTCTTCTTTGCAAACTAGCTCTAGATCAGTGAGATTGGATGGAGAGTGTCTGTGAGCAGCAATTTTCAAGTCTTGCCACAGATTCTCAATGGGATTTAGGTCTGGATTTTGGGCCTAACACATGAATATGCTTTGATTAAACCCATTCCATTGTAGCTCTGTCAGTATGTTTAGGGTCATTGTCCTGCTGGAAGGTGAACCTATGCCCCCGTCGCCAGTCTTTTGCAGCTTCTAACAGGTTTTCTTCCAAGATTGCCCTTTATTTAGTTCTATCCATCTTCCCATCAACTCTGACCATTTTGTCTGT
Organism: Phyllobates terribilis; assembly: GCF_046119375.1. Lineage (NCBI taxonomy): Eukaryota > Metazoa > Chordata > Amphibia > Anura > Dendrobatidae > Phyllobates > Phyllobates terribilis. The sequence continues at coordinate 12,542,926 of NW_027362770.1, forward strand.
ACCTGCTGAAAGAAAACATCCCGACAACATGATGCTGCCACCATTCTGTTTGAAGTTGGGGATGGAGGTTTCAGGGTGATGTGTAGTGTTAGTTTTCTGGCACATATAGCTCTTTGCATTTAGCCCAAAATGTTCTATACTCATATGCTGTGTGTGTATATATATATATATATATATATATATATGCTGTGTATATGTGTGTGCATATATGTATTTATACTGTGGTAATGCGACTCACTCATCTGCTCATAGAGGTAGACACAGGAACGGTTCTTCTGCTGGTTTATTTAAATCACGCTATAAACCAATGCAGGGTTCAACAAAATAAACATGGCCTTTCTGGCAAAATCCGGAAGCAAAAAGATAAGTTATAGCACAGTCCACATGAGTCCTTTGGAAGTGCATTGAGCTGTAGGGTGCATTGCTGCAAAAGGGAAAAAAAACTCTTTAAATCTTCCTTAGCGAGTGTCAACGAGCTGAATGTGAACGGAGCGTAAGTGCAAACGAAAGTAAGTGTATGACTTGTTTTTCAGTGACTTTGGATTCAGGGAGTTTGGAAGGGAGGAATTTGGACTGAATTACTGTCTGTATTTTATTAATTCTTTGCATTTCTTTTTACTTAACATTTCTGTCTAGTGCAATCCCTATTAGGAAATGAGCTCCATTATTGGCAATGCTATCCAGTGTACATCTTGCCACATGTATGCAATCCTTGAACAGCTGGTCGGGGTTGCTTACTGCTGCGCCAGATGTGTGCACATTGTGCGTTTGGAAGCCCAGGTACTGCATCTAAATGAGCAGCTGGCAACACTGAGATCCATTGACAATATGGAAAGCAGTCTACTGCTCACTGGGGTAGATGTGGGGGAAGGTGGTAGTAGGGAGCTGCAGGACAGTGAGGCCGCTAGCTGGGTAACAGTTAGAAGGGGGGTAGAGGGAAGACTGCCAGGGAGGCTAGTCCTGATCTGGCACACCCCAATAAGTTTGCAAAGTTGGCAGATGAGGGGGGTGACGGTACAGGGGTAGCACTGCTGCAGCAAGGCATGTCCCCTGAAAGCCGGAGGAGTGTCAGCTCCAGTAAGGAGGGAAATAGGAGAGCAGGGCAGGCCAGGCAGGTGCTGGTAGTGGGGGACTCAATTATTAGGGGAACAGATAGGGCAATCTGTCACAAAGACAGGGATCGTCGAACAGTGTGCTGCCTACCTGGTGCTCGAATCTGGCACATCGCTGATCGGGTTGACAGATTACTGGGAGGGGTTGATGAGGACCCAGCGGTCATGGTGCACACTGGCACAAATGACAAAGTTAGAGGTAGGTGGAAGGTCCTTAAAGATGATTGCAGGGAATGAGGCTGCAAGCTGGAAGCAAGGACCTCCAAGGTGGTATTCTCTGAAATACTAGAGGTACCAAATGCCACGCCAGAGAGGCAACGGGAGATTAGGGAGATAAATAAGTGGCTCAAGAACTTGTGTAGGAAGGAGGGATTTGGGTTCCTGGAGAACTGGGCCGACCTCTCAGTTGGCTACAAACTCTACGCTAGGGACAGGCTGCACCTCAATGGGGAGGGTGCAGCTGTGCTAGGGGAGAAAATGGCTAGAAGGTTGGAGGAGTGTTTAAACTAGGGATTGGGGGGAGGGTATTCATTTTATAGGTGGGGAAGATATTGCAGATAGTGACCTGGGCACAAATAAAGAAATTGGGGATGGGGTTAGATCAGTCAATAAAGTAAGAAGGAATAGAGGTGCAGAGAGATACATAAAATGCATGTACACTAATGCCAGAAGCCTCACCAACAAAATGGAGGAATTAGAATTAATTTTGTTGGAAAATAATTATGAGACTGGTAGGGATATTTGAGACGTGGCTGGATGAGAGCCATGACTGGGCAGTTAATTTAAAGGGCTATAGTCTGTTCAGAAATGACCGTACAAACAAGCGAGGAGGGGGTGTGTGTTTATATGTAAAATCATCCTTAAAACCCATTTTGCGGGAAAATATATGTGAATCTAATGGAAATGTAGAGTCCTTGTGGGTGGAAATAAGGGGAGGGGGAAAAAATAATAAATTACTGATAGGGGTTTGTTATAAGTCTCCAAAAATAATGGAAGCAGCGGAGAATATCCTCCTAAAGCAAATAGATGAAGCAGCGACTCATGGAGAAGTCATTATTATGGGGGACTTCAACTACCCTGAAATACATTGGGGGATAGAAACCTGTAGTTCAAGCAAAGGTAATAGGTTTTTGACAACTATGAGAGACAATTACCTTTCACAACTGGTTCAGGACCCAACAAGAAGGGGGGCACTGCTAGACCTAATATTAACCAATAGGCCAGACCGCATATCAAATATACGAGTTAATGGTCACTTGGGTAATAGTGATCTCAAAATAATACTTTTTCATGTAACCTTTAATAAGATGTGTAGTAGAGGAGTTACAAGGACACTAAACTTCAGGAACGCAAATTTCCAACGGTTGAGAGATGACCTTAGTGCAATAAACTGGGACGATATCCTGAAATAGCTACACAAAGCAAATGTGAGACATTTATTAGTATCCTGAATAGGACCTGTGCACAATATATACCCTATGGGAATAAACATGCTAGAAATAGGAGGAAACCACTATGGCTAAATAGAGCTGTAAGGGGCGCAATAAGTGACAAAAAGAAAGCATTTAGAGAACTAAAGCAAGTAGGTAGTGATGAGGCATTAAATAAATATAGAAAATTAAATAAATTCTGTAAAAACCAAATAGAGGCAGCAAAGATTGAGGCAGAGAGAATCATTGCCAGAGAAAGTAAAAATAACCCCAAAATATTCTTTAACTCCATAAATAGTAAAAAAATGATAGTGTTGGCCCCCTTAAAAATAGTCTGGATGAAATGGTGGATGAGGATGAGAAAAAAGCCAATATGCTAAATTATTTTTTTTCAACCGTATCGCATGACAGAAAACATGATTAGTGATAACAAAAATTCTCCATTAAATGTCACTTGCTTAACCCAGCAGGAAGTACGGCGGCGTCTAAAAATCACTAAAGTTGACAAATCCCCGGGCCCGGATGGGATACACCCGCGAGTACTGCAGGAATTAAGTAACGTCATAGATAGACCATTATTTTTAATCTTTAAAGATTCCATAATAACAGGGTCTTTACCACAGGACTGGCATATAGCAAATGTGGTGCCAATATTCAAAAAGGGGACAAAAACTGAACTTGGAAATTATAGGCCAGTAAGCTTAACCTCTACTGTGGGTAAAATCCTGGAGGGTTTCCTAAAAGATTCTATACTAGAGTATCTGAAGAAGAATAACCTCATGACCCAATATCAACATGGGTTTACGAGGGACCGTTCCTATCAAACTAATCTGATCAGTTTTTATGAGGAGGCAAGTTCCGGACTGGACCAAGGAAATGCAGTGGATGTTGTGTATATAGACTTTTCAAAAGCTTTTGATACGGTTCCACACAAAAGGTTGATGCATAAAATGAGAACAATGGGGATAGGGGAAAATATATGTATGTGGGTTAAGAATTGGCTCAGTGATAGGAAAAAAAGGGTGGTTATTAATGGAAAACACTCAGACTGGGTCTCAGTTAACAGTGGGGTACCACAGGGGTCAGTATTGGGCCCCCTTCTTTTTAACATATTTATTAATGACCTTGTAGGGGGCATACAGAGTAGTAATTCAATATTTGCAGATGACACTAAACTCTGCAGGGTAATCAATACAGAGGAGGACAATTTTATATTACAGGAGGATCTATGTAAACTAGAAGCTTGGGCTGATAAATGGCAAATGAGCTTTAATGGGGATAAATGTAAGGTAATGCACTTGGGCAGAGGAAATAAAATGTATAATTATATGCTTAATTGTAAAACACTGGGCAAAGCTGTAACTGAAAAAGACCTGGGTGTATTGGTGGACGACAAGCTCACGTTTAGTGGCCAGTGTCAGGCAGCTGCTGCAAAGGCAAATAAAATAATGGGATGCATTAAAAGAGGCATAGATGCTCATGAGGAGAACATAATTTTACCTCTATACAAGTCATTAGTGCGACCGCACTTAAAATACTGTGTACAGTTCTGGTCTCCGGTGTATAAGAAAGACATAGCTGAACTAGACCGGGTGCAGAGAAGAGCGACCAAAGTTTATTAGAGGACTGGGGGGTCTGCAATACCAAGACAGGTTATTACACTTGGGGTTATTTAGTGTGGAAAAAAGAAGGCTTAGGGGTGATCTTATTACTATGTACAAGTATATGAGGGGGCAGTACAAAGACCTTTCTACTAATCTTTTTACTCTGAGGCTTGAGACGGGGACAAGGGGGCATCTTCTACGTCTGGAGGAAAGAAGGTTTAATCATAATCACAGACGGGGATTCTTTACTGTAAGAGCAGTGAGACTGGAACTTTCTGCCGCATGATGTTGTAATGAGTGATTCACTATTAAAATTTAAGAAGGGCATGGATGCCTTTCTTGAAAAGTATAATATTACAGGTTATATATACTAGATTCCTTGATAGGGCATTGATCTAGGGAACTAGTCTGATTGTCGTATGGAGTCGGGAAGGAATTTTTTTCCCCAATGTGGAGATTAGTGTTTGCCACATGTTTTTTTTTTGCCTTCCTCTGGATCAACATGTTAGGCTATGGGTTGAACTAGATGGACTTAGTCTTCCTTCAACCTTAAAACCATGTTACTATGTTACATGCCTGCGGAAATCCACCCGCTCAGGGTACTATCAACAGAGTCCAGCACAGTTGCAAATAAACACTTCTCTGGAGCTCTCTGGCCTCCAGACACACAGACAGAGAAAAAAACTCAGTGGCCGGACATTTAACTTGCCGTACCACACCCTTGGGGTGGAAATATGGTGAGTAGCCGTCCCGCCCATCTCTTACAGCTACTCACAAAAATGCCCAACGCTGTCAAGGCCGATTAACCCCTCTTAGCACATAGCATGTTGGAGAGAAACATCTGGGTTTTCACATCACGGAAGATAACAATCTTCGTGATACATATCTCCCCTCACATACATTGCTAGTGACCCTGTCACAATATATATGTATGTGTGTATACTTACTTATTTATAATATGTGTGTGTATTGTAGCAAAGCCAGGTAGGCTAGGGTTAAAATCTAGCTCTACAGGCCCTGATTATTTGCACCTGGTTGGCTCTACTTATAACCAGGCAAAGTGTTCACCTTAATCAGTCAGCTAGGGGAAGCTGATCAGAGTGGATTTGTGTTGGAACTGAATAGAGAAACAGCCGAAATCTCTCTCTGAGAAGAAACTGCACAGGCTATGTGTACCAAGCTGCAAGTATAACTGGACAATAGCTGTTTTGTTTGACCGAATTGGGACTAGCTCAGCTGTGTATCAGTAGGCAGGGTCTGTGTTCTATACTGCTTCAATATGTAGTAAGCAATTAATGTGCCACAACAGATATCAGAAAAATCCGAAAGTACTTGTGTATATAATAAGCGAATGTAGTAACTGGTGCAAACACAAGGTTCACTAAGCTAAAAAGTAAAAGAAAAAGGAGCTCCAATGCACCAAAATATGAATCATTAATCCTTATTGAATGTAATAAAGTAAAAACATTAATAAAATTAGGTATAAAAGCAAGGCCATGTAGAGTGATAAAGATGACAACAGGGACCAGAGGAAAACTACCAGGATATACAGTACAGACCAAAAGTTTGGACACACCTTCTCATTTAAAGATTTTTCTGTATTTTCATGACTATGAAAATTGTACATTCACACTGAAGGCACCAAAACTATGAATTAACACACGTGGAATTATATACTTAGCAAAAAAGTGTGAAACAACTGAAAATATGTCTTATATTCTAGGTTCTTCAAAGTAGCCACCTTTTGCTTTGATGACTTCTTTGCACTGTCTTGGCATTCTCTTGATGAGCTTCAAGAGGTAGTAACCGGAAATGGTTTTCACTTCACAGGTATGCCCTGTCAGGTTTAATAAGTGGGATTTCTTGCCTTATAAATGGGGTTGGGACCATCAGTTGTGTTGTGCAGAAGTCTGGTGGATACACAGCTGATGACCTGGCCTCCACAGTCACCAGAACTGAATCCAATCGAGATGGTTTGGGGTGAGCTGAACCGTAGAGTGAAGGCAAAAGGGCCAACAAGTGCTAATCATCTCTGGGAACTTCTTCAAGATTGTTGGAAGACCATTTCCGGTGACTACCTCTTGAAGCTCATCAAGAGAATGCCTAGAGTGTGCAAAGCAGTAATCAAAGCAAAAGGTGGCTACTTTGAAGAACCTAGAATATAAGACATATTTTCAGTTGTTTCACACTTTTTTGTTAAGTATATAATTCCACATGTGTTAATTCATAGTTTTGATGTTTTCAGTGTGAATGTACAATTTTCATAGTCATGAAAATACAGAAAAATCTTTAAATGGGTAGGTGTGTCCAAACTTTTGGTCTGTACTGTAAGTAACATGATAATCAATACCAGTAAATAAAATATCCCCATAGGGCTAGCATAAATAAATACATGAACTAATATATGTGACAATAGATTATACTAAATCTTTTGTATTTATTATACTGATATTTATCATTATATTACTTAAAGAAGTTGTCCACTACTTATACATTGATGCCCTATCTGTAGGATAGGGCATCAGCGTCTGATTGGCTGGGTTCCGACACCCAGCACCCCCACCGATCAGCTGTAATCCGTGTTGGTGGCCGCTGGCCAGAAGTACTTAGTTCAAGTGTTTATTTAGGCTATCCCCATGGGGGTATTTTATTTATTGGTATTGATTATTATGTTATCGTATATACTTGAGTATAAGCCGACCCGAGTATAAGCCGAGGTACCTAATTTTACCACAAAAAACTGGAGAAACTTATTTACTCGAGTATAAGTCTAGGGTGGGAAATGCAGCGGCTACTGGTAAATTTCCCCATCCTGGTACGCATTGCTCCCTCATCCCCAATCCTGGTATGCATGGCCACCTCATCCCCAATCCTGGTACGCATGGCCTCCTCATTCCCAACCCTGGTATGCATGGCCTCCTTATCCCGAATCCTGGTATGTATGGCACCCTCATCTCCAATCCTGGTATATATGGCACCCCTCATGCCCCAATCCTGGTATGTATAGCCCGATCACTGCACACATAAAAAATGAACACTTATACTCACCTCTGCTTCAGCGCTGTGTCCTGTTCTGCTGCAGCAGCTCATGTCAGCATCTGAGCAGTGCATGACATCACTGCCATGCGCTCTCAGACGCTGATGTGAGCTACCAGCATATTCACTCCTCTCTACGCCGAAACTAAGGGCGTGGAGAGGCGTGAATATGCATTCTCTTCAGTAGCGGGCACTGTCAGCAGGAGCTGCAGCTCAGCGCTCCTCTGTGCCCGCTACTAAAGAGAATGAATATTCATTCTTCTCCACGCTGATGGGAGTTGAGATGAGTGAATATTAATTTCCCTTTACCAGCACGTGTAGCAGCAGCAGTCGGCTACTTCATGTGTCCCGCTCCTCCGCCGCAATCCCCCACCACCACTATCGACCATTGAAATTTCTATATACACTGTGTGCCGAATTATTAGGCAAATGAGTATTTTGATCACATGATACTTTTTATACATGTTGTCCTACTCCAAGCTGCATAGGCTTGAGAGCCAACTACCCGTTAAGTAAATCTGGTGATGTGCATCTCTGTAATGAGGAGGGGTGTTGACTAATGACATCAACACCCTATATAAGGTGTGCTTAATTATTAGGCAACTTCCTTTCCTTTGGCAAAATGGGTCAGAAGAGAGATTTGTCTGGCTCTGAAAAGTCCAAAATTGTGAGATGTCTTGCAGAGGGATGCAGCAGTCTTGAAATTTCAAAACTTTTGAAGCGTGATCACCGAACAATCAAGCGTTTCATGGCAAATAGCCAACAGGGTCGCAAGAAGCGTGTTGGCCAAAAAAGGCGCAAAATAACTGCCCATGAATTGAGGAAAATCAAGCGTGAAGCTGCCAAGATGCCGTTCGCCACCAGTTTTGCCATATTTCAGAGCTGCAAGGTTACTGGAGTATCAAAAAGCACAAGGTGTGCGATACTTAGGGACATGGCCAAGGTAAGGAAGGCTGAAAAACGACCACCTTTGAACAAGAAACATAAGATAAAATGTTAAGAATGGGCCAAGAAATAATTTAAGACTGATTTTTCAAAGGTTTTATGGACTGATGAAATGAGAGTGACTCTTGATGGGCCAGATGGATGGGCCAGAGGCTGGATCAGTAAAGGGCAGAGAGCTCCTCTCCGACTCAGACGCCAGCAAGGTGGACGTGGGGTACTGGTGTGGGCTGGTATCATCAAAGATGAACTTGTGGGACCTTTTCTGGTTGAGGATGGAGTGAAGCTCAACTCCCAGACCTACTGCCAGTTTCTGGAAGACAACTTCTTCAAGCAGTGGTTCAGGAAGAAGTCGGTATCGTTCAAGAAAAACATGATTTTCATGCAGGACAATGCTCCATCACATGCATCCAACTACTCCACAGCGTGGCTGGCCAGTAAAGGTCTAAAAGAAGAAAAAATAATGACCTGGCCCCCTTGTTCATCTGATCTGAACCCCATAGAGAACCTGTGGTCCATCATAAAATGTGAGATCTATAGGGAGGGAAAACAGTACACCTCTCGGAACAGTGTCTGGGAGGCTGTGGTGGCTGCTACACGCAATGTTGATCGAAAACAGATCAAGAAACTGACAGAATCTATGGATGGAAGGCTGCTGAGTCATAAAGAAAGGTGGCTATATTGATTGCTAATTTTTTGGGTTTTTGATTTTGCATGTCAGAAATGTTTATTTCTAAATTTTGTGCACTGATATTGGTTTACCTGGTAAAAATAAACAAGTGAGATGGAATTATATTTGGTTTTTATTAAGTTGCCTAATAATTCTGCACAGTAATAGTTACCTGCACAAACAGATATCCTCCTAAGAAATCTTAAAAAATCCCACTCCAACTTCCAATAATATTAAGGTTGGATATTTATGAGTCTTTTGGGTTGATTGAGAACATAGTTGTTGATCAATAATAAAAATAATCCTCTAAAATACAACTTGCCTAATAATTCGGCACACAGTGTACTAGAGTATATACCAGAGTATAAGCCGAGGAGGGCATTTTCAGCACAAAAAAATGTGCTGAAAAACTCGACTTATACTCAAGTATATACGGTACTTACCTCCTGGTGTTTCTCCCCTGGTCCCTGTTTTTGTCGTCTCAGTCACTCTACATATCCTTGTTTTTATACCTATTTTATTAAGATTTTTGCTTTATTATATTCAATAAAGATTGATAGAATTATACACTTGTGTGAAAAATGAAAGCATCAATATTTCCAAATTCATTTTTGAAATGGAAACAAAATTTTGCATGGCTGTAGGTCAGACCCTGAATTTCATGATACTTAAATTGTTTTGCTGTTTTCAAATCAATTCTAGGGGCTGCAACCCTCTAAACACCCCAGTGGCTAAAACAATTCCAAAGAAGTTTGCTTTTCTCTAAAACCGTTGAATGGATTGTTTTGAAAATCTCGTCAGTGATGATTGATTGCCTATCATTTGTGATCCTGTCAACTTAAACCGCCTACAATAAAAACTATCCCTATGGTGCACCCCTAAACTCAAACCCTCCCCAAAGGGTTGCAGATGGGACGATAATGATAACCTTGGTTGAATCAGTATGCTTTGAAAGGCACCTAAAAATGTCTGGAAGCTTGTCAAGAAATTGGAATGTTTAACCCCATTTTCAGGGGTTTTGCATGTGTACCCCTTAGAATTTACCCCCTAAAACATCATGTTATGCAAAGAGTCAAACATTATGTTCATCTCCTCACATCTACTGATTATTCTTACCAATTTGCATCATCAGATTAACACGTTTAACACCCCCCCCTCGTAAAAGTGTGTGTGGGGGGGGGGTGTATTTTGGACACAGCATAGATTGTGGTGTGTAATGCTGTAGTAAGGCATGCCCCACATTTTTGTAGCACTACTGGCACCTCAACCCTCATTTTGGGGGGGAAACCCAAAAAGGACCCAAATTTCAACCCCATGAAATTAATTTTCATAATGGAGGGAAAATTTCTAAACTTGGGTCAAAATGTGGTGTAAGCCTCCTCTCATCCTCCCAAAACCCCATTACTGTACGAAAGAAGAAACCACCCCTTTCTACTCGTTTTCACATCTGCACTTGTGTTTCTGCTGAACTTGTGATTTTAACCATTGTTTCAGCTGTCTGTTGGGTTTTTGTTTTTCCTTAGAGATACACCTTAAAAGACTTGTTCGCCCTTACATGCGGGTGGGAGAGGGTTCAAAGCCTTTTAGAAGCAATGCCTGCTTTCTTGGGGAGTTCTCTTGTTTGTTTGGCCAATATGGGAAGACTAGGGTTCTGTCAGGTTGTCCTCGTGTGCATTCACATGAGCATTTGTGAATAAATAATTTACTTAACATTTTGTTATTGCTCTTTGGAGTTTACAGGCGAGATCATTGAGCTCTTCCCCCCCATGTTTTTCCTTTGTCTTGCTCTGTTTGTTCTTTAACTCTTTTTAACGATGCATGGAATGAAGGGGCGGTAAATGAAGAAATCTACAGTTCAGTATTATCCACGAAAAAATGTTTATTCTTATCGTTATTCTCTGAATAACCATTGTCATGAGTTTACTGGTAAGTCCCTGTTCTTCGGGGCATACTGGTTTCATCCTCAGTTCAGCTCATTTAATCAGAATCATTCTTCAGGAGTACCTGAAAAGGAACAGTTTTCACGAGCTATTACGTCTGTGTTGCAAGGGGGTTCATAATAATTTGAAGAAGATGAGATCCAAATATAAGAGTGTAGCTGATCGAAGACGTTTGGTGGTTCCAGACCTATGTGTTGGTGATTTGGTGGGGGCAACTCATCCAGTTATGGTAATCGCAGATCATAAGAATCTAGTATATCTAGAGTCTGCAAAATGTCTAACTCCTAGACGGGCAAGATGGGCGTTCTTAACCATGTTTAACTTTTTTGTAACATATAGGCCGAAGAACAAGAACATTAAGGCGGATGCCTTATCTCGTTGTTTTCCTGGGGGTGGAGATAATTGTGAACCGGTTCCTATACTAAAATAAAGGGGTGGTTATTGCGTTTATATGCTCCGATCTTGAGAAGAAGGATGTAGAGGCTCAAAGGGACGCCCCTGCTGCCTCTCCATTAGGTTAATTTTTTTTTACATTACTCTGTCTAAGTGAACATCATGATTCTGTCTTGGCCAGATATCCTGCTGGTAAAGCCACCACAGATATTCTTACTCAGCGTTTCTGGTGGTCAGTGGTGCATCAGGATGTTCGGGAGTATGTAGCCGCAGTGTTTGTGTGCGTTGTAAGACATCTCATACTCGTCTAGGTCTCTCCAACCAAGTGAAAACAAGTTGAAAGGGGTGGTTTCTTCTTTCATACAGTAATGGGGTACGCTTTTCGAATAATCTAGCGTTCTTTATCAAAGCTGTGATAAAGAACACTAGATCGTTCATAATACGTAGCACTGTTCACCTATCCTCATCCCCTTTTCTCATGGATGTTATTTTTAAAATAGACTAATTAAATGCATGTTTTTACTTGGAGCTGGATACCACACTTTTCTTGGCTACTTACCACGTTTTGATCAGAACGTTTTTCCGTGCTCCATTCAAGAACCACACAGGTGAGCTGGCTTTACCTTTTTGTTATGTGCTATAGTTTTTATTGTAGGCGGTTTAACTTGACAGGATCACAAATGATAGGCAATCGACCATCACTGACGAGATTTTCAAACCAATCCATTCAACAGTTTCAGAGGAGAGGAAGAGAACTAGAACGCTAGTGCCACCTATTGGAAGTAGCAATCCTAAAAGTCAATATTGACCCTTTAACGAACCTTGTCACATGACTTAAGATAAAAGCCAAGACCGGAAACTCAATTTGCATGTTTCCCAGAGGAGCATTGCGGCTCAAAGTCTCTTCACCTTGACGTGCTTAGCATGTCACTCTCCGCAAGGAGAAACGTTACTTCTTAGCTAACAGTTTCAGGTCCCAGTAGACCTTGAACTCTTATTGGTAAATTTCATCTCTGATCTACCTATTTTGGCAGGTAATACTGTAATTTTGGTGGTGGTGGACAGATCCAGTAAGATGTCACATTTCATTGTGCTACCTGCTTGACGTAACGCCAAGACCTTGGCGCAAGTTTTCATCAGAGAAATCATAAAATTACATGGGATTCCTACTGATATTGTTTCTGATTGGGAGGGTGCAATTTATTTCCAAATTTTGGAAGGCGTTTTGCGCTCATTTGGGGATCCATTATTATTATTATATATTATTATAGCGCATTTATTCCATGGCGCTTTACATGTGAAAAAAAGGGGTATACATACAAAAACAATTACAATGATCTTTAATAAAACGTGACGGCGACTGGTACAGAAGGAGAGTGGACCCTGCCCGTGAGGGCTCACAGTCTACAAGGGATGGGTGAGGATACAGTAGGAGGTGGTAGAGCTGGTCGTGCAGCGGTATGGTGGAGCAATGGTTACTGACGGTTGTAGGCTTGTCGGAAGAGGTGAGTCTTCAGGTTCCTTTTGGAGGATTCTACGGTAGGCGAGATACTGATATGTTGGGGTAGAGAGTTCCAGAGTAGGGGGGACACACGGGAGAAATCTTGTATGTGATTATGGGAAGAGGAGATAAAAAGAGGGGAGTAGAGCAGGAGATCTTTTGAGGATCGGAGGTTGTGTTCAGGTATGTACCGGGAGACTAGGTCACAGATATAAGGAGGAGACAGGTTGTGGATGGCTTTGTATACCGTGGTTAGGGTTTTGAACTAGAGTCTCTGGGCAATGGGGAGCCAGTGAAGGGATTGACAGAGAGGAGAGGCCGGGGAATAGCGGGGGGACAGGTGGATTAGTCGGCCAGCAGAGTTTAGGATAGATTGGAGGTGTGCGAGAGTGTTAGAAGGGAGGCCACAGAGCAGGAGGTTGCAGTAGTCGAGGCGGGAGATAATGAGAGCGTGCAGTAATGTTTTTGCAGATTCGTGGTTGAGGAATGTGCGGATCCGGGAGATATTTTTGAGTTGGAGTCGGCAGGAAGTGGAAAGGGCTTGGATATGTGGTTTGAAGGAAGATTAGAGTCCAGTGTTACCCCAAGGCAGCGAACTTGCGGGACTGGGGAGAGTGAACAGCCATTGACGTTGATAGAAAGGTCATATTGGGGGATGAATGAGATGGTGGAAAGATGATAAATTCAGTTTTATCCATGTTCCATTTTAGAAATCTAGCAGAGAAGAAGGATGAGATAGAAAACAGATATTGTGGGATTTTGGTTAGTAGGGAGGAGATATCGGGTCCAGAGAGGTAGATGTTTTTGCCATCAGCATAGAGGTAATACTGAAAGCCATGAGACTCTGAGCTGTCATAGGCCAAAGGTGTAGATGGAGAAGAGCAGTGGTCCTAGAACTGAACTTTGGGGGAACAGACAGATAGGGGGGCGAGACAAGGAGGTGGTGTGTGAGTGGGAGACACTGAATGGTCTTTTCTGTTAGGTATGAAGAGATCCAAGATAGGGCCCAGTCTGTGACGCCGAGAGATGAGAGAGTCTGTAGTAAGAGGGAATGGTCCATTGTGTCGAAGGCAGATGACAGGTCGAGGAGAAGGAGAAAAGAGTAGTGTCGCTGGATTTGGCGGTTAGTAGGTCGTTGGTGATTTTAGTCAGAGCAGTTTCAGTAGAATGGTGTGGTCGGAAGCCAGATTGGAGGTGGTCAAAGAGAGAGCAGGAGGAGAGGTGGGAGGACAGTTCAAAGTGGACATGTTGTTCCAGTAGTTTTGAGCCATAGGGTAGGAGTGATATGGGGCAGTAGCTTGTCAGAAAGGATGGGTCAAGGGAGGGCTTTTTGAGGATGGGTGTGATTGAGGCATGTTTGAAGCATGAGAGGAAGACCCCAGTTGTTAGTGACAGGTTGAAAAGGTGGGTTAGGGTTGGGATGAAGATGGTGGTAAGGTTGAGGATGAGGTTGGACGGGATTGGGTCAAGTTCACAGGTAGTGAGGTGTGATTTGGAGAGTGAGGAGGAAAGTTGATCTTCCGTAATGGTGGAAAAGCTGGTTTTGGAGGAGGAGGATTGAGTTGGTGTGAGGAGGGGCTGGGGGGACTTTAGGCACAGGTTTTGTCTGATGGTGTCAATCTTCTGCTTGAAGAATGAGGCAATGTCTTCGGCTGAGAATAGAGGAGAGGGAGGAAGCACTGGAGGATGGAGGAGAGAATTGAAAGTGTTATATAGCTGTTTAGGGTTGTGAGACTGGGAGGATATGAGAGATGAGAAGTATGTTTGTTTTTCTGCAGTGAGTGTCGACTTGAAAGTAGTGAGGGACTGTTTGAATGCGATGAAGTGCTCATTGGAGTGGGACCTTTTCCATCTACGCTCAGCAACCCTGGATGACCACTTTGCCTGTTGATTTTGGGAGCTTTGGTATGTGTGAGGGTGGTGACTGAATTGAGAGCTGCAGCTGTTGTGGTGTTATATAAAGTGGCAGCAACATCTGCTTCATGTAAGGAACTGATGTCTGTAAGAGATTTCTGCGAGGGTATGGAAGTTTGTGGAGTGAAGATTGTTGCCCTGGAGAGGAGAGGGTAGAAAATCTAAGTAGGTTGTGGTCAGAGAGAGGGAGAGGTGAATTAAAGAGGTTAGATAGGGAACAGAGGCGGGTGAAGATGTGGCCATCTTTGTGAGTAGCTGTGGAAGACCATTGAGTAAGGCCAAAGGAGGAAGTGTGGGATAGAAGCTTAGAGGCAGCTGAGAGGAAAGTCTCTATGGGGATGTTGAAGTTACCCATGATGATAGTGGCGATGTCAGCGGAAAAGAGAAGTAGCCAGGTGGTGAAATGGTCTAAGAATGTGGTGGCTGGTCTTGGGGGACGGTAGATGACGGCCAGTTGGAGGTTGGTGGGAGAGTAGATGCGCACACAGTTTCCCCTCTTTTGAGGTGGACTAACGGAGGGTGGCAGTGGGATTTGGGTGAAGGAGCAGTTATCTGACAGGAGAAAACCTACTCCTCCACCATGCTTGCCAATGAGGCAGGGGGTGTGTGAAAGGTGGAATCCACCACACGTAAGTGCAGCTGGAGAGGCTGTGTCAGAGGGGGTGAGCCAGGTTTCGTTTGTTAGTGATGAAAAGATCATGGATGTAGGAAAGTTTGTTGCAGATGGAGCGACCGTTCCATAGAAATCCTGTTAGTGGGGCTGGGTGCATGTGTATATGGTTAGAAGGGTTGCGAGAGTTTGTGATAGATCGTGGATTGGAGGTGGAAGCGACTGTGAGGAGGGCCAGGATATGGGGAGATATCTCCAGCAGTGGGGAGGTGCAGAGAAAGTGTTAATAGGTGGGAGCAGGAGAGAGCATGAGGTGGCTCTCTGTGCTTGGAGACAAAGGATTGAATGTTTAGGAATAGTTCTGAGGAGGAGGTAAGATGAATGGGGAGGATTGAGGGAGAGATGAATAGTTTATTACTAGGTGTAGGGATTAGGGGTGGTTGTAAAACATGAAGGATTATGGGGGAGAGAGTGAAAACAAAGACAAACATTGTTTAGAGTGTCCAAGTATCCAGTTACCTTCAGTTTCCTTCATCTTCAGTTGAGGTATAATTCATATTTCCTCACACTTAAGCAATACACTGCTGACTAACGCCTCTAGCAGACTCCTTGCTCACAATATATTTGGTACAGAATGTGTTCAAGTGTGAACCAGAGGGGAGTGGTCTGTGCTCATCTTAATCATCTGATTAAGGCTGATTAAGGCTAAGCCAGATGCAGGATATTCAAGAGCCAAGTAAACAAGGTCGTAAATAAGAGTGGGGGGTAGTAGTTCGTTAAAAAAAAACAAAAAAAAAACGTGTATATTGAAGCAGAGGAAGGGAGAGATCAGCATGGGAAAGTTGGGTCACGTACCTGTAGGAGGAATGGAAAAACAGAGATGGGATCCATCTGTTGTTTTCTTCAGTTTGTCCATTAGACTGTGGTTGAAACGCTGAACGTCTTAACCAGAATCTTGACTTATTTTAGGTGTTTTGTGTCTGAGGATTAGTAGGATTGGGTTACTTATTTACCTTTAACTGAATTTGCGGTAAATAATCGTTGTCATGAGTCTACTGGTAAGGCACCATTCTTCGGGGCATACTGGTTTCATCCTCAGTTCAGCTCATTTAATCGTAATCGTTCTTCAGGAGTACCTGAAAAGTTTTCATCCTCTATTACATCTGTGTCGCAAGGGGTTCTTAATAATTTGAAGAAGATGGGATCCAAATATAAGAGTGTGGCTGATCGAAGACGTTTGGTGATTCCAGACCTATATGTTGGTGATTTGGTGTGGTTGTCATCAAGGAACATTAAGTTGAAGGTTCCCTCTTGGAAACTGGGTCCCAGGTTTATCGGTCCTAGTAAGACTGTGGCCGTTGTGAATCCTGTAGCATTCCGTCTTGCTTTGCCGCCCACCATTTAGGATCCATTTTGTGAAGATGGTTCTGCTCCCCTGGATCCTTTACTTGTACTCTACGCTGGCAAAGCAAAATAGAGAAGTTTTGTGGCATATGCCCAGTTGGTTGAAGGGCAAATTTACATCATTCTTACCATGGAATGGAGCGATACAGAAGAAAAGAAAAACTGTTCCATAATTAGTAGTGCAGCACCAATTGGAAGATGAATGCTTTGCCTGTCAGTATCAAGGCTGTGGAGTCGGTAAGCCACAGTTGCGACTCCGACTCCTGGATTTTATCAGGTTCCGGCTCCGACTCCGACTCCTTCATAAATGGCCAATTCGTAACAATAAATTTACTCTTGTAAAATATTAACATCGTGCTTATTCAGTTTCTCACGATCATATACTCGTAAGTAATCAGACCACTTAGAGCAAAAACTATATTTATTAGAATACAATTAGAATATAGCAAATAACTTTTATAAACTTTTCTAAACTCTTGCAAATAAATATGGAATAAACACTGTTATGCAGTTAAGAAATCTATAAATTTGTCCTCAGAAAAAGTATTGCCTCTGTCAGATCCTCCTTCATGGATGCCCTCAAATCTGATCTAATTATTTTGAGAGCAGAGAACAACCTCTCTACACTAACTTGGGTTGGTGGCAAAGCAGTAACCACTTGGGCAACATCTCTGACAATGTCAGGATACAGAGGAATCGCTTGTTGCACTGTTATTTTTGATGAACGGTCAAATTTCTCAATTTCTTTTAGTGCACATGAAAAATTCTGCTGAAATGTACTGGCTGTGTTCTTTGATGGGGATGACTCTTCTTCTATGCGGGAACGCTTTGCACGGTCCTTGTGATCCAAATATTTTTCTAAATTAAATTCTTCATCAGTTGATGATGAGGGTGAAGATGTGGCAGGACGACCAAATTCTTCTTGTTCCTCCTGACTGTTCTGCAACCCTTTCATCCTTACTGCTATTTCAAACAGAGCTTCTTTTCCTTTAGTTAGCTGTTGATCATCTAGAAGAATCCGATGCATTGGGTCTACATAAACAGCTGCCAAAAGAATGTTATTTTGTAATAGTAGCTCCTAACCCTCCTCTTTGGGACAGGCGAAGCATCCGGTTCTTCCACTCCTTTAAGAAAATACCTGGAGTTAAGTCCTCTGCTTGTAATTTTTTAATCACTGTAAATGGGTGCTCTAGCAATTTTTCCAGCTCAGTCACCTGATTCCACTGACTTTCATTTAGCGTCAGTTGAGGGTTAGCCATGTGTACAAGAAAGGTTTTCAGTTCAACCAAGCGCTGAATCATTAAGTAAGTACTGCCCCATCGTGTGACTTGATCAATAATTGCCCCTTTTCCAGCACGTCTCTTCAAAATTGAGTCAACTTTAGGGGTTCTGGCAACAGTAGCCAATTTTCTCACCTTGCCAATCAGTGCAGCAGCATGTACTACTTGCAGACTGTCTCTTATAGCCAGCTGTAGCGTATGCACAACACAGCGCATGTGATGAATGAAAGAACGTATTGACACAGTTTCAACAAGATCATCTAAACCAGTGGTCCCCAACCTTTTTTGCACCAGGGACCGGCTTGAAACAAGATCATTTTTCCATGGCCCAGCAAGGAGGGGGTGGGGCGGTCGGGGCTTTGGTCATATGGGGGTGGGGTAATGGAGGGATTTGGAATTTAGTGCATACTTATCATATAGTGTAGACCAGGAGCTATGCCAGGAGCCCCACATAATGTGCTGTGCCAGGAGCCGCATCACTGAGGCCCCATCACGCCCTGCAGCAGGACAGGGCAGCTGTCCTGACAGCTGTTGTTCAGCTGCATTTACTTCATCCCAGGGGCGGCCACAGACTGTAGTGGGCCCCTGTGCAAGAAATTTTGGGGGGCCCCCCCCGCCCTTCATAAGGCAACAAAGTTATGTAAACATAACCCCCCCATGTGCATCTCTCACCCCCCGTGCATCTCTCATCCCCCTCCGTACATCTCTCATCCCCCTCCGTGCATCTCTCATCCCCCTCCGTGCATCTCTCATCCCCCTCCGTGCATCTCTCATCCCCCCCGTGCATCTCTCATCTCTCCCCTCCCCCCCATGTGCATCTCTCATCTCTCCCCTCCCCCATGTGCATCTCTCATCTCTCCCCTCCCCCCCATGTGCATCTCTCATATCTCCCCTCCCCCCATGTGCATCTCTCCCCTGCCCCCCATGTGCATCTCTCCCCTCCCCCATGTGCATCTCTCATCTCTCCCCTCCCCCCATGTGCATCTCCCATTCCCCCCCACTCCTAGTTAATTGTATTTAAAAAAAAATAAAACTTGTTATACTTACCCCCATGCGATCCCTGCAGAATCCTGGCGCTCGTCCAAATCGCTGACACCAGGTTCTCCTGCCTTCCGGTCATGTGACGGCGCCGTCACATGACCGGAAGTCAGAGGAATTATGAGATGTCCTGGACCCGGCGCTTTGCATGGGGCCGGGGGCCCCATGAGGAGAGAGACGCACAAGAGGGGGGCTCCAAGGGGGCTCCTACCGGCCGGGCCCCATACTGGAGTCAGGGCAGTCATGCCCTGATGGCGGCCCTGCTGGAGGCTGGAGGGGCCCCCTCTCCCTCGGGGCCCCCGTTCAATGAACCGGCTGCACGGGCGGTAGTTCCGCTCCTGCTTCATCCTGCTTCAGGACCTGTGGTGACATCACAGTTATGTACCTTGATGTCATCACAGGTCCTCTACAGGTCTACCCTGTGGGAGTCTAGAACAGCGGGCAGCATCCACCCCACACAGTGTGCTCTGAGCCACCACAGACCAGAGCACACTGTCAATGTTTAGTGATTGTCTGTGGCGGACCGGCTGAAAAACCCCAACGGCCCGGTCCTGGTCCGCGGACCGGCGGTTGGGGACCTCTGATCTAAACTATCATGTTGCTGTTCATCTGAAGCAACTTCAGTTTGCTCCTCAGTTACAATACTGTGTTCCTCTATTTCAAACATTTCTGTGTTTGTGGACCCAGAATGTTCTTCTAGCTGCTGGTCACCATCATTACTCTCATTCATTAGCTTAATAGTATTTATCATATTTGAAGCATTGTCAGTTACGACAGAAAGAACTTGCTCTTTTTTAAGTTCATAGTCTTGCAGAACCTTTCCCACCAAGACCTGGAGAAACTCACTGGTGTGATGAGCTTTGGTGTCTTTTACTGCCAATGTCTTGGTAACTATTTCATTTTTGTCACAAACAAATCGGACATTGATGGCAAAATAGTTCACTCTGTGACGTATGGCATCCATTTTAAGAAACAGAAAGCGTCCCTTGAGAGTTTTTTTAAGTTCTTCCTTTTGTTTAAAAGCTTTTTCGTTTACTAATTTTCTAATACTCTGTCTCTCCAGAGAAACACCAAGCTTGCGGGCCATTTCCCCATTCAGACACATAAAAGCTGGTCATGAAAATAATGAAATAGGCACACTATCCTTTACAACAAGCTCTATGATCTGTTTTTTAAATGTATCTACTGTAATTGTCACAGTAACTTTGTCACTGACAAAATATCTTGCAACTGATGGCTGCAAAGATCTCTGCTCCTTTGTTTGGCTGGAAGACCTGGGCACTGGTTCATTGGTTTGGATGCAGTCTTTCTCATCCACTGCTTTCAGTACTTATGGATGAAAGCGCTGTAAATGTCTCTTTAGATTAGAAGCTCTGGTACGAGCATTTTTATCTTTGCCTGAATATGCACTGATCTTGGCTTCACAGCATTTGTTTTCGTCTGGATCATTTGTCATACACTGACAGACATAATGTTTTCTATCTTGAGTGATGGTGAAATGTTCAAATACAGCTGATTTAATGTGACGCTTCTTTGACATTCTCAGATTTTTAATTCTGCATTCACAATCCAAATGACAATTGTTTTTCCTAAAAACAATTGTACAAAATTATTGGCAGGTCGTACAACTGATATAGTGGTCAGTAATACTGTTATTCCTCATGTACTCACAGTTAACTGATGCAAAGTTTGTTGAAAGGATAATACTTCTTACAGTCTTCCTCTTCTGAGTAGCAGCTGTGAGATGCTTGGAAGAGGCACACCTAGTAAACATCTAGTCTAGAGGAGGAGCTTTACTACTAAGAATTTGCAACACATTTTCACTTTCAGTTTCATACATTGTAAGTAGGGGGGTTGGGGCAGCATGAGGTTAACCAAGTATAAGATTAGATAAGGGCAGTGGAGAACAGTGACACACAAGAAGTAAGAAATGTCTCTATCTCCAGCAGAACTGCTTATCACTGTTGTTCATAGTTTGATAGAACATATATATTTGAGTAACATTTATAAAATTCATATGAAAGTTCAATTATGAAATATTAATACATTTTTTTTAAAGCTGGAGTCGGAGTCGGTACATTTCTACCGACTCCTACTCCAACCAAAACTTAACTCCGACTCCACGACTCCGACTCCACAGCCCTGGTCAGTATAACACTAATAATGCCATAAGTGTGTTTTTTGTTGTTGGACTAAAAATGTTACTGCCCAAGACTTGAATTGTGACAGTTGTTCCGCTAATCCACTCTTTCTCTCCTTTCTCACAGACACTGCAGATGTCATAAGTACAATTTTATAATGAAAAGACTGATCAGTGTTGCTTTCAATCAAGCACTACCATGAGATAGTCTAATATTTCTGTCACACTCTTCACCCTTGCCTCTTGTAGACAATTATCTCTGCTTTGGGGTGATGTGATCCCTTTAGTTCAGGATTAAAATGAAAATGTCAGGACAGCTGATTAATGCTGCATGAATCAGGCATTGTCTCCATCATTTCAGACAGGTATTTTTACTCTAAATCACTTTGATATTTCAGAGAAGACATACATTAAAAGCTGGCCTCCCACTTCCATTGAGTGAAGGGTCTCCTCCCCTCCACCCCCCATGTCTGTAGGGAGGGCCTCTTGGGCGAATCACCAAGTAGTATTGTCCACCTGGATTTTAAAATTATGTTGCCTTTGAAATGCAGCATTGCACAGTAAAGTATACCTGGCTAAAATGACAGCACCAGTGGCTGAGTCATGCTGCCCATGCATTGGGCAGCATGACTCAGCTGTCAGGTTCACTTTTAAACTCCTACAACTTTGATACCTTTTATAGTAAATATTGTTTTCAGTGATTGCAGAGATTCTGAGCTGTTGCATATTTTCCAGTAGCCAGGGATGAGTCTCATAAGTGGAGAAATAAGTATTCTTCCTAGAACAATTATATTACGGATTTTATTGCTTTTGCCTACACTAAATGGCTATGCATTAAATACTAACTTTATATATAATCTGTATTGATTTCAAGGTTAATATTCAGGATACAAAGGTTGAATTGGAAACTTACAAGCAATCTCGCCAAGGACTGGATGAAATGTATAATGAAATCTGGAAACAATTGAATGTAGAAAAGCAAGTTCGACTGGTATGTTATTACAGTCTTCATATGTAAAAAGCTTTAACTGCCGTAAACCTCTTCCCCTGAGCTTACTGGACAGTAGAAGTAGGGGGGATCTGGCATTATCTGCTCCCTGTCAGTTTATATTCTGGCTGCTTCTGTTCTAAGCTATATTGAAGCTCTTTTTTGAACACAAACTGCACATTTACTGTGCTATATGAACAGAGCTTTTACCAGCTTACTGAAGGTCACATTTTACAAAAGTCTGTGTGAAAGATCGGACTGTTCAGTGAGTAGCTAATAGACTATCTGTGCAAATTTTACATGCTGCTTCCATAACATTGCACATTTAGAGCCATATTCTCCTGTTTCTGAACATTAAAGATTCCCCCTCTTTAATTTTTTTTTATTTATGTAATATGTTTATATGTATATGTAGTGTGCTGTCAGTATGGTAATATACTCTTCTATCTCCGCCTTCTCCGGTATCCAGCGCTGTTCTGCTCCTCTTCTCAGTGATGTCACCACTCTTCAGACTCTCCAGGTCAGTCTATTCATGAGCCGGAAGTCTCTTTTGTAATGTAAGTCTATGGAGTCTCGTTCTGATGTTCCATAGACTTACATTGTAAAGGCCACGGTGGGGCACCCAGAGCGCAGTGTGTCCTGGAGATTCTGAAGAGCAGTGACATCACTCCGAAGCTAAGCAGAACGGCATTTTATACTGTAGAATTTGTCGATATGCGAGTATATTAACATACACACACTAGACATCATACTCGTATACACAGACAGGGTCGGACTGGGGTGTCTGGGGCCCACAGGGAGAACTGACTCTAGGGGCCCACCCTACAGCCATATACAAATATCTGTTATCCGCTATCCCTGTTATAGTGGAGCATTGACTGGCGGCTCCTGCACATCTACTGTGCGACACTAACTGGGATGTACAATTACGGTAGTTTGCATTAAAGGGGTTCTTTGGTTAAAACAAGTTATCACCGATCCATGGGATCCACAGGATCGGTGATCACTTATTGATCGTTTGGGTCCGAACATTGGAAAACGCGCCTATCAGAAGAATGGGGAAGTTTCATCCCTGACAGGACACTTATCCCCATTTTAAAATGCAGCTTCCAAAAAAGAGCAGCGCTCACAGTCACTGAGGGAATGAATGGATCAGTGGTCGCATCTCACATGCTGCTCCAGTCTAATGGGGAGAAAAGCTTCACATTCTGCCGATTGTGTCCCAGCGGTCAGACCCCCACCAATCAATATCATCACTGATCCTGTGAAGAGGTGATTATTTGTTTTCACCAGAGAACCCCTGTAAGTGCATCTCTGCCGCTCTGGTCCAAGTATTTAATCTCTAAGGCCACGGCCCCACTATCAGTATTTGGTCAGTATTCGGTCAGTATTTTTTCTCAGGAGTGGGAGCCAAAACCAGGTGAGGAACAATCAGAGAAAAGGTATAATAGAAACAAGTCAACAATTCTGCATTTATCACCCACTCCTGGTTTTGGCAGCGACTCCTGAGAAAAAATACTAACCAAATACTAATGGTGGGGCTGTGGCCTAATGGAAAAAAATCTTTTCCTAGTTAATATCAGCAAGAACAAAATGACTGCCATACACAACACAGTCCACTATATCAACACCAATAATACCACATACAAAAGGGACAAATATCGCCACACCTTGACTAGATCACATATTACCACCACATAGTGACCGAATAATACCACATACAAGGAACAAATACGGCCACACCATGACCAGACCACATATTACCACCCCAAAGTGACCAAATACTACAATACTGATCATGAATACAAACCACAATACTAACAACACTGTTATTACCACCAGCGACATTATACACAGGAGCTCTGTATATAGTGTCAGTGTACAGGTAATACAGGGATCACCAGTGACATTATACACAGGAGCTCTGTATATAGTGTACAGTGTACAGGTAATACAGTGACCACCAGTGACATTATACACTGGAGCTCAGTATATAGTGTCAGTGTACAGGTAATACAGGGTTCACCAGTGACATTATACACAGGAGCTCTGTATATAGTGTCAGTGTACAGGTAATACAGTGATCACCAGTGACATTATACACTGGAGCTCTGTATTTAGTGTACAGGTATTACAGTGGTCACCAGTGATATTATACACAGGAGCTCTGTACATAGTGTATAGTGTACAGGTAATACAGTGATCACCAGTGACATTATACACAGGAGCTTTGTATATAGTGTACAGGTAATACAGTGGTCACCAGTGACATTATACACTGGAGCTCTGTATATAGTGTACAGGTAATACAGTGGTCACCAGTGACATTATACACAGGAGCTCTGTATATAGTGTATAGTGTACAGGTAATACAGGGATCACCAGTGACATTATACACAGGAGCTCTGTATATAGTGTCAGTGTACAGGTAATACAGTGGTCACCAGTGACATTATACACAGAAGCTCTGTATATAGTGTATACATAATACAGTGATCACCAGTGACATACACAGGAGTTCTGTATATACTATATATACACGTGGTCAGAATTGTTGGTACCCCTCATTTAATGAAAGAAAAACCCACAATGGTCACAGAAATAACTTGAATCTGACAAAAGTAATAATAAATTAAAAATCTATGAAAATGAACAAATGAAAGTCAGAAATTGCTTTTCTGCTTCCACTGAATTTAAAAAAAAATTAAACTCATGAAATAGGCCTGGACAGAAATGATGGTACCCCTGAAAATAATGTGACAAAAGGGACATGTTAAATCAAGTTGTGCCCACTAATTAGCATCACAGGTGTCTACAATCTTGTAATCAGTCAGTGGGCTTGTATATAGGGCTACAGATACTCACTGTGTTGTTTGGTGACATGGTGTGTACCACACTCAACATGACCAGAGGAAACAAAGGAAAGAGTTGTTTCAGGAGATTAGAAAGAAAATTATAGAAAAGCATGTTAAAAGGTAAAGGTTATAAGACCATCTCCAAGCAGCTTGATGTTCCTGTGACTACAGGTGCACATATTATTCAGAAATTTAAGATCCATGGGACTGTTGCCAACCTCCCTGGACGTGGCCGCAGGAGGAAAATTGATGACAAATCAAAGAGACGGATAATATGAATGGTAACAGAAGAGTCCAGGAAAACTTCTAAAGAGATTAAAGGTGAACTTCAAGCTCAAGGAACATCAGTGTCAGATCGTACTATCCACCGTTGTTTGATCCAAAGTGAACTTCATGTAAGACGACCAAGGAGAACACCATTTTTGAAAAAAAAAATAGTAAAAAAGCCAGACTGGAATTTGCCAAACTACATGTTGACAAGCCACAAAGCTTCTGGGAGAATGTACTATGGACAGATGAGACAAAAATGGAAGTTTTTGGCAAGGCACATCAGCTCTATGTTCACAGACGGAAAAATGAAGCATATCAAGAAAAGAACACTGTCCCTACTGTGAAACATGGGGGAGGCTGTTATGCTCTGGTGCTGCTTTGCTGCATCTGGTACAGGGTGTCTTGAATCTGTGCAGGGTACAATGAAATCTCAAGACTATCAAGGGATTCTAGAGAGAAATGTGCTGCCCAGTGTCAGAAAGCTTGGTCTCAGTCGCAGGTCATGGGTCTTGCAACAGGATAATGACCCAAAACACACAGCTAAAAACACCCAAGAATGGCTAAGAGGAAAACATTAGACTATTCTGAAGTGGCCTTCTATGAGCCCTGACCTAAATCTTATGGAGCATCTTTGGAAAGAGCTAAAACATGCCGTCTGGAGAAGGCAACCTTCACACACAAGACAACTGGAGCAGTTTGCTCATGAGGAGTGGGCCAAAATAGCTGTCGAGAGGTGTAGAAGTCTCATTGACAGTTACAGGAATGGTTTGATTGCAGTGATTGCCTCAAAAGGTTGTTCAACAAAATATTAAGTTAAGAAGAACCATCATTTCTGTCCAGGCCTATTTCATGAGTTTAATTTTTTTTAAAATTCTGTGGAAGCAGAAAAGCAATGTCTGACCTTCATTTGTTCATTTTCAAAAATTTGTAATTTATCAGATTCAAGTTATTTCTGTGACCATTGTGGGTTTTTCTTTCATTAAACGAGGGGTACCAACAATTTTGTCCACGTGTGTAGTGTAAGTGTACATGTAATACACTGACTCACCAGTGATGTCTCTAGGTGAAGTCCTTCATCTTCGCTTTTCTTCTTCATCTGGCACAGACAGCCATCACTTCTTCCAGCCAGGAATCATCTCTGCAGAAAATAACACACAGTTATCAATAACTGATCTCTTCTAGAGAATATTCCCACTTTTCCCCCCCGACTTCTACACTACACCAGTTGAAGAAAAAAAGCAACATAGTGCCGTCCTGCACAGTAACAGGACCCCTCTTTTGTCCCATCCCATGGAAAACAATTTCCTAAAAAGTTAATTATATTACAGAAGTAATAATATAATAATAATTGGAATCTAAAGTAATAATGTTCCCCACTGGTCACCATAAACTAATAAAGTACGTTCCGCAATCTGGCTCCCAAACAGTAATTAAGTCCCTTGTGTAGCCAGGCACCCCCATATGTCCCTTCTGGCCACCATTTGTCTAGTGTGACCCCTCCATATATTTATCCTAGCACACGTGTATCGAGCCTGCCCCCTCCCATATACCCATCCTAGCCCCCCCATGTGGCCAGTCTGCCCCCCCCACATATCCATCCTTGCCTCCATGTTTCCAGCCTGCGCCCCCATATATCACCCCCATATATCCTCCATGTGTCCAGCCTGCCCTCTACATATCCATCCTGGCCTCCATGTGTCCAGCCTCCCCCCTCATATATCCATACTGCCCTTACCCCCTGCATATATCCATCCTGACACCCCCCATATATCCAGCGTGCCCCTCCATATATTTATGCTAGCCCATGTGTATCGAGCCCGCCCCCCCCCCCACATATTCATCCTAGCCCCCCATGTGTCCATCCTGTCCCCCCCCATATATCCATCCTGGCCTCCATGTGTTCAGCCTGCCCCCCCCATATATCCATCCTGGCCTCCATGAGTCCAGCTTGCCCCCCCATATATCCATCCTGCCCCCCATATATCCATCCTGGCCTCCATGTGTCCAGCCTGCCCCCCCATATACCCATCCTGCCCACCCCCCTTTGCCTGGGTCCAGCCAGGGTTCCCCCTTGTGTGTCCAGCCAGGGCCCCCCCTTGTGTGTCCAGCCAGGGCTCCCCCTTGTGTGTCCAGCCAGGGCTCCCCCTTGTGTGTCCAGCCAGGGCTCCCCCTTGTGTGTCCAGCCAGGGCTCCCCCTTGTGTGTCCAGCCAGGGCTCCCCCTTGTGTGTCCAGCCAGGGCTCGCCCCCTTGTGTGTCCAGCCAGGGCTCGCCCCCTTGTGTGTCCTGCCAGGGCTCGCCCCCTTGTGAGTTCAACCAGGGCCCCCCCTTGCGTGTCCAGCCGGGCCCCCCCTTGCATGTCCATCCAGGGTTCCCCCTTGCATGTCCAGCCAGGGTTTCCCCTTGCGTGTCCAGCCAGGGACCCCCTTGCGTGTCCAGCCAGTGCTCCCCCCTCGTGTGTCCAGCTTGGCCCCCCCTTGTGTGTCCAGCTTGGCCCCCCCTCGTGTGTCCAGCCAGAGTTTCCCCTCGTGTGTCCATCCAGGCTTCCCCCCTTGTGTGTCCATCCAGGGTTCCCCCCTTGTGTGTCCCGCCAGGGTTCCCCCCTTGTGTGTCCCACCAGGGTTCCCCCCTTGTGTGTCCCGCCAGGGTTCCCCCCTTGTGTGTCCCGCCAGGGTTCCCCCCTTGTGTGTCCCGCCAGGGTTCCCCCCTTGTGTGTCCCGCCAGGGTTCCCCCCTTGTGTGTCCAGTCAGCTACCCCCTTGTGTGTCCAGCTTGGCTACCCCCTTGTGTGTCCAGCCTGGCTACCCCCTTGTGTGTCTGTCCAGCTGGGCCCCCCCTTGTGTGTCTGTCCAGCTGGGCCCCCCCTTGTGTGTCTGTCCAGCTGGGCCCCCCCTTGTGTGTCTGTCCAGCTGGGCCCCCCCTTGTGTGTCTGTCCAGCTGGGCCCCCCCTTGTGTGTCTGTCCAGCTGGGCCCCCCCTTGTGTGTCTGTCCAGCTGGGCCCCCCCTTGTGTGTCTGTCCAGCTGGGCCCCCCCTTGTGTGTCTGTCCAGCTGGGCCCCCCCTTGTGTGTCTGTCCAGCTGGGCCCCCCCTTGTGTGTCTGTCCAGCTGGGCCCCCCCTTGTGTATCCAGCTGGGCCCCCCCTTGTGTGTCCAGCTGGGCCCCCCCTTGTGTGTCCAGCTGGGCCCCTCCTTGTGTGTCCAGCTGGGCCTCCCCTTGTGTGTCCAGCTGGGCCCCCCCTTGTGTGTACAGCCAGGGCCCCTCCTTGTGTGTCCAGTCGGCTCCCACCTTGTGTGTCCAGCTGGGCCCCCCCTTGTGTGTCCAGCCAGGGTTCCCCCCTTGTGTGTCCATCCAGGACCACCGCTTTTGTGTCCAGTTGGCTCCCCCCTTGTGTGTCCCGCCAGCCTACCCCCTTGTGTGTCCAGCTGGGCCCCCTTCTCGTGTGTCCAGCTGGGCCCCCTTCTCGTGTGTCCAGCTGGGCCCCCCCCTTGTGTGTCCAGCTGGGCCCCCCCCTTGTGTGTCCAGCTGGGCCCCCCCTTGTGTGTCCATCTGGCCCCCGCCTTGTGTGTCCAGCCAGTGGGTCCAGACCAACACACACACACACACACCTCTTACCTTCCTGCGCTCCCGTGCTGTGTCCTCCGTCTCCTGAGTTGCGCGCCTCCTTCACAGCAGGCGCATGACGATGACGTCATACGCCGGCCGGCGAAGGGAGACGCGCAGCTTCAGCTGCTTCACTGGGACGTGTGTCGCAGTGGTTCAGGTAATGAACGCCGTGTGCGCGCGTCCCTGCATACACTGTGCCTGCGCTTTTAAAGGGCCCGTGCCCCTTAAAACCGCAGGATTTTTTTTTTGTTCTCTTCTCCCCCCTCTACTCTGCAGCAGGGGGCGGGGCCTACCGGGAAATTTCCCGGTATCCCGCCAGCCCAGACCGACCCTGTACACCGATATAGTAAATGAAAAACTTTATTGGAAAGCTTCTTTAATAAGCCCTCTCATCTTCCCTGGCCTGAAACTTCATGTATTCGGATTATTTGACTTGCCAGCTTACTGCTGACTGATTCTTGAGAAAAGCCAGCGCATATTTTACACACCTAAAGAAACGGTTAAATCTTTCAAATAAAATGCACCCCCAGAAAAATTGTTATTGTATAGTACATAAGGTAAATAGTACTAATGTTATTTTGCTCACCAAGACTTTCATATAAATACATAGAAAAGCTGACTAACAGTTCAAACATAAGTTGCTGTATAATTCAGTGAGACAGAGTGTGGGTCTCGTGGTATAATAGAGGAGAGGATCAAAATAAAGGGGATAATTTAGTAATAAAATGAATGTCAATACTATTGACCTTATTTATATAATTACTGTACTATGTAATCCATTTTTTCTAGCACTGCTCTTTTGAACATTTGAACATTTAGCTTTGTGTTTCTTGGGGCTTTTTAAAAAGTAAAACTGAATGCACTGAATGATTTAGTATCTTCGTTCTTGGAAAAAAATGCTACGGTATTGGCATAGTTCTGCAATCACACTTTTTCTCCTTAGTCAATTGAGAAATATGGTCATATATACATTAGTATATAAAAATCTTCATTTATTTTGGGATATACCATGAATATTGAGGTACGTGAAGAATTAGAGAACCGGTCACGTCCAATAACTCTAATAACCTGCCGATATAGGGCTAATCTGCAGATTTGTAGCAGATTTGTGTGCGGGACCCCAGAGAAATGAACCTTGTCTGATCGGGAGCCAATGGCTCTCAGACATAAAGGCGAGTCAACGCAGCTACAGGTTAATAGTTGACAAGTGTAAGGGCATGGCAGTACCAACTTGGCTTGTGAATAGTAATTTTCGTTGGAGCATGATTTTAATTTCCTATTTGTGCATAATGATAATTAGATCTGCATGTCTATACAGAGCAAATACAAGTGCTTCTCACTAAATTAGAATATCAGCAAAAAGTTAATTTATTTCAGTTCTTCAATGCAAAAAGTGAAACTCATATATTACATAGTCATTACACACAGAGTGATCTATTTCATGTGTTTATTTCTGTTAATGTTGATGATTATGACTTACAGCCAATGAAAACACAAAAGTCATTATCTCAGTAAATTAGAATACTTTATAACAATAGCTTGAAAAATGTTTGTAAAATCTGAAATGTTGGCCTACTGAAATATATGTTCAGTAAATGCACTCAATACTGGGTCAGGGCTCCTTTTGCAACAATTACTGCATCAATGCGGCATGGCATGGAAGCGATCAGCCTGTGGCACTGCTGAGGTGTTATGGAAGCCCAGGTTGCTTTGATAGCAGCCTTCAGCTTGTCTGCATTGTTGGGTCTGGTGTCTCTCATCTTCCTCTTGACAATACCCCATAGATTCTCTATGGGGTTAAGGTCAGGCGAGTTTGCTGGCCAATCAAGCACAGTGATACTGTTGTTTTTAAACCAGATATTGGTACCTTTGGCAGTGTGGACAGGTGCCAAGTCCTGCTGGAGAATGACATTTCCATCTCCAAAAAGCTTCTCGGCAGAGGGAAGCATGAAGTGCACTAAAATTTCCTGGTAGACGGCTGCGCTGACTTTAGTCTTGATAAAACACAGTGGACCTACACCAGCAGATGACATGGCTCCCCAAACCATCACTAATTGTGGAAACTTCACACTAGACCTCAAGCAGCTTGGATTGTGTGCCTCTCTACTCTTCCTCCAGACTCTGGGACCTTGATTTCCAAATGAAAAGCAAAATTTACTTTCATCTGAAAACAACACCTTGGACCACTGAGCAGCAGTTTTTCTGCTTTACCCAGGTAAGACGCTTCTGGCGTTGTCTATTGGTCGTGAGTGACTTGACACAAGGAATGCGACACTTGTAGCCCATGTCCTGGATACGTCTGTGTGTGGTGGCTCTTTAAGCAATTACTCCAGCAGCAGTCCACTCCTTGTGAATCTCCGCCAAAATTTTGAATGGCCTTTTCTTAACAATTCTTTCAAGGCTGCAGTTATCCCCATTGCTTGTGCACCTTTTTGTACTACACTTTTTCCTTCAACTCAACTTTCCATTAATATGCTTGAATCCAGCAGTCTGTGAACAGCCGACTTCTTTAGCAATGACCCTTTGTGGCTTACCCTACTTGTGGAGTTTGTCAATGACTGCCTTCGGGACATCTGTCAAGTCAGCAGTCTTCCATATGATTTTGGAGCCTACTAAAACAGACTAAGGGACCTTTTTAAATGTGTAGGAAGCCTTTGCAGGTGTTTTTTGTAAATTATTCTAATTTACTGAGATAATGACTTTTGTGTTTTCATTGGCTGTAAGCCATAATCATCAACATTAACAGAAATAAACACTTGAAATAGATCACTCTGTTTGTAATGACTCTATATAATATGAGTTTCACTTTTTGTATTGAAGAACTGAAATAAATTAACATTTTGATGATATTCTAATTTATTGAGAAGCACTTGTATTTCCAGTTATATTAAAGATCTGGATGCTTTGCTGACTAGCTTAATGAAGTTTCCTCTGACTCTTATAGGCAGGGCCATACTTTTAAAAATCAAGCACTGAGCATTGTGCCAGAGGTGACAAACTTTTGTATGTTTTGCAGATACTTGATTTATGTTTTGTCCCAAAGATGAACCAAAAATTAATACCATTATTCTATGTTTGTCTAGGAAAATAGGAGATTTAAAATTCCCTATAGGGATTCATGAAACCAAATTATACGGTGGATTGAACTCTCCCACCACCATATCCGTCCAATAAATCTGTCAACTCAGTTGAGAATAATTAGGAACTAGACATAAAAGTTTTCACATCACACACATAACAAATTGTACAAATGTTTGTCCCTATCATTATTGTTAATAAATCTCCGGAACAAACATTGTACTTTGTTTCAGCCATTTGTCAATGAAAAGCTTTTACTCATGTGTGCCTGGCGTAAGATTTGTTATTCCAAATCCTTTGACCCCTACCAAATCCCT
Source organism: Phyllobates terribilis (assembly GCF_046119375.1). Taxonomy (NCBI): domain Eukaryota; kingdom Metazoa; phylum Chordata; class Amphibia; order Anura; family Dendrobatidae; genus Phyllobates; species Phyllobates terribilis. The sequence continues at coordinate 12,575,048 of NW_027362770.1, forward strand.
GTAAATTGTATTGGTAACCCCACCTTCTAAAATAGTCAAGTGTTGTGTGCTGCATGCATCTGATATATGAGCAGTGTGTGTACTATCTGTATAATATGTAAGTGGTGTGTGCTGTAAGCATCTGATATATGAGCAGTGTGTGTACTATCTGTATAATATGTAAGTGGTGTGTGCTGCATGCATCTGATATATGAGCAGTGTGTGTACTATCTGTATAATATGTAAGTGGTGTGTGCTGTAAGCATCAGATATATGACCAGTGTGTGTACTATCTGTATAATATGTAAGTGGTGTGTGCTGTAAGCATCTGATATATGAGCAGTGTGTGTACTATCTGTATAATATGTAAGTGGTGTGTGCTGTAAGCATCTGATATATGAACAGTGTGTGTACTATCTGTATAATATGTAAGTGGTGTGTGCTGTAAGCATCTGATATATGAGCAGTGTGTGTACTATCTGTATAATATGTAAGTGGTGTGTGCTGTAAGCATCAGATATATGAACAGTGTGTGTACTATCTGTATAATATGTAAGTGGTGTGTGCTGTAAGCATCTGATATATGAGCAGTGTGTGTACTATCTGTATAATATGTAAGTGGTGTGTGCTGTAAGCATCTGATATATGAGCAGTGTGTGTACTGTCTGTATAATATGTAAGTGGTGTGTGCTGTAAGCATCTGATATATGAGCAGTGTGTGTACTATCTGTATAATATGTAAGTGGTGTGTGCTGTAAGCATCTGATATATGAACAGTGTGTGTACTATCTGTATAATATGTAAGTGGTCTGTGCTGTAAGCATCTGATATATGAGCAGTGTGTGTACTCTCTGTATAATATGTAAGTGGTGTGTGCTGTAAGCATCAGATATATGAGCAGTGTGTGTACTATCTGTATAATATGTAAGTGGTGTGTGCTGTAAGCATCTGATATATGAGCAGTGTGTGTACTATCTGTATAATATGTAAGTGGTGTGTGCTGTAAGCATCTGATATATGAGCAGTGTGTGTACTATCTGTATAATATGTAAGTGGTGTGTGCTGTAAGCATCAGATATATGAGCAGTGTGTGTACTATCTGTATAATATGTAAGTGGTGTGTGCTGCATGCATCAGATATATGAGCAGTGTGTGTACTATCTGTATAATATGTAAGTGGTGTGTGCTGTAAGCATCTGATATATGAGCAGTGTGTGTACTATCTGTATAATATGTAAGTGGTGTGTGCTGTAAGCATCTGATATATGAGCAGTGTGTGTACTATCTGTATAATATGTAAGTGGTGTGTGCTGTAAGCATCTGATATATGAGCAGTGTGTGTACTATCTGTATAATATGTAAGTGGTGTGTGCTGTAAGCATCAGATATATGAGCAGTGTGTGTACTATCTGTATAATATGTAAGTGGTGTGTGCTGCAAGCATCTGATATATGAACAGTGTGTGTACTATCTGTATAATATGTAAGTGGTGTGTGCTGTAAGCATCTGATATATGAGCAGTGTGTGTACTATCTGTATAATATGTAAGTGGTGTGTGCTGTAAGCATCTGATATATGAACAGTGTGTGTACTATCTGTATAATATGTAAGTGGTGTGTGCTGTAAGCATCTGATATATGAGCAGTGTGTGTACTATCTGTATAATATGTAAGTGGTGTGTGCTGCATGCATCTGATATATGAGCAGTGTGTGTACTATCTGTATAATATGTAAGTGGTGTGTGCTGTAAGCATCAGATATATGAGCAGTGTGTGTACTATCTGTATAATATGTAAGTGGTGTGTGCTGTAAGCATCTGATATATGACCAGTGTGTGTACTATCTGTATAATATGTAAGTGGTGTGTGCTGTAAGCATCTGATATATGAGCAGTGTGTGTACTATCTGTATAATATGTAAGTGGTGTGTGCTGTAAGCATCTGATATATGAGCAGTGTGTGTACTATCTGTATAATATGTAAGTGGTGTGTGCTGTAAGCATCAGATATATGAGCAGTGTGTGTACTATCTGTATAATATGTAAGTGGTGTGTGCTGCATGCATCAGATATATGAGCAGTGTGTGTACTATCTGTATAATATGTAAGTGGTGTGTGCTGTAAGCATCTGATATATGACCAGTGTGTGTACTATCTGTATAATATGTAAGTGGTGTGTGCTGTAAGCATCTGATATATGAGCAGTGTGTGTACTATCTGTATAATATGTAAGTGGTGTGTGCTGTAAGCATCAGATATATGAGCAGTGTGTGTACTATCTGTATAATATGTAAGTGGTGTGTGCTGCATGCATCAGATATATGAGCAGTGTGTGTACTATCTGTATAATATGTAAGTGGTGTGTGCTGTAAGCATCTGATATATGAGCAGTGTGTGTACTATCTGTATAATATGTAAGTGGTGTGTGCTGTAAGCATCTGATATATGAGCAGTGTGTGTACTATCTGTATAATATGTAAGTGGTGTGTGCTGTAAGCATCTGATATATGAGCAGTGTGTGTACTATCTGTATAATATGTAAGTGGTGTGTGCTGCAAGCATCTGATATATGAGCAGTGTGTGTACTATCTGTATAATATGTAAGTGGTGTGTGCTGTAAGCATCTGATATATGAACAGTGTGTGTACTATCTGTATAATATGTAAGTGGTGTGTGCTGTAAGCATCTGATATATGAGCAGTGTGTGTACTATCTGTATAATATGTAAGTGGTGTGTGCTGTAAGCATCTGATATATGAACAGTGTGTGTACTATCTGTATAATATGTAAGTGGTGTGTGCTGTAAGCATCTGATATATGAGCAGTGTGTGTACTATCTGTATAATATGTAAGTGGTGTGTGCTGCATGCATCTGATATATGAGCAGTGTGTGTACTATCTGTATAATATGTAAGTGGTGTGTGCTGTAAGCATCAGATATATGAGCAGTGTGTGTACTATCTGTATAATATGTAAGTGGTGTGTGCTGCATGCATCAGATATATGAACAGTGTGTGTACTATCTGTATAATATGTAAGTGGTGTGTGCTGTAAGCATCTGATATATGAGCAGTGTGTACTATCTGTATAATATGTAAGTGGTGTGTGCTGTAAGCATCTGATATATGAGCAGTGTGTGTACTATCTGTATAATATGTAAGTGGTGTGTGCTGCAAGCATCTGATATATGAGCAGTGTGTGTAGTATCTGTATAATATGTAAGTGGTGTGTGCTGTAAGCATCTGATATATGAGCAGTGTGTGTACTATCTGTATAATATGTAAGTGGTGTGTGCTGCAAGCATCTGATATATGAGCAGTGTGTGTACTATCTGTATAATATGTAAGTGGTGTGTGCTGTAAGCATCAGATATATGAGCAGTGTGTGTACTATCTGTATAATATGTAAGTGGTGTGTGCTGCAAGCATCTGATATATGAGCAGTGTGTGTACTATCTGTATAATATGTAAGTGGTGTGTGCTGTAAGCATCTGATATATGAGCAGTGTGTGTACTATCTGTATAATATGTAAGTGGTGTGTGCTGCAAGCATCTGATATATGAGCAGTGTGTGTACTATCTGTATAATATGTAAGTGGTGTGTGCTGTAAGCATCTGATATATGAGCAGTGTGTGTACTATCTGTATAATATGTAAGTGGTGTGTGCTGTAAGCATCTGATATATGAACAGTGTGTGTACTATCTGTATAATATGTAAGTGGTGTGTGCTGTAAGCATCAGATATATGAACAGTGTGTGTACTATCTGTATAATATGTAAGTGGTGTGTGCTGCAGGCATCTGATATATGAGCAGTGTGTGTACTATCTGTATAATATGTAAGTGGTGTGTGCTGTAAGCTTCTGATATATGAGCAGTGTGTGTACTATCTGTATAATATGTAAGTGGTGTGTGCTGCATGCATCTGATATATGAGCAGTGTGTGTACTATCTGTATAATATGTAAGTGGTGTGTGCTGCATGCATCTGATATATGAGCAGTGTGTGTACTATCTGTATAATATGTAAGTGGTGTGTGCTGTAAGCATCTGATATATGAGCAGTGTGTGTACTATCTGTATAATATGTAAGTGGTGTGTGCTGTAAGCATCTGATATATGAGCAGTGTGTGTACTATCTGTATAATATGTAAGTGGTGTGTGCTGCATGCATCTGATATATGAGCAGTGTGTGTACTATCTGTATAATATGTAAGTGGTGTGTGCTGTAAGCATCTGATATATGAACAGTGTGTGTACTATCTGTATAATATGTAAGTGGTGTGTGCTGCATGCATCTGATATATGAGCAGTGTGTGTACTATCTGTATAATATGTAAGTGGTGTGTGCTGTAAGCATCTGATATATGAGCAGTGTGTACTATCTGTATAATATGTAAGTGGTGTGTGCTGTAAGCATCTGATATATGAACAGTGTGTGTACTATCTGTATAATATGTAAGTGGTGTGTGCTGTAAGCATCTGATATATGAGCAGTGTGTGTACTATCTGTATAATATGTAAGTGGTGTGTGCTGTAAGCTTCTGATATATGAGCAGTGTGTGTACTATCTGTATAATATGTAAGTGGTGTGTGCTGCATGCATCTGATATATGAGCAGTGTGTGTACTATCTGTATAATATGTAAGTGGTGTGTGCTGCATGCATCTGATATATGAGCAGTGTGTGTACTCTCTGTATAATATGTAAGTGGTGTGTGCTGCATGCATCAGATATATGAGCAGTGTGTGTACTATCTGTATAATATGTAAGTGGTGTGTGCTGTAAGCATCTGATATATGAGCAGTGTGTGTACTATCTGTATAATATGTAAGTGGTGTGTGCTGTAAGCATCTGATATATGAGCAGTGTGTGTACTATCTGTATAATATGTAAGTGGTGTGTGCTGTAAGCATCTGATATATGAGCAGTGTGTGTACTATCTGTATAATATGTAAGTGGTGTGTGCTGTAAGCATCTGATATATGAGCAGTGTGTGTACTATCTGTATAATATGTAAGTGGTGTGTGCTGTAAGCATCTGATATATGAACAGTGTGTGTACTATCTGTATAATATGTAAGTGGTGTGTGCTGCAAGCATCAGATATATGAGCAGTGTGTGTACTATCTGTATAATATGTAAGTGGTGTGTGCTGTAAGCATCAGATATATGAGCAGTGTGTGTACTATCTGTATAATATGTAAGTGGTGTGTGCTGCATGCATCTGATATATGAGCAGTGTGTGTACTATCTGTATAATATGTAAGTGGTGTGTGCTGCATGCATCTGATATATGAGCAGTGTGTGTACTATCTGTATAATATGTAAGTGGTGTGTGCTGTAAGCATCTGATATATGAACAGTGTGTGTACTATCTGTATAATATGTAAGTGGTGTGTGCTGCATGCATCTGATATATGAGCAGTGTGTGTACTATCTGTATAATATGTAAGTGGTGTGTGCTGTAAGCATCAGATATATGAGCAGTGTGTGTACTATCTGTATAATATGTAAGTGGTGTGTGCTGCATGCATCAGATATATGAGCAGTGTGTGTACTATCTGTATAATATGTAAGTGGTGTGTGCTGTAAGCATCTGATATATGAGCAGTGTGTGTACTATCTGTATAATATGTAAGTGGTGTGTGCTGTAAGCATCTGATATATGAACAGTGTGTGTACTATCTGTATAATATGTAAGTGGTGTGTGCTGTAAGCATCAGATATATGAACAGTGTGTGTACTATCTGTATAATATGTAAGTGGTGTGTGCTGCAAGCATCAGATATATGAGCAGTGTGTGTACTATCTGTATAATATGTAAGTGATGTGTGCTGTAAGCATCAGATATATGAGCAGTGTGTGTACTATCTGTATAATATGTAAGTGGTGTGTGCTGTAAGCATCTGATATATGAACAGTGTGTGTACTATCTGTATAATATGTAAGTGGTGTGTGCTGCATGCATCTGATATATGAACAGTGTGTGTACTATCTATATAATATGTAAGTGGTGTGTGCTGTAAGCATCTGATATATGAACAGTGTGTGTACTATCTGTATAATATGTAAGTGGTGTGTGCTGTAAGCATCAGATATATGAGCAGTGTGTGTACTATCTGTATAATATGTAAGTGGTGTGTGCTGAAAGCATCTGATATATGAACAGTGTGTGTACTATCTGTATAATATGTAAGTGGTGTGTGCTGCATGCATCTGATATATGAACAGTGTGTGTACTATCTGTATAATATGTAAGTAGTGTGTGCTGTAAGCATCTGATATATGAGCAGTGTGTGTACTATCTGTATAATATGTAAGTGGTGTGTGCTGTAAGCTTCTGATATATGAACAGTGTGTGTACTATCTGTATAATATGTAAGTGGTGTGTGCTGCAGGCATCTGATATATGAGCAGTGTGTGTACTATCTGTATAATATGTAAGTGGTGTGTGCTGCAGGCATCTGATATATGAGCAGTGTGTGTACTATCTGTATAATATGTAAGTGGTGTGTGCTGTAAGCATCTGATATATGAGCAGTGTGTGTACTATCTGTATAATATGTAAGTGGTGTGTGCTGTAAGCATCTGATATATGAACAGTGTGTGTACTATCTGTATAATATGTAAGTGGTGTGTGCTGCATGCATCTGATATATGAGCAGTGTGTGTACTATCTGTATAATATGTAAGTGGTGTGTGCTGTAAGAATCAGATATATGAGCAGTGTGTGTACTATCTGTATAATATGTAAGTGGTGTGTGCTGTAAGCATCTGATATATGAGCAGTGTGTGTACTATCTGTATAATATGTAAGTGGTGTGTGCTGTAAGCATCTGATATATGAACAGTGTGTGTACTATCTGTATAATATGTAAGTGGTGTGTGCTGTAAGCATCTGATATATGAGCAGTGTGTGTACTATCTGTATAATATGTAAGTGGTGTGTGCTGTAAGCATCAGATATATGAGCAGTGTGTGTACTATCTGTATAATATGTAAGTGGTGTGTGCTGCATGCATCAGATATATGAGCAGTGTGTGTACTATCTGTATAATATGTAAGTGGTGTGTGCTGTAAGCATCTGATATATGAGCAGTGTGTGTACTATCTGTATAATATGTAAGTGGTGTGTGCTGTAAGCATCTGATATATGAACAGTGTGTGTACTATCTGTATAATATGTAAGTGGTGTGTGCTGTAAGCATCAGATATATGAACAGTGTGTGTACTATCTGTATAATATGTAAGTGGTGTGTGCTGCAAGCATCAGATATATGAGCAGTGTGTGTACTATCTGTATAATATGTAAGTGATGTGTGCTGTAAGCATCAGATATATGAGCAGTGTGTGTACTATCTGTATAATATGTAAGTGGTGTGTGCTGTAAGCATCTGATATATGAACAGTGTGTGTACTATCTGTATAATATGTAAGTGGTGTGTGCTGCATGCATCTGATATATGAACAGTGTGTGTACTATCTATATAATATGTAAGTGGTGTGTGCTGTAAGCATCTGATATATGAACAGTGTGTGTACTATCTGTATAATATGTAAGTGGTGTGTGCTGTAAGCATCAGATATATGAGCAGTGTGTGTACTATCTGTATAATATGTAAGTGGTGTGTGCTGAAAGCATCTGATATATGAACAGTGTGTGTACTATCTGTATAATATGTAAGTGGTGTGTGCTGCATGCATCTGATATATGAACAGTGTGTGTACTATCTGTATAATATGTAAGTAGTGTGTGCTGTAAGCATCTGATATATGAGCAGTGTGTGTACTATCTGTATAATATGTAAGTGGTGTGTGCTGTAAGCTTCTGATATATGAACAGTGTGTGTACTATCTGTATAATATGTAAGTGGTGTGTGCTGCAGGCATCTGATATATGAGCAGTGTGTGTACTATCTGTATAATATGTAAGTGGTGTGTGCTGCAGGCATCTGATATATGAGCAGTGTGTGTACTATCTGTATAATATGTAAGTGGTGTGTGCTGTAAGCATCTGATATATGAGCAGTGTGTGTACTATCTGTATAATATGTAAGTGGTGTGTGCTGTAAGCATCTGATATATGAACAGTGTGTGTACTATCTGTATAATATGTAAGTGGTGTGTGCTGCATGCATCTGATATATGAGCAGTGTGTGTACTATCTGTATAATATGTAAGTGGTGTGTGCTGTAAGAATCAGATATATGAGCAGTGTGTGTACTATCTGTATAATATGTAAGTGGTGTGTGCTGTAAGCATCTGATATATGAGCAGTGTGTGTACTATCTGTATAATATGTAAGTGGTGTGTGCTGTAAGCATCTGATATATGAACAGTGTGTGTACTATCTGTATAATATGTAAGTGGTGTGTGCTGTAAGCATCTGATATATGAGCAGTGTGTGTACTATCTATGTAATATGTAAGTGGTGTGTGCTGCAGGCATCTGATATATGAGCAGTGTGTGTACTCTCTGTATAATATGTAAGTGGTGTGTGCTGTAAGCATCTGATATATGAGCAGTGTGTGTACTATCTGTATAATATGTAAGTGGTGTGTGCTGCAAGCATCTGATATATGAGCAGTGTGTGTACTATCTGTATAATATGTAAGTGGTGTGTGCTGTAAGCTTCTGATATATGAGCAGTGTGTGTACTATCTGTATAATATGTAAGTGGTGTGTGCTGCAAGCATCTGATATATGAGCAGTGTGTGTACTATCTGTATAATATGTAAGTGGTGTGTGCTGCATGCATCTGATATATGAGCAGTGTGTGTACTATCTGTATAATATGTAAGTGGTGTGTGCTGTAAGCTTCTGATATATGAGCAGTGTGTGTACTATCTGTATAATATGTAAGTGGTGTGTGCTGCATGCATCTGATATATGAGCAGTGTGTGTACTATCTGTATAATATGTAAGTGGTGTGTGCTGTAAGCATCTGATATATGAACAGTGTGTGTACTATCTGTATAATATGTAAGTGGTGTGTGCTGCATGCATCTGATATATGAGCAGTGTGTGTACTATCTGTATAATATGTAAGTGGTGTGTGCTGCATGCATCTGATATATGAGCAGTGTGTGTACTATCTGTATAATATGTAAGTGGTGTGTGCTGTAAGCATCTGATATATGAACAGTGTGTGTACTATCTGTATAATATGTAAGTGGTGTGTGCTGTAAGCATCTGATATATGAACAGTGTGTGTACTATCTGTATAATATGTAAGTGGTGTGTGCTGTAAGCATCTGATATATGAACAGTGTGTGTACTATCTGTATAATATGTAAGTGGTGTGTGCTGTAAGCATCTGATATATGAACAGTGTGTGTACTATCTGTATAATATGTAAGTGGTGTGTGCTGTAAGCTTCTGATATATGAACAGTGTGTGTACTATCTGTATAATATGTAAGTGGTGTGTGCTGTAAGCATCTGATATATGAGCAGTGTGTGTACTATCTGTATAATATGTAAGTGGTGTGTGCTGCATGCATCTGATATATGAGCAGTGTGTGTACTATCTGTATAATATGTAAGTGGTGTGTGCTGCATGCATCAGATATATGAACAGTGTGTGTACTATCTGTATAATATGTAAGTGGTGTGTGCTGTAAGCATCTGATATATGAGCAGTGTGTACTATCTGTATAATATGTAAGTGGTGTGTGCTGTAAGCATCTGATATATGAGCAGTGTGTACTATCTGTATAATATGTAAGTGGTGTGTGCTGTAAGCATCTGATATATGAGCAGTGTGTGTACTATCTGTATAATATGTAAGTGGTGTGTGCTGCAAGCATCTGATATATGAGCAGTGTGTGTAGTATCTGTATAATATGTAAGTGGTGTGTGCTGTAAGCATCTGATATATGAGCAGTGTGTGTACTATCTGTATAATATGTAAGTGGTGTGTGCTGCAAGCATCTGATATATGAGCAGTGTGTGTACTATCTGTATAATATGTAAGTGGTGTGTGCTGTAAGCATCAGATATATGAGCAGTGTGTGTACTATCTGTATAATATGTAAGTGGTGTGTGCTGCAAGCATCTGATATATGAGCAGTGTGTGTACTATCTGTATAATATGTAAGTGGTGTGTGCTGTAAGCATCTGATATATGAGCAGTGTGTGTACTATCTGTATAATATGTAAGTGGTGTGTGCTGCAAGCATCTGATATATGAGCAGTGTGTGTACTATCTGTATAATATGTAAGTGGTGTGTGCTGTAAGCATCTGATATATGAGCAGTGTGTGTACTATCTGTATAATATGTAAGTGGTGTGTGCTGTAAGCATCTGATATATGAACAGTGTGTGTACTATCTGTATAATATGTAAGTGGTGTGTGCTGTAAGCATCAGATATATGAACAGTGTGTGTACTATCTGTATAATATGTAAGTGGTGTGTGCTGCAGGCATCTGATATATGAGCAGTGTGTGTACTATCTGTATAATATGTAAGTGGTGTGTGCTGTAAGCTTCTGATATATGAGCAGTGTGTGTACTATCTGTATAATATGTAAGTGGTGTGTGCTGCATGCATCTGATATATGAGCAGTGTGTGTACTATCTGTATAATATGTAAGTGGTGTGTGCTGCATGCATCTGATATATGAGCAGTGTGTGTACTATCTGTATAATATGTAAGTGGTGTGTGCTGTAAGCATCTGATATATGAGCAGTGTGTGTACTATCTGTATAATATGTAAGTGGTGTGTGCTGTAAGCATCTGATATATGAGCAGTGTGTGTACTATCTGTATAATATGTAAGTGGTGTGTGCTGCATGCATCTGATATATGAGCAGTGTGTGTACTATCTGTATAATATGTAAGTGGTGTGTGCTGTAAGCATCTGATATATGAACAGTGTGTGTACTATCTGTATAATATGTAAGTGGTGTGTGCTGCATGCATCTGATATATGAGCAGTGTGTGTACTATCTGTATAATATGTAAGTGGTGTGTGCTGTAAGCATCTGATATATGAGCAGTGTGTACTATCTGTATAATATGTAAGTGGTGTGTGCTGTAAGCATCTGATATATGAACAGTGTGTGTACTATCTGTATAATATGTAAGTGGTGTGTGCTGTAAGCATCTGATATATGAGCAGTGTGTGTACTATCTGTATAATATGTAAGTGGTGTGTGCTGTAAGCTTCTGATATATGAGCAGTGTGTGTACTATCTGTATAATATGTAAGTGGTGTGTGCTGCATGCATCTGATATATGAGCAGTGTGTGTACTATCTGTATAATATGTAAGTGGTGTGTGCTGCATGCATCTGATATATGAGCAGTGTGTGTACTCTCTGTATAATATGTAAGTGGTGTGTGCTGCATGCATCAGATATATGAGCAGTGTGTGTACTATCTGTATAATATGTAAGTGGTGTGTGCTGTAAGCATCTGATATATGAGCAGTGTGTGTACTATCTGTATAATATGTAAGTGGTGTGTGCTGTAAGCATCTGATATATGAGCAGTGTGTGTACTATCTGTATAATATGTAAGTGGTGTGTGCTGTAAGCATCTGATATATGAGCAGTGTGTGTACTATCTGTATAATATGTAAGTGGTGTGTGCTGTAAGCATCTGATATATGAGCAGTGTGTGTACTATCTGTATAATATGTAAGTGGTGTGTGCTGTAAGCATCTGATATATGAGCAGTGTGTGTACTATCTGTATAATATGTAAGTGGTGTGTGCTGTAAGCATCTGATATATGAACAGTGTGTGTACTATCTGTATAATATGTAAGTGGTGTGTGCTGCAAGCATCAGATATATGAGCAGTGTGTGTACTATCTGTATAATATGTAAGTGGTGTGTGCTGTAAGCATCAGATATATGAGCAGTGTGTGTACTATCTGTATAATATGTAAGTGGTGTGTGCTGCATGCATCTGATATATGAGCAGTGTGTGTACTATCTGTATAATATGTAAGTGGTGTGTGCTGCATGCATCTGATATATGAGCAGTGTGTGTACTATCTGTATAATATGTAAGTGGTGTGTGCTGTAAGCATCTGATATATGAACAGTGTGTGTACTATCTGTATAATATGTAAGTGGTGTGTGCTGCATGCATCTGATATATGAGCAGTGTGTGTACTATCTGTATAATATGTAAGTGGTGTGTGCTGTAAGCATCTGATATATGAGCAGTGTGTGTACTATCTGTATAATATGTAAGTGGTGTGTGCTGCATGCATCAGATATATGAGCAGTGTGTGTACTATCTGTATAATATGTAAGTGGTGTGTGCTGTAAGCATCTGATATATGAGCAGTGTGTGTACTATCTGTATAATATGTAAGTGGTGTGTGCTGTAAGCATCTGATATATGAGCAGTGTGTGTACTATCTGTATAATATGTAAGTGGTGTGTGCTGTAAGCATCTGATATATGAGCAGTGTGTGTACTATCTGTATAATATGTAAGTGGTGTGTGCTGTAAGCATCTGATATATGAACAGTGTGTGTACTATCTGTATAATATGTAAGTGGTGTGTGCTGCAAGCATCAGATATATGAGCAGTGTGTGTACTATCTGTATAATATGTAAGTGGTGTGTGCTGTAAGCATCAGATATATGAGCAGTGTGTGTACTATCTGTATAATATGTAAGTGGTGTGTGCTGTAAGCATCTGATATATGAGCAGTGTGTGTACTATCTGTATAATATGTAAGTGGTGTGTGCTGCATGCATCAGATATATGAGCAGTGTGTGTACTATCTGTATAATATGTAAGTGGTGTGTGCTGTAAGCATCTGATATATGAGCAGTGTGTGTACTATCTGTATAATATGTAAGTGGTGTGTGCTGCAGGCATCTGATATATGAACAGTGTGTGTACTATCTGTATAATATGTAAGTGGTGTGTGCTGTAAGCATCTGATATATGAGCAGTGTGTGTACTATCTGTATAATATGTAAGTGGTGTGTGCTGTAAGCATCTGATATATGAGCAGTGTGTGTACTATCTGTATAATATGTAAGTGGTGTGTGCTGCATGCATCTGATATATGAGCAGTGTGTGTACTATCTGTATAATATGTAAGTGGTGTGTGCTGTAAGCATCTGATATATGAGCAGTGTGTGTACTATCTGTATAATATGTAAGTGGTGTGTGCTGCATGCATCAGATATATGAGCAGTGTGTGTACTATCTGTATAATATGTAAGTGGTGTGTGCTGTAAGCATCTGATATATGAGCAGTGTGTGTACTATCTGTATAATATGTAAGTGGTGTGTGCTGTAAGCATCTGATATATGAGCAGTGTGTGTACTATCTGTATAATATGTAAGTGGTGTGTGCTGTAAGCATCTGATATATGAGCAGTGTGTGTACTATCTGTATAATATGTAAGTGGTGTGTGCTGTAAGCATCTGATATATGAACAGTGTGTGTACTATCTGTATAATATGTAAGTGGTGTGTGCTGCAAGCATCAGATATATGAGCAGTGTGTGTACTATCTGTATAATATGTAAGTGGTGTGTGCTGTAAGCATCAGATATATGAGCAGTGTGTGTACTATCTGTATAATATGTAAGTGGTGTGTGCTGTAAGCATCTGATATATGAGCAGTGTGTGTACTATCTGTATAATATGTAAGTGGTGTGTGCTGCATGCATCAGATATATGAGCAGTGTGTGTACTATCTGTATAATATGTAAGTGGTGTGTGCTGTAAGCATCTGATATATGAGCAGTGTGTGTACTATCTGTATAATATGTAAGTGGTGTGTGCTGCAGGCATCTGATATATGAACAGTGTGTGTACTATCTGTATAATATGTAAGTGGTGTGTGCTGTAAGCATCAGATATATGAACAGTGTGTGTACTATCTGTATAATATGTAAGTGGTGTGTGCTGCAGGCATCTGATATATGAACAGTGTGTGTACTATCTGTATAATATGTAAGTGGTGTGTGCTGCAGGCATCTGATATATGAGCAGTGTGTGTACTATCTGTATAATATGTAAGTGGTGTGTGCTGTAAGCATCTGATATATGAGCAGTGTGTGTACTATCTGTATAATATGTAAGTGGTGTGTGCTGCAGGCATCTGATATATGAACAGTGTGTGTACTATCTGTATAATATGTAAGTGGTGTGTGCTGTAAGCATCAGATATATGAACAGTGTGTGTACTATCTGTATAATATGTAAGTGGTGTGTGCTGCAAGCATCAGATATATGAGCAGTGTGTGTACTATCTGTATAATATGTAAGTGATGTGTGCTGTAAGCATCAGATATATGAGCAGTGTGTGTACTATCTGTATAATATGTAAGTGGTGTGTGCTGTAAGCATCTGATATATGAACAGTGTGTGTACTATCTGTATAATATGTAAGTGGTGTGTGCTGCATGCATCTGATATATGAACAGTGTGTGTACTATCTATATAATATGTAAGTGGTGTGTGCTGTAAGCATCTGATATATGAACAGTGTGTGTACTATCTGTATAATATGTAAGTGGTGTGTGCTGTAAGCATCAGATATATGAGCAGTGTGTGTACTATCTGTATAATATGTAAGTGGTGTGTGCTGAAAGCATCTGATATATGAACAGTGTGTGTACTATCTGTATAATATGTAAGTGGTGTGTGCTGCATGCATCTGATATATGAACAGTGTGTGTACTATCTGTATAATATGTAAGTAGTGTGTGCTGTAAGCATCTGATATATGAGCAGTGTGTGTACTATCTGTATAATATGTAAGTGGTGTGTGCTGTAAGCTTCTGATATATGAACAGTGTGTGTACTATCTGTATAATATGTAAGTGGTGTGTGCTGCAGGCATCTGATATATGAGCAGTGTGTGTACTATCTGTATAATATGTAAGTGGTGTGTGCTGCAGGCATCTGATATATGAGCAGTGTGTGTACTATCTGTATAATATGTAAGTGGTGTGTGCTGTAAGCATCTGATATATGAGCAGTGTGTGTACTATCTGTATAATATGTAAGTGGTGTGTGCTGTAAGCATCTGATATATGAACAGTGTGTGTACTATCTGTATAATATGTAAGTGGTGTGTGCTGCATGCATCTGATATATGAGCAGTGTGTGTACTATCTGTATAATATGTAAGTGGTGTGTGCTGTAAGAATCAGATATATGAGCAGTGTGTGTACTATCTGTATAATATGTAAGTGGTGTGTGCTGTAAGCATCTGATATATGAGCAGTGTGTGTACTATCTGTATAATATGTAAGTGGTGTGTGCTGTAAGCATCTGATATATGAACAGTGTGTGTACTATCTGTATAATATGTAAGTGGTGTGTGCTGTAAGCATCTGATATATGAGCAGTGTGTGTACTATCTATGTAATATGTAAGTGGTGTGTGCTGCAAGCATCTGATATATGAGCAGTGTGTGTACTATCTGTATAATATGTAAGTGGTGTGTGCTGTAAGCTTCTGATATATGAGCAGTGTGTGTACTATCTGTATAATATGTAAGTGGTGTGTGCTGCATGCATCTGATATATGAGCAGTGTGTGTACTATCTGTATAATATGTAAGTGGTGTGTGCTGTAAGCATCTGATATATGAACAGTGTGTGTACTATCTGTATAATATGTAAGTGGTGTGTGCTGTAAGCATCTGATATATGAACAGTGTGTGTACTATCTGTATAATATGTAAGTGGTGTGTGCTGTAAGCATCTGATATATGAGCAGTGTGTGTACTATCTGTATAATATGTAAGTGGTGTGTGCTGTAAGCTTCTGATATATGAGCAGTGTGTGTACTATCTGTATAATATGTAAGTGGTGTGTGCTGCATGCATCTGATATATGAGCAGTGTGTGTACTATCTGTATAATATGTAAGTGGTGTGTGCTGCATGCATCTGATATATGAGCAGTGTGTGTGCTGCATGCATCTGATATATGAGCAGTGTGTGTACTATCTGTATAATATGTAAGTGGTGTGTGCTGTAAGCATCTGATATATGAGCAGTGTGTGTACTATCTGTATAATATGTAAGTGGTGTGTGCTGTAAGCATCTGATATATGAGCAGTGTGTGTACTATCTGTATAATATGTAAGTGGTGTGTGCTGTAAGCATCTGATATATGAGCAGTGTGTGTACTATCTGTATAATATGTAAGTGGTGTGTGCTGTAAGCATCTGATATATGAGCAGTGTGTGTACTATCTGTATAATATGTAAGTGGTGTGTGCTGTAAGCATCTGATATATGAACAGTGTGTGTACTATCTGTATAATATGTAAGTGGTGTGTGCTGCAAGCATCAGATATATGAGCAGTGTGTGTACTATCTGTATAATATGTAAGTGGTGTGTGCTGTAAGCATCAGATATATGAGCAGTGTGTGTACTATGTATAATATGTAAGTGGTGTGTGCTGCATGCATCTGATATATGAGCAGTGTGTGTACTATCTGTATAATATGTAAGTGGTGTGTGCTGCATGCATCTGATATATGAGCAGTGTGTGTACTATCTGTATAATATGTAAGTGGTGTGTGCTGTAAGCATCTGATATATGAACAGTGTGTGTACTATCTGTATAATATGTAAGTGGTGTGTGCTGCATGCATCTGATATATGAGCAGTGTGTGTACTATCTGTATAATATGTAAGTGGTGTGTGCTGTAAGCATCTGATATATGAGCAGTGTGTGTACTATCTGTATAATATGTAAGTGGTGTGTGCTGCATGCATCAGATATATGAGCAGTGTGTGTACTATCTGTATAATATGTAAGTGGTGTGTGCTGTAAGCATCTGATATATGAGCAGTGTGTGTACTCTCTGTATAATATGTAAGTGGTGTGTGCTGTAAGCATCTGATATATGAGCAGTGTGTGTACTATCTGTATAATATGTAAGTGGTGTGTGCTGCAAGCATCAGATATATGAGCAGTGTGTGTACTATCTGTATAATATGTAAGTGGTGTGTGCTGTAAGCATCAGATATATGAGCAGTGTGTGTACTATCTGTATAATATGTAAGTGGTGTGTGCTGTAAGCATCTGATATATGAGCAGTGTGTGTACTATCTGTATAATATGTAAGTGGTGTGTGCTGCATGCATCAGATATATGAGCAGTGTGTGTACTATCTGTATAATATGTAAGTGGTGTGTGCTGTAAGCATCTGATATATGAACAGTGTGTGTACTATCTGTATAATATGTAAGTGGTGTGTGCTGTAAGCATCAGATATATGAACAGTGTATGTACTATCTGTATAATATGTAAGTGGTGTGTGCTGTAAGCATCAGATATATGAGCAGTGTGTGTACTATCTGTATAATATGTAAGTGGTGTGTGCTGTAAGCATCTGATATATGAACAGTGTGTGTACTATCTGTATAATATGTAAGTGGTGTGTGCTGCATGCATCTGATATATGAACAGTGTGTGTACTATCTATATAATATGTAAGTGGTGTGTGCTGCAAGCATCAGATATATGAGCAGTGTGTGTACTATCTGTATAATATGTAAGTGGTGTGTGCTGTAAGCATCAGATATATGAGCAGTGTGTGTACTATCTGTATAATATGTAAGTGGTGTGTGCTGCATGCATCTGATATATGAGCAGTGTGTGTACTATCTGTATAATATGTAAGTGGTGTGTGCTGCATGCATCTGATATATGAGCAGTGTGTGTACTATCTGTATAATATGTAAGTGGTGTGTGCTGTAAGCATCTGATATATGAGCAGTGTGTGTACTATCTGTATAATATGTAAGTGGTGTGTGCTGCATGCATCAGATATATGAGCAGTGTGTGTACTATCTGTATAATATGTAAGTGGTGTGTGCTGTAAGCATCTGATATATGAACAGTGTGTGTACTATCTGTATAATATGTAAGTGGTGTGTGCTGTAAGCATCAGATATATGAACAGTGTGTGTACTATCTGTATAATATGTAAGTGGTGTGTGCTGCAAGCATCAGATATATGAGCAGTGTGTGTACTATCTGTATAATATGTAAGTGATGTGTGCTGTAAGCATCAGATATATGAGCAGTGTGTGTACTATCTGTATAATGTGTAAGTGGTGTGTGCTGTAAGCATCTGATATATGAACAGTGTGTGTACTCTCTGTATAATATGTAAGTGGTGTGTGCTGCATGCATCTGATATATGAACAGTGTGTGTACTATCTATATAATATGTAAGTGGTGTGTGCTGTAAGCATCTGATATATGAACAGTGTGTGTACTCTCTGTATAATATGTAAGTGGTGTGTGCTGCATGCATCTGATATATGAACAGTGTGTGTACTATCTATATAATATGTAAGTGGTGTGTGCTGTAAGCATCTGATATATGAGCAGTGTGTGTACTATCTGTATAATATGTAAGTGGTGTGTGCTGTAAGCATCTGATATATGAACAGTGTGTGTACTCTCTGTATAATATGTAAGTGGTGTGTGCTGCATGCATCTGATATATGAACAGTGTGTGTACTATCTATATAATATGTAAGTGGTGTGTGCTGTAAGCATCTGATATATGAACAGTGTGTGTACTATCTGTATAATATGTAAGTGGTGTGTGCTGAAAGCATCTGATATATGAACAGTGTGTGTACTATCTGTATAATATGTAAGTGGTGTGTGCTGCATGCATCTGATATATGAACAGTGTGTGTACTATCTGTATAATATGTAAGTAGTGTGTGCTGTAAGCTTCTGATATATGAACAGTGTGTGTACTATCTGTATAATATGTAAGTGGTGTGTGCTGCATGCATCTGATATATGAGCAGTGTGTGTACTATCTGTATAATATGTAAGTGGTGTGTGCTGTAAGCATCTGATATATGAGCAGTGTGTGTACTATCTGTATAATATGTAAGTGGTGTGTGCTGTAAGCATCTGATATATGAGCAGTGTGTGTACTGTCTGTATAATATGTAAGTGGTGTGTGCTGCATGCATCTGATATATGAACAGTGTGTGTACTATCTGTATAATATGTAAGTGGTGTGTGCTGTATGCATCTGATATATGAGCAGTGTGTGTACTATCTGTATAATATGTAAGTGGTGTGTGCTGCAGGCATCTGATATATGAGCAGTGTGTGTACTATCTGTATAATATGTAAGTGGTGTGTTCTGTAAGCATCTGATATATGAGCAGTGTGTGTACTATCTGTATAATATGTAAGTGGTGTGTGCTGTAAGCATCTGATATATGAACAGTGTGTGTACTATCTGTATAATATGTAAGTGGTGTGTGCTGCAAGCATCTGATATATGAGCAGTGTGTGTACTATCTGTATAATATGTAAGTGGTGTGTGCTGTAAGCATCTGATATATGAGCAGTGTGTGTACTATCTGTATAATATGTAAGTGGTGTGTGCTGTAAGCATCTGATATATGAACAGTGTGTGTACTATCTGTATAATATGTAAGTGGTGTGTGCTGTAAGCATCTGATATATGAGCAGTGTGTGTACTATCTGTATAATATGTAAGTGGTGTGTGCTGTAAGCATCTGATATATGAACAGTGTGTGTACTCTCTGTATAATATGTAAGTGGTGTGTGCTGCAAGCATTTGATATATGAGCAGTGTGTGTACTATCTGTATAATATGTAAGTGGTGTGTGCTGCAGGCATCAGATATATGAGCAGTGTGTGTACTATCTGTATAATATGTAAGTGGTGTGTGCTGCAGGCATCAGATATATGAGCAGTGTGTGTACTATCTGTATAATATGTAAGTAGTGTGTGCTGCATGCATCTGATATATGAGCAGTGTGTGTACTATCTGTATAATATGTAAGTGGTGTGTGCTGTAAGCATCTGATATATGAGCAGTGTGTGTACTATCTGTATAATATGTAAGTGGTGTGTGCTGTAAGCATCAGATATATGAGCAGTGTGTGTACTATCTGTATAATATGTAAGTGGTGTGTGCTGAAAGCATCTGATATATGAGCAGTGTGTGTACTATCTGTATAATATGTAAGTGGTGTGTGCTGCAGGCATCTGATATATGAGCAGTGTGTGTACTATCTGTATAATATGTAAGTGGTGTGTGCTGTAAGCATCAGATATATGAACAGTGTGTGTACTATCTGTATAATATGTAAGTAGTGTGTGCTGCATGCATCTGATATATGAGCAGTGTGTGTACTATCTGTATAATATGTAAGTGGTGTGTGCTGCAGGCATCTGATATATGAGCAGTGTGTGTACAATCTGTATAATATGTAAGTGGTGTGTGCTGTAAGCATCTGATATATGAGCAGTGTGTGTACTATCTGTATAATATGTAAGTGGTATGTGCTGCAGGCATCTGATATATGAACAGTGTGTGTACTATCTGTATAATATGTAAGTGGTGTGTGCTGTAAGCATCTGATATATGAACAGTGTGTGTACTATCTGTATAATATGTAAGTGGTGTGTGCTGTAAGCATCTGATATATGAACAGTGTGTGTACTATCTGTATAATATGTAAGTGGTGTGTGCTGCATGCATCAGATATATGAGCAGTGTGTGTACTATCTGTATAATATGTAAGTGGTGTGTGCTGTAAGCATCTGATATATGAGCAGTGTGTGTACTATCTGTATAATATGTAAGTGGTGTGTGCTGTAAGCATCTGATATATGAGCAGTGTGTGTACTATCTGTATAATATGTAAGTGGTGTGTGCTGTAAGCATCTGATATATGAACAGTGTGTGTACTATCTGTATAATATGTAAGTGGTGTGTGCTGCAGGCATCTGATATATGAGCAGTGTGTGTACTATCTGTATAATATGTAAGTGGTGTGTGCTGTAAGCATCTGATATATGAGCAGTGTGTGTACTATCTGTATAATATGTAAGTGGTGTGTGCTGCAGGCATCTGATATATGAGCAGTGTATGTACTATCTGTATAATATGTAAGTGGTGTGTGCTGCAGGCATCTGATATATGAGCAGTGTGTGTACTATCTGTATAATATGTAAGTGGTGTGTGCTGCAGGCATCTGATATATGAGCAGTGTGTGTACTATCTGTATAATATGTAAGTGGTGTGTGCTGTAAGCATCTGATATATGAGCAGTGTGTGTACTATCTGTATAATATGTAAGTGGTGTGTGCTGCAGGCATCTGATATATGAGCAGTGTGTGTACTATCTGTATAATATGTAAGTGGTGTGTGCTGTAAGCATCAGATATATGAGCAGTGTGTGTACTATCTGTATAATATGTAAGTGGTGTGTGCTGCATGCATCAGATATATGAGCAGTGTGTGTACTATCTGTATAATATGTAAGTGGTGTGTGCTGTAAGCATCTGATATATGAGCAGTGTGTGTACTATCTGTATAATATGTAAGTGGTGTGTGCTGTAAGCATCTGATATATGAGCAGTGTGTGTACTATCTGTATAATATGTAAGTGGTGTGTGCTGTAAGCATCTGATATATGAACAGTGTGTGTACTATCTGTATAATATGTAAGTGGTGTGTGCTGCAGGCATCTGATATATGAGCAGTGTGTGTACTATCTGTATAATATGTAAGTGGTGTGTGCTGTAAGCATCTGATATATGAGCAGTGTGTGTACTATCTGTATAATATGTAAGTGGTGTGTGCTGCAGGCATCTGATATATGAGCAGTGTATGTACTATCTGTATAATATGTAAGTGGTGTGTGCTGCAGGCATCTGATATATGAGCAGTGTGTGTACTATCTGTATAATATGTAAGTGGTGTGTGCTGCAGGCATCTGATATATGAGCAGTGTGTGTACTATCTGTATAATATGTAAGTGGTGTGTGCTGTAAGCATCTGATATATGAGCAGTGTGTGTACTATCTGTATAATATGTAAGTGGTGTGTGCTGCAGGCATCTGATATATGAGCAGTGTGTGTACTATCTGTATAATATGTAAGTGGTGTGTGCTGTAAGCATCAGATATATGAGCAGTGTGTGTACTATCTGTATAATATGTAAGTGGTGTGTGCTGTAAGCATCAGATATATGAACAGTGTGTGTACTATCTGTATAATATGTAAGTAGTGTGTGCTGCAAGCATCTGATATATGAGCAGTGTGTGTACTCTCTGTATAATATGTAAGTGGTGTGTGCTGCAAGCATCTGATATATGACCAGTGTGTGTACTGTAGCGCTGGCGTCCCTGCCCTCTGCTAGGCAGGGACGCTGCTCCCCTCACCGCTCTGCTGTCAGCGTGCGCTCCTTCCCGGCGTCCTCTCCCCGCTCTGCTGTCAGCGCGCGCTCCGTCCCGGCGTCCTCCTCCTGCTCTGCTCTCAGCGCGCGCTCCTTCCCGGCCCCTGTGCTTAGGGCGCGCTCCCCTCCTCTTAAAGGGGCCGCGCGCGCCGCCCTAAAGTGTCTTCATCATATATAAGGCACCTCCTCCAAAATGGAGGTGCCCGAGCAATGTTGTTTGCACCTGTGTCTCACCTGTGCTTCAGCCATCAGGTCCCGTTGCCAGTTACCTGCCAGTTACCTGCCAGTTACCTGCCTGATTCCTGCCTGAATACTTGTTACCTGTCTGCCAGTCTGAGGTCCGACGGTCTGCCTTACTACTCCTGTCAGTCTGTCTAAAGGACCAGCCTGCCCGCTCACCTGGGAGCGCATATCAGCTACCTGCCTGCTTGCCTGAGGTCCGACGGTCTGCCTTACTACTCCGGTCAGTCTGTCTATGGACCAGCTTGCCCGCTCACCTGGGAGCGCTTCTCCGTTACCTGCCTGCTTGCCAGCCCGGAGGCTCCGTTGTCACGTGCTGTGACCACCAGCTATCTCAGAGACTCTTGCCCGCTCACCTGGGAGCGCATCTCCGTTACCTGCCTGCTTGCCAGCCCGGAGGTCCCGTTGTCACGTGCGGTGACCACCAGCTATTCCAGAGACTCTTGCCCGCTCACCTGGGAGCGCTTCTCCGTTACCTGCCTGCCTGCCAGCCCGGAGGCTCCGCCGTCACGTGCCGTGACCACCTGCTATTCCAGAGACTCTCGCTTGCTCACCTGGGAGCACACATCTACCATCTGCCTGCTAGCCTACCCGGAGGCTCTGCCATCACAGGTCGTACCTACCCCTTACCCAGAGACTGCCCTGATCACTTGCCGTAACTCCCTGTCCGTTCACCCAGAGACTGCCACCCGCTCCCTTACAAGGGCCGCCCCCTTGTATAGTAGCTCAGAGGTTCCGCCTCCCGGACATGTTACAGTTTGCTCGGGCCATGGAACCCGGTGGCACCCAAGCTCCCTCGCTCACGGACCTGTGTCATGAACTGTCCCGTCAAAGGTCCCAACAGGAGTCCATCCTGGGTCACCTGCGGAATGTCAATACTCGCCTGGACACTCTGACAACACCACCTGCAACCACGGCCAGTACCATGGTATCCTTTTCCGGACCCCGGCTCTCTGCACCTCCTCGCTTCGGAGGCGACTCCGTCCTGGCTCGGGGCTTCATAAATCAGTGCACCCTGCATTTTGAACTATTGTCCCACCAGTTTAACTCCGACCGAGCCAAAATTGCATTCATCATGTCCCATCTCACCGGGGAGGCTCTGGCCTGGCTGAATCCTCTATGGGAGAGAGGAGACCCCCTGGTGTCCGACTTGCCTGCCTTTCTCACGGCTTTCCGGAAAGCCTTCGACGAACCCGGACGGAGGACCTCATCCGCATCATCTCTGCTACGCCTCCGTCAGGGAAGCCTCACCGTGGGTCAATATGCCATACGGTTCCGTACCCTTGCCTCGGAGCTGGCCTGGGATAACGAAGCTCTGGTATCCGTCTTCTGGGAGGGTCTGTCCGGCCGTATTAAAGATGAACTTGCTGGTCGGGACATTCCTACCACTCTCGATGACCTAATAACTCTTGCCACCCGGATTGACCTACGGTTCCAGGAGCGTGCCAAAGAGGTCACCCGTGAAAAGGGGTTTCCACGTCTGGTTCCTACTTTTCTGAAACCCGTCACTCCTTCCGTTTCTCCCCAGGTACACTCTCCTGAGCCTATGCAGGTCGACCAGACCAAGATGGTCAAATCCCGTCAGGACTTACGCCGTGCCGAGGGGAGCTGCTTCTACTGTGGCAGTAAGGAGCATCGGATCCGTGCCTGCCCGGAGAGGTCGGGAGAACGCCTGTGTCTAGGTTCGCTCAGAGGGGTCGATCTAGACAAAAATAAATCCTCTCCATCCCTGCTGCTGTCAGTCTCAATCATCTGCGGGGAGAATCGTTATTCCGAACTAGCCCAACTTGACTCTGGAGCAGCCGGAAATCTTATTTCACAGTCCCTGGTGGAGAAATACCGCATCCCCACCAAACCTCTGGCTGTACCCTTGTCTGTTGTTGCCGTGGATGGGGGCCTCTTATCTCGCCCCATCCAATTCATCACCGAATCCATTACTCTGCAGGTGGGTATGCTGCATTCAGAGAGTATCTCCCTTCACGTTCTGCCTGGACTCTCTCACGCCCTCTTGCTAGGCCTGCCTTGGCTCCAGAGACATGCACCCGTGCTTGACTGGCAAACCGGAGAAGTCCTTCGCTGGGGACAAGACTGTCATAAAACCTGCCTGGTTCCCGTCCATTCCGTCCGTCCCTCTCCTATCCCAGCTAATCTACCTGGACTTCCGATTCCTTATTGGTCTTGTGCTGATGTCTTTGATATGGAGGAGGCAGAGACATTACCACCTCATAGACCATGTGACTGCCCCATCGATCCCGCCAGAGTAATGCAGGTGGCTCCCGTGAGTCTAAATTGTCTCCCTCCTGGTAAGACGTTCGTATCGGTACCTGATCGGGAGAGGATCCTACACTGGGGTCATTCGTCTAAACTAGCTGGCCACGCCGGTCAGAAAAAGACCCTCCAGCTTATTACCCGGCACTACTGGTGGCCTAACCTGCACAAGGATGTTATGGACTTTGTTTCTGCCTGTGTGTCCTGCGCCCGCAACAAAGTTCCGAGACACCTGTCGGCCGGCCGCCTTCTTCCTCTGCCAGTACCTGCTGCCCCCTGGCAGCATATAGCGATGGACTTCATAACTGATCTGCCCGTCTCTGCCGGTTGTACGGTCATTTGGGTGGTCGCTGACCGCTTTTCCAAGATGGCTCACTTCATTCCCCTGCCAGGTCTTCCGTCTGCACCCGAGCTGGCTAAAGTCTTTATCCGCCACATCTTCCGTCTTCATGGCCTGCCCCGTCACATCGTGTCGGATCGAGGAGTACAGTTCACTTCTCGTTTCTGGAGAGCCACTTGTAAATTGCTAGACGTCACTCTGGACTTCTCCTCCGCTTACCACCCACAGTCTAATGGTCAAGTGGAGCGGATCAATCAGAACCTGACCAGTTACCTCCGGCACTTCGTTAATGCTCACCATTCTGACTGGGTGGATCTCCTGCCATGGGCCGAATTCTCGTACAACAATCACGAGAGCGAGTCTTCCTCCATATGGGAGAGTACCCGGTCCGCACTCCTTCTGTCATCCGAGCGTATGAAAAGACACGCTGACAAAGGACGTCTGGATCCTCCTCAATTCCGTCCTGGGGATAAAGTCTGGCTCTCGTCCAAATATGTCCGGCTCAAGATCCCTTCCTATAAGTTAGGGCCTCGGTTCATCGGCCCACTGGAGGTCATCAGTCAGATCAACCCGGTGGCCTATAAATTCAAACTCCCTGCCAACTTACGGATCCCTAACTCCTTCCATGTATCTCTCCTCAAACCTGTGGTACTTAACTCTTTTTCTAAGTCTACAGGTACGCCTCTTGCTCCGGTTTCTGCTGAGGACGAGTTTGAGGTAGAGAACATTCTTGCCACCAAAAGGGTAAGAGGAAAGACCTTTTTCTTGGTAGATTGGAAGGGGTTTGGTCCTGAGGAGAGAACGTGGGAGCCCCGGGAGAACATCCATGCCCCTCTCATCCTAGCTAAATTTCTGTCTGGCCTAAAAAAGGGGGGGCCTAAAGGGGGGGGTACTGTAGCGCTGGCGTCCCTGCCCTCTGCTAGGCAGGGACGCTGCTCCCCTCACCGCTCTGCTGTCAGCGCGCGCTCCGTCCCGGCGTCCTCTCCCCGCTCTGCTGTCAGCGCGCGCTCCGTCCCGGCGTCCTCCTCCTGCTCTGCTCTCAGCGCGCGCTCCTTCCCGGCCCCTGTGCTTAGGGCGCGCGCGCTCCCCTCCTCTTAAAGGGGCCGCGCGCGCCGCCCTAAAGTGTCCCCGGCCAATGGCCGGAGGACTTCATCATATATAAGGCACCTCCTCCAAAATGGAGGTGCCCGAGCAATGTTGTTTGCACCTGTGTCTCACCTGTGCTTCAGCCCTCAGGTCCCGTTGCCAGTTACCTGCCAGTTACCTGCCTGATTCCTGCCTGAATACTTGTTACCTGTCTGCCAGTCTGAGGTCCGACGGTCTGCCTTACTACTCCTGTCAGTCTGTCTAAAGGACCAGCCTGCCCGCTCACCTGGGAGCGCATATCAGCTACCTGCCTGCTTGCCTGAGGTCCGACGGTCTGCCTTACTACTCCGGTCAGTCTGTCTATGGACCAGCTTGCCCGCTCACCTGGGAGCGCTTCTCCGTTACCTGCCTGCTTGCCAGCCCGGAGGCTCCGTTGTCACGTGCTGTGACCACCAGCTATCTCAGAGACTCTTGCCCGCTCACCTGGGAGCGCATCTCCGTTACCTGCCTGCTTGCCAGCCCGGAGGTCCCGTTGTCACGTGCGGTGACCACCAGCTATTCCAGAGACTCTTGCCCGCTCACCTGGGAGCGCTTCTCCGTTACCTGCCTGCCTGCCAGCCCGGAGGCTCCGCCGTCACGTGCCGTGACCACCTGCTATTCCAGAGACTCTCGCTTGCTCACCTGGGAGCACACATCTACCATCTGCCTGCTAGCCTACCCGGAGGCTCTGCCATCACAGGTCGTACCTACCCCTTACCCAGAGACTGCCCTGATCACTTGCCGTAACTCCCTGTCCGTTCACCCAGAGACTGCCACCCGCTCCCTTACAAGGGCCGCCCCCTTGTATAGTAGCTCAGAGGTTCCGCCTCCCGGACCCGTTACATGTACTATCTGTATAATATGTAAGTGGTGTGTGCTGTAAGCATCTGATATATGAGCAGTGTGTGTACTATCTGGATAATATGTAAGTGGTGTGTGCTGCAAGCATCTGATATATGAACAGTGTGTGTACTATCTGTATAATATGTAAGTGGTGTGTGCTGTATGCATCTGATATATGAGCAGTGTGTGTACTATCTGTATAATATGTAAGTGGTGTGTGCTGTAAGCATCTGATATATGAGCAGTGTGTGTACTATCTGTATAATATGTAAGTGTTGTGTGCTGCATGCATCTGATATATGAGCAGTGTGTGTACTATCTGTATAATATGTAAGTGGTGTGTGCTGCATGCATCTGATATATGAGCAGTGTGTGTACTATCTGTATAATATGTAAGTGGTGTGTGCTGTAAGCATCTGATATATGAGCAGTGTGTGTACTATCTGTATAATATGTAAGTGGTGTGTGCTGTAAGCATCTGATATATGAACAGTGTGTGTACTATCTGTATAATATGTAAGTGTTGTGTGCTGTAAGCATCTGATATATGAGCAGTGTGTGTACTATCTGTATAATATGTAAGTGGTGTGTGCTGTAAGCATCTGATATATGAGCAGTGTGTGTACTATCTGTATAATATGTAAGTGGTGTGTGCTGCATGCATCTGATATATGAGCAGTGTGTGTACTATCTGTATAATATGTAAGTGGTGTGTGCTGTAAGCATCAGATATATGAACAGTGTGTGTACTATCTGTATAATATGTAAGTGGTGTGTGCTGCATGCATCTGATATATGAGCAGTGTGTGTACTATCTGTATAATATGTAAGTGGTGTGTGCTGAAAGCATCTGATATATGAACAGTGTGTGTACTATCTGTATAATATGTAAGTGGTGTGTGCTGCATGCATCTGATATATGAGCAGTGTGTGTACTATCTGTATAATATGTAAGTGGTGTGTGCTGTAAGCATCTGATATATGAGCAGTGTGTGTACTATCTGTATAATATGTAAGTGGTGTGTGCTGCATGCATCTGATATATGAGCAGTGTGTGTACTATCTGTATAATATGTAAGTGGTGTGTGCTGCATGCATCTGATATATGAGCAGTGTGTGTACTATCTGTATAATATGTAAGTGGTGTGTGCTGTAAGCATCTGATATATGAGCAGTGTGTGTACTATCTGTATAATATGTAAGTGGTGTGTGCTGTAAGCATCTGATATATGAACAGTGTGTGTACTATCTGTATAATATGTAAGTGGTGTGTGCTGCATGCATCTGATATATGAGCAGTGTGTGTACTATCTGTATAATATGTAAGTGGTGTGTGCTGCATGCATCTGATATATGAACAGTGTGTGTACTATCTGTATAATATGTAAGTGGTGTGTGCTGTAAGCATCTGATATATGAGCAGTGTGTGTACTATCTGTATAATATGTAAGTGGTGTGTGCTGCATGCATCAGATATGTGAAGTGTGTTTGTGTGTGTGTACTACTTGTCTAATATCATAGAATGTTAAGGCCCCGTCACACTTAGCTACGCTACAGCGTTCCCGACAACGATACGACCTGTCAGGGATCGTTGCTGCGTGGCTATGTGGTCGCTGGTGAGCTGTCAAACAGGCAGGCTCACCAACGATCAGGGGAGCAGCGACATCGTGGAAAGAATCTTTCCACGATGTCCTGCTCCTGGTTACGAGCCTGCTGAAGCAGGAGCAGGCTGGTAACCATAATAAACAGCAGGTTACTAGGGGCACACATGCACTTAGTAACCCGCTGTTTATCATGCTTACCACTCTGCTGCTGGTCCCGCTGGTCACACACAGCGATGTATGCTGACCATCGGGAGGGCAAAGACCAAAAAATGTACAGGACATTCTGCAGCGATCAGCGACCTCACAGCAGGGGCCTGATCGTTGGAAAGTGTCACACATAGCGACATCGCTGGTGAGGTCGCTGTTGCGTCACCAAAACCGTGACTCAGCACCGATCTCGCTAGCGATCTTGCTATGTGAGACGGGGGCTTTAGAGTTTGAAGAGACCTCCAGGGTCATTGTGTCCAACCCCCTTATCAATGCAGGATTCACTAAACCATCACAGACAGATCAGTCCACCCTCTATTCAAAGACTTCCTTTGAAGGAAAATTGGCCACTTTTTGTGGCAGCCTGTTCCACTCATTGATAGCCCTCACTGTCAAAAAGTTTTTCTATTATCTAAACTGTGACTCCTCCCTTTTAGTTTCATTCCGTTGCTTCTCATTTTCCGTGTGCAAATTAGAATATGTATGATCCCTCTATACTGTGACAGCCCTTCAGAAATTTGTAGACATCTATTAAGTCTCCTCTTAACCTTCTTTTTGTAAGCTAAACATTCCCAGATCCTTTAACCGTTCCTCGTAGAACATCGTTTGCAGTACACTCACCATCCTAGTAGCTTTTCTCTCAACTTGATCCAGTTTTTCAAAGTCTTTTTTAAAAATGTGGTACCCAGAACTGTTCACAGTTTTCCAGATGAGGTCTGACCAAGGAGGAGTAGAGGGGAACAATTACTTCACGTGATCTAGACTGTATGCTTCTCTTAATACATCCTAGAACTGTGTTTGCCTTTTTTGCTGCTGCATCACACTGTTGAATCATTTGCAGCCTGTGATCTATTAGTATACCCAAGTCTTTTTCATTTGTGTGATTGCTTAGTTCTATTCCTCCCATTTTGTAGATGTCATATTCGTTTTTTTGCCTGTAGAATCTTGCATTTTTCCCTGTTAAATACCATTCTATTAGTCGCTGCCCATTGTTCAAGCTTAACTAGATCCATCTGTATCCTTTGTCTGTCTTCTCTAGTGTTAGCTATCCCTCCTAGCTTTGAACTGTCTGCAGATTTGATTACTGCTTTTTTCAGTCTATAAGCCACACTTTATTTCCCCCAAATTTGGGAGGAAAAAGTGGGATGCATCTTATAGTCTGAATGTACCTGTTATAGTCCGAATGCTCACTGTGGTGCGGGTCATCAGCAGCGGCGATGGAGCAGGGTCGCGCAGCGGGTCTGTCGGCACCGCCATTAATACACTATGGCCGCACTAGACAGGAGGAAGTGAGCGTTCTCCTGTCCAGATTACACGCTGCAGTGAGGTTACAAAGAGGCATCTGATTCTGAGACTGTTCTTTCATGACCTATTGTACTTCACTATAGCAGTAAAATATACTTTTAGCTACAATTTTTTTTATTTTCACAAGGCTAACAGGAGAAAATTGACCCCAAAATTTGTTGTTCAATTTCTCCTAAGTACACGGATACCCTATATGGGGAGGAAAACTACTGTTTGGTTGCACGGCAGGGCTCGGAAGGGAAGGAGTGACGGTTTGGAACGTAGACTTTGATGTCATGGTCTGCGGGCATCATGTCGCATTTGTAAAGCCACTGGTGTGCCTAAACAGTAGAAACCTCCCACAAGTGACCCCATTTTGGAAACTACATAACTCAAGCATTTTATCCAGGGGTATAGTGATAGTCATATGGAAAATTTTCATTTTTTTCACGTAATTTTAGCCTCAAATTTGCAATTTTCACAATGGATAATTGGTGAAAATGAACCCTCATAATTTGTTACGCAATTTCTTCCGAATGCAATACTGCATTTGTTGTCAAAATCTTCTGCTTGGGCACATGGCAGGGCTAGGAAAGGAATGAGCGCTGTTTGTCTGCAATAGATTGTGAATGCCATGTCGCATTTGGAGAGCCCCTGACATGCAAAAACAGCAGAAACTCCCCACAAGTGACCCCATTTTGAAAAGTAGACCCTTCAATGATTTCATCTAGGGATGTATTACTCATTTTAACCTACAGGTGATTCTCAAAACTTTATAACATTTAGATGTGAGAACAAAAAATATATTTTTTTTTCATTAAAATAGTGTTTTACAACAAATTTATAATTTACACAAGGAGTAATGGGAGAAATTGGACCCCACAATTTTTTATGCAATTTCTTTCAATGTGGCTGTACACTATATGAGGTTGTACTCTACTGTTTGAGAACATGACGGGAATCTGATGGTGAAGGAGTGCTACTTGGCTTTTAGAATGCAGATTACATTTGAATAGATTGTGGGTGCCATTAGCCAAGCATTGTTGTGTTGTTATGGCACCTCAGAGGCTTGGCTAATATTGTTGTGAAGCCAATCAGCAGCCTCTAATTAGCTGCAGCTCATCTATATTACTTCAGGGAGGTTGTTACCTCTGAGAAAATGGTGAGGGCTGCTGTCAAACAGTGGCCACTGATTGATTGAGGCAGGTACATGACACAATAATGTCCCATCCCTGCTAGTATGGAAAGGTACCGATGTGGGAGGTGAATGAATTGTTTTTGTTATTGTGGTCTTAAATTGATTATGCTGGTGCTGTCCCAATACTAGAAAATGCCTTTTAAAAAATCATTTTTAAATATAGTAGACAAGTTTTTGTTTATTTTTTTTATCCTCAGAAAATTCTTTAAATCCTTTAAATCTGTAATGCATACTCATAATTGTCTCAATTTACAACACTGACACTGTTATATATTGTTAGGATTTAGAAAAGGAGCTAGATTTGCAACTTGGAATGAAGACTGAAATGGAGATGGCTATGAAACTTCTTGAAAAGGATATCCATGAAAAGCAGGATACACTTGTAGTCTTACGGAAGCAACTGGATGATGTAAAATCCATTAATCTTCAAATGTGCCAAAAAGTCAAGGTAAATAACTTTTTACACACCATATTATCCTTCAGTTATGCCATTTGCCACTAAATTAGTATACGCCGTTTCAGGACTAAAATCGGCTGGATTTACAAAATAAAATGATCAATTTGTATTTTGGATAGACTTGATACTTAAAGAGGTTTTCCCACAAAAGAAAGTAGATTTTAATCAATAGATCTTGGAATAATAATAAGTTCCACAATTGAATGTGTTTGAATAAAATGTTCCTGTGCTGAGATAATCTTATAAATGTGCCCCTGCTGTGTACTGTGTAATGGCTATGTCTGACCGTGTACAGAACACGGTCTGATCATACCACTTCTCCTGGGCAGGATAGGACATAAAAGAGTATACAGACATTTCAGTAGGGGATCACAGCTGATTCTTTGTGAGGTAAAATATTTCCATGCCGGTTTTTAAACAATGTTTTACTTCAAAGAAAGAATCAGCTGTGATCCCATGCAGTAATATCTGTATATTCCTTTGCATCTAATTGTGGAACTTAAAGCCCAAGACGTATTAATACGTGTCTGTGCCCTGGGCTTTAACCACTTCGCGCCAGAGCCTGTTTTTGCCTTCGTGACCAGGCCAATTTTTTCAATTCTGACCACCGTCACTTTATGAAGTAATTACTCTGGAACGCTTCAACGGATCCCACTGATTCTGAGAATGTTTTTTCGGGACATATTGTACTTCATGATAGCGGTAAAATTTCTTCGATATAACTTGTGTTTATTTGTGAAAAAATCAGAAATTTGCAATTTTCAAACTTTGAATTTTCATGCCCTTAAATCAGAGAGATGTCACACAAAATAGTTACTAAATAACATTTCCCACATGTCTACTTTACATCAGCACAATTTTGGAACCAAAATTTTTTTTTCTAGTTAGGAAGCTATAAGGGTTAAAAATTGACCAGCGATTTCTCATTTTTCCAACAAAACTTACAAAACCATTTTTTTAGGGACCACATCATATTTGAAGTGACTTTGAGGGGCCTTTATGACAGAAAATACCCAAAAGTGACACCATTCTAAAAACAGCACCCCTCAAGGTGCTCAAAACCACATTCAAGAAGTTTATTAACCCTTCAGGTGTTTCACGGGAATTTTTGGAATGTGGAAGAAAAAAATTAACATTTAACTTTTTTTCACAAAAATGTTACTTTAGACCCAATTTTTTTATTTTCACAAGAGTAACAGGAAAAAATGGAATACACAATTTGTTGTGCAATTTCTCATGAGCGCGCTGATACCCCATATGTGAGGGAAAACCACTGTTTGGGCGCACTGCAGGGTTCGGAAGGGAAGGAGCACCATTACACTTTTTGAATGTAAAATTTGCTTGAATAATTAGCAGACGCTATGTTGTGTTTGGAGAGCTCCTGATGTGCCTAAACAGTGGAAACTCCCCACAAGTGACACAATTTTGGAAACTAGACCCCTTAGGGAACTTATCTAGATGTGTGGTGAGCACCTTGCACCCCCAGCTGCTTCACAGAAGTTTATAATATTGAGCCGTAAAAATAAAATTTTCACATTTTTACCACAAAAACGTTTTTCATCCCTTAATTTTGCATTATCATAAGGGTAATAGGATAAATTGCACCATGAAATTTGTTGTGCAATTTCTCCTGAGCATGCTG
This sequence comes from Phyllobates terribilis, assembly GCF_046119375.1. Taxonomy (NCBI): domain Eukaryota; kingdom Metazoa; phylum Chordata; class Amphibia; order Anura; family Dendrobatidae; genus Phyllobates; species Phyllobates terribilis. The sequence goes on from NW_027362770.1 coordinate 12,608,436, forward strand.
ATACCCCATATGTGGAGGAAAACCATCTGGCCTGTGATCCCACGGTGTCATTTGTTTTAGGCGTGCATAAAAGTGCGGTTGGCCACAGTTTTGTGCACTTCTGAAAAAAAGGACACCGCTAAACAGAGGCCAGACGGAGTCCAGAGTAACTCTGCTGCCTCATTATAGTGAATGGATCCTGGAGGGGTTTCATCTGAATTACATCACTTGGAAATTTAGATGGAAACCCCAATGTAAGTGCTCAGCCTAGAGCGCCGGATAAATGTTACGTAAAATGTTCCCAATAAAAGCTTCAACTCAGTCCACAAAAAAAGCTAGTCCCCATTCAGGTCCGTCATCTGTTAAAAATATTCCAAGTTACTGGTAGCAGAAAGGCTCTGGAAAAGTGAAATGGCCCTTGCCCCACAAAAGAAATTCAGAAAATTTTGTGCTCCCAAATCCAAATGCCTATTCTACAATAATTTGTTCTCCAATTGTCAAATAGCACTCCGTCCCTCCCAGATCTCGCCATATGGCTGAGCGGTACGATACAGCCACATATGGGGTATTGCCACTTTTAGAAGAAATTGTGTGACACATTTTGGCACCATTTTTACCCATTGCCCTGTGTGAAAATGTAAAATCTGAGGGTAAAACATTTTTTTGTGGTAAAAATATAATTATGTTTTTTTCACTGCCCAATGGTATAAATTTAGAAATTAAAAAATACTCACTACTTCCATAGATGAATTCCTTGAGAGTTGTAGTTTACAAAATGGGGTCACTTGTCGGGGTTTCTGCTGTTTCGGCATGTCAGCTCCTCTTCAAATGTGACATGGTGTCTGCAAAATATCCCAGCCAACATAGCGCTCCTTTCTCTTCCGAACCCTGCCGTACACCAAAGCAGTGGTTTTCCCCCACATATGGGGTATCGGCGAACTCAGGAGAAATTGCACAACAAATTTCATGGTGCAATTTATCCTGTTACCCTTATGATAATGCAAAATTAGGGGATGAAAAACATTTTTTGTGGGAAAAATGTGAAAATTTTATTTTTACGGCTCAATATTATAAACTTCTGTGAAGCACCTGGGGGTGCAAGGTGCTCACCACACATCTAGATAAGTTCCCTGAGGGGTCTAGTTTCCAAAATAGTGTCACTTGTGGGGGGTTTCTATTGTTTAGGCACATCAGGGTTTCCCCAAATGCAACATGGCATCTGCTAATTATTCAAGCAAATTTTACATTCAAAAAGTCAAATGGCGCTCCTTCCCTGCCGTGCACCCAAACAGTGGTTTTCCCCCACATATGGGGTATCTGCGTGCCCAGTAGAAATTGCACAACAAATTTTGGGGTCCATTTTTTCCTGTTACCCCTGCGAAAATTAAAAAGATTGGGTCTAAAGTAACATTTTTGTGAAAAAAGTTAAATGTTAATTTTTTTCTTCCACATTCCAAAAATTCCTGTGAAGCACCTGAAGGGTTAATAAAGTTCTTGAATGTGGTTTTGAGCAACTTGAGGGGTGAAGTTTTTAGAATGGTGTTACTTTTGGGTATTTTCTGTCATAAAGACCCCTCAAAGTGCCTTCAAATATGATGTGGTCCCTAAAAAAATGGTGTTGGAAAAATGAGAAATCGCTTGTCAACTTTTAACCCTTATAGCTCCCTAACAAAAAAAATGGTTCCACAATTGTGCTGATGTAAAGTAGACATGTGGGAAATGTTATTTATTAACTATTTTGTGTGACAGATCTCTGATTTAGGGCATGGAAATTCAAAGTTTGCAAATTGCGAAATTTTCGCCAAATTTCCGTTTTTTTCACAAATAAACGCAAGTGATATTGAAGAAATTTTACCACTATCATGAAGTACAATATGTCACAAAAAAAACAATCTCAGAATCAGGGGGATACGTTGAAGCGTTCCAGAGTAATTACCTCATAAAGTGACAGTGGTCAGAATTGTAGAAGTTGGCCTGGTCATTAGCGTGCAAACCACCTTGGGTTGTAAAGGGGTTAAAATGAACTTTTGATCGTGGGAAAACCCCTTTAAAGACAACCTGTCACCATGTGAACAGAGGTCAGTTTTTGATCTTATATTATTCCCACTGCTCCCCTAAGTAAATTCCCCCCTATGTTTCTAAAGATCTTATGCTTTTTATTTAGTGCTGTTTGTAAGGTCTTTACCAAACGCATGTTGCTCACATGATTCCCTGGAAACGTGTCTCTGCTGCCCGCTTAATTTACCTTGTGGTAAAGACTAGTGATGAGCGAATTTGCTCGACGTATGTTCTAATGTTTCAAATTCGTCACGAATATGGCACATTCGGATTCGTAATCGGAAAGGCGAACAAAATTTCTTAAAATCGAAAATTGTTTGACGAACGGGACTGCGAATACTGGGCAACCACGGCGTTTTGAACAGTTTTGTTAGCATAGTGCAAGTGTATGATGAGTGGTGACATGTGCCAGGTGAGTGTGGGGGCTGTGGAGAGCTTAGAACAGGTCAGATCAGCGGCGCACTGTTTTTTTCCTGTGGGCGGTAACTTTAACTGAGGAAAGCACGGCCAGCAAATCATAGCGCAGGAAGCATCTACACTGTCCAGACATAAGGGCTTCGGCAATTGGCTGCATAAATCACATGTCCTCTCAATATAAAAAGCGGCCATGTTCCCTCAGCGCCATTATATCCATGTCACTACTGGAGAAAGACGCAGCTCAGTGATCTCCTGTGTAATACGAGAGATTAGCTAGATATATGGGCGCTTGTGTGGTAGTCAGATAGTGTAGATAATTCCTGGCCTGTGTACCTCTGCAACCGCTGACACCACACATTTTTGGTGTTCTTGTGCAAGTACTGAGATTCTGACAGAAACAGAGGGCTAATGCCATACAATAGTGCTGTGCACCGTTGGTATACAGCTCCATGTCTCAGTGTACCTTCAATCTATTCTTGCACCTGCTAATGTGATCAAGCAAGTAAGCACAGCAGCCCACCTTTTCATTTTGTGGGGTTGAAATTCTGCTCTATGCAGAGTCTCCAGAGCTTCTGAGTGCAGACCACAAAAAACTTTTTTTTTTCTGTTGCTAATGTGATAGTGTTGTGTTAGCCCAGTTTTTCCTTTTTTGGTTGGTGAAATGCAGCTGTACGCACAGTAAAATAAGTCTATTTTTTTGGTTGGCAGGAAGAGTCCACAAAAGTTTTTTTAGTGTGGCAAAGGTGATCCAGTCTGCTAAAAGCCATATACTATTTTAGTGGTGTTGAACTTCAGCTGGTTTCAGAGTAAAAAAATACATTTTTTCTCTTACTAGGCCCAGTTCAAAATATATTTTTTTGTGTGTCAAACGTGATACACTGTGCTATAAGCCAGCTACTACATCAGTGGCGGTCAAATTCAGCTGTACGCAGAGCTTATACAGAGTAACAAAGAAAACATTTTTTACTCTGAGTAACGTTATACAGCAGGGACATCTCAGTTTGAAATAGTTTGGAGAATATCTCCTATGTTATACAGGCCTCATCCACACTAAAAAAAATACTTTTTTCTGTTCCTAACATTATACAGCAGGTGATATCTCAGTTTGAAATTGTTCGTATCATATCTTTTATGATATATATAGAGAAAACTTCAGCACTCCAGTTAGGATACAAGAGAATAGTTTATTTGTATATTTATACAAAAAGCCCCTCCAAGGCAAAAAAATTCATTTGTATTCATGTACCAAAAAACTTTATAATCATAAACCAACGTTTCGACCTATATCGATCTTTATCAAGGTTTCTCTAAACGAAAAGAAAAACAATAAGAGTATCAAATTCAAATATATTGTCAAAATTTAGACATAAGAAAATAAGGGGCTGTCTAAAGACAAAAACTGTACAACATTACATATTCAGCAAAATAGTAAAGATATTCATGGCCACAAACAGAGATTCAATTAGTTCATGCAAAAGAGGAGGGATTGATAACAACATTATTATGACATATAAATTCAATTACTCCAAAATAAGAAGGAATCATAATAGGTCTAGGACTCACTGAATAGTAGTTTGGGTTCAATATGGATGTATATCGGGTGCTGGATAGATCAATGAGACGCTATACAAAGAAAGAAGGAATGCCATGTAGAAAATAGTATAGCTTTAGCATAAGGCTACTAGCAAAACATGTAATGATATGTAACAAATGGTACTCATGTGCGTACCTGCTCATTAGGGAAAGTGCCTTCAGGATAAGTGCCAGTGACAGGGGCTATGTGCAAAGTAACAGGACATATCTGCTTGCTTATATATGCCCAGTGTCCCAGAGTAAATTGAGAAACGCGCACTTTTTCGGCATTGCCGGTCATGCTCAATAGAGACAGAACGCATGAACACCGCGGTTTGAACCGCATGAAGCATCCGGACGTGCTTGTGGTGCACTTCCTGTTAGGGGCTGGAGCGCATGTTGAAGTGCCTAGGACTTCCGGACATGCGCGTTATGGCCCCGGTGAAACGCATATGTGGAACGCTTGAGATTTCCGGACATGCGCATTGTACACTCGCGATACGGAACTGTGCCGCATCAGTGGAACGCTTGTAATTTCCGATCCTGCTCAGAGGTGCATCCAGTGTATCTCCGAGGCGCAAGGATGAAAGAGGGTATTAAGATGTGTCACTTGATAAGTGATGGGAAACAGAATCCCAAGAAAAGGAGAGGGAAGGGAAAACCTGTGGCCCCAAAAGTATTACACTCACAGGTACTAATTGGTGACCTATGAAAGACAAAAAGGAAAGTGATCAGAATACAACAGAATCAACTATTATAATATATAGAAAATAGCAATACTATTTCAAAGAGGGTATATCAGATTGTCCCCAAGCTATGGAATACACGAGATAGAAACAGACCTAATGGTTTAGCGAGTACTAAATATGTCAAGACTGTAGTGTACAATACAATTTATGCCATTCGTACATTACGTGCCAAAATATGCTAAATCCAAATCTTTAATCATTAATCAATATTGTAATTCATACTCCCTATTCAGACCCTTTGGTGTCAGGGTTTGTAATGTATGAATCCAATAGGATTCACGTTCTTTAAGTCTCAATATCCGATTGCCCCCTCTTCTGTTGAGTGGAACATGGTCGATCACCTAAAATCTTAACTGAGACACTGAGTGGGACATGGCTGAAAAATGGGCCGGAATAGGTAAAATAGTCCGATTGCACCTAATTGTAGATTTATCTTGTGAGATGCGGTCCCGGATATGTTGGGTAGTTTCCCCGATATACCCGAGACTGCACGGGCACCTAATTGAGTATATAACATAACTAAAATCACATGTGAAATACCCTTTGATGGGATATCTTTTACCAGATTGGGGATCTGTGAAGGAATCGCCTTTGTGATATTGGAACATTGTAAACATCCCAAACAGGGAAAGGTACCTCTGCGAGGGGTAGCTAAGGTGTGCTGGATTGGTCCAACACGTGTTGAGCCCACATCCGCCTTGACTAAATAGTCCCGAACATTTCGTGTCCTTTTATGACAACGTAAGAGTGTAGCTAAGAATTCTGGTACTGTAGAATAGGATCGTGTCAACAGGGGCCAATGGCGTTGGATACTTTTATAAATAAACCCACTAAAAGGGTGATACGTGTTAAAAAACGCCAAGCGTGGGATTTTGTTAGTCACCTGGGTCCAGCTACTTTGTTTCTTCAGAGTCTCATTAGGGTAACCTCTTAGACGGAACTTCTCGTCCATCTCCATATGTCTAATATTCCTTGCTGTACTATCGGACACAATCCGTTTGACCCTACAATGTTGCGATTTAGGGAGAGATTTCTTTACATGTCGTGGATGGCAACTGGTATACATAAGAAGGCTTTTCTTGTCAGTTGGTTTTATGTATAGGTCACTTCCAAGTGTTCCCGTATTGGACACTATAATTATTGTGTCCAAAAAATGGATAGAGTGTTGGTCACAATGTTTGGTAAAAGTAAGGTTGGGTACCCTTGTATTAAGTTAGTCAAAAAACGTTGTGAGTTCGTTGTCCGTACCTGTCCAGATCAGGAAAATATCGTCTATAAACCTTTTCCAATACAATATGTTTTTTTGGTAGGAGGAATAGGTATATACAAAACTGTTCTCAAAACCTGCCATGAAAATATTTGCATATGGGGGAGCAACATTCGAACCCATGGCGGTCCCTCTTTCTTGTAGGTAAAATTGATCTTCGAAATGGAAGAAATTTCTGGTTAAGATGAGAGTAAGCAAATCAATACAGAAACAGATCTGTTGTGATGTAAGATCTGTGTGGGTGTGGAGGAAATGAGAAGTTACTCGGATACCCCCTTCATGGTCTATACTAGTGTATAAACTATTAACGTCCATAGTGACTAATATACTGTTGGGAGGGATGGGACCTAGTTCTCTAATAGTAGTTAGGAAATGAGACGTATCTTTCAAATATGAAGTAATCTTTGAAATGTGGGGAGTCAAAATCTTCTCAAGTACTATAGCCAGGGGAGAAAAAATGGACTCAGTTGAGGCAACAATCGGTCTGCCTGGTGGGGTTTGTAAGTTTTTGTGTATTTTGGGAAGCGTATAGAATACTGGTGTAGTTGGATAAGCTTTAACCAGGAATTCAGCGAGTTTTGAGTCGATAGTGCCTATATGCTGGTGTGTGGTGATAAAATCAGAAATGAGACTGGTTATTTCAGAGGTTCAAATAACAGTGAGCGACCCCTCATTAGACTTTATATTGATTTTCTTGGGATCCCGCTCCTGTGGCACACATGTCTTTTTCCACTTTTGCATTTAACCAGGAGGAAGCTAGAGGCATCATTGCAAGAGTCACCACTCCTGGTACTTTCCTCCATACTCCTATTGAGGAGGTACGTACAAGGCATTTAGAAAAGGAACTCAAGAGACATGCGGCCCTTGACTTACACTGTATAACTTTGGCCGAATATCATAAAATCCAACGTATTCCACGCGGCTTATGAGTTTCCTTATGTCTGACCCTGTTTCACGATAATCCTGATTTTTGCACCAAATTTGAAGGAATCCTTAATAATGTTCAATGGACATTATATTACTCACAATAGATTTTTTACAGAAGGAAATCATCAGAACTAATCCTTATTGGGTCTCCATCCATTGAGTTGGCTGTAGTGGGAAAGGTTTGGGTCTCCTTTAAACTACTTGTAGTCTGATGAAGTTGCTGCCACTTTGGTGGTGTTAGGCCCTCATTTAGGGAAATGTGAACACTCCTGGTTAGGTCTCCATCTCCTGTGTTGGCTGTACTGGAAGAGGTGTGGGTCTTATTTACACTATTTCTACTGTAGTGAAATTGATTACACATTGCTAATGTCTGCCACTAATTTTTGGAAATGTGGAGAATCCAAATTCGGTCTCTATCTATTGGGTTGGCTGTAGTGGAAGAGGTTTTGGTCTCCTTTGCAATAGGTATACTCTAGTGAATTTGATGCCACTTCGGTGGTATTAGGCCCTAATTTAGGGAAATGTGAAAATTCCTGGTTAGGTCTACATCTCCTGGGTTGGTCGTAGTGGAAGAGGTTTTGGTCTCCATCTATTTGTATAGTTATACTATAGTGAAATTAATTATTTGGTGCAGATATTGTTCTTCACAAAGGGGTGCACAAACATGATAAACTCAAAATTGGTTTTCAATAAACAACCATCAGCCGCCTCATCAAATGTATCTGCTACTTCCTCCTCTGTTACCGCACCAAGTATTGTGACGCAGATCTCCGACCGCAGAAGCTACGGTTGTATACTCGCTCCAGTCAGGCTGAGTGAGAGTCCGTCAGCTGTAACAGAAGCGGACATGCCTGCTGTGTTTGTGTCACTGAGCACACCACGTTTCTCAATCCACCGAAAAATCTCCTCCTGCACCTCACTCACGTTCTAGCAGTTTAACCGTTTCACCGTACTCCTCCCTCTCTCAGCACTGCAGCCAGCGCTCGGTCCCGCATTTGCGGTCACGTAAAAGATTGTTTACTCCTACACATGACAAAGCTAAAAGGTTGAACACCACCAACTCCAATCTGTAGGCCACAGAAAGGTCTAAAGCCCTCATTTTCTTAAATGTGAACAGTCCTGATTGTGTCTCCATCTACTGGGTTGGCTGTAGTGGAAGAGGTGTCGGTCCTAATTATACTATTTTTACTGTAGTGAAATTGATGCCACTTTGCATTCTTGCGCTTGCATTCCAAGCAACAGAAAACTAAGGCGATGGATGGCCTCATCATCATCACAACCTGGAAGGTTTGCGCTATGAACTCTCCTGATGGAGAAGCCAGGGCCCACCGGGGGATTTTCCGTTTCTCTGGTGGGCCTGTCCAACCCTGCCGAGAAGCATCCCTGGCTAAGAAGTCTGTGGGAAGGTTCCCCAACACTTTGTGGCTGATTTTTCACAGTGGACTGGCTCCGTACCGTCCCTGGCCACATTCACTTGTCCACGTGTTTGTGGTTAGGTGGTCCTTCCCAGTAAGTGCACTTGGGAGGGCACGGGTAATGTTCTGGGACACAGGCTCTTCTCCATCTACACCTTCGGCCTGGGACAGCTCATGGTCTCACGCCTTTCAGTATCACCTCTACACTGATAACACACAGATCTACCTCTCTGGACCTGATATCACATCCTTACTAACCAGAATTCCACAATGTGTGTCCTGCATTTCATCTTTCTTCTCTGCCAGATTTGTTAAACTTAACATGGATAAAACGTAATGCATCGTCTTTCCACCATCTCATTCACCCCCCCCCCCCCCAACTGACCTATCCATCAAAGTGAATGGCTGCCCACTCTCCCCGGTCCCGCAAGCATGACTGATCTGTCCTTCAAATGTCAGATCCAAGCCCTTTCCACTTGCTGCTGACTCCAACTCCAAAGTATCTCGGGGATCCACACATTCCTCAACCATGCATCTAGAAAAACATCAGTGCATGCCCTCATCATCTCCCGCCTCTTTTACTACAAGCTCCTGCTCTATGGTCTTCCTTCTACCACTCTTGCACCCCTCCAATTTATCCTAAAGTGTGGTGGCCGATTAATCCACCAGTCACCCCGCTATTCCCAGGCTTCTCCCCTCTGTCAATCCCTGTGCCGGCTCCCTGTTGCCCAGACACTCCTGTTGAAAAGCCTAACTTAGGCATACCAAGCCTTTGAAAACCTGTTTCCTCCATACATGTGTGACCAAGTCTCCCTGTACTAGTTACCTGCACGCAACCTCCCATCCTTCCAAGATCGCCTTCTCTACTTCCCTCTTATCTCTTCTTGCCACGATTACATACAAGATTTGTCCGGTGCATCTCCGCTACGGTGTAACTCATATATCATGTGTATACCAACACATCAGACTGTCGCCTACTGTGGAAACTTTGAAAAGGAAGCTGAAGACCCACTTCTTGTGTCAAGCTTACAATCTGCGGTAACCCTCGCTCCAGCATACCCCTGCACGACTAGCTGTACTCTGACTTACTGTATCCTCCCCCATCCCTTAGATTGTTTGTGCGCCCTCGCAGGCAGGGTACTCTCTCCTCATGTACCAGTCAGTGACCCCTTTTGACATGTAAAGCGCCACGGAATAAATGTGGCTGTCATAGTAATAATAATTATAGTACTTGTACTCTGGGTCAATTGATGGCATTTCCCTTGTGTCTACACCTAATTTGATGTGTTTTGACAGCTTTTGGGCCCCTTTATAGGTGTTATATATGCATTTTGCTGTCCCCCCCATTGACTTCTATGGGGTTCTGGAATGTTTGACGAATAAATTCGGCGAATGTCTATTTGTTCGCTGAGCTTTCCCGAACCGAACACTGAAATGTTCGCTCATCTCTAGTAAAGACCATAAAAAGCGTAAAAAAAAGTCATTATCTCTGGAACCATATGGAGGATTTGAGAAAAGAAAACATTTATTTTTTTACAAAAACGGGTCACTTTTAATCCACTATAGATCACTTTTGGAGTATCATTACCTACAAATGATGAATCCATAATTTTCCTATTATTACTAATTGCGTATTAAATATGAAACGAAAAGTAAAGAAATTGCCAGTACTAAACTATCTCCATCAGTACCATGGTCTTTAAATAGAGAGGTAATCTTGACTGTCACTTTATTCAGGAATCCCCATTTTTGTGACAATGGAGTTCGCAGCAGTTGGGCCCCCCGCCATCAGAAGCTTTTCACATGTCCAGTGACTAGATGTTAAGTGTGTATTTTACAGAAAAACTTGAATTAATAATAGTCATTTGTCATTTTTATACACCATTTAATTTTCTGATAGAGCAGACCTGGTGCATGCAATTGCACTGGCACCCATTAATTCCTGCATTCAGTGCCATTATGGGAAGGTGGGATGAAATATGGCTTGTCTATATTTGAGCAGCAAGGCTAGTGAGCCCTCTTGCCAGTAAGAAGTGCTGTGACATTTTTGAAAGTGAAATTATATGTGTTGTAGAAAGCTGCCAAAGGCTGTGTGCCCACGATGCTTTTTTTAAGAGTTTCTGCAGCGGCAAAAACGCTGCAGAAACGCTTAAAAAACGCATGGTAGAAGGCCTGCCATGTTCCCCAATGATAATCCGCATGTGCTGTTGTTACGGCTCCGGGTGGTGAAACCTCTGTGCCGCGGTGCAAGGAGGGACCCAGAGGGGCGTAACTAAATATCAACCCTGGTCGGACGGCGGCTAACGACTCCGTGACCAGGGAGGATCCGGGCAGAGGGACCAGGTGCTACTCTGGGGACGACCTTGTAAGAGAGCAGGTGGCTCCCACGGGTCAGATGGCTGGAACTGACCGGTATGACGGAGGGGCACAGCAAGCAGGCAGAAGTCTCTGGTAGCTGACAGGTAGTCGCGGTACGTGACAACAGAGCAAGTAGTAGTCTCTAGGTATATCAGGCAGGTGGTCACAGCAAGTGACGGCCAAGCAGGCTGAAGTCTCTAGGCTAGCAGGCACGTGGTCACGGCAAGTGACGGCAGAGCCTCCAGGTAGGCTAGCAGGTAACAGACGGATAACAGGCGAGCGCTCCCAGGTGAGCGGGTTAGCAGGCACGGCAGGTAGTAGGCAGGTAACTGGCTGGTGCTTCCTGGTAAGCAGGTGGACTTGCCCATAGACAGACTGGCGGATGAACGGGGACAGACTGTCGGGCTGGAGAGTAGACAAGCTGTAGACAAGGTAAGTATAGATTTATTTTTTTATTTTTAACCATTCTTTCGGTCACACTATATAAATCCATGCAGTTTGCATGGATTTATATAGTGTGACCAAGTTGTCAAGCACTTTCCAAGTGATGCTAAAATCGCTTGTCAACCCGCATGCGGAAATGCAAGTGAAGAACACTTCACATCCGCATGTCCCTGGCAGGAAAACGCATGTACAATCCGCATGTACAATCCAAATGCGTTTTTTCTGCCAGGGAGATGCAGAAATGCTTAAGAAAAAATCCTGAGCATTTCTGCATCGTGGGCACATAGCCAAAAACACACACATCATAGTGTATCTTTTCCCAATTTATTGCCACACATACACATTTTTAGCATGGATTTTGAAGCAGATTCACTTCAAAATCCACATTAAGGAGTTATCATGGATTATCTGATGTGGTTTTTGATGTGGATATTGAAACAGATCTGCTCCATAATCTACATCAAAAGCTCTGTGTGTACATACCCTAAACCCCCCGTCTCACATAGCGAGATCGCTAGCGAGATCGCTGCTGTGTCACGGTTTTGGTGACGCAACAGCGACCTCACCAGCGATGTCGCTATGTGTGACACTTTGCAGCGATCAGGCCCCTGCTGTGAGGTCGCTGATCGCTGCAAAGTGTCCTGGACCATTTTTTGGTCGTTGCCCTCCTGCTGGTCAGCACACATCCCTGTGTGTGACCAGCGGGACCAGCGATCAGGCTGGTAACCATGATAAACATTGGGTTACTAGGGGCACACGCGCACCTAGTAACCCGTTGTTTATCATGGTTACGAGCCTGCTAAAGTGAGCGGTAACCTCCCACTCACTGTAGCAGAGTGGTAAACATGATAAACAACGGGTTACTAGGGCGCGTGTGCCCCTAGTAACCCGATGTTTACCTTGGTTACCAGCCTGCTCCTGCTTCAGCAGGCTGGTAACCAGGAGCAGGACATCGTGGAAAGGTTCTTTCCACGATGTCGCTGCTCCCCTGATCGTTGGTGAGCCTGCCTGTTTGACAGCTCACCAGCGACCACATAGCCACGCAGCAACGATCCCTGACAGGTCGTATCGTTGTCGGGATCGTTGCAGCGTCGCTAAGTGTGACGGGGCCTTTAGAGTGCTTACTTTTAGTATTTATTGATTAGCATTACTGATAATTGCAACAAATTAGAAAGTTAATGAATCTAACTTTGTTTTATGTACTAGTTTAAAATAAAAATCACTCTTTTGTTGTTTTTTTGAAAATTTTATAAAGTGAGGATTATGTGTAAAACAATTTTTGCTATACAAAAGGAAATTTGGTTTGATTCATAGCAAAAAATAAATAGCTTAAGTTCATTGTGTCAGTTACCATTAGGATGTGAAAATGCAGAAATTATTACCTCCATGATAGTGATCACGTGGCAACCACTGCCTAATGGTGTTTAATATTCCCTGCCAGCCGTGATATAGCAGAGGAAATTTATCGCTGTAGTATTTCCTGCATCCAATTAATTCTCTACATACTGCTGTCAATAGCAAACTCTGCATGTGAGGCGTGTGACAAAGGGAGATCACTCAACATGTCTCTTTGTCGGCCCCCCATGTTATTTATTTATTTTACTCACTGATATAGTGAGTAAAATAAGTACAATAGTAAGATTGTGGAGGGCCATTGGTTGTAATTGGAAATGAAGGCCTAACAATAGCTTTCAGGTCTACTATAGACCAAAGCCTAATAGACCGTGCCACTGGGAAAGGTCTATTAGGCTATGTGCACACGATGCAGAAATGCTCAGGATTTTTTCCTGAGCGTTTCTGCATCTCCCTGGCAGAAAAAAACGCATGCGGATTGACAAGCGCTTTCCAAGCGATTAGCATCACTTGGAAAGTGCTTGTGACAACTAGGTCACACTATATAAATCCATGCAACCAGCATGGATTTATATAGTGTGACCCGAGAGAGTGATAAAAATAAAAAATAATGTATACTTACCCTCCGATGGCCCCCGGTGTCCCGCTCAGTCCGTTCTCCCTTGCCGGCAACATTAAATTGAAAGACCTGCCAACGTCAGCGTCACGTGACCCATCACATGACTCTGACGTCAGCGCAGGTCCTTCAACTCACTGCAAAGTGCTGGGAACCAAGCAAGAGCGGTGCGCGGGCCGCCAGAAGGTTAATATACATTTATTTTTTATTTTATTCTTTTTTTTACAGATTTTTTAATGGTACCTGGGTGTGGATGAGACTCTCCTCTCCTCCACACCACGGGTACCATCCGCACATTAGAACGCGTGGATTATGCATCTACATATACAGTGATGCGTAATCCATGCGGTCTTATGCAAGTCAATGGCGGCGAAAACGCCGCGTTTCCGCAAAATTAATGGACATGCTGCGGATTTTTGAGCGCAGCATAAACGCTGTGGAAAAATCCGCAGCATGGGCACAGCACATGCGGATTATCATTGGGGAACATTGCTGCCCTTCTACCATGCGTTTTTAATGCGTTTCCGCAGCTGCAAAAACGCTGCGGAAACGCATTAAAAACTCATCGTGTGCACACAGCCTTAGAATGCCAGTCAGTATTACTCTGACAGGCTTGATAATGCTTTGCTCTACATAAGTAGTCCAGGGCATTATTAATGCGATCAAAGTATCACATGTTTAAAGTTCAAGTCCTCTCAGGTGACAAAAACATAAAGAAAAAATATATAAAAAATGTTTTAGAAAAAATATAAAAATGTGAATTACTCCCCTTTCCCCCCATTAAAAATAAAGAAATAAAAATATATTTGTGGTATTGCTGCATCTATAAGGCTGTGCGCCCACGTAGCGTTTTTCAAGCGTTTATGCTGCGGAATTTCCGCAGCATAAACGCTTGTAAAATGCTAGGTAATCCGCACCCCATGGTCCCCAAGGGGATTCCGCATGTTCTATGCACATGCTGCGGATTTTTCCACAGCGTTTATGCTGCGTATAAAAGTCCGCAGCATGTCATTTAATTTTGCGGAAGCGCAGCGGAACTCCCGCCATTGACTTGCATTGAGACGCATAGAATCCGTGTCTGTACATTTGTACAAGCGGCTTCTATGCGTCTCTATGTGCGGATGGTACCCAGTTCTGGAGGAGAGAAGACTCTCATCCAGACCTGGGTACCATTGTACCTGTAAAAAAAGAATAAAATAACAAATAAAGTTTATACTCACCTTTCCGAAGGCTTCTCTCTGAATGCCGGCATCGCTGAAGGACCTGCGGTGACGTCACAGTCATGTGACCGCAGGCCCTTCACCGCTCTGTCTCGCGATATGCCGGCAGCCAGGAACCAGACAGGAACGAACGCTGCAGCCACGCCGGGGCATCGGGGGTGAGTATAGCTTTATTTGTTTTAATTTTTACGGTTCACACTGTATAAATCCATGCCGTTTGCATGGATTTATACAGTGTGACCTAGTTGTCAAGCACTTTCCAAGTGATGCTATCGCCTGGAAAGCACTTGTCAATCTGCATGCGGAAACGCATGTGAATCCGCATGTGAATCTGCATGTATTCTGCAGGAAAAACGCATGCACAATCTTCATGCGTTTTTTCTGCCAGGGAGATGCAGAAATGCTGCAGAAATTTTCTGCTTCATTTCTGCATCGTGGGTACATAGCCTAAATGTCCAATCAATCAAAATATAAAATAATTAACCTGATCACCAGTAAACATCATAAAAATAAATAAAAATGAACGACCAGAATTTCAGTTTTACAAAACTGTCAATGTTCTATAGCCTCCAAAATGATATCTTCTCGCCATGCAAAAAACAAGATCTCGAACTCAATTTACATAAGAAAGAAAATCTTATGACAACATTTTTTTTTTGTTTTTCTCTTTTTTTTTTCATCAAAGTAAAAAAGACTATACAAATTTTGTTTACCATAATCGTACTGACTTTGGAGAATCTTATTGCCAGGTCATTTTTACTGCACAATGAATGCTGTGAAAACAAAATCCATAAGACAATTGCAGAATTGAGGGTTCTGTTAAGTAGTTTCACTGCACTTGGATTTTTTCAAAAATAAAAATCGTTCCGCAAAAAAAGCTCTCATACAGCTATGTGGTCGTTAAATGAAAAAAAAAGTTGTGGCTGATGAAATGAATAAAAAAATGAAAGCGCAGACATGGAAATTTTGCTGATTGGCAAGGAGTTAAAGCCAAATTAGGCCTTGTCCTTAAAGGGTTAACTTGAATCCAGCACTCTAATAATCACAATAGTAGGGGCCAGTGGCATACCGCCAATGGCGGCAGGCCATGCGACTGCTCTGGGGCCCGTGAGCCAGGGGGGCCCCATAGCAATCCAGGGGTGAACATACCGCCGCTGGCGCAGCTGCGCCGGGGGGCCCGCCGGTGCAGCTTCTCCCTTCTCACGGTGTGCAGGGACTGATCCCTGCAGGTCAGCTGCTGACAGGAGAGAATGGCAGCGGAGCTACAGAGATCCGTCCTCTGCTTCCTGCCCACCGCTTCATCCCTCACACAGGCATGTGCTGCTTGATGATGTCATCATGCTGCGTGGGCCTGTGTGAGGGAGGACGTTACACACAACAAGGATGCTGCGGCCTGTGGGGGCAGAGAGGTAAGTTTATTTTGTTCTATTTTTACTGAAACACTGGGGAGGGGAGGTGGGGGAGAGCAATGATGGGGCTGGGGAGACCAATGATGGGGCTGGGGAGACCAATCATGGGGCTGGGGAGAGCAATGATGGGGATGGTGGGGCTGGGGAGACCAATGATGGGGATGGTGGGGCTGGGGAGACCAATGATGGGGATGGTGGGACTGAGGAGAGTAATAATGGGGCTGAAGGGGCTGGGGAGAGCAGTGATGGAGCTGGGGAGAGCAATAACTGGGATGGTGGGGGTGGGGAGAGCAATGATGGGGGTGCTGGGAGAGAACAATGATGGGGGTGCTTGTATATTTTCCGTGTGCACATAGCCTTACAGTTAATTGGGGAGAGTCACAGAGACTGAATAATTTATATTATTGGCAGGTGGAGATTATAGTTAATGGGGGCACAGTGCTGTTTATCATTTTATTTTGATTACTAAGTGGCTAATAGTATATTGATGGG
Organism: Phyllobates terribilis; assembly: GCF_046119375.1. Taxonomy (NCBI): domain Eukaryota; kingdom Metazoa; phylum Chordata; class Amphibia; order Anura; family Dendrobatidae; genus Phyllobates; species Phyllobates terribilis. The sequence goes on from NW_027362770.1 coordinate 12,624,712, forward strand.
GGGGTACATATCTGTAGTCAGGGGCGCAGTGTGGGGGAGACACATTTATATATACAATATATGTGACCTTGTTATTTTCTAGGATCATGACAAGACAAGTCGTGGCTGGGAGATGTGGACATGAAGGTCTGACCAGATGGAGAACAAACAGCAGAAACCGACTCTGATCAGATGAGATGTCAGCGGTAAGTGCCTGGATGTAAATATTATTCTGTATCTGCGCTTTGTGACTTGGAGTGATAATGTTACATGTAAAATCCCTTAGGCTGCATTCTCACATTTGTGTGAAATGTCCGTGTGCTGCCAGATTTTTTTATCATATGGTCCACGGACTCGTAGAGTTTTATAGATCCATTCACACATCCATGAAAATCACGGATCTAAGAATGAGATCTGTGAGGGTCAGAGAATGTCCTGTTCTGATCCGATTTTGAGGATTAGAATAGGACATTCTGAATGCATCTTTAAAACAGGGCAGCACACCAACACTGCACACAGATAAAGGAATGTAGCCTTATTATGTATAGCATACTCCCTTAGTATATAGTGTACTCACTTGTTATGTATAGCACAGTCCCTTAGTATATAGTGTACTCACTTATTATGTATAGCATACTCCCTTAGTACATAGTGTACTCATTATGTATAGCATACTCCCTTAGTATATAGTGTACTCACTTATTATGTAAAGCGCCATCCTTAGTTATATAGTCTCATCTTTTATTATGTATAACACCGTCCCTTATTACCTACCATCCTCTCTTGCTCTAGGGCTCACAGTTGGGGGATTATACTGTGTTGGGGTCAGCATACTTTGCCCTGGGAGTTGAGGTGGGGTACAGTAGGGTCATTATACTGTGCATGTGGAAGAATTCACCATGGGGGCATCATACTGTGTTTGGGGGGCACTTTTATTGGCATCACACTTTATGGGGCAATTTAAGAGGGACCTAGGACGTCAGCAGGAGGAAAATTACTATGTAAAGGCTGAAAGGTTGTGAGATCTGCTCTTCTGTGACCCCGACAATCATTTACATTTTTTTTTTTTGGGGGGGTGGGGTCCAATTAGAACTTCTGCTATGGTGTCCTATGATTCCTATGTACGCCCCTGGCAGGGGCACAAAAATATTGGTTATAGAGACATGAGCTTAATTAAACAGTGATGTAGGGCTGGCAAAGACACAGTTGTAGTAGTGAAGTGGTCGGAGGATCAGTAATTTAGAAGCAGTAGTGGCGATAATTATTGCCACAGTTGTCTGCTGTAATTAGCCCAGAAATAGTAGAGATGAAAGAATAGTGACCGTATGCTGAGTAGTAGCTATATAAGTAGTTATACATATTGATCATACCATTATAATGTCTACAATGCTGGACTAGCAGTGGATGTAGGCATAATGACACATAAGTGATGGGGGAGTATTTGTAATGTGAGTCACATGATATAACTAAAGAGTAGTTGTCAGAAAAATATTAAAAAGCTATAAGAAAGTCTCTCCCCCAGACCCCTCTTCCCTCCTCCCCTATAATAATTGTCAAAAGAGAAGGGCTGACACTTGGCCAATGGAGTCTATGCAAATTAACACACACATGAGAAATGCCTTTTAAGCAGCCCAGAAGGTGCTACCAAACCCAATTAACACAGGCTTGTGATACACTTACAGCTAGCTGAGAAGCAGTGGCATACCGTCAATGGCGGCAAGCCATACCGCTTCTATGGGGCCCATGAGCCGGGAGGGCCCCAAAGCAGCGGGGGAACGAGGAGGATAGGTGAGTATTGGGGGGGGGGGGAGGTTGCGGCAGCAGAGGAGCTGCTGCAGCTACCGCGTGTGCCTGCTGCTAAAGGGACATGAATATTCTCTCTTCTCCACTCCCATGGAGCTCCCCTCTTTTTAGTAGCAGGCACGGAGGAGCGCTGAGCCACGTCTCCTGCTGTCAGTGCCCGCTATTAAACAGCATACATATTCACGCTTCTCCACTCCCATAGTCCCGGCGTGGAGAAGAGTGAATGAATGTGCCAGCAGCAGCTCACCTCGGCGTCTGAGAGCGCGCGCTGCTCAGATGCCGACATGAGCTGCTGGCAGACAGGACGTAGCACTGGAGCAGAGGTGAGGAAGGAAGGTGAGTATAAGTTTTTTTTTTTTTTTTTTTTATTCGTGCAGTGATTGGGACACACATTCCAGGATTAGGTGATGAAGGGGGGCCACGCATATCAGGATTGGTGGATCACGCATACCAGGACTGGGGGATGAGGAGGGCATGCATACCAGGATTGGGATGAGGGGGGCCACGCATACCAGGATTGGGGGATGAGGGGGGCCACACATATCAGGATTGGAGGATGAGGGGGGCCACACATATCAGGATTGGGGGATGAGGGGGGCCACACATATCAGGATTGGGGGATGAGGGGGGCCACACATATCAGGATTGGGGGATGAGGGGGGCCACACATATCAGGATTGGGGGATGAGGGGGGCCACACATAGCAGGATTGGGGGATGAAGGGGCCCACGCATACCAAGATTGGGGAATGAGGGGGGCCACACATACCAGGATTGGGGGATGAGGTGGGCCACGCATACACTTATTGGGGAGATGAGGGGGCCATGCATACATGGATTGGGGGAATGAGGGGTGCCATGCATACCAGGATGGGGAAATTTACCAGGATTGGGGAATGAGAGGGGCCATGCATACCAGGATTGGGGGATATGGTAGGCCACGCATACCAGTATTGGGGGATGAGGGGGCCACTCATACCAGGATTGGGGAATGAGGGGGCCCACACATACCAGGATTGGAGGGATGAAGGTGGCCACACATTCCAGGATTGTGGGGATGAGGGGGGCCGCACATACCAGGATTGGGGGATGAGGGGGCCACACATACCAGGGTTGGGGAGATGAGGGGGCCACGCATACCAGGATTGGGGAGATGAGGAGGCCATGCATGCCAGGATTGGGGAGATCAGGGGACCATGCATGCCAGGATTGGGGAGATTAGGGGGTCATGCATGCCAGGATTGGGGAGATGAGGGGGCCATGCTTAACAGGATTAGGGGGATGAGGGGCCATGCCTACCAGGATTGGGAGGATGAGGGGTCCATTCATACCAGGATTGGGGGGATTAGGGGGCCATGTATACCAGGATTGGGGGATGAGAGGGCCATGCATACCAGGATTGGGGATGAGGGGTGCCATACATACCAGGATGGGGAAATTTACCAGTAGCTGCTGCATTTCCCACCCTAGGCTTATACTCGAGACAATACGTTTTCCCAGATTTTTGTGGTAAAATTAGGGGCCTCTGCTTATACTTGGGTCGGCTTATTTAAAATATACAGTATTTTTAAATCAGTGAGTACGTGATGCCCATAATACTGCAGGACTGTGCATTATACTATATGGAGGCTGCATTTTACCCTATGGGATGTGTAATATACTGTATGGAGGACTATGGGGAGTGCATTATATTCTATGGAGGACCATGGGAAGTTCATTAAACTACATGGAGGATTATGGGGGGCGCATTATACTATATGGAGGATTATGGGAGGCGCATTATACTATATGGAGGATTATGGGTTGCGTATTATACTATATGGAAGGCTATGTGGAGTCATAATAATATTTTGAGGGCTAAGTGGGGGGCCATTATATAGTGTGAAGGTTTGTGTGGGGGCCATCATACTGTTTGGAGGACTGTGTAGGAGTCACACTTGGGGGATCATACTGTGTTCGGGTCACCATACTCTGCCTTGGGAGTTGAAGTGGGGTACAATAGGGTCATTATACTGTGCATGTGGAGGCTAATGTGGAGGCATGCACCATAGGGGTATCATACTGTGTTTTCAGGTCACTTTTATTGGCATCATACTTTTCGGGGCAATGAAAGAAGAATCTAGGACTGCAGCTGGAGGAAAATTACTATGTAAAGGTTGGAAAGTTGTGAGATCTGCTCTTCTGTGACACAGACAAATATTTGTTAATTTTTTTGGGGGGTGGGGGGGCAATTAGAGCTTCTGCTATGGGGCCCCATGATTTCTATGTACGCCCCTGCTAAGAAGGTTGTATTCCCAGAGCTTCAAAGGGAATTTAACAGAGGTCTGTAGCCTGGCCGGAGCCGACACGAAATATGGAATAACTAAAGTTCCATACGTCCAATAATGATGGGGCCTATATTTCAGCAGCAGAAGGGAAGGAAGGGAGACACAGATTCTCTACTTCGTGGGGTAGGCGGAGCCCCATAGGATAGTCACCTCAGATTGGAAAAAGACGACCGGCCCCTCCAGTATATAGGCTCCTCCTACTCCCATGTTCATCAGTCTTTTTATCTGAGGTCTCAGAGGATAGTCGCTGCTTCGGCAGCTCCTCAGAAGAGTTGTTATTTTATATCCAGCGAGTCCTGGACCCCCCGTGGTCTAGAGGTCTCTGGGGGTCTCTGCGCTGCTGAGACCCCTGACCCTCCCCTGGCAGCTCTGTGTACCCCTTGAGGAGGTTCCCACTTATGCCTGCCGGCCCCGGGGGATACAGGGCGCTCCCTGGCGGAGGCGCACACCACACATCTGAGAGGGTCCCTGCGTGCTCCGCCATAGGGGGGAGCAAAGGGCCATGGCGCCACACATCCCTGAGGATCCCTGTGGCGTTCAGCTGGGTAAGTGCTCTTTGGTCTAAAGAGTATCTTTGACGGCTACGGCAAGTTTTCTGCCTGTGTGTTTCTTGTCTATTTCAGACGCTGCCTTGACTGGTGAGCAGAGACGGAGGCCAGTAATTTTTATTTTTGTTTTTTATTTGCGCATGCTTTTTCGTTTTTGCTTCCTGCCTTCATTGAGGCAGGAAGCTCCCTGTATTGGCGCGCGTTTTCTTGCTTTTATTGACTTGCTTCCTGCCTTCATAGAGGTAGGAAGTTTTCTGCCCTCATTTTTGTTGTTTGCATAAGCGCGGGCTTTGGCGGGGGGCATGGCCTAGCGGGGGCGTGGCTTAGCGTCTCCTGGCTTCCTGCCGTCATTACTATAGGCAGGAAGCGCTTGGTTGAGCGTGCGCTGGCGGTCCCTGCTTCTCCCTCCGGCGTCCAGCGGCGCCTCCTGCTCTCTGCTCCCCGTCCGTCCACACACTTAGGAGGAGCGGTCGCCGCAGTACCGGTGAGTCCCCTCTGCCTCTGGCAGGGGTTCTTTGTCAGTGCTGTCTCTCCAGGCTACCTATTAGGAGTCCTCGTGAGCACTGCCGCTTTCTCTCCTAAAGCTATTTACTTCACTGACCTTTTAGGCTGTGTAGTATTATAGTTGCTGTGATGTTAACCCCTTCTGAAAAAGTGGAGCTTTAGGGGAAACACATGGTGTTTAAGGGAGTTTCCCCCTATTGATTTTTTGCTCGGCATTTCTGGGGTAGCTCTTTTCTAAGGATGAGCTTTAACCCTTCAGAGCCTGTCGCATATATATATAAAAAAAAAAAATAAAAAAAAAGTGAGTTTTGAAAACAGGCTGTGCAGCTTTCACACTTTTTTGCCATCCTTGTTGTACATCCTGGCATCTGGTGTGGGTGGCATGTCGGATCAGGGGCCTGGGAGTGCGGATCGGTCTCCTGATCCGTTTCAGGTTCAGTCGCACGCCTCTGATACACTCAGGCCTTCTACTACATCAAGTTCAACGCTCAGTGATGTTAAGGTGGAGGCGCTCACTCGCTCCATTGATAGTCTCTCTAGTCTCCTGGGACAGTGGGTGTCAGCTAGATCACACCCGATGCCACGAGGTAAAAAGCGCCGCAAGACTATAGTGGCGTTGTCTCCCTCGCAGAGCGCATCAGAGGCTTCGGATTCACCAACAGATTCGGTTGATGAAATTTCTGAGTCCGAAGAGGAGGATCAACAGGATCGCTCTGTTTCTCTTTCTGGTCGCGTAGATGGGCTTATTAAGGACATGCGGCAAGTATTAGAGCTGTCTGAAGAGCCGACAAGACCGTCTAGGTCGGGCCGTCTGTATCAGAAGACGCGCCGTATTCGTTCTACATTACCTGCGCATGAGGAACTTAACGAAGCGGTGGAGAAGGAGCGTCAGTGTCCGGATAAACGCTTCCGAGGAACGCGTTTTTTTGATGCCCTATATCCCTGTGCCAAGGAGATGGTTAATAATTGGGTTCCCTCTCCTGAGGTGGATATATCTCTGTCTCAGCTGACCCAGTCTTCCCTGCTTCCTGTTAAAGGGAGAGCCAATCTTCAGGATCCTTTGGACAGAAGATCGGAGTCAGCGGCGAAATCCATCTATGAAGCCGCGGGTCATGGTTTCCGAGCGGCCTTGGGGGCCATGTGGGCCGGTGAGGCTTCTCTGCGGTAGTTGGATCAGCTGCGTGTGGCGTGGCAGGATGGGACTTCGCGTTCAGAAGTGGAAAAGCTTTTTCAGCGAATGGAAGAAGCTATGTGTTATGGCAGAGATGCAGTACTGGACACTGCTTCAATTCTGTCCAGGGCTCAGGCTTCGGCAGTCACGATTAGAAGAGCTCTGTGGCTTAAACAGTGGACCGGGGATGCAGTATCCAAACAGGGATTGCTTAGTCTGGCATATAAGGGCGGTCAGCTCTTTGGTTCAGATCTTTCGGAACTAATTGCCAAAGCTAAAGCTAAGGATGTTACTCTGCCTGGGAAAAAGGCAGTGGCATCCACAGCCAGCAGGACAGGGCACGGCAGAGGTCTTCGGTCCTTTCGGGCCAGGGGACGATTCAGTCAGCCTTCTTGGAGATTGGGTCGTCCCTCATCCTCCGGCAGATCCGCCCAGAAATCTTGTACTCCTTGGAAGCAACGGTCCCGTCAGGACAGACGGGAGGTTGATAAAAAGTCCGCTAAGGCTGACTGACGCCAGGGATCCCCCCGAGGGCTCTCGGGTGGGAGGTCGTCTGCTACAATTCGAGTCAATCTGGGCATCCCACATAGCAGATGCCTGGGTGACACTGGTTATGTCGGCAGGCTATTTCATAGAGTTTCATTCGCTGCCTCCAGACAGGTTTCGTCTGACGGGCATTCCGTCCGTGCCAAGACTGGCTGCCGCACTGTTTCAGGAGGTCGACTCTCTCCTACAGCAGGGTGTGGTGGTTCAGGTTCCTCCGGAAGACCAGGGAAAGGGTTTTTATTCCAACCTTTTTGTGGTCCCCAAAAAGGAGGACAAGTTTCGTCCGGTGCTGGATCTCAGGGATTTGAATATTTACGTCCGGACACGGAAGTTCCGCATGGAGTCTCTCCGATCGGTGATAGCGACCCTGTCGCAGTACGATTTCTTGGTGTCCATAGACATCCGCGACGCCTATTTGCATATCCCTATCGGCAGGGCTCACCAGCGTTTCTTGCGTTTCGCTATAGGTCAAACCCATTACCAGTTTGTGGCCCTGCCTTTCGGGTTGGCCTGAGCTCCCAGGGTTTTTACAACAATTCTGGCTCCTCTCATGGCCCTTCTTCGAAGACAGGGGGTTACGATCCTCCCCTACCTGGACGACCTGTTCATAGTGTCACCCACAGCGGAGGAGGCAATAGCGGCTCGCGATCTCTCCCTTCAGTACCTGATGGACTTCGGGTGGCTGATCAATTGGAAGAAATCGTCATTGGAGCCAGCACAGTCCATTCTTTTCCTGGGGATGCAGTTCGATACTGTTCGGGCAGTTGTGTCCCTGCCTCCTGTCAAACAGACGAACCTTCGTCTTCTGGTCCAGGCTATGAGGTCGGCGCTGTCAATGTCCCTTCGGGAATGCATGCGCCTTCTGGGTCAAATGGTGGCAACTATGGAAGCAGTACCATTTGCACAATTTCATTCCCGGGATCTCCAGAGCCTTATTCTGACCCATTGGGATCGATCGCTAACTTCTCTGGATCGCTCGGTCATTATCTCCCGCAGGGTGCGAGAATCTCTTGGATGGTGGTTACGTCCGGAGACTCTATCCGTGGGGAAATCCTTCCTTCCTCCGAGATGGTCGGTGGTGACAACCGATGCCAGCCGGACAGGCTGGGGGGGAGTTTGGAACGACCTCTGGATTCAGGGGGTCTGGTCGCCAAAGGAGTCGTCTCTCCCGATCAACATTTTGGAGTTGAGAGCAATATTTCTCTGCCTCCAACATTGGACGGTCTTATTGAGCGGTCTACCGGTCCGGATCCAGTCGGACAACGCTACGGCTGTCGCGTACATCAACCACCAAGGCGGGACGAGGAGTTCCAGTCTCATGTCGGAGGTCTCTCGGATCCTGGTCTGGGCCGAGTCCAAAGTTCCAGCAATCTCTGCAATTCTCATTCCAGGGATGTTGAATATCTCGGCGGACTTCCTCAGTCACTAGCAAGTGGACCCTAGGGAATGGAGTCTCCATCCAGAAGTGTTTTCTCTGCTGTGTTCCCGTTGGGGGACTCCTCAGGTGGACTTGATGGCATCCAGGCTGAACGCCAGGGTTCCGACGTTCATGTCCAGGTACAGGGACCCGGTGGCGGTGGATGCTCTAGTGGCCCCGTGGGGTCAGTTCAAGCTGATCTATGCGTTTCCGCCGATATCCTTACTACCTCTGGTGATCCGACGAATCAAACTCGAAAGAGTATCAATAATTCTGATAGCACCAGACTGGCCGCGGAGGACATGGTATTCGACGCTGGTGTCTCTTCAGGCGGCACCTCCGTTTCCTCTGCCCCTTCGCCCGGACTTGCTCACTCAGGGGCCCATTCGTCATCCGGACCTGAGGTCCCTTTGTTTGACGGCGTGGCTCTTGAGACCGAGATCTTGACCCGTCGCGGTTTTTCGCCCGAGGTCATTGCTACCTTGCGGGCGGCCCGGAGTCCAGCTACGTCCAGGATTTATCACAGAACTTGGGAGTCTTTCTATTCATGGTGTTCTGGATCCTCAAGAAACCCGAGGGTTTTTTCCATCCCCAACTTCTTGGCCTTTCTGCAATCTAGTCTGGCCAGGGGTTTGGCAGTTAGTACAGTATGGGGACAGGTATCTGCTCTTTCCGCACTTTTTAGGAAGGCTATTGCCTCTCGCAGGGATGTGCGTTCTTTTTTTTCGCGGAGTCGCACGTCAGTTTCCGCCACGGAGGGCAGTTGTGGCTCCATGGCGGCTTAATCTAGTCCTGGAAGCCCTTCAGCATAGGCCTTTTGAGCCTATGGATTCTGCTAAACTTTCACTACTTTCTTGGAAGGTGGCCTTCTTGGTGGCAGTCACCTCTTTGAGAAGGGTATCGGAATTGGCAGCACTTTCTTGCTCACCTCCTTTTCTGTAATTTTTTCCGGATCGCGTGGTGCTTCGTACTCGTGAAGATTTTTTGCCTAAGGTAGTGTCACAATTCCACATTAATCAGGACATTGTGTTGCCTTCTCTTTGTCCAGGACCTAAGAATCCAAGGGAGCGGGCCTTGCACTCGTTGGACTTAGTGCGGGCATTGAAGTTCTATCTTACGATCACCCAAGGTTTTCGGAAGTCGGACTCTCTTTTTATAATTCCGGCAGGTCGTCGGCGTGGTCAACGTACTTCCAAAGACACGATAGCTCGGTGGATCCATTCAGCTATCCTGGAAGCATACCGGCTCAAGTGCGAGCCTTGTCCGGTTAAAGTTAAAGCTCATTCCACGAGAGCCATTGGCTCATCGTGGGCTTTTCGTCAGGCGGCCTCGGCAGCGCAGCTCTGCCGGGCGGCCACCTGGCGCTCCGTTCACTACTTTACTAAGTTTTATAAGGTGGACGTAAGTGCTTCAGCCGATGCGGCCCTGGGACGCAGGGTCCTGCAGGCGGTGGTAATTTAAGTTATCCCTTTACTTAGTTTTCCGTTATTTAGCGCGGTTTGCGCTCTTGCCTAAGTTTTGGGGTATGGAAGCTTCTGCCTCTATTTCCCACCCTTAAGTAGGTACTGCTTTAGGACGTCCCACGAAGTAGAGAATCTGTATCTCCCTTCCTTCCCTTCTGCTGCTGAAAGCCGGATTTTGGTAAGAACTTACCTGTAAAATCCTTTTCAGCGAAGGAAGGAAGGGAGACACAGCACCCTCCCAGGGCAGAAGTGTTTTTTTGTGTTTCTAGATGCAGCGCGTCTCCTTCCTGATGTCGATCTTCTGGACTGAGTTTAGCGCTCTACGGCTCTCCTTCCAGTTTCGCCAGCTCTACACAGTTGTCAGGTCCAATGGGGTATGCCTAAGACATAACCTGTTTTCTCTCATTTCTGAAATTTCAGAAGGGGATATGTTGTTCTGCTGGTTGGTCTGCTCTTCCTTAGCTTGTGTACGGACTGATGAACATGGGAGTAGGAGGAGCCTATATACTGGAGGGGCCGGTCGTCTTTTTCCAATCTGAGGTGACTATCCTATGGGGCTCCGCCTACCCCACAAAGTAGAGAATCTGTGTCTCCCTTCCTTCCTTCGCTGAAAAGGATTTTACAGGTAAGTTCTTACCAAAATCCGGCTTTTTAGTGGCAGGGTCAGCCAAGGAACAATATGCTTATTACCCCATAGCTGTGAGACCCTGCAGGGAGCTGTGGCACAAAAGTACCAGAATAATGGATCGCAAACTAAGCCATGTGTGGTCTCTAAAGAAAGGCAAATTCATAACGGAAAATATGGCGTCGCTTGCAAAATTCTGCGATCAACGAGCAATAAGTTATCCAGAAGTTAGCAAATTAAGAAAAAAATGTGAAGGCTGGAGGCCAGCCCACGTGATGTCAGCACAGTGGGTGTGTGAGCCGGTCTCCACCTTCAGCATAAAAGACCTCACTGAGGATGGATCAGTACTCATTGCGGGAGTATATGTATCATAAGCAAGGGGTTGCGTTCGCTGATCGGTCTTAGGAGAGCACCCCTCCAGCTATAATTAGTCGTCTCAGCAAACTATATAGTAAGTTTCTTCTTTAATCCTGTTTATTTTGTTTAACTGTATATTCTGCACTGTATTGTCCCCTTTTGTAAAATCTTTGTATATTTTTCCTAAACACTACCTCCTTTTTGGATTAAATATAAAATGTAATAGTCCTGTTTCTTTTGCTCTGTAATCCTTCTCTGCCCCGCAGCCATATACGCTACCAGAACGCAGGCGTCCCACCAAGCCTGTATTATATTTCCAACTGGCCGGTGGTGGCAGCGAATAATAATAATTGGGCTATTGTGAAGCCGGCAGTAACCGTACGGGGCGTATACACATATGTGTACACATATGTATACACATATTCCATGTGTTGGAATCCGGAGGGGTGACTCCATAAGCTTTCTGCTCGCTTGGCAATAGCTGCGTAGTGAGTAGTCAGGATTGACGGCAACGGTGAGATATCGTGTGATCTCCCCAGTGTCGTCGCTGACGTCCCTGACAGTGGTGATGCTAGTGTAGTAGATGCTAGGATAGTTTAGTGATGCTAGGATAGTAGCAGTGATGCTAGGATAGTAGCAGTGATGCTAGAATAGTAGCAGTGATGCTAGGATAGTAGCAGCGATGCTAGTGTCGTAGATGCTAGGATAGTAGATGCTAGGATAGTAGCAGTGATGCTAGTGTAGTAGATGCTAGGAAAGTAGCAGTGATACTAGTGTCGTAGATGCTAGGATAGTAGCAGTGATGTTAGAGTAGTAGTTATATAACAAAAAAGCAGTAGGATTGACATAAGTGATGCAGAAGTGACGTCATAGGTGTAATTCTAGCTGCTACAATGCATTAGTAAGAAGATCAGTACTCACACATTTCCCCCCACCTTATTTTCTTTTTTCTTTTTAAAGGAATATGAAATTGCCTTGCAAAATAAGAGTGAGCAGCTATGTTTACTGCAAGCTAAACTGGACCTGGCAGATTCTACAACAAGAGGATATGAAGAAAGGTGTGGATTTTATTTCCTTGTCAATATTCTGTTTTTTTTGTGATTCAAGGAGATACAAGTAACTTGACCTGTTACAGAAGTTGTCTGGTCACCGAAGAAACGTCTGCAAGAACTGTCGAAATCTTGACTGCCAAATCATGACCATGTGTGAGGCGTACACTGTCACAAAATCCTTGTATTGCTCGTACAGACTAGACTCCTGCACTTAACTCATTTCTCTGCTATTGAGAGAAGCTGGATGAGACTAGTCGGCATGTGATTGGAGGTATGCATATCTTATACTTGACATTCCACCCGCATGGTGGAATATAGGGGAATCAGAACCATACGCATATCACATATGGTCATGACTCGACAGTCCATAGCTCATAGAGTTACTGCATACTATTATTCCAAGAAAGGATAATCCCATTAAGCAATCAATTTGCAGGCTACATTAACCGCTTCCCGACCGCCCACTGTAGATAAACGCCCGCGCTGCCCGGGCTCTGTGCAGCGCGGACGTTTAAAAACGGTGGGTGGTCCCGCAGCGCTCAGGACCCCAGGGTCTTGCAAGCGCTGCGGGAGCGGTGCCGAGCGATAGCTATGACAGAGAACATCATCGGGACCTGATTGGATCAGGTCCCAGTGATGTTAACCCTTTGCTGTCTTCTATATGCCGCGATCTATAGTGATCGCGGCATATAGAAGACAGCAGGAGGAGAGGGGGTCGTCCACTTACCTCTCCGACGGCCCCCTTATACCTTCCAGGTCCTGACGTTGCTATGGCAGTTGGAGGTCACATGACCGCCTCCAGGTCTGCCATATATGGTGTCCTGCCTGGCTCAGCCTGCAGCTGAAGACAGGCAGGAGACTGACTGTGAAACAGTCAGGGAAGATCTCATGTAATGCAATACATGTCTATTACATTACATGAGATCAGTGATCAGAAAAATAAAAATTAATGTCCCATACAGGGACTAAGTAAAAATGTAAAAAGAAAAGTAAAAAAAATGTTTTTAAACTGTTAAAAAAAAATTACAAAATAACTAAAAATAAATAAATAAAATATTAAACCGATAAATCCGTATATTTATGCAAAAATAAAAAAAATACACATATTTGGTATCACCGCGTCCGAAACAACCCAAGCTATAAACTGTCACACTAATTAACTCCTTCTGTGCACACCGTAATAAAAATAAATAAAAAACGGAGCAAAAAACTATGCTTTTTCCTCATATCGCCAAACAAAAAGTGGAAAAAAATGCGATCAAAAAGCAAAATGGAAATAAAAATGGTACCGCTGAAAACGTCATCTTGTTCCGCAAAAAACAAGCCACCATACAGCTCCATCAGCCGATAAATAAAAAAGTTATACCTCTCAGAATAAAGCAATGCAAAAAAAATATTTTTTCTATAAAATGGTTTTATTGTGTAAAAGCGCCAAAACATAAAAAAATATACAGTAAGTGTAGTATCGCTGTAAACATACTGACCCGAAGAATAACGCTGCCTGATCACTTTTACCACACGCAGAACGGCATAAAAAAAATCCTCAAAAAACAATTCCTGAATTGTTGTTTTTTGTTAATTTTACCTCCCTAAAAACGGAATAGAAAGCGATCAAAAAATGTCACGTACCCAAAAATGGTACTAATAAAAATGTCAACTCGTCCCGCAAAAAACAAGTCATCACATGACTCTTGTCGGCCAAAATCTGGAAAAATTATAGCTCTCAAAATATGGCGATGCAAAAACTAGATTTTGCAAAAAAAAGCGTCTTTTAGTGTGTGACAGCTGTCAGTCATAAAAACCCGATATAAATCTGGTATCTCTGTAATCGCACCAACCCGAAGAATAAAGTAATCTAATCAGTTATATCACACTAGGAACGGCGTAAAAAATAAATAAAACCAATTCTTCACCTGTTACTGATTAGTTTATTATGTCTCCCAAAGATCGCAGTAAGGCGCAGAGCCTTACATTTATCCTGCGCTCTGCGCTGAGCACTTACCCCAGAGTTTCCGTGTAAATCTCTGAAATATGTGATTCAGCCGGAACCCATGACGGAAGATTACCTGTAATGAGGCAGATATAGGCACTGTGGATGCCGTCTGGCCTGGGATCCCACGGTGTAATTTGTTTTAGGCGTGCATAAAAGTGCGGTTGGCCACAGTTTTGTGCACTTCTGAAAAAAAGGACACTGCTAAACAGAGGCCAGACGGAGTCCAGAGTAACTCTGCTGCCTCATTATAGTGAATGGATCCCGCAGGGGTTTCATCTGAATTACATCACTTGGAAATTTAGATGGAAACCCCAATGTAAGTGCTCAGCCTAGAGCGCCGGATAAATGTTACGTAAAATGTTCCCAATAAAAGCTTCAACTCAGTCCTCAAAAAAAGCTAGTCCCCACTCAGGTCCGTCATCTGTTAAAAATATAAGGGACTTCCAAGTTACTGGTAGCAGAAAGGCTCTGGAAAAGCGAAATGGCCCTTGCCCCCCAAAAGAAATTCAGAAAATTTTGTGCTCCCAAATCCAAATGCCTATTCTACAATAATTTGTTCTCCAATTGTCAAATAGCACTCCGTCCCCCCCAGATCTCGCCGTATGGCTGAGCGGTACGATACAGCCACATATGGGGTATTGACACTTTTAGAAGAAATTGTGTGACACATTTCGGCACCATTTTTACCCATTGCCCTGTGTGAAAATGTAAAATCTGAGGGTAAAACATTTTTTTGTGGTAAAAATATAATTATGCTTTTTTCACTGCCCAATGGTATAAATTTAAAAATTAAAAAATACTCACTACTTCCCTAGATGAATTCCTTGAGAGGTGTAGTTTACAAAATGGGGTCACTTGTGGGGGCTTCTGCTGTTTCGGCATATCAGCGACTCTTCAAATGTGACATGGTGTCTGCAACCTATCCCAGCCAACATAGCTCTCCTTTCTCTTCCGAACCCTGCCGTACACCAAAGCAGTGGTTTTCCCCCACATATGGGGTATCGGCGTACTCAGGAGAAATTGCACAACAAATTTCATGGTGCAATTTATCCTGTTACCCTTATGATAATGCAAAATTAGGGAATGAAAAACATTTTTTGTGGGAAAAATGTGAAAATTTTATTTTTACAGCTCAATATTATAAACTTCTGTGAAGCGGCTGGGGGTGCAATGTGCTCACCACACATCTAGATAAGTTCCCTAAGGGGTCTAGTTTCCAAAATGGTGTCACTTGTGGGGGGTTTCCACTGTTTAGGGACATCAGGGGCTCCCCAAATGCAACATGGCATCCGCTAATTATTCAAACAAATTTTACATTCAAAAAGTCAAATGGCGCTCCTTCCCTTCCAAACCCTGCCGTGCGCCCAAACAGTGGTTTGCCTCCACATATGGGGTATCAGCATGTTCAGGAGAAATTGCACAACAAATTTCATGGTGCAATTTTTCCTATTACCCTTATGATAATGCAAAATTAAGGGATGAAAAACGTTTTTGTGGGAAAAATGTGAAAATTTTATTTTTACAGCTCAATAATATAAACTTCTGTGAAGCACCTTGGGGTTCAAGGTGCTCACCACACATCTAGATAAGTTCCCTAAGGGGTCTAGTTTCCAAAATGGTGTCACTTGTGGGGGGTTTCCACTGTTTAGGCACATCAGGGGCTCCCCAAATGCAACTTGGCATCCACTAATTATTCAAACAAATTTTACATTCAAAAAGTCAAATGGTTCTCCTTCCCTTCCAAACCCTGCCGTGCGCCCAAACAGTGGTTTGCCTCCACATATGGGGTATCAGCGCGCTCAAGAGAAATTGCACAAAAAAATTTGGGGTCCATTTTTTCCTGTTACCCCTGAGAAAATAAAAAAAATTGGGTCTAAAGTAGCATTTTTGTGAAAAAAGTTAAATGTTAATTTTTTTCTTCCACATTCCAAAAATTCCTGTGAAGCACCTGAAGGGTTAATAAAGTTCTTGAATGTGGTTTTGAGCACCTTGAGGGGTGCAGTTTTTAGAATGGTGTCACTTTTGGGTATTTTCTGTCATATAGACCCCTCAAAGTGACTTCAAATATGATGTGGTCCCTAAAAAAATGTTTTTGTAAATTTTGTTGGAAAAATGAGAAATCGCTGGTCAACTTTTAACCCTTATAGCTCCCTAACAAAAAAAAATTTTGGTTCTAAAATTGTGCTGATGTAAAGTAGACATGTGGGAAATGTTGTTTATTAACTATTTTGTGTGACATATCTCTCTGATTTAAGGGCATGAAAATTCAAAGTTTGAAAATTGCAAAATGTTCAAAATTTTTGCCAAATTTCCGATTTTTTCACAAATAAACGCAAGTGATATCGAATAAATTTTACCACTATCATGAAGTACAATATGTCACGAAAAAACAGTCTCAGAATCAGGGGGATCCGTTGAAGCGTTCCAGAGTAATTACCTCATAAAGTGACAGTGGTCAGAATTGAAAAAATTGGCCCGTCACGAGGCAAAAACAGGCTCTGGTGCGAAGTGGTTAAAGTACCACTGAAGCAGAATTGTTTTAGTCAGCGCTGAAGTGGTGCTTCTAATATAAGGTCCCTGCCCCCCGGTCTTATACTCTGCCTCCGTTGTCTTCTCCTTTTTTTGGTGCAGCTCCCGTCCCACGGCGCCATCTTGTAACAATAACTTTGGCCAGAAGTGACGTCACAATCTCTCAATGCTAGTCTATGCTCTCATAGACTTGTGTTGAGTTGTGACCTATGGCTTGCTTAATGAAACACGAGCGACCCGGCAGATCACAAACTGTTGGAGACCTGTATGCAAAAAACCTTGACATTCGAAGAAGTAAATATGCAATGATTTTTAATGCAGTACAACAGTGTCAAATCTTAGAAAAAAACTCTAATTAATGCATAAGAGGCAGAACCAGTGTATTGGCATGGCAAGAGTAAACCTACCCGACTGCTAGAGGAATCAGGTGTAGGGGGGGAGGAGGGACGCAGTGTCACTAGTGGGTCATGGATATAAAGAATATGCAATAGAAAAAAGCCCAATGAGATTCATGCTGCAATGATGATATTGGGTGAGGAACAACCAGCTAAGTACCTGTGACACCAGAATCAAGACGCTGAGAATCCAGAACGCGGTGTCCACCGCTGGTTGAAGAGTCTGTCCTTATGTGACCATGTGTCTGCACTTTTAAGTGCAGAGAGGATGGGACTTGCCTAGGAGTGCTGCCCAATAGTATGCGGTACCTGGTGATGGGAGTGCCTGGTACTTACACTAGCCTATTGCTGAAGAAGTGGCGGGATATTCCCTAGAGCGTGGCCGATTGCCGCTGATGTGACGCTGGAAAGGGGGCACGGGTGGCCGGCCGTGACGTCATCAGAAGTGATGCACAGCACAATGCGCTTGTTACCGGAGCTGGACGTGTTGCGGTCCACATGACGTGATCTTGCGCTCCACCACACGGAAGCGTGCGCTGCACTCACAGGAACACTCATTCCACAGGCCAAACGCTGAAAGCAGATGGGTGCAGAGTGGTAGGTCCAGATAGACAGTGCCCAAGGTGATGGCCGGTGGTGGATATCACAGTTAAGAGGACCATCTGAAACATAAAGGCATAATGTCAGAGATATAGTATATTACAGATCTAATACAGCACAACAAGTCCTAAGTAGTAGGTCTAGATTAGTAAGTATTCAATAATTTTGAAAGACAATAAAAACCCACATCTTGTGCGATCCAGATAATTAAATATTCAATAATGTGAGGAAACAGTTAAAGTAAACGTCACTCTAATAAGTAATACACGATGTTATTACCCATTATGCCATCGCAGATGGAAAGGTATCTCATTAAATAAAGGATAACAGGTCGTAATCCCTGTTCAGTCCTTTAGGTGCCAGGGACTGAAGTTCATGGATCCAGTATGCTTTGCGGCATTTCAGGAGGCGTATACGGTCACCCACCCCACCCCGACGTGGTGGAAGAACCTGTTCTAATACTTGATATTTTAATTGGAAAATGTTATGTCCCGCTGTTATAAAGTGCAGTGGAATGGGTAGCAACAGATTTTTGCAACGTATTGTGGATTTGTGTTTCGAAATTCTATCCTTGATCGACTGAGTGGTCTCCCCCACGTAGATCAAACCACAAGGACATTTGATTAGGTACACGACAAAGGCGGTGTCACAAGTGAAATATTTTTTTATAAAATACTTTTTGCCTATCTGTGGATGGTGAACCAAATTGCCTCTGAAGACATTGTTACATTGTCTACACTGGAGGCATGGGAACATTCCCATTTTGGGGTTTTGTATGAACCTTTGTTGTGGTCCCTGTCACGATGTGCCTATGTCGGCCCGTACTAATGCCCTTTAAATTTGGTACTCTCTTGAAACATGGTAAGAACGGATTTTGGATAGTGGTGATTTGGGGGTAACCTGTCCCTAATATGTTCCAATGCTTACGTATGGCCCTATGGAGGATGTAAACATACGGATGGAAGGTATGGAAAAACGGAATTCGGTCTAGGGTGGTGGTGCGGTTAGATAGTGAATCGGTCTCTTGTTGTTGTAAGATGGTTGGAGGATACCCTCTTTCCAGGAATTTATCCCTCATCTCCTGAGTCCTTATTTGTCTCAGGTGTTCACTAGTGACTATTCTGTTAACCCTCTGGACCTGTGATTTGGGAATTGAGCTTTTCATAGCCCTAGGATGGTTGCTGGAGAAGTGCAATAAACTATTGCGATCTGTGGGTTTAGAAAAGAGGTCTGTGGTAAGCGTACCCAATTCGTCCTTGATCACCATGGTTTCCAGGAAACTGACACGATGTGCATCTTTAGTCATGGTGAAACCCAAGTCTGGCCATGCCGAGTTCAGTACAGAAAAGAATTCCTCCAGGGATTCTGTGGGACCACCCCATATGCAAAAGATATCATCGATGAACCTCTTCCAGACTATGGCTTGTCTCTGGAATAGCGGATTGGGGTAAACAATTTGGCTTTCGAAAACTGCCATGTAACAATTTGCATACAGGGGGGCCACATTGGACCCCATGGCTCTACCCTTAATTTGTAAATAGGTGTCCTGAAATAAGAAAAAATTATTTGAGAGTACCAATGTAAGTAGTTCAATACAGAGGTCCGTGATTTTCGGATCCATTTGTGAGTGTATCAGTAATTGCTGTACTACACTAATACCTTGATCATGAAGTATGGACGTGTATAATTTTTCAACGTCAAATGATACTAAAATAGTATCAGAAGGGACTTGTTTGATGTCTTTTAAGGTAGTTAAAAAGGCCCCAGTGTCGAGTAAATATGACAGACTACGTTGGGTAAAGGGTGTAAGAATTTTTTCAAGAAAGATTGAGAGGGGTGACAAGAGTGAGTCAGTTGATGCTACGATAGGTCTCCCGGGTGGTTGGTTGAGGCTCTAATGTATTTTCGGTAAAACGTAAAACACCGGTGTAATCGGGTGTTTTTTCATTAAGAATTCACCTGTTTTGATATCTATAACACCTGCTATTAAAAATCATTGAATCGTTGTTTCAATGAGGGAGCTGAGGTGAGACGTGGGGTCACTTGGTAGTTTCCGATATGTGGTGTTATCCCCTAACTCACGCTCAATTTCCCTGAAGTAATCCGTTTTATCCATCACAACGATGGCACTCCCCCTTATCGGCCAGTTTTATGATTAACGTCTTATCCTCTTTAAGTTCCCTTAGGGCCTGTTGATGAAGTGGTGATAGGTGGGGTTGGTAATGTAACTTTCCCCTGTCAGTGTCTGTCTGTAATTTTTGAAACGCACTGTCTACGAAACTAATAAATGTTTTTAATGCATGGGAGCCGTGTGGGGGTCTAAAGGAGCTCTTATTACAGAGACCTAACTGCCAGAGACCGACTGCAGCAACGGTGATAAAAAGTGAAGACAGGGTATGTGCTCACTGTCCGGAGCCGGATGCGGATCCGACGCTGCAGAATAGCAAGTGAGCGGACTTTCCCCATAGACTTTAGGTCTATGGGGAAAGCCTGCATGCGGACCCGCAAGAGAAATTAACATGCTGCGGTCTGGAAAGACGCGCAGCATGTCAGTTTCCACGGGTGACCCGCAGGTGCACGGAGATTCATAGTGGACATGGGATTTCTAGAAATCCCATCCACTATGCTGTAACATCTAGCAGCTGCATGTTTGACTCTGCATAACACACACCTGACCATCTGAACATACCCTTCGAGTAGGGTCAGGGACCTTAGATTAGAAGCACCACTCCAGCTGTAAAATAAAAAAACTATTGAAGTGGTGCTTTTAAAAACAAGGTATTGTGTTCCTGGGCAATAAGTAAATATGAAACACTCCCAGATAACCTGTCTGTGAATTGAATGAGTTATATAAATTTATATTTTATTTGTTTTGCTTACGGTATTTGCTTGGCAGTCTCCATAAGTCCGATAAGTTAGAACAGAAACTGTGTGTAGCTACCAGTCCTTGAATCTCTACTTGGATTTGGCTGTCCTCTACCAGCAGAAGGAGACACAGTGGTCTGTGAATATATAATAATTGTATACAGTAGCAAAAACAACCAGCCTTAGACTAAATGATGACCTGTGCAAGGTTGTCCATTGGTGCCTCCATCCCATTGTTACCAGAAAGAGAAAGATATAGTGGGCACAGCCTGCAAAGTATTGGAGGGGTGCTAGAAATGCTCTACATGGAGACTGCATAGGGTATTGAGAGGGGAAAGCCGCAGGCAGAAAAAACGTGTACACCCAGGATTTAGATAATTAAATTATTTTATTAGACATAGTAAGAAACAAACAAGACATCTACATACAGGAAAAATATAATGGTGTCTAATAACGGTGGAGCGCACATGACGTCACTTCCGGTCGGAAGTAATGGGCCAGACCACTCAAGGAAGCCTAATGTGCGCTCCATCATCCTAGCGCTAGGTTTGTCTTGCTTATCACCCTGTTCTTGTTTTTTGTATGTTTGTCATTTTGTCATCTGACCTTGGGGGGATCTTTTTCTTTTCTTCCTGGCCAGTTTATTCACTGTCTCTACCAGGGCTGTGGAGTCGGTAAGCCAAACCTCCGACTCCAACTCCACAATTTCCATGACACCGACTCCACGACGCCGACTCCCTCATACACGGATCATGTTTAAGTGATAAATTTACTGTAGCACAGATTCATCTCAGCTAAAAGTCTACACCCTTAGATCAGGAATAGGACAGACATTTATAGGACATTTCATAACTTTCCCAAATTCTTAGGAAAAAATATTCCCCACAAACTGCATTAAACTACTGTACCCAATTTATTATATATTTTAGGAGTCGGAGTTGGTCCACTTTATACCGATTCCACTAAAATGGGCTCTGACTCCAACTCCGACTCCACAGCCCTGGTCTCCATGTGGATTAACAATACTTATCTTATGTCTTTATGACATTATCCTAGATTCCCTCTTTAGAATCCCATCTGGCCACTTATTATCTGTGCAGATAAACAGGGCTACCTGGATTGTCTCATGCGTTCCATGGGCTAACAGGTGGTGAAACGCATGTAACAAATTCAGAAACCCCCACCTTTTTCCCCTTGTGTTTTCTTTATGCTCCTTCCTATGGGCATAACAGCTTTTGTTCCCTCCCCTCTCTGCATAATGGCCATCGTAGACTTCTGGCTGCGGCTTGCGTTCCACCGCTATGATGATGGAGCACACATTTAGGCTCCCTTGAGCGGTCTGGTGTATTACTTCCAGCCGGAAGTGGAGTCACGTGCGCTATTAGACGGTGGAACGCACAGTACACTGAGCGGGTGAGCCGATGCTATATATGGACTGTTTATTTTCCTTTTTATGTTCAGTTATACTTTTTGTACCCAGAAGAGGCTGTTTTGTTTTGTTATGCTAGATTGTTTACGGATATTTAATAAACTGCACGTTTATTTTGAACCAACGAACCGGATTCTTGTGTGTAGACCAGCATCTCCCTTAGAGCTGATCCCTTACAATATGCATAGAGGGTGAAATATGTATTGAACACGTCACCAATTTTCTATGTAAATGTATTTCTAAAGGTGCTATTGACATGAAATTCTCACCAGATATCGGTAACAACCCATTCAATTCACACAGGCATAGAAATCAAACCATAGATTAACCCCTTACTGGCCTGGGGCGTATTAGTACGCCCCAGGCCATCACCCCCGGTTCAGTGTGGGCTCCGTCGGTGAGCCCGCACTGAACTGGGCAAATGTCAGCTGATTATTATAGCTGACATGTACCCGCAACAGCCGCGGGTGGAATCGAGATCCACCCCCGGCTGTTAACATGTTAAATGCCGCTGTTAATCTCTGACAGCGGCATTTAACATCGCCACGACAGAAGCGCGGCATTAGCCCTGCCCATCGGTGACTCCGTCACGGGATCGCGGGTCACTGAAGGGTGGTTATGACAACCCTGGGTCTGCAGGAGACTCCAGTGGTTGTCATGTAAAGATTTCTAGTGGTCGGCGCTCATAGTACAGGAGCATTTCTGCTACATAGAGGTGATCTGCTGATCACCTCTATGTAGCAGAGGCGATCAGACAGTTACTGCTTCTAGTCTCCTATGGAGACTATTGAAGCATGCAAAAAGTTTTAAAAAAATGTTTTTAAAAATATTTAAAAAATATAAAAGTTTAAATCACCCCCCTTTTGCCCCATTCAAAATAAAATGCTAAAAAATAAACCCCACATACACATATTTGGTATCGCCGCGTTCAGAATCTCCCGATCTATCAATATAAAAAAAGAATTAATCCGATCGGTAAACGGCGTAACAACAAAAAAATTCCAAACGCCAGAATTACGTTTTTTTGGTCACCGCAACATTGCAATAAAATGCTATAACGGGCGATCAAAACATCGTATCTACCCCAAAATGGTATCAATAAAAATGTCCGCCCGACGCGCAAAAAATAAGCCCTCACCCGGCCCCATATCCCGAAAAATGGAGACGCTACGGGTTTTGGAAATTAGCGACTTTTTTTTTTTTTTTTTTTTTTAAGCAAACTTTGGATTTTTTTTTCACCACTTAAATAAAAAATAACCTGTACATGTTTGGTGTCTACGAACTTGTAATGACCTGGAGAATAATAATGGCAAGTCAGTTTTAGCATCTGGTGAATGTGGAAAGAAAAAAAAAACTGTGAAATTGCATTTTTTTTGCAACTTCACCGCACTCTGAATTTTTTTCCCGTTTTCTAGTACATGATATGGTAAAACTAGTAATGGCGTTTAAAAGTACAACTCGTCCCGCAAAAAATAAGCCCTCACATGGCCATATTGACCAAAAAATAAAAACGCTATGGCTCTGGGAACAAGGGGAGCAAAAAACAAAAATGCAAAAACGGAAAATCCCAAGGTCGCGAAGGGGTTAAGTTATGTGTAATAATTAATAATGAGAAATGACACAGGGAAAATGTATTGAACACACTTACTGAAATTTAATACTTCATGCAAAATATTTTGTTGGTGATGACAGCTTCAAGACGCCTCCTGTATGGAGAGACTAGTAGCATGCATTGCTCGGGTGTGATTTTGTCCTATTCTTCCACACAAATACTCTTCAAATCCTGAAGGTTCTGTGGGTCCTTCTATGAACTGTGAGCTTTAGTTCCTTCTATAAATTTTCTATTATATTCAGGTCAGGTGATTGGCTGGGCCATTCTAGCAGCTTTATTTTCTTTCTCTGAATCCAATTGAGAGTAATTTTGGCTGTGTGTTTGGGAACATTGGCTGAAATATCCACCTCTATTTCATCTTTATCATCCTGGTAGATGGCAGCAGATTTTTTTCAAGAATGTCTCAGTACATTTGTCCATTCATCCTTAAATTACATGAAGTTGCCATTGCCATATGCTGAAAAACAGCTCACTTCACTATTGGTATGGTGTTTTGGGGGTGATATGCAGTGCTTTTTGGCCTCCAAACATGGTGTGTATTAAGACATGCAAAGAGTTCAATTTTGGTCTTGTCTGAACAGACTATATTCTTCCAGCATTACACAGGTTTGTCTACATGTTGTTGAGGAAAGTGAAAACACTGGAAAGACAATTGAGCACAAAATAGGGCTTTAACTGGTTAAAATTAGTGCAAATAAAAACGATTTTACGCTCACCTTGATAAGTTACAACCTGCAACTATATGAAAGCATGTACCAGCAGCTGCACAACCGCAGATCAGTAGACCAAAGCTGGATGCAGTAAGGAGTTCAAATGGTTTTTCACTGCGCTGCTGGTCATCCACATGGAAAAGACGTCTCAAATCCAAGAATTCCAATAAAGATTTTTTATTTGTTACAAATTAAAAATCTACGATTTTTAAAGTCTCTCCAACTTCTTCATCAGAATGGGGTATAACAAATCTGGATATTCATCAAGCACCTACATTTTTATACTCTTCAAGCAGAGCAAAAATAATGACCAATAAAAAAGAGAGGGTTCAAAGGAAACGCATATTAGGGCAAATGTCAGCGTTCAATATTCACATTATAATATACATCCTAAAATCTGTAATAAAACACCAGTTTTAACACGTCCAATACATATTATGTCGAAACCTTTAATGCGCTAAAACCGGGAATAAAAGGATAATCCTATAGCTCAAAAAATAAAGTATCATCTTGCAAGTCTCAAACTTGCTGGTTGAGAATTGTTACATAGATCATCTAAGAAAATGGAGGCAGCATACCATTTCAAAAGGTGAAAAAAAACAACTTTTTAATAGCCTATGGTGTCGATGTTTCTGCTCAGGGCTCTCTGTCATATTATTTTTTTGTAAAAACATCTGTAGTTCTGCTATTAGAAGGTTGGTGGATCTAATGAAAATGGACACTGCCCCTTTAAAATGTTGTTTTGTGGATATAAGGTGGGACATATGATCCTATATGGTGCTGGGTTTGAGAAAGGTGTCCATATCTCCTCTTGAGCCCAACATATACAGGATACCTGCTCCAGCTAATGAAAGGTGATCATGTTTATAAAGGATGTGTCCTATACCAATCCTATTGCAAGGATTAAGCAGCAAATTTATGGGCTATATTATTAACCCCTTTACCCCCGAGGGTGGTTTGCACGTTAATGACCAGGCCAATTTTTACAATTCTGACCACTGTCACTTCATGAGGTAATAATTCTGGAACGCTTCAACGGATTCCCCTGATTCTGAGAATGTTTTTTCGTGACATATTGTACGTCATAATGTTGGTAAAATTTCTTCAGTATCACTCGTGAAAATCATTTTTGTGAAAAAATTGAAAATTTGGCAAAAATTTGGCAATCTTCAAAATTTTAATTTTCATGCCCTTAAATCAGAGAGATATGTCACACAAAATAGTTAATAAATAACATTTCCCACATGTGTACTTTACATTAGCACAATTTTGGAACCAAAGTTTTTTTTGACTAAGAAGTTATAGGGGTTAAACGTTGACAAGCGATTTCTCATTTTTACAACAAAATTTACAAAACCATTTTTTTAGGGGCCACATCATATTTGAAGTCACTTTGGGGGGTCTATATGACAGAAAATACCCAAAAGTGACACCATTCTTAAAACTGCATCAGTCAAGGTGCTGAAAACCACATTCAAGAAGTTTATTAACCCTTCACGTGCTTCACAGCAATAAATCAAATGTGAAAGGAAAAAATGAACATTTTTACTTTTTTTCACTAAAATTTTACTTAAGACCTCAATTTTTTTATTTTCTAAAAGGTAACAGGAGAAATTGGATCCCATTTGATGTGCAATTTCTCCTGAGTACGCTGAAGCCATTGTTTGGGCACATGGCAGGGCTCGAAAGGGATGGAGCACCGTTTGACGTTTTCAACGCAAAACTTACTGGAATTGACAGCGGACACCGTGTTGCACTTGGAGAGCCCCTGATGTGCCTAAACAGTGGAAACCCCCCACAAATGACCCAATTTTGGAAACTAGACCCCTTAAGGAACTTATTTAGATGTGTGGTGAGCACTTTGAACCCCCATATGTTTCGCAAAAGTTTATAACGTAGAACCATGAAAAAAAAACTAAATTTTTTTCCACAAAAATGATCTTTTAGCCTCATTTTTTTTATTTTCATGAGGGTAACCCCAAAAGTTGTTGTACAATTTATCCTGAGTACGCTGATACCTCATATATGGGGGAAAGTCATTGTTTGGGCACTTGGCAGGGCTCGGAAGGGAAGGAGTGACGTTTTGGAATGCACACTTTGATGGAATGGTCTGTTGGCGTCATGTCACGTTTGCAGAGTTCCTGATGTGCCTAAACAGTGGAAATGCCCAACAAGTGCCCCATTTTTGGAAACTAGACCCCCAAGGAATTTATCTATATGTGTGGTGAGTACTTTGAACCCCCAGGTGCTTCATGGAAAATTATAACGTTGACTTGACGCTGAAAATAAAAAAAATCACATTTCAGCCAAAAAAAAATATTTTCACAAGGGTAACAGGAGAAAGTGCACCTCTAAATCTCTTGTGCAATTTTTCCTGGGTACGCTGATACTCCTGTGTGGGAGAAAACTACTGTTTGGGCACACGCCTGGGCTCGGATGGGATGGAGTTACGTTTTGGAATGCAGACTTTGATGGAATGGTCTGTGGGCGTCATGTCATGTTTTCAGAGCCCCTGATGTGCCTAAACAGTGAAACACCAACAAGTGCCCCCTTTTTGGAACTGATCTACTGATTCCTGATATGTGCATTTTATAATATAGTGTCATATGTCAGTTGTGTAGTGTTCGTCAGGTTGTCATACGTCAGTTGTGTAGTGTTCGTCAGGTTGTCATACGTCAGTTGTATAAGTCAAAAAATAATTTAGTAATCCTTGGATGTGTGGTACCTTCTGAAGCATTCTTTCATATACACGCCAGGTTTGTCGAGGCAGGTGTCACATTGATAAATTGTGTCCTTGCGTATCCCCCTTCGGTAACACACTCGGCACATCTTTTGTGACTTACTTTTTTTTCCGCTTTGACGGACCTCCCCCGTGAAATGTTGGCCTGGTACGATACGAAGTCCTTCATTTCCAGAAGTACTGGGGCCCGCTCCTTCACCACTGCCAAATATCAGGGCCTTGATCACTACCTCCTGGAATTGAAGGTGCGGCGTAGAAGTCTGGCTTGCACATTGTGATAGAAGGAAAGCGTTGTGCATTGCCATCTGTACGATGTGCACAGCCGACTTCTTGTACCACACCTTGGCCTTTCTCAACGCACTGTACTGCTGGAGGACTCAATCAGAGAGATCAACTTCTCAGATGTACTTGTTGTACGCCAGTACACAGTCTGGTTGGACAACCTGTGTAGAGGAACCTTGTACAGTGCTGGGGTTGCTGCCATCACCTTATATCATGATCAAAAGAAGGACATCCCTCTTGTCCTTGTACTTGACCACCAACAAGTGGTCGCTACATTGGGCTCTGCTCTCAGCCCTTGTGAGCATCTGCCCAATTAGCGTCTTTGGGAGGCCTCTCTGATTTTTGCGGACAGTACCTCAGGCTGCAGTACCTTGTGCAGAGAGAGATGTGTACAGTGAAATGCTGCTATAAAAGTGGGATGCTGGTATCACGTAGAGGTGATAAGCTTGATCCAGCAGTGGGTGCACCAAGTCCCACACAATTTTCCCACTCACTTTCAGGACAGGGGGGCATTCAGGGGGTTCAATCTGGGAGTCCTTCCCTTCATAAACCCTAAACCTGTGAGTGTATCCTGAGGTATTCTCACACAGTTTGTACAGCTTAATTCCATACCTGGTCCTCTTACTGGGCAGGTACTGCCAGAATCCAAGCCTCCCCTTAAAATGAATTAGGAGGATATCCACATGGTTCACCTTCTGTCCTGGGGTGTCTTCGTGGTGGTTCAGCAGCACCTGAATAGCGGGTTTGGGACAAGCGGGACGTTTTTTTTTATGTATGTGGTGTGTGTGTCAGTAGTTTATTCAGTTGTGTGTATGTGTGCATCAGTGTGATGGTGTAAAAAAAATTTTTCCTGAAAGAAAAAAAAGGAACAACTGGAGGTGGTGCAAACAGTGATTACGAGTGCGGATCAGTGAACTGCGTCACTGATCAACCCTCGGCTTATGTGGCACCGCAAGGCCCAGCACGGTCCACGATCGAACTACGTGACCGCCTTCTACAAAAGAAAAAGTCAGTGGAAAAAAAGTGTAAAACCGCACAAGTGCTGATCAAAGCTTAGCGGCTGCTGGATGCACGCACGGAGCAGCGATCCTAGGCTGAACATCAGTGCCTCAGGCAATCTGATTGCCTGAAACACCTGAGAAATGTTGCAATTGGCTGTTCAGAATTGCACAGCCAATCACAGCGATCATAGTTGCGGTGGGGCAGCGACACCCCTCAGGATGATGACACCATCTACTCTAAGGTAAGATGGCGCCGGAATTTTAATGCTATCACTGCGAGACCGCATTAAAGATTTGTCGTAATAGTACGTACCTGGTCTATAAGTACCAGGGCGCACGGATGTACTATTACTGACTGCTTCATAAAGGGGTTAAATAATTCTCCTATAGAATCTGTTATAAATAACAGCTGAAAACAAGTGTTGCCTTTTATAGGCGCATATGGCTTTAAATAACTACCTTTGCAACCAGATTCTTCTTCTCTTTTTTGCACCTTAAATGGTGTATAAACAGCGCTTGGCCGTCTCTGTGACCTGCATGTGCAGACAATCTTTAGCTTCTCCTTGGTGCTGGGGCAATTGTGCATGTGCACATTGTTTCCGATTCCTTGTTGTCTGGACTTGCGCACTTCATACAGCAGAACACCGATATCGGCATTTTTTTATGAATTATATGGGGTGAGACATTAATCATGTACAGCTCATATTATTTATATCAAGTAACAGATTCTATGTATTATGTATGTTATGATAATGACACATGCACTATTATGCACTTTAATGTAATGAATTATATTTGCAATATTATGCACTATTCGTGTATCATGTACTTGCATTTTTATATGCTCCTATTCACTTGCTTATTATCACTGTCTGTAATTGATCTCATTATATATAGTTCACTATGTTTACTTGTCTGATGCTTGGGAAAGGCTCACAACCTGAGCCGAAACGTCGCCACTATGGGCTATTAAAAAGTAATTTTTTTTACTTTTTGAAATGGTGTACTGCCTCCATTTTCTTGTATGATACGTAAAGCTTAGTTTTTGCGTGAGAGGTGCGGCACCCACACTATATTTGCTTGGGCTGTTTTCCATCTTCTTTTTTTTACATATACACACAGTAGTGTGAAAAAGTGCCCCATTCCTGATTTCTTATTCTTTTGCATGTTTGTCACATTTAAATGTTTCAGATCGCAAAACAAATTTAAATACTAGACAGAGATAACAGAAGTAAACACAGAATGCAGTTTTTAAATGAAAGTCTTTATTATTAAGGGAAAAAGAAATCCAAACCTACAGGGCTCTGTATGAAAAACTAATTGCACCCCCTAAACATAACTGGTTGGGCCACCCTTACCAGCAACAATTGCAATCAAGCTTTTGCGATAACTGGCAATGAGTCTTTTACAACACTCTGGAGGAATTTTGGCCCACTCATCTTTGCGAAATTGTTGTAATTCAGCCACATTGGAGAGTTTCTCGAGCATGAACCACCTTTTTAAGGTCATTCCACAACATCTCAATTGGATTAAGGTCAGGACTTTGACTAGGCCTCTCCAGTCTTAATTTTGTTTTTCCTAAGCCATTCAAAGGTGGACTTGCTGATATGTTTTGGATCAATGTCCTGCTGCATAACCCAAGTGTGCTTCAGCTTGAAGTCACAAACAGATGACCGGACATTCTCCTTCAGGATTTTTTAGTAGACAGCAGAATTCATGGTTCCATTTACCACAGCAAAGCAGCCCCCAGACCATCATACTACCACCACCATATTTTCCTGCTGGGATGATGTTTTTTTCTGAAATGCTGTGTTACTTCTATGCCAGATGTAATAGGACATACACCTTTAAAAGTTCAACTTTTGTCTTGTCAGTCCACAGAGTATTCTCCCAAAAGTCTTGGCTATCACCAAGATGTTTTCTAGCAAAACTGAGTTGAGCCTTTGTTTTTTTTTGCTCAGGAGTGGTTTTTGTCTTGGAACTGTGCCATGCATGCAACTTTTGCCAAGTTCCTTTCATATGGTGGAGTCATGAACCTTAACTGAGGCAAGTGAGGCCTCCAGTTCTTTGATGTTGTTGTGGGGTCTTTTTTAACCTTTTGGATGAGCCGTCGATGCGTTCATGGGGTAATTTTTGTTGACCGGCCAATCGTGGGAAGGTTCACCACTGTTCCATGTTATCACCATTTGTGGATAATTGCTCTCCCTGTGGTTTGCAGGAGTCACAAAGCTTTAGAAATGGTTTTATAACCTTTCCCAGACTAATAGATCTAAATTACTTTTTCATTTGTTCGTGCATTTCTTTGGATTGCAGCATGATGTCTAGCTTTTGAGGATCTTTTGGTCTACTTCACTTTGTCAGGCAGGTCCTATTTAAGTGAATTCTTTATTTGAGAACAGGTGTGGCAATAATCAGGTCGGTATGTGGCTAGTGAAATTGAGCTCCGCTTCCCAAAGATGTGATAATCCACAGTTAACTTATGTTTTAGGTGGGGGGGGGGACTTTTTCACACAGGGCCCTTTAGGTTTGGATTTCTTTTTCCCTTAATAATAAAGACCTTCATTTAAAAACTGAATTTGGTGTTTACCTGTGTTATCTTTGCCAAATATTTAAATTTATTTTGTGATCTTAAACATTTGTGTGATAAACATGCAAAATAATAAGCAATTAGGACATTTTTCACACCATTGTGTGTGTGTGTGTGTGTGTGTATATGTATGTATGTATATATATATATATATGTACACTGCTCAAAAAATAAAGGGAACACTTAAACAACAGAATATAATTCCAAGTAAGTCAAAGTTCTGTGAAATCAAACTGTCCACTTAGGAAGCAACACTGATTGACCATCAATTTCACATGCTGTTGTGCAGATGGAATAGACAATAGATGGAAATTATTGGCAATTATCAAGACACCCTCAATAAAAGAGTGGTTCTGCATGTGGGGACCACAGACCACATCTCAGTACCAATGCTTTCTGGCTGATGTTTTAGCCACCTTTTGCCTTGATGACTGCTTTGCACACTCTTGGCATTCTCTTGATGAGCTTCAAGAGGTAGTCACCGGAAATGGTCTTCCAACAATGTGTATATACATACACATATATGTGACAAAGTCACCGGTAAAGTACTGGAGGGGAGATATGTAGCACTGAGATTGTTAGTTCCAGTAATATGAACATAGGTAAAATATTCCAGCACCCGAAGTGATGAGGGTGTTAATTAGCCATGTTTAGTGCCAGCGTGTTTAAACACCTGTAGAGAGGGAGGAAGTCAGAGGATAAATTCCCAGTCTTTTAGAGAATTTGGTATTGCCATGTGAAGGAAAGCTAAACTTTGGGTTGTTTGTTCCTGAAGCGGGTGGTTACCCGTAGTTATGCAAATACTATTTTTTCTCTGATTTTCCTAAATGGTCGATGCAGTTAAGTCAGTATAATGTTCAAATCATCAAAAAAAAAAAAGTATAAATTAAATTTTTTGGGACAACCTTCCCCCTCCAATGATAAAAGTATTGTTTTAAAACTAAAAAAACTCAAAATGCACTGTCCCAAATTATTATTCTCAGCAGAGTTTCAAAACATTTTATTGATTGCAAAGAGCTGAAAGTAGTCACTTATTGAATTTGCAGCATTAAGAGGTCATTTACTGAAATCAAAAGCTTTTTCAATCAAAAACATCTTAACAGCCTGTGTGCAAAATACACTTTCTTCTATTTCGTTTGAAGTCCAATGATTTGTTTTACGAGCGCTTGGGAAATCAATACAGCACAGCCTTGTAAGGTGTACTCAGAATTTCTGCTTTATTAGCACTTGTAAGCTATTTAAGTACTGTTACAGACAAAGGAAAAGTTCCCTCCAAAATATGTAGCCAATTAGGGGTGTGAATGGAAGTGGGAAACTTATTTGCCCAGCAATGTTATTTGATCATAATAAAACAGGAGTTATAAGACAAGTTGGATACCACAGACTCAAAATGAAATCTTTTGTCTCACATTCCCTACTTTTATGACCAATTATGGGTATTTTAGGAGGTATATAGGAGCACGTTACTCATGTCCTGAGGATTTTCCTACCTACTTCACCTCAGGTCCCTATCAATGTATCACAGCAATGGATTTCTTTTCATCTGGGGTACATGATATACAACTAGGGGTTCTTTGACAATGTTTTCCTTACACATGGACCTGATTACCTTAGGTATAACAGATTTACAGCTAATTATACCAACAAACAAAACATTACTAGTTGCTCACAGGTTTATGTAATCCTTGAGAGTCACCTGCTTAGACCCTTCAGACCCTCAAACTTCACCGAAGTTGCTGTGGTTAGAAGAACTGGAATGGCCTATCAAATCTTGGCTCAAGGCTTTTTTGACGTATTTTAGGATCACCCAGTGTCCCAGCTTGAGAACAGCTCCTGACACTGATCCAGAATCTGAAATGGAAAAATACACCTGTTTATTACACTATTTACTCAATTATGCAAGGCTTGTACATCGCTGGTCGAGCTATCGTGCTTCAGCTGAAGTATCTGTGGGATGAATAATCCTCTTCTAGGGCTAAACCAAAAAGTATCTCATATGGAGACCTGTTTTCTACCTGAGTGTATCTTATTGAGAAAAGAATTTAAAGGCAAGCATTCAAGCGATGGCTTGCAGGTCTGATCCTTTTGCCTTTTGGATTTTACTTTATTGTCCCATTTAACCTTTCCACCTTCCCATTGCTTTGCGGATGGTAATGTGTAGAAAGCCTGCTAATTACCGGATACTTCAAAATCTCCCTCATGACCTCTCCTGTAAAATGTGTACTTCTATCACCTTCTATCACTTCAGGAACCTCATATTTATTTACCACCTGCTTCATGCCTTTTTGAGCCGTAACCTTAGCCGTAGCTTTCTGCACCAGATATGCCTCAATCCAGCCTGAATAGAGATTAATACAAGCAAGCCCATACTCATAAATCCCTACTCGTTGTAGCTGTATATAGTCAATCTACAATCTTTGGAACAGGTAAAGCTGACGAGGGGTGTGTTTATGCAGGATCTTTACAGTGTTTCCTATGTTGTGTCCGGCACAGTCATACAAGACTGGGTGTTCCTGGCCACCTAGGTACTGAACTCTGGCTCCACCCATACCTTGTTCCCCAAAGCACACAGCTGTTTTTGACAAATGTTAGTCCATGAGTTACCTGGGCCATCATTAAGTAAACAGCAGATAAAGCTTATCGCTCTTTTTCCACATACCTTCCTCAGTCAGCTGGGCTCCCTGCGTCTCCCTCTCCTTCTGTAGAGATTTAAGAATATCAGGATTGACAGGTGCCACTGAGGTCCTGGTCTGCATTGGTCCTAGACTCTCAATTCTAGACCTCTTTTCTGCTTCCTTAGCAACTGTGTCCACGTGAGCATTTCCTTTGGCTTAATCAGTGTTGGCTCAGGTGTAAGCTTTTATCTTCACTATGCCAGGCTTGGTCAGTAACAAGGGAGCATCCCTCAGGGCCCTTACGCTCTCTGTGGTTTTTATAGGTTTCCCATGTGATTTTAGGAAAGATGATCTGTCTATATACATTGGCCATCTTGCCCTTTGCTTCTGTACATCCCGCAGCGAGTGCCTTTAGCTCTGTCTCCTGTGCTGACAGGTGAGAGAGTGGTTGGCTTTTATTACCTCATGTGTTCTAAGCACAGCATATCCAGTGTAGAATCAACCAACATCTTGGTATCTGAATTCATCTACAAAAAAAAACGTCAAAATCTCCGTTAAATGGAGTAAACGGGGCGTGGCGCTGTAGTGGAGCTGAGAGGATGCGTCTAGGCAGAGCTCCCATAATCCTGACCCAATTCCTGCATTTATATTATCCAAAAAGGACTCACCCCTGTGATACTGTGGACCCCTGGGCTCCTGGGGACGTTCGGCTCCTGAGGAGGTGCAGTGTGCGGCTCCGGTCGGATCAGATCCAGGAGAACCCAAGCGGGAGGCAGAGCCAGCAGAGGACGGCAGCCATTTGCTGCTGCATGCTTCAGCAGTTGGAGGAAGGAGGAATCCATCTGAGGAGTGGCTAGCTGGATGGCGCACCGGACTCACAGAGGTATACAGAGAGGAAAACGCGGAGGAAAAGCTCTCCCTCATTAATGACACAGACCGCGTGCTAGCACCCGCCATTGTACTTGTACTAGTGCTTTCACTGTCACCCCCTTTGCTCAGAACTGGGGCCGCGGTTGCTACGGCAGTCTGCTGACAGCGCAGTACACCAGACCACACTCTGAGGTCTACTACAGGACTCTTATACTTTGTATTCACCGCTCAGAGGCTGGGGTCATAGTTGGTATAACAATTTGCTGGCAGGGCAGTATATTAGACTACTTGCTAGAGTCTATCTCTGCACTTTCACTTTCACCTCCCCAGTCCCCTGAGGCTGGAGCCATAGATGACACAACAGCCTGCTGACAGTTCAACATATCATATCTACAAGAAGACCTGCACAGCAGACTGGGCTAGTCATAAAGCCCACTAACCAGACCATATTGACTCTCTCTACATTGCTGAAATTCATGCCAGGTTTTTCAAGTTGCTCTATTACTCTGCTTAAGACTGTCTGTACTGCTTCACATTATTAGTAAACCAAGAAAACCGTACTTACATCTCATAAAAGTACTACTACAGTTGGGAGCAAGGGAAGAAGAGAATATACCTAACCATCTTGCTGTTTCTCATAAACGTTATGTTAGAACCTTGCTCTTAGGTTTTTTCTATTGCTGGTCACATGACCTTTTTGGCCTATTTAGTCCTGCTCCGCCCTTCTGGCTTTGCTGGACTTCATTGTATTACTACTCTTTAGCTAGCCTGTGCTCAGTATCTTACTCTGTTAGTTTGCTTGGTCTTCGGACCTCTGTGTTCTATATTATTTGTTTGTTCGTCTTTCTGCTACTATTTCTGTTAGGAGGTGTCCATTTTGCTTCCAGTCCCTAGTACTTGTAGGGATTCCTTCCCCACATCTATAGGTCTCCGTACAGACTAGCTGAGGACTTTAGCAGGTCTGATCGCAGGATCAGGTTCCCTGTTACATCGTAGGGATCAAGCTGAGTTCTATCGTAGGGACAGATCTCCTCTCTTTCCTTAGCTCTGGTAGCAGAACATAACAGTGACAGTACAAAGACCTTTCTACAGATCTTTTTACTCTGAGGCCTGAGACGGGGAAAAAGGGGGCATCTTCTTCAGTACGTCTGGAGGAAAGAAGGTTTACTCATAATCACAGACGTGGATTCTTTACTGTAAGAGAAGGAGGGTGACGAATGGAAGACTGCTTTTAACACTCCTGTGGGTCATTTTGAGAATCTGGTTATGCCTTTTGGTCTCACCAATGCTCCTGCATTTTTTCAGAATCTTATTAATGACATCCTTAGACCTTTGATCGGCAAAAATGTGGTTGTGTATTTGGATGACATTTTGATTTATTCGCCGGATCTGGAGTCTCATTGGCGGAGCGTACGTGAGGTATTACAGTTATTATTTGACAATTCGCTTTTTGCTAAGCTGGAGAAATGTGAGTTCGCTGTACAGAGAATTAGTTTTTTGGGCTACATTATCTCCAGCGAAGGTTTTGAGATGGACCCGGTGAAAGTTCAAGCTGTGCAGGAATGGCCTAGGCCTATTGGTTTGAAATCGATACAGAGGTTTTTGGGTTTCGCCAATTATTATAGAAAATTCATTAAAAATTTTTCTATTATTGTCAAACCTCTGACCGATCTCACCAGGAAAGGTGCTGATGCGGTTCAGTGGACTACTGAGGCCATTGAAGCCTTTGTGTATCTCAAGGAGAGGTTCAGCTCTGCTCCCATCCTTATACAGCCTGATGTGACTAAACCATTTTTGGTTGAGGTTGATGCTTCCTCTGTGGGGGTTGGCGCAGTATTGTCTCAGGATAACGGGGATGGAATACATCCCTGTGCCTTTTTTTCAAAAAAATTTTCGGAGACTGAACTGAATTACGATATTGGTAATCGGGAATTATTGGCTATTAAACTCGCATTTGAACACTGGCGCCACCTCTTGGAAGGTGCTGAATTTCCCGTTCAGGTTTTTACAGATCATAAAAATCTGATATATCTTGATGCTGCCAAGCGCCTGAATGCCCGTCAGGCTAGGTGGGCACTGTTTTTCTCGCGGTTTAATTTTTTCGTTACTTACATCCCAGGTACTAAGAATGTTAAGGCGGATGCCTTGTCTCGCAGCTTTTCTCCCATAGTCGGTGCTGAGAAAGAGGAGAACATTTTACAAGAAGGTGTTGTGATAGCTGCTTTGGACTCCGTTTTGGAAGATGAGATTCTTAAAGCACAGGAGAATGCCCCATCTAACACTCCCCATGGGAGGTTGTTTGTGCCTGGGACCTTTAGGAGAGATTTGTTTGTTGAGTGTCACGAATCTCGGTTGGCAGGTCATCCTGGAATCTCTGAGACCAAGAGACTGGTGGGTCGCAGTTTTTGGTGGCCTGGATGGCAGAAGGAAGTCATTAAGTGGGTGCGCCAATGTACTGTGTGTGCAAGATCCAAGTCTTCGCATGCTCCTGCTGCGGGGTTGCTTTGCCCTCTGGAGGTTCCTAGTGCTCCTTGGACACATTTGGCTATGGATTTTATAACTGACCTTCCCCCCTCTGAGGGTTTCACTGTCATCTGGGTGGTCGTGGACCGTTTTAGCAAGATGTGTCACTTGGTTCCCTTCGTCAAACTGCCCTGCGCTAAGACTCTCGCTAAGGCCTTTGTCAAGGAAATTGTCAGACTCTATGGCGTTCCTACTGACATTGTTTCTGATAGGGGACCTCAGTTCGTGGCTCGTTTTTGGCGTGCCTTTTGTGACAGGTTGGGAGTTCATTTGTCGTTCTCATCCGGATATCATCCTGAATCTAATGGCCAGACAGAAAGGAAAAACCAGGATGTTGAGCAGTTCTTGCGTTGTTTTGTGGCAGACAATCAAGAGGGATGGTCTGAGTTTCTGCCACTTGCTGAATTTGCTCTGAACAATCATACATCTTCTTCTGCTGGTTGTTCGCCTTTTTTTTGTTGTTCTGGGAGACATCCGTCGTTTGGGTCGTTCTCCAAGTTGGTATCTGCCGTGCCTGAGGAAGAGAATTTTTCCGGCGATTTAGAGAGAGTTTGGACGGATGTGCGTGGTAATCTTCAGGAGGCCAACAGAAAATCTAAGGACTACTTTGATAGGAAACGACAGGAGGTTTTGTTCGCTGTTGGTGACATGGTTTGGTTGTCCTCTAGGAATCTGCGGTTGAGGATTCCTTCTAAGAAATTGGGTCCCAAGTTTGTAGGGCCCTTTAAGGTGCTTCAGGTTGTCAACCAATCTGCTGTTAGGTTGGAGGTTCCTACCTCCTGGAGAATTAATCCGGTGTTTCATGTCTCTCTGTTAAAAAAAGCTGTTGTGTCGGATGGTGACGCCTCTGCCTCTGTTCCTCCGGTGGTGGAGGACGGGGAATATGAAATTTCTCACATCCTTAATTCTAGACGGTATAGAGGTAGTTTGCAGTATCTCGTGGCCTGGAAAGGTTTCGGACCCGAGGATAACTCATGGGTGAGGTCGGATGATGTTTCCGCGTCCAGACTTATCAGAGCGTTTCACAGGAGATTTCCTGATAAGCCTGGTCCTAGGGGATCCGGAGGATCCTCTTAGAAGGGGGGGTACTGTTAGAACCTTGCTCTTAGGTTTTTTCTATTGCTGGTCACATGACCTTGTTGGCCTATTTAGTCCTGCTCCGCCCTTCTGGCTTTGCTGGACTTCATTGTATTACTACTCTTTAGCTAGCCTGTGCTCAGTATCTTACTCTGTTAGTTTGCTTGGTCTTCGGACCTCTGTGTTCTATATTATTTGTTTGTTCGTCTTTCTGCTACTATTTCTGTTAGGAGGTGTCCATTTTGCTTCCAGTCCCTAGTACTTGTAGGGATTCCTTCCCCACATCTATAGGTCTCCGTACAGACTAGCTGAGGACTTTAGCAGGTCTGATCGCAGGATCGGGTTCCCTGTTACATCGTAGGGATCAAGCTGAGTTCTATCGTAGGGACAGATCTCCTCTCTTTCCTTAGCTCTGGTAGCAGAACATAACACGTTAACTATGAGCCGCACAAAAAGTTCAGGGGTGGCTGAAAAGCTAAAAGAGTTTGCAAGAACTGACCCCCCAGATAACTCACGATCTCTCAGAAATAACCCATTAAATGTTAAAGCTGCAGACCAACGAAAAAATCGCGCTTCTGACAGTGAAGAGGGTGGAGATCAAGAAGATTTAACTCTAAAATAGTCATCTGAACAATTAATGCAAGCCATATCTCTAACTAGGACATCCCTGACTGGGAAAATAGAGGAGGTGCATTCTGAAGTGGGACGTCTCCGACAGGATATGCAAGCCATGGGGGGGCGCATCACGGAAGTCGAATCAAGAGTGTCCCACCTGGAGGATAACCTTGCACCTATGGAGACTAAATTGACGAAGGTGGCTGGTTCCATAAATGCCTGGAGGCGGAAAGCGAGTGACTTGGAGAATAGAATGCGCCAGAATAATATCCGAATCATTGGATTACCAGAACACTCGGAAGGTCAGCGACCTGAGCAATTCTTGGAAAGCTGGCTCAAGGACACTTTAGGGGATGAGTTCTCTCCAAGATTCGCTGTGGAAAGGGCTCATAGGGTCCCCACAAGACCTCTCCCTCCGGGCACTCCACTGCAACCTTTTCTGGCACGCCTCCTAAATTGCAGAGACAGGGACACTATTCTCCATATGGCACGGCAAAAAAGTCCCATTAAATTCAACAATGCCACAATATCAATATTCCCGGATTTCTCTAAGGAGCTTCAGAAACAACGGGCTCAATTCATGGAGGTCAAGAAACAACTCAGAGAAAGGAATATTCTGTATTCAATGACCTACCCAGCTCAACTCCGAATTGCTTATGAGGGTTCCTCCATATTTTTTACAACCCCAGCAGAGGCCGTGGAATGGCTGCGGTCCCACACAGGAGCAAATGGAAAATAGCCCTGATTTGTTTGCCGCCGTCCCTATATGTGCATAGGAAGTGGAGCTCTCTCAATATTTGTAATGATAGGAGCTCTTTCTGCCAGCATCCGATATAACAACAATACCGGACACTGTGTTCAGTGAAGGTACCCTCTTTTTGGAATACGACAGGAGCATGGGTTTGTGCTCCTTCTTGAACTTTATCTTGTTCTTTCTTGTTTTAGTTTTGATAGTTAATGTTTATATTGATACTGCTGCCAAGACACCAATTAAGTTGCCTGTAAAATTTAACCTATGTGACAATGTACATCATATCTGGATAGGGGAACATGGGATCTGAAATTATATGTATGACCTGGAATGTGAGGGGTCTCAAATCTCGTCGAAAGAGAATTAAGTTTTTTTCCCAGATTGAGCATCATCATCCTCACATTGTAGCTTTGGTTGAAATACACCTGACCAGAGATTCGGCTTGCATGGTGCAGAAACCATGAGTGCAATGGTCCATACATGCATTTCACACTAGTTACTCTAGAGGGGTGTCCTTGTTAATACACAACGACATTAGATGGGGGGTCAAAGAGGCTCGGAGAGACCCTGAGGGATGCTTTATTTTTGTGCATTCATCGGTAAATCTGAAAGATTACTTCATAATGTGTATCTATAACCCACCCCCAGCTAATATGACAGTTCTTAAGAAGGCGGTAAGCTTTGCCCTAAATTATCCGGATGCACATGTTATGTGCATGGGAGATTTTAACCTGGTCATGGACAACGGTCTTGATAGACTCAAATTGAATGACGGAGCCTCAGGGGTGACCTCCTCTCCATCCCAGTTATCAATGTTCATGGAAGGCAATGGCTGGTTGGATCTGTGGAGGGTACGTCATCCTGATGTGAGAGAATATACTTGCCACTCGTCCACTGGACGCACTTTATCCCGTATAGACTATATATTTGGATCCAGTAACTTGGCAATGTGGATGGGGGATGTGGAACATGGTAACAGGGGTATTTCAGATCATAGTCCGATAATACTTAAACTCAGGTTTGGCCAATCAAATCATAATTTATTTTGGAAACTAAACCCATTCTGGCTGAAATTGATAGGCTCCAACGATAGAACTCTAGTCCAGTTGGATTGTTTCATTTCGTCTCAACCTGAACCCCAAAATGTTAACTTGTTCTGGGATGCTCTTAAAGCGTATTTAAGAGGATGTTTATCTTCTACAATATCTTATATTAAACGGGTGACATCAAAGGAGGATGATGAAATGGAAAAACAACTGAGGGATTCGGAAACAACTTATATAACTAATCAAACAAATGAAAATAGAATTGAGTGGTTGAACTCCTATAGGTTATATACCCAATGTATGGATACCAAATCTAGGCGTAAATTATTATTTACCCGCCAGTCATATTTTGAATTAGGGAACCAGTCCAGTAAACTACTGGCATTTATAGTACCCCAGCATAACACATCTAATACCATACTTCAAATTTGAAAACCAGATAGTAACTTCAACAGATGACATACTCCAATGTTTTCATGATTACTATAAAACACTATATAGCTACAAAGTTGGTTTCAACACCTTAAAATGTCGGAATATTTATCAGACATAAAGTTTCCCACGTTAAGCCCACTCAACAAGCCTTTCTGTACGCTGATTTTACTATAGAGGAGATAAATAGAGCTATAGTGGATATGGCTTCAGGGAAGGCACCTGGGCCAGATGGATTTCCTATAGAAATGTATAGGAAATATTGGGATATTTTGGCACCACTCCTTCTAAAAGTGTTTCAGAGGACCTGGGAGGAAGGTTCTTTACCAGACTCCTTTTATGAAGCAAATATAAAAATACTTAAGAAAGAAGGGAAAGATCCCCTTGAATGTGCGTCATACCACCCCATATCGTTGGTAAATGTGGATTACAAAATTTTCACTAAAATCCTGGCCACTAGACTAAACTCGGTGATACTTGAAATAATACACCCAGACCAGACTGGTTTTATGCCCGGGAAGAATACATCTATTAACATCAGGAGAGTTCAATCAGTAGTTCAGTACAGTCTCTGGTGCCAGATAATAAATGGGCGCTGGCCTCGCTGGATGCAGCTAAGGCCTTCGATTCCATTGAGTGGTCCTTTTTATCTGCATGTTTACAAAAATATGAATTCGGTCCTAAATTTCGGAAGTGGATTTGCGCAATATACAGTACAGACCAAAAGTTTGGACACACCTTCTCATTTAAAGATCTTTCTGTATTTTCATGACTATGAAA
Source organism: Phyllobates terribilis (assembly GCF_046119375.1). Classification (NCBI taxonomy): domain Eukaryota; kingdom Metazoa; phylum Chordata; class Amphibia; order Anura; family Dendrobatidae; genus Phyllobates; species Phyllobates terribilis. The sequence continues at coordinate 12,665,955 of NW_027362770.1, forward strand.
ATTGTACATTCACACCGAAGGCATCAAAACTATGAATTAACACATGTGGAATTATATACTTAACAAAAAAGTGTGAAACCACTGAAAATATGTCTTATATTCTAGGTTCTTCAAAGTAGCCATCTTTTGCTTTGATGACTGCTTTGCACATTCTTGGCATTCTCTTGATGAGCTTCAAGAGGTAGTCACTGGAAATGGTCTTCCAATAATCTTGATGGAGTTCCCAGAGATGCTTAGCACTTGTTAGCCCTTTTGCCTTCACTCTGCAGTCCAGTTCACCCCAAACCATCTCGATTGGGTTCAGGTCTGGTTACTGTGGAGGCCAGGTCATCTGGCGTAGCACCCCATCAGTCTCCTCCTTGGTCAAAGAGCCCTTACACAGCCTGGCGGTGTGTTTGGGATCATTGTCCTGTTGAAAACTAAATGATGGTCCAACTAAACGCAAACCGGATGGAATAGCATGCCACTGCAAGATGCTGTGGTAGCCATGCTGGTTCAGTATGCCTTCAATTTTGAATAAATCCCCAACAGTGTCACCAGCAAAGCACCCCCACACCATCACACCTCCTCCTCCATGCTTCACGGTGGGAGCAAGGCATGTAGAGTCCATCAGTTCACCTTTTCTGCGTCGCACAAAGACACGGTAGTTGGAACCAAAGATCTCAAATTTGGACTCATCAGACCAAAGCACAGATTTCCACTGGTCTAATGTCCATTGCTTGTGTTCTTTAGCCCAAACAAGTCTCTTCTTCTTGTTGCCTGTCCTTAGCAGTGGTTTTCTAGCAGCTATTTTACCATGAAGGCCTGCTGCACAAAGTCTCCTCTTAACAGTTGTTGAAGAGATGTGTCTGCTGCTAGAACTCTGTGTGGCATTGACCTGGTTTGTAATCTGAGCTGCTGTTAACCTGCGATTTCTGAGGCTGGTGACTCGGATAAACTTATCCTCAGAAGCAGAGGTGACTCTTGGTCTTCCTTTCCTGGGGCGGTCCTCATGTGAGCCTGTTTCTTTGTAGCGCTTGATGGTTTTTGCAACTGCACTTGGGGACACTTTCAAAGTTTTCCCAATTTTTCAGACTGACTAACCTTCATTTCTTAAAGTAATGATGACCACTCGTTTTTCTTTACTTAGCTGCTTTTTTCTTGCCATAATACAAATTCTAACAGTCTATTCAGTAGGACTATCAGCTGTGTATCCACCAGACTTCTGCACAACACAACTGATGGACCCAACCCCATTTATAAGGCAAGAAATCCCACTTAATAAACCTGACAGGGCACACCTGTGAAGTGAAAACCATTTCTGGTGACAACCTCTTGAAGCTCATCAAAAGAATGCCAAGAGTGTGCAAAGCAGTCATCAAAGCAAAAGGTGGCTACTTTGAAGAACCTAGAATATAAGACATATTTTCAGTTGTTTCACACTTTTTTGTTAAGTATATAATTCCACATGTGTTAATTCATAGTTTTGATGCCTTCAGTGTGAATGTACAATTTTAAAAGTCATGAAAATACAGAAAAATCTTTAAATGAGAAGGTGTGTCCAAACTTTTGGTCTGTACTGTATATGAAACCAAAAGCCTGAATAATTCTAAACAATTCTATATCGGGGTCGTTATCTTTGGCAAGAGGAACGCGTCAAGGATGTCCCCTGTCCCCTGCCCTCTTTGCTCTTGCAATCGAAGCACTAGCGATACGTATAAGATCCACTCCAGCCATTATGGCTATAACTATAGTAGACCGTTTAGACACTATTGGCTTATATGCTGACGACGTGGTGATATTTATGGATAAAGTAGAAGAAACATTACCACATGTGATTACCACTATAGACAAATTTAGTAAATATTCGGGATTTTACATAAACTGGGATAAATCCGCTTTAATGCCTCTTTCCCAGGGTCCAATGGATCACCTTGAAACGTTATCCTCACTGCCTATTGTATCTAATTTTAAATATCTAGGAATAAATATACCAAAACACTGCAGACTCGATTTACAATTAAATATTCTCCTGCTATTAGAACATGTCTAGCTTAAATTTGCCATCTGGAGTAAATTACCTTTATCTGTCTCAGGACGTATAAACCTGATTAAAATGATTCTACTTCCAAAGCTCAGTTATTCCCTCCAGCATAGTGCAGAGTTGATTCCTAAATCTTTCTTCTCAAACCTAAATTCATTAATTTCGTCCTTTATATGGGGGAAGACTAGACCCAAACTTAAATTGTTCACCTTACATAGATCTAAACAAATGGGAGGAGCGGCACTGCCGGATTTCTTTTTGTCTAATTTGGCTGGGCAAATCCAAGCTTTGAGTAAGTGGATGCCCTATAATTACCTACCTAATTCGGAGATCCATTTCGCCCATGCTGCAAAAGTCGATTGCCTGTTGGGTTTTTTAGAAACAGATAAACCTAATACCCCTGGATTATTACCCTTAGTCCGATTGGCACGATCAGTCTGGAGACAAATTAAAAAAGTGATTTGCTTTGTTGGCATCATAGCTGAAATGCCATTATGGAATAATACTTACTTCCCAGTGCTACTAAACCACCCGTCCACTCAATTCTGGATCTCACATAATGTTTCCTTAGTTCAAGAGTTATATGATCACGGTGTCCTAATGTCCTTTGAACAAGTACAAACTAAATACAGAATCCCTAGGACCCAATTTTTTCGCTACCTACAGCTCAGATCAGCAATTCAATCACACTTACGCAACATAAATACAACTCAAACAATATCGTCTTTCCCTTTAATAGGGATCCTTAAATCACAAGGTCCCCAAGGTCCTATTTCCACTTTATATACATACATGTTGTCCGTGAGTACTGATTCTACTTTATTAACAGTAAGAGAAAAATGGAAACTCCTCGTTCCTGATATCCAAGATGAAGATTGGGAGGAGATTCTTGAATCTCCAACCAAGGTGTCACCATCGGCTAATAATAAAATGACCCAATTATATATAGTACACCAATGATACCTGACCCCTTTACGGTTATTCAGAATGGGACGGTCTCAAACTTCAGAATGCTTAAGATGCCATACAATGGATGCGGATTTTATACATATGGTGTGGAGATGTCCAGTTATCCTATCTTTTTGGAACGAGGTAACCTCGTTGTTAACCTCCCTTATATCTACTCCTGTTCCTCTTAATCCATTAGTATGCTTATTTGGTGTGCTAGATGAAGAGATATGGGCATATCATGTTAAAATTTTCCTGCGGGAGACGCTTTTCTTAGCTAGGAAAATATTGGCCCTATGCTGGATGGGTAATTTACATCCATCTCTTAGAGCTTGGATTGAGCTGGTAAACTCAATTATACCTTACGAGCGGACAATGTACCAGAATAGCGGCTGCGTGGGGAAATTCAATAAGATTTAGGATATGTGGAACCCATCTCACCTTACTATATCAACACGTTGATAATGGTCCGGTACCATTATCATACCTGTAGTAAAGAATGCATTGACTCACACTTGATAGTACCATAATTTTATGAACAATGTCGAAATCGCTCTTGGCAGCAGGGTAGTCTAAGTTTTTTCATTCTTTAAGAATATGATAGTTATGTTGGATGTATTTGTATCATTCTGAGTTATGTTTAACCAAACATATATAAATCTGAATAATGAGTCTTTTAATTACTCAATTGTTCCATAAGCCTCGCAAAAGAATATGGACTTGTGGAATTGAAGTTTATACAAATAACTCATTATACAAACTTGCTGGTTTTTTTTTCTTATAATTATTATGATGAGTGTGTATACGTTATATTGGTTATATACAAAACGTGTACGTTTTTGATATTTTTATTATTATTATCGCTGTTTAATAAACAAATTTTTTTAAAAAAATCTCAGTTAAATGGCTGTCTCTGAGACATGGTCAAACCCTGACAATTCCTGTTGCATCAGAGCAATGCAGTCATGAGGTGTATGTATGTCTATCTCCTCTTCTATGAGAGAAATATGTCACTTTCTGCATTCCCCCCCCCCTTTTGAATCCATTGACAAGAAGTGCAACTCAATTCAAAACTAAACATCACTTGATTTCTACATTTGGGACTTGAGAAGGGGCACATTGAAGTCGAAGTTGCCAAGCCATTGAAATGTGCGTAGGTTGTAGCTGACTGAGAATACCATAAATATTGTGTAAAGTATATCTTTATAAGTAAGCACTATTTCTGAGGTTTTTTTCAAGCATGGGCCATAGAAATGTGGACACCTGGCGATGGGGTCCAGTCTAGTGGGATAATAAGCCACAGGTCTCTGCTGTATTGTAACCTTCCTTTCCTCTGTGAGATGTTTGGTGCCTTGTGATAGGCAGTGTCCTAAGAAGGCTACTGTTGTAGCTGTTCTTGTTCTGACCCAATGTCAGATTACGGGATCAACAGAGAGGCCAAATTAAGAGACTAGGCCCTAACATTACAAGCGCTTAGAGAAAGGAATGCACACACGATCTGTTGGCAAATCAATTGTGTTTATTTCAGGGCTGTGAAGTGTGAGTCGTGGAGTCAGTCGGTGCCCATTTTGGTGGAGTCGGAGTTGGAGTCGGTATAAAATGGACCGACTCCTAAAATATACAATAAATTGGGTACAATAGTTCGATGCAGTTTGTGGGGAATATTTTTTCATAAGAATTTGGGAAAGTTATGAAATGTCCTATAAATGTCTGTCCTATTCCTGATCTAAGGGTCTAGACTTTTAGCTGAGATGAATCTGTGCTACAGTAAATTTATCACTTAAACATGAGCCATGTATGAGGGAGTTGGAGTTGGAGTCGTTGTCGGTGTCATGGAAATTGAGGAGTCGGAGTCAAAGGTTTGGCTTACTGACTCCAGAGCCCTGATTTATTTTTCTGTAAGTAGTTTTTATTCTATCATTTACAGAAAAATGTAGTTCCCATTGGAAATTTCTACTTGCCACCCCCTTCCGATGAACATGTTATGAGATCTTTACCTTCCAGTGTCTTTTTCTTAATTAACTACCCATAACACACAGTTTCTCAAAACATTATATGAGACAGGAAAATATTAGACCAAAAATTAGACCTTAAAGAAGTTATCCACTACCCTAACTAATTTCATTTTTAATTCATTAATCTTGCTATTATGTGCCAGTAAATGCATCCATACTCGTATTATAGTAATACATACCCTTATCGTTCAGATAGCATCACTTAGTGTCCGCCAGCTGCAGTACTGATGTCTACATCAATCACTTCCTGTCCCCAGGCTTACCGTATTCTAAGACTACAAGTTCCATTATGCATTGCAGTGGCCTGTGAGCCAGCACTTATCACGCCCTCTCCATTCTCCACCCAAACTCCTCACTCTTCAGGAACCATACTTGGGCAAGATGTAATTCAATCCAAAATGTCTACACCCAGCACCAGGACAGTGGCAACTTCCTTTCATTTTGTACAATTCCTGTGCTGGAAAAGGGAAGTATCAGACAAAACAGTGGAGGAAGAAGAATTCCCTTAACAATCCAGTAATATGTGATCCCTGCTGAGATGCACTCATAGAAGCTATACATCTAATACAACTATATTATGAAGGTATTGCTTTGAAGAGCTACAATGTATAATGGAGGGTGAAAAAGTAGTGGAAATCCCTTTTAATAAGTAAAAATAATGAGACTACGAGACTTGTTAATGTTACGCAAAATATAGAACTTAGAAAAATATTAACCCTTCTATATCACTACTTTCTGCTGACACATCTGTAGTTTGTTCTTGCATCCATGTTCTGCTAGGAAACACAAAAGGAAGATAGACAACTCCTGGCATGTGATTTGTTTAGGGCAGTAAAGCAAAAATTCATTCACATACTACAAACTGTAGCAACACAACCTATGGATAGTTACATAGTTACATAGTTTATAAGGCCGAAAAAAGACAAGCGTCCATCCAGTTCAGCCTATTTCTTGTGCACTGCAGCTATTCCGCAGCGTTGATCCAGGGGAACGCAAAAAAAAAAACATGCGGTATAGGCCAATTGACATCATTGAGGAAAAAATTCACTTCCCGACACCAATCTGGATTAATTAACTATCACTAAGCATAAGATGTAATTTTATTGTTCTCAAGAAAGGCGTCCAGGCCTCTCTTGAACTCATTAAGTGAGTTGGACATCACCACTTCCTCTCCCAGAGAGTTCCAGAGTCTCACGGCTCTGACCGTAAAGAATCCCCTTCTATGCTGGTGCAGGAACCTCCTTTCCTCCAGACGCATAGTGTGCCCCCTCGTCTTTGTCACCATCCTTGGTATAAACAGGTCATGGGAGAGATCTCTGTACTGCCCCCTGATGTATTTATACATGTTTATGAGGTCTCCCCTAAAAAATGTCTCGAGGATTAGAACTCATGAACTCCTGTTTACTAGACAGTCACATTAACCAATTAAGCCACTAGAACATGATATGGAGGATATGGAGGAGTCCATTTTTGCAAACCTGATGATATGGCAGCATTAAACATTATCAGAGAATTTTGGGCACCTAGTAAGAACACTGTTAATACTGTTTTATTTCCATGGGTGAAAGCAAATAAATACTGGCAGTCTCGGTGCAGAGGCACAGAATAGAGTGTGTATTCCAAGTAAGTCACTGTACCAGGCGATACTCACTGTCTCCTAACTTTTGGTTGACCCACAGATTTCATATCTCCAGCCACTATAGCCTGTAGTCAGAGTCCACACTCCTCCATATGACAGATAAAACAATAGAAGCCCAGGTATCCAGTAGCAATAGTCCTTAAGAAAATTAATCAAATCCAGTCGATGTATCCCACAACTGTAGCATGTTTATCCAGCCATCAGCTCCAGGGCCTCAGCCTAAATACTATCCCTTCGGAGTCATTCCCACTGCTCACTGACTAAACATGTGACTTATACCTTCCTCCCTGGGATCAGCCCCCTGAGTGGGCAGCAGTGTTCACTCCCTCCCCCGAAAGCTAAGTGTGCATTAGTGGATGTATTTTTTCTCAGGCCGAACCCATCATCTGAGACTGCATGTGAGACTCCCTGTGGTGATGGCTCTTCTAGGTCTTAGTAGACCATCCACACAATTGAACTAGTGGCTGTTAGAACAATGGCTGGAGGCTCCTTAGATGCTAATGAGATTACTGAAATGCTGGACACTTTACAAGTGAAATTAATGCACATAAACTGACGAGCAAGCAGAACATTAATAAAACACAGCAAGCAAATCTCTAATAAAACACAACAATAAGATCAACGGAACTGGTGTTCCGTGCTGGAAAAAGTTCAATAGACTTTAGTAAGTGCCAGCTCCTCACATTCACCATAAAATGTTTTGACGATTTCCCAAAGGAAAACATTATTTGCATTCATAACAGACTTCACTGTCCCAGTATCTATTAAGAAATTTAAATTTCTGTCCAGAGTTTATTTATTCACTGGTGCAGGACCAGTAAAATTAAAAAAATATTGCTAACTATTTTGTTCCAACATCCTAAGGTGAGGAAATATAATTCACAGTAATCTGTTACATGAGTGGGGCTGCTACTTTTCTCTCCCCCTTGCTCTCTCCCTTTGTTCTTCGAGTTTCAATCAACTACTGCTTTACCTAGTTGAAAAAGTTCTTTTAAACCTTTCCCTCTCCAAGGCACATGTTCACAAGTCCCTTCCTAATGGGTTCCTTTATTTCATTCACAAAAGCAGTTCGCAGCATGAATATCTCTGATCCATTCAGATCATCTACAAATAGGCAAAATATATCCTATTATTGCAACTTTCTCCTGAAGTATGTAATTTAAAGTTTTTGGATTGTTCCCTCTGTTTTGTCAGAACCCAACATTATATTACCCGGGTGTACTCACTTTCTGTTATGGGTCGACCATGACAGCACGAGAGAGGGGATCCGCTCACCAAGGACAGGAAACCTACAGGCTTAAAAGAGACGGCCCTCTCTCCAACCTCAGTTTTGGTTTCCTGTCCTTGATGGGCAAACCTCTGACAGGCTTACCTTTTGAAGATGTCGACTGGATTGAGCAGGGGATGCAAGCTGTCGAGCGGCGCCCCTGCCTTGGGTCAGCAGCTCTATCATTGCTCGGCGCATCTAAGAAAGAGCAGCTGTGGAGCGGCTCCCCTGCCTGGGGTTGGCAGCCCCAGCATTGCTTGGAACAGCGCCGGATGATGGGCGGGAGCAGTGCCCCTGTATTGGGTTGCGGCTTCAGCGCCGTATGATGGAACGGCTTCCAGGCCTTCCTGTAGTGTGGCCGCGCGCTTCTGGACTCTGTATGTAGCCGGGGCCACAGCATGATGACGCTGCTGTGCACTTCTGGTGGTCACTTGACTGGACCAGGAAGATCCGGTCACGTGGGTTCAGACGCCTGGGGAACGCTGACTCTAACCCCTATGGCCAGCAGGTGGCGTGCCCAGAGGGCAGTTGCACCTGGCATTAAAGAGAGGTGTAAAAAATCATACTTTCTCACCCAGAAGTTATTTTAATATAAAAAAATGTAAAAAATTGGAACAGGTGCAGCTATATAAGCATTTATGCATCGTTGCTCCAGGCTTCCCAGCTACTTCTGTCCCTGTCATATAATGGAGACAGAAAGTGAGCAGCAGCAGCAACTTCAGCAGCCGCCACCTTCACTATCTCAGCGGCTGCTTGGGGAGCCCCAGGAGACACGACACCCTCAAGTTATTGATAACACCTGGACCTCAGGAAGGCGAGGATCTGCAACCAGGTCCAACCACTGTAGCTCTAGCAGGATGGATGAATCTGCAGCCTCCAGGGATGATCCCCAGGCTGAGAAAGGTCCTTCCTACAAACCTGTACCAGCCCTTTGATCTGTCTGGTTAAGTGATCTTCGAGAAAGTTCATTTAGTAATAGTGTCCATTCTTCTTGTCTATTCTTACTAGTGGAAGAAGTGTACCACCAAAACCAAGCACAAGAAATGTGCATTATGTAAGGCTGTATTGGCGGACTTCTATCCCAAAAGCCTGTGCCAATCCTGTATTAACCAGACTTTGGCAGACGAGACCCCTAGTTTCGCCTCAGGGTTAAAAACCCTAGTCAAATTAGAGATCAGCAAGGTCCTCTCTAAAAAAGTAAAGATAGGGGAGGATAGAGATTGTGAGGTCTCCCCAGCCTCTGATGTCTCCCTCTCATCGGCCTATGAGGTAGACTCTGATGATTCATCGTCTTCCTCCTCTTCGACCTGAAACAGTGGTGCAAGGCAACATTGTTTCCCGCTAAATAAAATTGATGGTCTGGTTAAAGCAGTTCGCTTAACTATGGGCATTACGCATACAAGACCAGAGAAATCGGTCCAGGATGTTGTGTTCAAGGGACTGGGACAAAGGAAAAGAAGGTGTTTTCCGGTTAATTATAAACTTCAGCAGGCGATTCCTCGTGGGAGATTCATCTTGACCCCGATCCGTTTCTCACTGTTAGAGCCCTACAAAAGGAGGTGCTGGACTTAGTGAATAAGGCGGTCCTGATGGAAGTCCCAGCGTCCGAAAGAGGGTTAGGGTTCTACTTGCCCCTCTTCCTGGTTCCTAAGCTGGACGGCTCCTTCAGATGTATCATTAACTTAAAAGCCCTTCTTGATAATTCCTACCTTTAAGATGGAATCTGTTAGTTCAACAATAAAATTACTGTTTTCCAGCTGTTACATGGTAGTATTAGATTTGAAAGACTCCTATTACCATGTACGTATCCATGAGGAACACCAGAAATACCTTAGTGTGGCCTTGGTAATGGATGGGGAAATTAAGCATTTCCAGTATAGGGCCCTGCCATTTGGTCTGGCCATAGCTCCCCTGGTATTTACTAAAGTTATAGCGGAGGTCATGGCTCATGTCAGGGAACGTGATATTTTAATTATCCCTTATCTGGATGATTTTTTGGTGGTTGTAAATTCTGCCTTCCAATGAAATAAACACCTAAAAGAGGTGATCACCATCTTAGAGAGTCTGGGCTGGGTGCTAAATTTTCAAAAATCCAGGTTAGTATCCTCAAAAGTTCAGCAGTTTTTAGGGATTACACTTGATTCAGAATCTCAAGAATGTTACCTCCTGGAAGTTAAAAATCAAAAAACAAGGAACCAGATGAAGAAAGCCATAATAAATCTGGTCATGTTCCGTAGAGCAGCAATGTCCCTGTTAGGTACCCTGACATCATGTTTCCCAGGGGTTCTGTGGGCAGAATACCACTCCAGGGTTCTACAGTGGGATGTTCTATATAATAAAGTTTCGCTTAAGGGACACCTAGAAGGAAAGTTGTCCTTGTCACCCCGGTCAGTAAAGTCCTTACAGTAGTGGGAGGATGAGGCGAACCTACCTCGTGGGGTTCCCTGGGTACTTAGAACCACTAGAACAATTGCCACCGATGCAAGTCCCAGTGGGTGGGGAGCCCATCTAGGGGATATGGTAGCCCAGGGGACCTGGTCAGATAGCGAAAAGGGTCTCTCCTCCAATGCAAAAGAACTGCTGGTGGTAGGCAAGGTGGTTAATAATCTCTTAGTTTTCCTCCAGGGTCAGAATATGAAGATCCTTTCGGATAATAGAGTTGCGGTTGCATAGTCAAACCACCAGGAGGGTACACGGTCAAGGTCACTGATGAGAGTGACAGATCATCTCTTTCAGATCACGGAAAGTCATCTCCTTTCCTTGATGGCCCTCCATATAAGGGGAAAAGTAAATACAAGAGCAAACTACTTAAGCCGCTATCCTCTGAGGCAGGGGGAATGGGAACTAAAACAAGAAGTTTTCTCCCAAATAGTCCGAAGATGGGGGCCTCCGGTGGTAGACCTGTTTGCCACAACACTAAATCGGAAGACAAGGCTCTTCTGTTCCTTAAATCCCAGGGAAAATTCCCTGGCAGTGGACGCTCTCCTGAATCCTTGGGATTTCAGCCTGGCCTATGCTTTTCCCTCATTGGCTCTTCTTCCCATGGTCATAAGAAAGATCAAGGAGGACAAGGTGAGGGTTCTGCTGGTCGCACCCTTTTGGCCCAGGAGACCTAGTTCTCATGCCTGAGGAGCATGTCAATCTCGGATACTTGGGTCCTGCCCGAGATTCCCGATCTCATCTTCCAACGTCCAATAGTCCATCCTCAAGCAACTGGCCTCCACTTGGTGGTGTGGAACTTGAAAGGTCACTGCTAAGTCAAAAAGGGTTTTCTCAAGGTCTAGTAGCTACCCTAAAGCATAGTAGAAAACCTGTTGCGACTCGAATTTATGCCAGAACTTGGAAGAAGTTTTTATTTTTTTCTGGATCTTGAGTTGATGAGGGGGCGCCAATAGGAAAGATTTTGAAGTTTTTACAAAAGGGTCTTGAACTATCCACCAGCACCCTAAAAGTTCAGGTTTCTGCCTTAGGCACCCTATATAGCTGTGATCTGGCGGGTAACTATTGGGTTTCTCGGCTCATTAAGGCAGCATTTAGATCTAGACCCCTCATTAGAAACACCTTGGTTCCCTGGGATCTAAATTTGGTTCTTAAGGACTTGACTAGCTCGCATTTTGAGGCAATAGAATCAACAACCCTTAAATCCCTCTCCCTTAAGACAGCACTGCTAATAGCTTTAACTTTGGCCAGAAGGACATTCAGGCCCTGTCTACGGCCTTGCCATTTACTCAAATCCTGGATGATAGAGTGATTTTTTGACCTGATCCTGCCTATCTCCCTAAGGTAGCTACTCATTTTCCAGACTTCAGGAAGTAGTCCTACCCTCCTTCAGTCCTAATCCGAGTAACCAGAAAGAAGCAGCGTTACATACATTAGGCGTGAGGAGATTTGTGGTTCGGTACCTTTTGGTTACCAAAGACTTCAGAAAAGATAGATTATTATTTATATCCTACCAAGGGGCTAGGAAAGGGTTTAAAGTCACAAAGTCCACCATAGCTAGATGGATTAGGGAGGCTATTTCTCTAGCAGCGAGGAAGTGCCAGAATGGTTGAAGGCTCACTCCACCTGGGCTGTGGCTACCTCCTGGGCAGAGAAGACGGGTGTCTCGGTAGAAGACATATGTAAGGCTGCCACCTGGTCCTCTCCTACTTTCTATAGACACTATAGACTAGATATGGGTGTTTCGGCTGACCTCACATTTGGGAGAAGCATGCTCCAGGCTGTGGTCCCTCCCTAGACTACCTCATCTCTGTAATTCTCTCGTGGTGCTCTCATGGTCAACCGATAAAGTCTTTAGTTACTTACCGGCAACGGGATTTTTCGGAACCATGACAGCATCCTTATATTCCCTCCATTCACTTTGTGGGAGCACTCCCTGTTTATTAATTATAATCTCACGCTTAATAGGTGTCATGTGGTATGATAATTTTTTGTGATTGTTTGCTGTGTTTATTAACCTGGCGGTCGTCTCAATGCTCTGTAATCTAAATTGAGGTGGGAGAGAGGGCCGCCCCTTTTAAACCTGTAGGTTTCCTGTCCTTGGTGGGCGGATCCCGTCTCTCATGGTGCTGTCATGGTTTCCGAAAAATCCCGTTACCGGTAAGTAACTAAAGACTTTCTCTTGCATTTGTATCCCTCATTCTTGTTGATTTATTGTGATATTGTCCTTATATATTTTTTAATATTTTGTAATAAAGATATTTTTTAGCCTTTTGCAAAGAAGCCTCATATCTTTAACTGTTCTTGTTAGCTTTATGCTTCTTTTGGCAGTACTGGTTGTGGATTGAGGAATTTTTGGTGTAGTCCTTCTGGTACAGGAGATCTTTGGCATTATACGCACCTTCTTGAGCTGTCTCTCTAGGACCCAGCAGCTACCTTCCTCTGGCTAATTAACACCATGATCTGGGTGTATAAATACCAGCCGTGTGCCAGAGGGAGGTGCTGGCGATTTTCGCATGATCCTTGTGAAGGCTTGAGCAAGAGTAGGACTCCTTCCTCTCTGGTGCTAGAAGACATGTGCGCATTTGTCTGGAGTCATCTAAAGCTAAGTGTTTTTCCCTTGTTTGCCCCCCCCCCCCCCCTTGTTGTTTGTAGTGGTCAGTGGGGATCGACTGGCGCTCATCCCCTCCCTTCGGTAGCCAGGACCAAAGGCCAGGAAAAAGATAGGGCGAGATACGCTTGCGGTGATTGGTGAAGAACCAATATTGGGACGTTAGTGGAGACAGGGTGATATTAGATCTACTGAGGAGGTCTCTACTCCCCCCTTTCCCTGGGCTCCCTTTCCCTCTTCCCTTTGTGTTGCACTAAGTCTTTCCTACACCTTGCGTGACATACTATATGCATTTATAGGAACATTCAGGACACGGTGGAGAGAGAGGGCTTAGATCTGGGTGCCCCACAATTTAAGCAACTAAGTTCTGTATATATCCACCCTCTCGGTCCGTCAACAAGAGAAGGTATTGATGATTCTGTCCGTTCAGTCCATTGTCAAAAACATTCATGCAACACGTGGTTTCTCCACACCTCCCCCCTAACAATCACTTCCTCTGTCACATTCTGTCACTGCTTAGCATCAGACTATTGTCTTGTAACCAACCACGCTGCTCTTATTAACAGCCATCCCTTGAACACATACTGACCAAACCCACTTCCCCTCGGGGAATTTCCAGCCTTTCAACATCCTTTTTGCAACTTGTAATGCAATCCTTGCCTTTACATTACCTGAAAACTCTCCTTGCTGTCTTTCTTTTAAGTTTTCTTTCTCTATTTACTTTTGCCTTCAGGCAAAATCCCTTAATGCAGTATCAGTGCCTGCACACTTTATGTAGGTTGGCACCAAATACACTTTAAACACTACAAAAAAAACATAAACTGACTACAAGATACTCCTCCAGTTGAGTTGAGTTGATCCATCCCAAAGGCCAAACAATACACATCAATACTAGCAATCCTCCAAATGTGAGTACTATTGTGTGTCACACTAATACACTGATACCATCACATGCACACAGTTCAAAGCTTCATAGGTATCTCTCCAGTTCTTGGGCCAGACTAATGCAAAATAACTCACCCAGAATGCAGGTAGACAAACTCACAGAAAAAGTAAAGCACAAATATGCTTCTTTCCTTATGCTGCAGCCTTTTTAGCACAGCCTTGTTTGGTGTACTCAGGATTTCTGCTTTATATTACCACATGCAAGCTACTTAGACGAAGGAAAAGTTCCCTCCAAAATATGTAGCCAATAGGAGGCGTGTATAGAAATGTGAAACTTATCCGCCCAGCACTGTTATGACACATTAGTTTAAAAACAAGATGGACACCACACACACAAAGTATAATCTGTTCTCTAACACAGGCCAAGTTACATGTTAACATAGGACCCCTTATTTGATATCACCTTCACAAGTCTTGCTTCAATTGAACTTGTGAGTTTTTGGATGGTTTCTGATTGAATTTCTTTGCAGGATGTCATAATAGCCTCCCAGAGCTGCTGTTTTAATGTGAACTGTCTCCCATCCTCATAGATCTTTTACCTGAGGATTCTCCAAAAGTTTTCAATACGGTTGATGTCAGGGGAGGATGCTGGCCACACCATAAGGCTTATGTTCACACACGTTGTGTTTTTAGCGCATTTTGCTGCTGATTTTTATGCAAGTTTTCAGCTGCGTTTTGCAGTACCAGCACAGTCTATGAGAAACCAGAATTCTCTGTTCACACATGTTGCTTTTTGTTTGCTACGTATTTTCTGCCTTGCTTGCTTATTGGGAAAATAGAGCATGTCACTTCTTTCAGCATTTTTCCAGCGTTTTTTCACCCATAGGAATTAATGGGTGGTGAAAAAAATGCTGCAAATACCCACCAAAAATGCAGCAAAAAACGCACATGTGTTTTTGCTGTGTATTTTCAGCGTTTTTGATGGCAAAATAGAATGGGATTTTTTTTCCACAGAACTTTATGCACATGCCTAAGTAAAGGCAGAAGAACGGTGAAAAAAACGCAGCAAAAAACACAGGAAAACCTGCTTTTTTTTACGCAGCTGTTTTCTTGACATAGAAAAGTTGTCAGCAGATTTTCAACAGATTTAGCTGCAGAAAAAAACACAAGGTGTGTGAACATAGCCTAAGTGTCTCTCTTTTTATGCACATTGTGCATTGTCATGCATGAAGATGATTTTGCTATGAATGGCACAGTTGTTATTTTTGCACAATGGAAAAAAGTGGCCAGTGAGAAACTCAGTTTTCTTTGCCAGCTTCATTTTCACACCTTCAGGGACCCTCAATGGGCCTATTAGACTGTCTCTGATTCTGCACCTCTTTCTTCATGTGTTCAGTACTTTTTCCGTGTCATTTCTCATTATTAAACATAACTTAATTTATGGACATCTATGGTTTGATTTCATTACTCTTGTGGATTGGATGGATTGTTACTGACATATGATGAGAATTTTATGTCAGTAGCACCTTTAAAAATATATTTACTTGGAAAATTGGTGACGTGTTCGATACTTATTTCACCTACTGTATGTGTGTGTGCGTGCGTATATATAGAGGGAAAAAGATCCAGCTTCGGCAATATAAAATCATGAAGTCTTAATTTGATCCACAGAACGCGTTTCAAACACCTGGAAAAAGCTATAGTGGTTCCATTTACCTGACACCTCCTCCACTCCAAGGCGATCATAGAGCAGAGCAAGTTGGTAATGGAGCCTGGAATTTAGGTCTTCTCTCTTAAAGTGAATGTGTCACCCCCCTGGGCGATATCAGACCTCTAGTATGAGCATATAGGTGATAGAGAAGTAAATCTATGCTTACCTGTATGGCCCATAGCAGAGGTCGGATTGCAGAGAAATCTGGTTTTATAAAGTCTGTTTTCCAGAGGCTTTGCATCCGGGGCCGCCAAGCAAACCCTTCCTATCTGCTTACTATTCCTCTAAATCGCCACCTCTGTGCTAAATTACCATATCCCCCCCTCCCCTGCACGTCACAGGACCCTGTGATGTGCCCTGCTCTGCCTCCCGCGCATGCGCAAAGCGTCGCTTACATGGAGCGCGCTTTGTTTCCCGGTGGCCCCGTTTGGCTGCGTAAGGCAAAGGTAGCTGTCAGCAGCAGATATTAATGATTTGCTTTCCCAAGTGCATACAACATGGTAGAATATTCCTCAAACAACCATTAAAAACCTCATTGATAGCATGCCCAGGCATGTAAGTGCATATATTTCTGCTCCTTGCGCTCATACTCGATATTGAATAGATCGAGATGTATTGAAAGTTTTGCTTCCTTTTTGTCATCATTTGCATATCATTAAATACCTATCTTTGCTGGAACGGCACCGACACTGGAGGTGAGTACCATATTTTTCAGGATATAAGACGTACTTTTTTCCCTCCATATTTGGTACGATAATAGGGGTACGTCTTATAATTTGAAGTTAGTTGTCGGCATCTGTGAGCAGAGTCCATTTTCCCATTCAGTTCACTGCAGTACTTCAGGAAAATGGTCACTGGAGCCGGCGCACGCTCAGATTGAGATCTTGGAAGGCGAGATCTGGGGACTTGGCTCACCGGCTCCGACATCTAATGAGCGCCCAGGCACTGCCGCAACGCCCCCACTCCTACCACTGCTGGCCCCTTGAAGCAGCGACCCTGCCTCCTGTGACCTCGCTCCACTGCCGCCCTCCGATAAGCTACCGGTAAAACGGATTATAAGCCACACCACCACTTTATTTAAAAATTTTTTTTTCCTATTTTACATCCCAAAATTTGGGGTGCATCTTATAGTCCGGTGCATCTTACAATCCTCAAAATACAGTATTTGGTGTTTTTACTCCACGTGAGGGAATATTGTAATTGAGAAGGGGTCGTTCAAGTAGTACACAACCCTTTTAGAGGGTGTATATAACTTTTTGATTCCTGATGTAGTAATAGAGTTCTGTTGTGGCTGCAGCCATCTCTCCATCTCTGATTTAGCAAAAAAATGCTCTTTTTGTGTAGATCCTAATGTTAAATAGACTATTGTAAAACAAAAATTGAGTAACTACTATGAATAAAAGGAGGACTAGTGCACCAGAGCAATGGGCATCCCTCCTTACATTCATATACCAATGTTCAGTACCTTGGAAAATAATGGTTTTGTCCCCACTAGCTTGAAATCCAGTAATGGAGAGATCCATTCTAACCTTCTGCCATCTTACACTATACAATTTCCTGTTTTTGTGTTATATTTAATACAGTTGCAAAGCTAAAATTCTTCTAGTTTATGTTAAGAAAATATTTGCTTGTAACACTTAATTTGCCACATGATACAGAATACAAGCCAAGCCATCTCTAGAGTAGAAGGTGATGGTTGTAAATAGGTGGCGATATTGACTATAATGTGTGATTGGGTGTGCAAATGCAATCAAAAGATTTAGATGGATTGAGAACATTTTACAATACCCACAGTAAGTACCCGACACATGCAGTGGTGGCCAAAAGTATTGGCACCCCTGCAATTCTGTCAGATAATACTCAGTTTCTTCCTGAAAATGATTGCAATCACAAATTCTTTGGTATTATTCTCTTCATTTAATTTGTCTTCAATGAAAAAACACAAAAAGAATTGTCCTAAAGCCAAATTGGATATAATTCCACACCAAACCTAAAAAAGGGGGTGGACAAAAGTATTGGCACTGTTTGAAAAATCATGTGATGCTTCTCTAATTTGTGTAATTAACAGCACCTGTAACTTACCTGTGGCACCTAACAGGTGTTGGCAATAACTAAATCACACTTGCAGCCAGTTAACATGGATTAAAGTTGACTCAACCTCTGTCCTGTGTCCTTGTGTGTACCACATTGAGCATGGAGAAAAGAAAGAAGACCAAAGAACTGTCTGAGGACTTGAGAAACCAAATTGTGAGGAAGCATGAGCAATCTCAAGGCTACAAGTCCATCTTCAAAGACCTGAATGTTCCTGTGTCTTCCGTGCGCAGTGTCATCAAGAAGTTTAAAGCCCATGGCACTGTGACTAACCTCCCTAGATGTGGACGGAAAAGAAAAATTGACGAGAGATTTCAACGCAAGATTGTGCAGATGGTGGATAAAGAACCTCGACTAACATCCAAACAAGTTCAAGCTGCCCTGCAGTCCGGGGGTACAACAGTGTCAACCCGTACTATCCGTCGGCGTCTGAATGAAAAGGGCCTGTATGGTAGGATACCCAGGAAGACCCCACTTCTTACCCCGAGACATAAAAAAGCCAGGCTGGAGTTTGCCAAAACTTACCTGAGAAAGCCTAAAACGTTTTGGAAGAATGTTCTCTGGTCAGATGAGGCAAAAGTAGAGCTTTTTGGGAAAAAGCTTCAACATAGAGTGTACAGGAAAAAAAAGAGGCATTCAAAGAAAAGAACACGGTCCCTACAGTCAAACATGGCGGAGGTTCCCTGATGTTTTGGGGTTGCTTTGCTGCCTCAGGCACTGGACTGCTTGACCGTGTGCATGGCATTATGAAGTCTGAAGACTACCAACAAATTTTGCAGCATAATGTAGGGCCCCGTGTGAGAAAGCTGGGTCTCCCTCAGAGGTCATGGGTCTTCCAGCAGGACAATGACCCAAAACACACTTCCAAAAGCACTATAAAATGGTTTGAGAGAAAGCACTGGAGACTTCTAAGGTGGCCAGCAATAAGTCCAGACCTGAATCCCATAGAACACCTGTGGAGAGATCTCAAAATGGCAGTTTGGAGAAGGCACCCTTCAAATATCAGGGACCTGGAGCAGTTTGCCAAAGAAGAATGGTCTACAATTCCAGCAGAGCATTGTAAGAAACTCATTGATGGTTACCAGAAGCGGTTGTTTGCAGTTATTTTGGCTAAAGGTTGTGCAACCAAGTATTAGGCTGAGGGTGCCAATACTTTTGTCTGGCCCATTTTTGGAGTTTTGTATGAAATGATCAATGATTTGATTTTTGCTTCATTCTCTTTTGTGTTTTTTCCTTGCAAGCAAATTAAATGAAGATAATAATACCAAAGAATTTGTGATTGCAATCATTTTCAGGAAGAAACTGAGTATTATCTGACAGAATTGCAGGGGTGCCAATACTTTTGGCCACCACTGTAACATTGAGCTTGGTCAGGGTAGCATCAGCAGAGAGATTAGGAGAAGGTATCTGCACAAGCATTATGAAGTTTTTAAAGAGAGTCTGCCACCAGATTTTTGTATGCAATCTGAGAGCAGCATGATGTAGAGACAGAGGCCCTGATTTCTGCTATGCTGTTATATTGATAAAATCATTGTTTTCTCAGCTGCAGATATAGCAGTTCTCTGATTGCGGAGCTTTGTACAACCCAACTCACACCACTGGCTGCTTTCTGTGTATGCTATACATTGAAAAAAGATTGAAAAGCGCAACATGGTCTTATCCAACTAATATAGTGGGCCATCAATAATAGGGTGCCCTTCTGACAGGATTGTGTGTAACACAACCATTAATATTGCACGATTGTCAGCTACTGCTTAATCCACAGGTGTTTGTGAATTATACCATAAAAACAGGGGATGTGGATTTCATATGCGCTGCTGATTCCAAAAAGTATTCGAAGACAGAATAAGAACAATAGTGGTTTATTGTCAATGCGTTTCACAGTCAAACTGACTCCTTCCACAGGACAACCACATTTGAAGTGGCAAAGTAACATACATGTGGGTAAATACATAAAAAAGTCAAATAACGGCATCAAAGCAAAGAGATGGGGATAAAGGATCGCATGTGGTATATGTCTGCATCAACATATAACAAAACATATAAAAAATAAACAAAATCCATTAATCATCCTTACTTTTGTTATTACAAATGAATAGTTGGAAAAAATTGTCAAAGAAAAAAATAAAATAAAAGAAATGTATGTGTCAGCGAAAAAAAGAATAAATAAAATGGTGGGGGTCGAACCCATTACTTCTTGTGGTGTGTCATATCCTTTAACTCCTTTCTGACGCAGGGTGTAATAATACGTACCTGCGCCCTTGGCGCATCGGGTGCTCGAGTATGCACAGAGTATTGCGGGTGCTTGAATGACATGCTCGAGTTTCTGCCCCATATGTTTTGCATCTGTTATATAGCCAAAAGAAACATGCGGGAATTGCCTGCCATGCAGGAGCGATCCCACATGTTTTTTTTTGGGTGTCTAACAACCGTGAAACATGCGGGGTGGGGACTCAAGCATGTCACTCGAGCACCCGCAATACTTGGTGCATACCCCAGTACCCGATGCAAACTCAAGTGGCAAGTACTTGCTCTCAAGACTAACGACAACATGTTCAATATGATGTCCTAATGTTATGTGTCTTACACCTGGGTTCAAAATGTTCTCTATACCCCTTGATAAAATCCTTGAGGGGTGTAGTTTCCAAAATGGGGTCACTTGTGGGGGGTTTCTACTGTTTAGGCACATCAGGGGCTCTCCAAACCCAACATTGCGTCCGCTCTCGATTCCAGCCAATTTTGCGTTCAGAAAGTCACACAGTGCTACTTCCCACCCTGCCGTGTGCCCAAACAGTGTATTTTCCCCACATAAGGGGAATCTTTATACTCAGGAAAAATTGCACAACAGTTTTTGATGGTCCATTTTCTCCTCTTACTTTTGTGAAAATAAAAAATTTGGGGCTAAAAGATAATTTTTGTGGAAAAAGTTAGATTTTTTTATTTTCACGGCTCTGTTATAAACTTCTGTGAAGCACCTGGGGGTTCAAAGTGCTCACCACACGTCTAGATAAGTTCCTTGAGGGGTCTAGTTTCCAAAATGGTGTCACTTGTGCCTAAATAGTAGAAACCCCCCACATCAGGGGCTCCCCAAATGCAACATGGTGTTCCCTAATTATTCAAGCAAATTTTACATTAAAAAATTCAAATGGTGCTCCTTCCCTTCCGAACCCTGCCGTGCGCCCAAACGGTGGTTTTCCCCCACATATGGGGTATTGGCGTGCTCAGGAGAAATTGCACAACAAATTTTGTGGTCCATTTTTTCCTGTTATCCCTGCGAAAATAAAACATTTTTATCTAAAGTAACATTTTTATGAAAAAAGTTAAATGTTCATTTTTTTTCTTCCACATTCCAAAAATTCCTGTGAAGCACCTGAAGGATTAATAAAGTTCTTGAATGTGGTTTTGAGCACCTTGAGGGGTGCAGTTTTTAGAATGGTGTCACTTTTGGGTGTTTTCTGACATAAAGGCCACTCAAAGTCACTTCAAATGTGATGTGGTTCCTAAAAAAAATGGTTTTGTAAATTTTGTTGGAACAATGAGAAATCGCTGGTCATCTTTTAACCTTTATAACTTGCTATCAAAAAAAAATTTTGGTTCAAAAATTGTGCTGATGTAAATTAGACATGTGGGAAATGTTATTTATTAACTATTTTGTGGTACATATCTCTCTGATTTAAGGGCATAAAAATTCAAAGTTTGAAAATTGTGAAATTTTCGCCAAATTTCCATTTTTTTTCACAAATAAACTAAAGTGGTATTGAAGAAATTTTACCTCTATCATGAAGTACAATATGTCACGAAAAAACATTCTCAGAATCAGGGGGATACGTTGAAGCGTTCCAGAGTAATTACCTCATAAAGTGACAGTGGTCTGAATTGAAAAAATTGGCCTGGTCATTAACGTGCAAACCACCTTCGGCGGTAAAGGGCTTAAGGTCCAAATTGGTGTGCTCTCTCTAAACTTGTGGAGTAGGTGCGGAGATGGACACTTGCAGCTGGTTATGTGAAACCAAAATAAAGAAATCCTTTCTTATATTTGAAGACAAAACGGATATTCACAAGAGGAATAACAATCAGTATGTAAATATAGAGCATACATGAATGGTGTTCATGTTCCCTATTGATAGAATAGAATTATAGATAAATATATTTGATGCAGAATCATGTTGTTTTTGAGCATAATTAAATATACCATATCAATATATATATATATATATATATATATATATATATATATATATATATTTAAAACTATTTAAAAACATATATACAAATTATATAACTGATTTACCGGGATATTTCTTAGCCATTTATGATAATGACCACTATAATAGGGAATATAAGGATTTGCATCCGCTTTCTTAAAAAAGGTCTTTATGTAGATGCATTGATACGTGATATCCTACAAAAACACTGGCATATCCTGTTAGGCGACCTGATACTGGGGACACATCTAGGATTGACTTTTCGCAGGGCACCTACTATCAGGAATTTAATAGCACTTGGCCAGCTTCAGATACGAAAATAAAAACCTTCAATACATAGAGAATCACATAATGTGGTGTTAATATGCGATATAACCAAGTACCTATGCTGCAAATCTATTACACATCGCCACACAGAGTTCTCCTCCACAAATATGAATGAAATTTTCTCCATGAAAGGCATCCTCACTTGTCAAATAGCTATGTCATTTACTTGATACAATGTCCCTGTAAAAACAATTTTGGTAGAACAATACAACTCTTACATAAAAAATTAAATTCCCACAGAGCGAATATCATAAAAGGTTTTTCTAAGGCATCGCCTATCACGTCATTGTTGTTGGTTCATAATAAAGATTATAAATTGCTGTATATTACCACGATTGAGCATATACCGTACTTTTCGGACTATAAGACGCACTTTTTCCTCCAAAATTTTGGAGGAAAGTGTGTGTGTGTGTGTGGGGGGGGGGGGTTGTTATAATCCGAATATATATGTATACTATGGCTGTGGGTGATTGGGGGAGTGGCAGCGGGGGATGAGCGGGGCACAGAAGGCAGCAGCCACCTGCTGCAGTCTACACTTTGCCCGCTACTAAAGAAAATGAATATTCACTACTCCCTGCGTGTGTTGAACTATTCCGGCACAGAATCTCAGTGTGAGGGCGCATGGCAGTAATGCCATGCGCGGCTTACATGGTGAGATCCCTGTCGGCAGCAGAAGCTGAGCAGGACGCAGCGCTGGAGGAGAGAGGAGGTGAGCATAATTGTTTTTTTTGTGTGCAGTGTGATGGGGATCAGGGGTTGCCAAGCATATGTGACATGCAGAAGAAGTGCGGTTGCTTTAAAAGCATTCAGCAACTATTAGAAGTAATACAAGAACATGAGACAGGAAGTGTTCTGCTCCAGAAACATCCAGCAAATAGAGGGGTTAACACAGTCACAGGAGAAGGGGAGTGTCTTAGCAGAGCCCCAGGGGGATTGTGGGAAGGTTGTTTACTGTCTGGCTGGAGTCAAAGAGAAAGGTGGTGTGTGTGTTCTGTATCTCACAGAAGTGCCCCTGCAAGTGAAAAGGATTCAAGTCAGGAGTAAAGCTAAGCACAGGTCAGGTAAAGTTCCTGAACTAGCAGTGCAGGGTATTGTCAGGCAGAAAGATAAGGACTGGAAGAAATGGTGTCACAGGGATCATCTCCCTCAGCAAACCCCTCCTCCATCTCACTGTGCTGTAAAGAATGGTGTGTTCATTAGTGTGCCTTTTCATTAGAACTGTCCTGTCCTGTACTACTGGGAAGACTGTGAACTTCTGTGCTGCTAAGGAAACTGTACTGTTTGTCACTGGAGCCTGTTGCTCATAAGACTTAACTTGCACTTGGCTGTGCAGCTTCTTATTAAATGCTACTGTTCTACCGTTTATGAGGACTCTTGTCAAGTGTGTCTGGTCAGCAAGTGAAACAACTTACGTGTCTGTGCCTGAGGGTCAATACCCCTGTGTGCCTGAGAGAAGCTGCAGCACATGGTCTATGGTCGCCTTGAGTAACGGTTCCCCCAGGATTCCAAAGAATTCATGAAACCTGTCTAGCCCCTATCTGAACCTAGCAGTGTGCGTGTAACATTGGTGGCCCATATGGTGAATCCTGATCGGGAATTAGCGTAGAGGGAGAAGAGGAAAAGTGTCTGGAAAAACACAGCAGCACAGCACCTCAACTCAACTCTGCTACACCAGTTAAAGGGGACCAGTCCTAAGGAAAAACTCACTCCCAGAAATGGATGTGGAAATACAAATGGATAGAATTAGTGAGCTGCTTCTTCAGTTAACCTGTGAAGAATTGAGAACAGTAGCAGAACATATAAAGATGTCAGTAGGACAGATTTCCAAAGCACCCAACCGCAGGCAACTGGTAGCTGCCATTAATGAAAAAATGGATGAGCTGCGGGAGAAAGAAGCTGAAGACGTCGTGGAGACATTCCTCCAGGAACTAACATAGTTTCTAACCAGGTTGAAGTTGGAGGATGAAGGGACGGCACTAATTGCCAAAAGTGGGAATCTCCGTCCACAGACTGAACTACAGGAATTGAAAGAAAGATTCAAAGCGCTAACAACAGCCCTGCAGGAATCGACCAAAACTTCTGAACAGGTGATAGACTCAGACAGGACCTTTAACCTGCTCGGGTTAGATAAATCAAGGAGACAGTCCTATCGAACACCACAAATCACCAAAAGGAAAGAATTCAAGATCCTGGGACAGATTGGAGAGTGTGAACAGAAAGAGAGACTGTCTTATAGGAACTTGTTGCACCAGATCGGTGCAGCCTTACCGAAGGGCTACCAGCCAGATGAGATCGTTGAGGGGGTGGTGAAAGCGATCAGCCCAGAACTGAACCTACGTAGTATGCTAGAAATGAAAATTCAATTGACCTTGCAACAGCTGAAGGCGATTTTAAAAGGGCACTATAAAGAAGAGAGTACTCAGAATTGTTCAACCGACTCGTTAACCTCTCACAGAAAAATAATGAATCACCCCAAAATTTCTTGTTCAGTGCAATTGAACTGAAGGATAGACTGTTGTTTGCATCCAGAGATGTAGAAGCAGAAGAGAAGTTTGATGCTGGACTAGTCCAGAAGAAGTTCTTGAGATCATTGGGAATGGGATTAATCAGCAAAAATATCAAGTTGCAGCTGAAACAGTACCTAGAAGATTCTGGCATTTTGGATGAAGTCCTATTTGAAAAAATGAATGAGGCCGCTAGTTTGGAGTCAGAGAGCGAACAGAAGTTAGAGAAAGGCTCTGCTCCTAAAATCACCAAAATGAGTCAGCAGAAGTTGGAGACCCCCGGTGACCATTCCGAAGATCATCATAGAGACCCTCCAGTGCCACCTCCAAGAGGAAACCTTAAATCACCAACAAAAGAGAGGCCTGCCAGCGCTGACTGGGAGGAAGTAAAAGGAGAACTGCGAGCCGAGTTGATTGAAGTGAAAAAGTTGATACATTCCAGGCCAGAAACAAGTATCCCTCAGACCCAGGAGTGGGTTCCAAAACAGAAGATACCCGGCTTGTGAAGCATGCCATTCATCAAATCAGAGTACGGTGTGTGTCCACTGTCTAAGATGTGGTGAGGAAGGACATTATGCCAAGGAATGCCAATGGTCACGGTCGTTTGGGTTAAGACAGGAGGAGGTTACCAGTGTGGGGCGACTGGTAACCGCGACACGGAGGAGGCCCGAGAAGCAAATCCAAATCTCACCAAACCACAGAACAGCAAATGAGGTAAAATGGCTGCATCAGTACTATCCCCAATTGTGTTCCCATCTACAACAGATGCAAGGTAGACAGGGGCATCAGTTACTTAATGCCCAGTTCGGAGGTCAAATGATGTACTCCTGGGAGGAGGATTCCTCAGTCAGTAAAGATAGCCTCATCAGCCTAATTGGTGAAAGGTGCTTTATACAGTGCAAGCTAGGTGGATGCTTAGTAAAAGCACTGTGGGACACAGGAGCCCAAGCCAGCCTTTTAAATGAAGAATGGAGAAGGTGCTAGCTGCCACACACTTGCCTTCGGTCACTAAAAGAACTCTTGGGACAAGTGGAACTCCACGGCAAAGCCATCAACCAGGCCAAAATTCCTTTCATAGGCTGCGTGGAAGTGACTTTCCAACTCGGGGCCATGAAGAACAGTAACACCATCAAGCTTTTGGTACCTTTTCTTGCGACCAGTGATCAGAACGTGGCAGTGGATCATATCCTGGGTTTTAATGTAATCAGTGAGGTCATCATGAAACACAAGGCAAGGGCGCTGGTGGTGGATGCAATCGCCACATCGCTCGCCATACCCAATGCCGTGGCGGAAAACGTGATTCATAGAGTAAAGAAAGCACAGAATACAATGGACCTAAAAGAAGTCAAGGTAGGCTTGCGCCCAACCATCATCCCTGCACACCAAATGGTGGGGGTGAGGCGTGGAGTCCGGGTAGAACCTGAATGAAAAGTCGAGAAAAGACTGTTCGTGCCAAAAGACTCCTCAGAACTTCCTGGAAGCCTAATTCAAGGTGAGACTGCTTGCGATTCCTACTGGTGGGTTTGCTCGAGTGACCGTACCGGTGATGAATACTATGAATTACGAAATCAGACTGGATCCAAAGACTGTGTTAGATCACATCAAAACCATTAAAATGGTATATCCAGCCAGTGTGAGACTAGCCCAGGGGTCTACAGTAAATTCAGTCTCCCACCAAGGAACAGGAGTTGCCCAGGGGAGGAAATTGCACCACCCACCTCGGGGTCCTGGGATCCCCCAGTACCCCTGGAACACTTGTGTGCTGAAGATCTATCGGTAGCGAAACAGATGCTGAGAGAAGTGTCATGCGTTCTCCAAAGATGACTCTTATGTAGGCTGTATCCTGTCGTTGCATTTGAAAATCAATTTGAAAGACATGACCCCAGTAACCAGAAGTTACATGTCTGTGCCAAAACCATTACATCGTGAAGTGAAAGAATATTTACAAGATCTCATCAACAGAGGTTGGGTTCAAAAGTCGAAGACGTCTTATTCCTCTCCTATTGTCTGTGTTAGGCACAAGGACAGTACGTTGAGACTCTGTTATGATTACTGGGAACTAAACCGAAAGTCAGTACCTGATCGACACACGATACCAAAGATCCAAGATAGGAAGCACCTGGTTCTCTGTCCTCGATCAGGGTAAGGCATACCACCAAGGGTTTGTCAAAGAGTCCAGTAGACCCTTGACAGCATTCATCACATCGTAGGGATTATATGAGTGGATCTTCATACCGTTTGGGCTCAGTTCAGCTCCAGCAGAATTCCAGAGGAGCATGGAGACATATTTAGAAGGATTGAGGGACAATATCTGCCAGCTGTACTTGTATGACAATGTGGTTCACAGCAAAACCTTCCGGGAGCATGTTGAACACGTGAGGACCGTATTACAGCGGTATCAACAACACAGAGTTAAGTTGACCCCAAAGATGTTTGAACTGTTCAAAAGGCATGTCCGATTTCTAGGGAAAATTGTGTCCGGAGAAGGATATACCATGGACCCTGCAGAAGTCGCTCCTGTACTGGCCTTAAAAGACAAGCAGCCCTCTACCATCGGGGAGTTGAGGCAGATATTAGGATTCCTCTCCTACTATCGTACTTATGTTTAGAACTTCTCCAGGATTGCCGCCCCACTATATCTCCTCTTCGGGGGGATGACTGAGACAACAACACCCATGGAGAAAAAGAAGAACATGGGTATGACCGGGCTTAAAAGAAACAATGCTGTTTCGTCCCAACAGCCCATTCTCTGGACAGCACACCACCAGGAGGTATTGGAAGAGCTAGTAGACTACCTGGTAAAACCACCCATCTTGGGATTATCCTGATTTCAATTTACAATTTGTTCTGCATTGTGACGCTTCTGAAGTTGAACTGGGAGCTGCCCTGTATCAGCATCAAGATAGAAAAATGAGAGTCATCGGTTACGGTTCTAGAACGTTGACCGACGCCAAGAAGAATTAGCATCTTCATTCCCGAAAATTGTTCCTGGCATTAAAATGGGCTATCTGTGAATGATTTAGAAAGTATCTCTACTACAGCAAAGAGTTTGAGGTATACACTGACAACAACCCTTTGACCGATGTCCTTATTACAGCCAAACTGAATGCAACGGGTCAGAGATGGGTCACTGAACTAGCTGACTTCAATTTCAGCATCAAGTACAGGCCAGGAAAATGCAATGCGGATGCTGACAGATTGTCAAGAATGCCAATAGAGCCTGAGGAGTTCATACAAGAATGCTCAGAGGAAGTCAGTCTGGAAGCAATTGAGAGCACTACCCTAGCAGTACAAGCTTATCAGGAGGAAGACACACCATTGTGGTGTGTGTTGACGGTGGAAACAACCATAAAAGCCAGAGAACAAGACCACCCCCGGTCTATTCAATAACTACCAAAAGGGAAAATCCGTAGAGCACAAGGGGAAGATCAGATAATTGTTAGAATACTACTTTATGTGGAACAAAATCGGTTTCCAAGTAAACGGGAGAGAGACAATGAGTCACCAGCAGTATCTGTTTTAATTAAAGAATGGACGTCAGTGAAGACGGTATCCTGTATCGTAAAGGAGGACAAAACCGGCAGTTGGTACTACCCAGAGTATTCCGTAGGTTGGTCTTCAAATAACTCCATGAAAACATGGGACACCTGGGAGTGGAAAGGACAACAAATTTGATCCGTGAACGTTTCTTCTGGTCGTACATGCAGAGAGATATTAAGAGGTACGTGACCAGGGAGTGTGGGTGTCTGAAAGATAAACGTCCCAACACATCAACCTGGGCACCTATGGGCAACATCCAAAATACGTATCCATTTGAGATGGTGTCAATAGACTTTCTACATCTGGAGACATGCAATGGTGGTTATGAATACATGTTGGTGATGATGGACCATTTTACTGTTTGTTCAAGCATATGCCACCACCAATAAATCGGGTCGAACAGCGGCAGAGAAGATCTTCAATAATTTTGCTTTGAGGTTTGGGTTCCCTACGAGGTTGCACCATGACCAAGGAATAGAATTTCCTTAGCTCTTTGCCAAGCTAGGAAAGTACTGTAGAGTTCAGAGATCCCACGCAAGGCCCTATCACCCAGAGGGTAATGGACAAGTGGAACGTTTTAACCGGACATTATTGTTGACGTTGCACACTTTGTTACAGGACTGGATGGTGGAACCACTGTGCCGTGGTGCAAGGAGGGACCAGAGGGGTGTAACTTAGTGCCTACCCGGACCGACCCTGGCTACACCACGGCTTAGTCAACTCCTTGAACCAAAGAGGGACCAGAAAGGTGAACCAGGTGCCACTCTGAGACCGACCTCGTGTGAGAGCAGGCGACACCCATGAGGATGATAGCCGAAGCGGACTGGCACGACAGATGGGCAGACAGATGTACACAGCTGGCAACTGATTGACAGGCATGGCTGATAGGCTGGCGGGCGCGGCAGATAGGCAGGCTGGCGGGCGCGGCAGATAGGCAAGCTGGCGGACAGCACTGGGACCTGAGGGCTAGAGAGAGTGTTAGCACACAAACTACAACATTGCACAGGCACCTCCATTTTGGAGGAGGTGCCTAAAATATCAACTGGCCATTGGCCAGGGACATATTAGGACGGCGGCATGCGGCCCCTTTAATAAGCAGGGAGCTCGCACCCTAAGTACAGTGCCCGGGGATCTGTGCACGGTGCGCGCACCCCAGGCACGCACAGCCGGGGGAGCGGATGATGCTGTAGCAGAGCTGCGGCGGCAAGGGGGCCGGTGTCTCTGCCGGGCAGGAGCCAGTGACGCCGACACTACAGTACCCCCCGCCCCTTACGCCCCCTCTTCTTCAAGCCTGCAAGAAGTCTTTCCAGAAGAAGAGGAGCATTAATGTTCTCCCTGGGCTCCCATGATCTCTCCTCAGGACCAAACCCCTTCCAATCCACAAGAGAGAAAGTTTTTCCCTATTACCGTTTTGGAGGCCAAAATGCTCTCTACCTCAAAAACGTCTACAGCACTGACTGGAGCTGGAACGATACCTGGATCATCAGAGAAAGAATTGAGGACAACAGGTTTAAGGAGAGACACGTGGAATGAATTGGGGATCCGTAACGAGGCAGGGAGTTTCAACTTGTATGCCACTGGATTAATTTGGCTCAGAATCTCGAATGGACCAATGAACCGCGGACCCAATTTGTTAGAAGGCATCTTGAGACGGACATACTTAGAGGAAAGCCACACTTTGTCCCCTGGACAGAGTAGAGGTAGATCCAGACGTCTCTTGTCAGCATGTCTCTTCATCCGCCCAGAGGATTGTAGCAATTCCGTTTTAGTGTCCTCCCAAATCACCGAAAATTTTCTGACGAGAGACTCCGCAGCAGGATTGTCCCCCGAAGTAGAAACAGGAAATGGAATATTGGGATGCCGACTGTACACCACAAAGAATGGAGGTTTTCCTGAGGATTCACTCACATGGTTATTGTAGGAAAATTTGGCCCAAGGTAGGAACTCCACCCAGTCACTATGGTGAGGGTTGACGAAATGCCAAAGGAAACTAGTGAGGATCTGATTGATACGCTCAACTTGACCATTGGACTGAGGATGATAGGCCAAAGAGAAGTCCAAAGCAACATTCAGCAGCTTACATGTGGCTCTCCAGAAGCGTGAAGTAAACTGAACTCCTCTATCCGAGACAATATTGAGAGGTAGGCCGTGGAGACTGAAGATGTGAAGTCTTTGGCTAGCACGGGCGCAGAAGGAAGACTTGGCAAGGGAACGAAGTGAGCCATCTTGGAGAATCAGTCAGCGACCATCCAAATGACAGTACAACTGGCTGATACAGGAAGATCCGTGATGAAATCCATCGCGATGTTTTGCCACGGAGCAGAAGACTCAGGAAGAGGAAGAAGTCGGCCAGTCAGAAGTTGCCTAGGCATCTTGTTACAGCCACAGGAAGAGCAAGCAGAGACAAAATCCGGAACGTCCTTGTGCAGAGTCGGCCACCAGTAATGTCCTTAAATTAACAGAAGCATCTTCTTCTGACCGGCATGTCCAGCCAGTTTGGAGGAATGACCCCAGAGTAAGACCCTCCTCCTATCTGGAGATGCCACAAAGGTCTTACCAGGAGGGAGATTAGACAGATCAAACGGGGCGACAGTCATTATTCTGAAGGGATCAGTGATGTGCAGAGGCTCCTCTTCTTGATTGGTAGAGAGGAAGGAATGAGAGAGTGCGTGTGCCTTAATATTCTTGTCTGCTGGACGGAAATGAAAGGTGAAGTTGAAGCGAGCAAAGAACAGGGACAATCTGGCCTGACGAGGATTGAGTCGCCCGGCTGTTTGCAAGTAGGAGAGATTCTTGTGATCCTTATTGATGACCTCAGAGTGCAGAGCCCCCTCTAGCAAGAACCACCATTCCTCCAATGCCAGTTTAATTGCAAACAGTTCTCGTTCACCAATGGAGTAATTGCGCTCCGAGGGAGAGAAGAGTTTGAAAAAGAAGCCACAGGTTACCATTCGCCCAGACGAGGACTTCTGGGTGAGAACTTCTCCGGCCCCAAAGGAAGATGCGTCAACCTCCAGGAAGAACTGCTTGTTAATGTCGGGACGATGAAGCATCGGAGCAGAGGAGAAAGCTTGTTTCAAGGATACAAAGGCGTTTTCCTCCTTGGGAGTCCATTCCTTGGGGTTAATCCCTTTGCGGGTCAGAGCAGAGATGGGATCTGTCCAGGAGGAAAAGTGAGGGCTGAACAGGCAGTAATAATTAGTGAACCCCATAAACCGCTGAATAGCCTTCACCCCCTCTGGTTGGAGCCATTTTAGAACAGCAGACACCTTTTCAGGATCCATCTTAAGACCAGTCTCAGAGATTATGTACCCCAGGAAGTGAAGAGATGTCCATTCAAAGATGCATTTCTCGAATTTTGCATATAGACGATTCTTCCTGAGCCTCTGCAGTGCCTGTCGAACATCTCTACGATGTGAGTGCAGATCAGAAGAGAACACCAGAATGTCGTCCACATACAGTACCTTGCATGAGTACAGAAGATCTCGGAAGATATAAGTTACCAGTTCTTGGAAGACTGCTTGTGCGTTGCAGAGTCCGAAGGGCATCACGTGGTACTCGTAGTGGCCTTCCTGGGTGTTGAATGCCGTCTTCCAGCCATCCCGGGTGTTGAATGCCGTCTTCCACTCGTCACCTTGGTGAATCCGGTTAAGATTGTATCCGCCACGGAGATGGAGCTTAGTAAAGACCTTAGTGCCCTTGAGGCGGTCAAACAACTTGGAGATGAGAGGCAGAGGATACTTATTTTTGATAGTGATTTTATTTAGGCCCCTGTAGTCGATACATGGGCAAAGAGAGCCATCCTTCTTGATGAAGAAAAATCCTGCTCCAGCCGGAGAGGTAGATTACTGGATAAATCCCCTAGCAAGATTCTCCTCGATGTATTCGGACACGGCTCTGGTCTCGGCCACCGATAGGGGAAAAATCGACCTTGGGGAGGTGAAGCACCAGGGATGAGGTCACTTGGACAGTCATATGGCCTATGTGGTGTTAGTGTCTCAGCCGCCTTCTTGTCAAAGATGTCAGCGTATGACCAGTAGGGTGTCGGCAAGCCAGCAAATTAACTGGAGAGGACGGAGGTCGAGCCGGAAGGACAGCAACCAAGCAGGTCCTGTGACACTCCTGACCCCAATGGAGCACCTCTCCCGAACTCCAATTCAAGACTGGCTTATGTGTTTGAAGCCAGGGTAGACCAAGCAGTAATGAGTAGGAGAGGCCAGACGGTACGTAGAAGGAGATTTTCTCCGAGTGTAGCATTACTATCTGAAGAACTACAGGCTCAGTGACGAACAAGACGGATTCAGAAAGAAGCTTCCCATCCACGGAGGAGACCGCTAACTGATCCACAAGACGTTGGATAGGGGGTTCTGATACTGCTCCACAATGGCCTGTTGGATGAGATTCCCAGCGGCAGTCTCGAAGAAGTGTGTCTTACCACAGGTGATCGATACCGACAGAGTCAGGGGTGGAGAGGAAGAATTTTTGCCTAAGACGACCTCTCCAAGCGATCCTAGACACTGGAGTTTCCCGGTCTCACTGGACAAGAATGGATTTAGATGCTCAGTACTGCCACAGTAAAAGCAACTTTCCTCGGCTCGGCGGACCTCCTGGCGAGACTTGACCATCTTTACTTGGTCTATTTGCATAGACTTTGGGTGGGAGAACGAGGCTGATGCTGGGTGAGAGACTGGCCTTTGGAAGGTTGGTGCAAGGCGCAGGGGCTTTTTCTCACGGATCACCTCCTTTGAACGCTCCTGGAAACTGATGTCGATCTGTGTGGCCAGCGACACCAGGTCGTCCAGAGAGGTGGATATGTCACGACTGGCTAGCTCATCCTTGATCCGCCCAGAAAGCCCCTCCCAAAAGGTAGAAACCAAGGCCTCATTGTTCCAGGTAAGTTCTAACGTGAGGGTGCGGAAACGCACAGCGAGACTCCCTTGGCGGAGTCGAAGGAGGGAGGAGGCAGTCGAAGTTGTGCGTCTGGGCTCATCGAACACCCTCCGGAAAGCCACAAGGAAAGACTGGAGATTGGACACCAGAGGATCCCCTCTCTCCTACGCCAACGCCTCTCCGGTGAGATAAGACTTAATGAATGCCACTTTAGCCCGGTCAGAAGTGAGCTGATGGGCCTGGAGCTCAAAGTGCAGCGTGCACTGGTTGATGAAGCCCCGACATAGAGTGGGATCACTGCCAAAACGTGGAGGAGCAGATATTTTGGGTCCAACGCTGGGTGCCACACTGCTGCTGGGAAGAGGTGCCACCGGAGCGGATGCCGCTTGGTTAGAGGTGGACACAGCCGGAGTGGACAGTGCATCCAGACGGGAGTTTAAAGTCTGCAGGTAGGACAGAATAGTATCTTGTTGAGATCTCTGGCAGGAGACTTCTTGATACAGGTCTGAAAGCGAGGGAGCCTGGAAGCCACCTGATTCCATGGACTATGCAAACTGTTACGGGTCTGGATGGTGGAACCACTGTACCATGGTGCAAGGAGGGACTAGAGGGGCGTAACTAAGTGCCTACCTGGACTGTCCCTGGCTACACTGCGGCTTAGTCGACTCCGTGAACCAAGGAGGGACTGGGAAGGTGAACCAGGTGCCACTCTGTTACTGACCTTGTGTGAGAGCAGGCGACTTCCACGGGACTGATAACCACAGTGGACTGGCACAACAGATGGGCAGACAGGTGTGCACGGCTGGTAGGCAGGCGGACGCAGTCGACTGACGGACAGGCTTTGCTGACAGGCTGATTGGCAGTCACGGCTGATAGGCAGGCTAGCGGGCACGGCAGATAGGGAGGCTGCCGGGCACGGCAGATAAGGAAGCTGGCGGGCACGGCTGATAGGGAGACTGGCTGGCATGGTTGAACAGCACTGAGACCTGAGGGCTGGAAAGAGTGTTTGCACACAAACTACAACATTGCACAGGCACCTCTATTTTGGAATAGGTGCCTAAAATATCAGCTGTCCTCTGTGCATTAGCCAGTAACATATTAGGACGGCGTGCATGGCCCCTTTAAGAAGCAGGGAGTGCGCGCATCCTAAGCACAGTGCCCGGGGATCTGCGTGCGTTGCGCGCACCCTGGGTACACACAGCCGGGGGAGCAGAGGATGTCGGAGCAGAGCCGCAGTGTTAAGGGGGTCGGCGTCTCTGCCGGGCAGGAGGCAGAGACGCCGGCGCTACACACTTTAACAGCTGATGAGAAGAAAGACTGTAAGAGTTCTCTGTCAAAAGTGGTACATGCCTATAACTGTGCAAAAAAATATGCAACGGGTTACTCACCCTTTTTCCTATTGTATGGACGATAGCCAAGACTGCCAATCGACATCATGTTTGATACTCCGGTGTCCGAGACTTACAGAACTTATACGGAGTACGTTCGGAAATGGAAGAAACGGATGGCAGAGGCATACAACATAGCGTCCAAAGTGGTTACGCAAGGACAGAGCAAGAGTAAAGAGAACTATGAACGAAAATGTTATGGAGCAGAATTGGCACCGGGAAGCCGGGTGCTAGTCAAGAATGTACGTGAGAAAGGCGGTCCAGTAAAACTTTGTTCATACTGGGATGATAAGGTGCACAGTGGTGGCCAAAAGTATTGGCACCCCTGCAATTCTGTCAGATAATACTCAGTTTCTTCCTGAAAATGATTGCAATCACAAATTCTTTGGTATTATTATCTTCATTTAATTTGCTTGCAAGGAAAAAACACAAAAGAGAATGAAGCAAAAATCAAATCATTGATCATTTCATACAAAACTCCAAAAATGGGCCAGACAAAAGTATTGGCACCCTCAGCCTAATACTTGGTTGCACAACCTTTAGCCAAAATAACTGCAAACAACCGCTTCCGGTAACCATCAATGAGTTTCTTACAATGCTCTGCTGGAATTGTAGACCATTCTTCTTTGGCAAACTGCTCCAGGTCCCTGATATTTGAAGGGTGCCTTCTCCAAACTGCCATTTTGAGATCTCTCCACAGGTGTTCTATGGGATTCAGGTCTGGACTCATTGCTGGCCACCTTAGAAGTCTCCAGTGCTTTCTCTCAAACCATTTTATAGTGCTTTTAAAAGTGTGTTTTGGGTCATTGTCATTGTCCTGCTGGAAGACCCATGCTTTCTCACACGGGGCCCTACATTATGCTGCAAAATTTGTTGGTAGTCTTCAGACTTCATAATGCCATACACACAGTCAAGCAGTCCAGTGCCAGAGGCAGCAAAGCAACCCCAAAACATGAGGGAACCTCTGCCATGTTTGACTGTAGGGACCGTGTTCTTTTCTTTGAATGCCTCTATTTTTGCCTGTACACTCTGTTGATGATTTTTCCCAAAAAGCTCTACTTTTGTCTCATCTGACCTGAGATCATTCTTCCAAAACATTTTAGGCTTTCTCAGATAAGTTTTGGCAAACTCCAGCCTGGCTTTTTTATGTCTCGGGGTAAGAAGTGGGGTCTTCCTGGGTATCCTACCATACAGGCCCTTTTCATTCAGACGCCGACGGATAGTACGGGTTGACACTGTTGTACCCCCGGACTGCAGGGCAGCTTGAACTTGTTTGGATGTTAATCGAGGTTCTTTATCCACCATCCGCTCAATCTTGCGTTGAAATCTCTCGTCAATTTTTCTTTTTCGTCCACATCTAGGGAGGTTAGCCACAGTGCCATGGGCTTTAAACTTCTTGATGACACTGCGCACGGAAGACACAGGAACATTCAGGTCTTTGAAGATGGACTTGTAGCCTTGAGATTGCTCATGCTTCCTCACAATTTGGTTTCTCAAGTCCTCAGACAGTTCTTTGGTCTTCTTTCTTTTCTCCATGCTCAATGTGGTACACACAAGTACACAGGACAGAGGTTGAGTCAACTTTAATGCATGTTAACTGGCTGCAAGTGTGATTTAGTTATTGCCAACACCTGTTAGGTGCCACAGGTAAGTTACAGGTGCTGTTAATTGCACGAATTAGAGAAGCATCACATGATTTTTCAAACAGTGCCAATACTTTTGTCCACCCCCTTTTTTAGGTTTGGTGTGGAATTATATCCAATTTGGCTTTAGGACAATTCTTTTTGTGTTTTTTCATTGAACACAAATTAAATGAAGATAATAATACCAAAGAATTTGTGATTGCAATCATTTTCAGGAAGAAACTGAGTATTATCTGACAGAATTGCAGGGGTGCCAATACTTTTGGCCACCACTGTATGTGGCCGTAAGCAGGAAAGCTGATGACAGCCCAGTGTATGAAATCCGATTGGAAACGAGAGACAAGAAAACCAGAATAGTCCATTGGAATTTACTACTACCCTGTGATTATCTCCCACCACAACAAGACTTCCCAGAAGTAGACCGACATCGTCCGAGATTGACTAAGGGACCACCACAGACTGAAGCTCCGGAGGTGGATAGTGACCTTGAAAGTTCCGATGGAGAAGAACACATTGTTGTATTTCTCGGACCGGCAAGGAGAGGGATGTACCATCCTTAGGAGAGTGAACTAAGTCCTGAGACTCCAGAGTTCCTACCAAGGAGTACAAATGAAGCCCAATTTAAATCTGATGATCGAATGCCGGCTCCTGAAGAGACCGATAGACACTCAGGAGGAGCGGAGTTACCAGACCGTGCGGAAACAAGTGACTCAGGAGGAGTACAGGAACTTACAGAGGCAGCTCCAAGAGCATCTGAGGAAGAACAGAAAATGAGTGTGGCGGAAGAAACTTCTGTGACCGAAAAACCCATAGTCTCTGAGGAACAACCCACCAGGAGGATGTCGACTCGAGAAGTGACGAGGGCCGTGATGCTGACGTATGAGACACTTGGTGAACCGAGTCAAGTACCAAGGACTGTCAGCTGGAAACAGATATCTCTGCCTGTGGATCAAGTAAGCCCACTTGAGTGGTATTCACCACCGAGAGGCAGTATGGAAGATGTTGCCTGGTGGAAAGACTTGTTTTCATGCTTTGATTTTCCTTAAAAGACTTTGTAGAAACAAAGAGCTGTGAAATCATAGAGAGAGAGAGCTGGTTGAAGATGTACGAAAAGCTCCAGATGAAAAGATGCTAATTGTTTTAATTGTGTTAACTGTTTACTTCTTACAGGCATCCTACAAGAAAAAGGTCGTAAGATTAGGTTATCAATGTTTATGAACGTTATACCAATTTCACAATGCCAATTTGTATATAAAGTTATCCAACTTTCACCACTCTCTCAAAATTGGTCAGATTGACCAACTAAGACGAATGTCGAGGACGACATTCAAAAAGGAGGGAAGAGTGTGACATGCAGAAGTAGTGCTGTTGCTTTTAAAGCATTCAGCAACTATTAGAAGTAATACAAGCACAGGAGACAGGAAGTGTTCTGCTCCAGAAACATCCAGCAACTAGAAGGGTTAACACAGTCACAGGAGTGTTTTAGCAGAGCCCCCTGGGGGGGATTGTGGGGAACTTGTTTACTGTCCGGCTGGAGCTGAAGAGAAAGGTGGTGTGTGTGTTCTGTATCTCACCGAAGCGCCCCTGCAAGTAAAAAGG
The DNA here is from genome assembly GCF_046119375.1 of Phyllobates terribilis. Taxonomy (NCBI): domain Eukaryota; kingdom Metazoa; phylum Chordata; class Amphibia; order Anura; family Dendrobatidae; genus Phyllobates; species Phyllobates terribilis. Next base: position 12,703,680 of record NW_027362770.1, read on the forward strand.
ATTCAAGTCAGGAGTGAAGCTAAGCACAGGTCAGGTAGAGTTCCTGAACTAGCAGTGCAGGGTATTGTCAAGCAGAAGGATAAGGACTGGAATAAATGGTGTTACAGGGATCATCGTCCTCAGCAAACCCGCCCTCCATCTCACTGTGCTGTAAAGAATGGTGTGTTCATTAATGTGCCTTTGCATTAGAACTGTGCTCTCCTGTACTACTGGGAAGACTGTGAACTGCTGTGCTGCTGAGGAAACTGTACTGTTTGTCACTGGAGCCTGTTGCTCATAAGACTTAACTTACACTGACTGTGTGGCTTCTTATTAAATGCTACTGTTCTACCTTTTATGAGGACTCTTGTCAAGTGTGTCTGGTCAGCAAATGAAACAGCCTACATGTCTGTGCCTGAGGTTCAATACCCCTGTGTGCCTGAGAGAAGCTTCAGCACATGGTCTATGGTCGCCCTGAGTAACGGTTCCCCCAGGATTCCAAAGAATTCATGAAACCTGTCTCGCCCCTATCTGAAACTAGCGGCGTGCATGTAACACATACCAGGATGAAGGGTGCCAAACATACCAGGAAGAAGGATGAGGGAGGGCCATACATAACAGGATGAGGGGTGCCAAGCATACCAGGAAGAGGAATGAGGGGAGCCATACATACCAGGAAGAGGGATCAAGGGTGCCATACAAACCAGGAGCCGCGCTGCAGGTACAGTGTGCGCGCTATTAAGGAAAATGAATATTCACTGGTCCTCATGGGCGTTAGGAGCACTGAATATTCATTTTGTTTAGTAGCGGGCACAGTGTAGGCTGCAGCAGGCGGCTGCTGCCTCTTGTGCTACGCTCCTCTGCCGCTTCCGCCACACCACCCACAGCCACAGTGTATATACAGCTCTGGCAAAAATTAAGAGACCACTGCAAAATTTTCAGTTTCTCTGATTTTTTTCATTTTAGGTATACTTTTGAGTAAAATGTACATTGTTGTTTTAGTCTATAAACTACTGACAATACCTAAATATCTGACGTATCTAAAGCTATGAATCATATCACCAACCGAATAATTTCAGGTTTACGACGGTATTCACCTTGTTTACTTGTGTACCTCAATTTCACTAAACTACTGACAACATGTCTCCTAAATTCAAAGCTAAATATTTTGTATTTATTTGCAGCAAATGAGAAATCATCAAAGTAATAAAAAAGAAAGTGCTTTCAGACCTCAAATTACTCACTTTTTAACTCAGGAACAGTTCAGAAATCATTATTTGGTGGACTAACCATGATTTTTAATCACAGCTTTCATGCGTCGTGGCATGCTTTCCTCCAGTCTTTCCATGCTTTCCAATAGAAAACTGTTCAGTGGTCTCTTAATTTTTGCCAGAGTTGTATATATCGGACTATAAGATGCACCCCCCCACTTTCCTCCAAAATTTTGGAGGAAAAAAGTGCGTCTTATAGTCCGAAAAATGTGTGTGTGTTTTTTTTTTCTATTTTCCTCCTCTAAAACCTAGGTGCGTCTTATGGTCTGAAAAATACGGTAGTTTGGCATCCTTTTTAAATTTGCTAATTTTTGTTCCCTCCACCACATTACACTTTTTATAATGCACTGAATCATATTTATTTGTATTAAGAATAACATTTTTATATTGTTTATTATTTTATACTCTAAATTATTGTTATGTAAAAAATGTTTTTATCCCATATAAATATGAGCAGGTCTATGCACCCAACAAGCTTCTAATCTATGTAACATCCCTGGCGGCGTGCTGGCATGGCTTACCATCTCCCACCATGCAAGACCGCCAACTTATCTATCAGTCCAGGCTGCACACTATGCTCCATTACTTGCTGTGTGCATGTCTCTTGTCTGATTGCTTAGGGCGGCGGCGCTGTTACTTCCTGATTCTTAAATTTACAGTGTGCGCAGTCCTAATGTGTCCCCAGCCTATTGCTGTGAGTCACTGGATACTTAAACCCCCTCCACCCAGTAGGAGGTGCCTGAGCAACACTTTCCTTCAGTGTGTTCTGTGCCACTGAGTTGCCAGGTGCTGTCCTGTATCTTGTCTGTTTCCGCCACCCTGGGGGCTGAGTAGCCAGGCCCGTTACCTGTATCTGTGACTTCTAGTCTGTTTCCACCATTCTGGGGGCTGAGTACCCAGGCTCGTTACCTGTATCTGTGACTTCTAGTCCTTTCCGCCACCCTGGGGGCTGTATGCCCAGGCTCGTTCCTGTATCTCGTTCCAGTGTCAGTTCGTGTCTGAACTGTGTTCTGCTCTGCTCTGCTTGTCCTCCTCACCTGCGGCTCTGCTCTGCTCCGCTTGTCCTCCGCACCTGTGGCTCTGCTCCGCTTGTCCTCTGCACCAGCGGCTCTGCTCTGCTCCGCTCGTCCCCCGCACCTGCATCTCTGTTCCTGTATCGCAGTCTGTACTGGTCCCTATCCAGCCTGTTTTCCTACCTTCCAGTACCGGCCTGTCTGCATACCAGCCGAACCTGCCTGTACCCGCCAGTCTGCATACCCGCCGTGCCTGCCAGTACCCGCCTGTCTGCATACCAGCCGTGCCTGCCAGTGCCCGCCTGTCTGCATACCACCCAAATCTGCCGTTCCTGCTTTCCCGGTGTGGGTCAACAGCTGTGACTGGGGTCTGACCTGGAGTAGCACCTGGGCCACCTCCCACTTCCCTCCTCGGTCCATGGAATCGATTAAGTCGCATCTGGCGAGGCCCCTAGTCACGCCCCTCCAGGCACTCCTCGGTTCGTGGCCCAGTGGGACCACTAACCACACTCACGCCAGTCAGTCTGGGCGTGAGCGCAACAATCTATCTGTATTGACCTACTGGTATCAACTGGTTCTATTGGCACAATGTAGTTGGTTATAATAATGCTCCCCCCTTTTTTTAGTGCCTGACATTGACTTACTATTAGAACTTAAAGTAAGTGAATTTCAGGCTAAAATGTAATTAGACAGTAAAAGACACATGAGAGTGGTGTAGGTTGCTGTATAAATATTTAGAGATTGGACTTGCCTAAAACAGTGAATAATACTGAATGTTGTCTGTAATCTGGTAAGTTTACTTTGAACCAGAAAATATAAACTAATATTAATAATATTAAATATTCTTTACAAATTAGCACATTATAGAGAGTTTCAAGGAGTGGTGGGGCCCTTATTGCCAGGGCTGTAGAGTCTGTATAAAATGGACCGACTCCTAAAATATATAATAAATTGGGTACAGGAGTAAAATGTTGTTTGTGGGGAATATTTTTTCATAAGAATTTGGGAAAGTTATGAAATGTCCTATAAATGTCTGTCCTATGCCTGATCTAAGGCTATGTGCCCACGATGCAGAAATGAAGCAGAAAATTTCTGCAGCATTTCTGCATCTCCCTTGCAGAAAAAACGCCTGCAGATTGTGCATGCGTTTTTCCTGCAGAATACATGCGGATTCACATGCATATCCACATGCGTTAACGCATGTGTTTCCGCATGCGGAATGACGAGCACTTTCCAGGCGATAGCATCACTTGAAAGTGCTTGACAACTAGGTCACACTGTATAAATCCATGCAAACGGCATGGATTTATACAGTGTGACCGTAAAAATAAAAAAATTAAGCTATACTTACCTCCGATGCCGCCACGTGTGCTGTCGCGCTCCTCCTGGCTTCTTCCGGGTTGCCGGCATCTCGCGAGACAGCCTGTGGTCACATGACCGTGATGTCATCTCAGGTCCTGGAAGGAGAAGCGCTGCAGGGGCCGCCGGACAGAACTGGGTACCATCCGCACATTGAAACGCTTATTAAATTAAAACAAATAAAGCTATACTCACCCCCGATGCCCCGGCGTGTGCTGCAGCGTTCGTTCCTGTCTGGTTCCTGGCTGCCGGCATATCGTGAGACAGAGCGGTGAAGGGCCTGAGGTCACATGACTGTGACGTCACCGCAGGTCCTTCAGCGATGCCGGCATTCAGAGAGAAGCCTTCGGAAAGGTGAGTATAAACTTTATTTGTTATTTTATTCTTTTTTTACAGGTACAATGGTACCCAGGTCTGGATGAGAGTCTCCTCTCCTCCAGAACTGGGTACCATCCGCACATAGAGACGCATAGAAGCCGCTTGTACAAATGTACAGACGCGCATTCTATGCGTCTCAATGCAAGTCAATGGCGGCGCTTCCGCAAAATTAATGAACATGCTGCGGATTTATGAGTTCTGCAGAAACGCTGCGGAAAAATCCGCAGCATGTGCATTGACATTGCGGAATGCCATTGGGGACCATGGGGTGCGGATTACCATGCGTTTTTTATGCGTTTCCGCTGCGGAAATTCCGCAGCGGAAACGCATGAAAAACGCATCGTGTGCACGCAGCCTAAGGGTCTAGACTTTTAGCTGAGATGAATCTGTGCTACAGTAAATTTATCACTTAAACATGAGCCGTGTATGAGGGAGTCTGTGTCATGGAAATTGAGGAGTTGGAGTCGGAGGTTTGGCTTACCGACTCCACAGCCCTGCTTATTGCTGCTCTATATTAAAACTGCCCAAATCCTATTTTAACAGCAGTTAAGTGTTCAAGGTCTGACATTGAGGACATGGAGCAATCTTTTAAATACAACCAAAATAAATGATTTTTAAAGTATATTACGTGTAACTGTTATTGGGGGTGAGACTTTCAATAAAAAAATGTTTATTTTTTCTATAGACGCATTGTCACCATAATGAACACCATTCATGTGTGCTCTATATTTACATATTGATTGTTAATATTCCTCTAGTGAATATACATTTTGTCTTCAAAGATAAGAGGATTTCTTTCTGTTTCACATAGACACTTGCAGCTGGTTATCTCTGCACCTCATCCACAAGTTTAGAGATAGCACACCACTTTAGCGAGACCTAAAAGGATATGACACACCACAAAAAGTAATAGGTTTGAACCCTCTGTTTTATTTATTCTTTTTTTTGCTGACACATACACGGACACACAAATTTCTCCTCTTATTTTATTCCATTCTTTGACATTTTTTTCCAACTATTCATTTGTTATATCAAAAGTAATGATGATTAATGGAATTTGTTTATTTGTTCTATATGTTTTGTTATTTGTTGATGCAGACATATACACCACGTGATAATTTTTCTCACCCATTTGCTTTGATTCCCTTATTTGATTTTTCTGGGTGATTGTCAGCTTGCATAATTGATTTCATCAACAATTTCAAGTCTCACAAGTCCTATAGCTCATGTGAGAAGTTTGTTTGATCTTTCTTGTATATTTTGAGTTTAATTTATCACGTTGTTGAGGTTGGAACTCTTTAACTATTTTTATATCTAAAATTCTTTGTTTCTTTCAGACTACAAGAATCTGAAAAGGGTAGACAAGTATCAGAAGAAATTTATATGAAAATGAATAAGGATGTGGAATCTAAAACAGAAACCTTGAAACAGCAGCTTCAAAAGTTGGATTCACAATGGTAAAGAAAGAAAGTTAATTTTCCTAAATAGCATGTTAAATAGTTTCATAACTTGGAAAAAAGACCTTTCTCGACCAGTTTTACATTATCTATTGCTAACATGATATTCTATTATTATTGAACCTCATGTTTCAGAACTTGTATGTGTATTACATTCCTTGGGTTAGGGGAAGACTGTATAGGAACAGAATTATAGTTTATACAGGTGTTAAGCACAGTGGCTCTAGTAGCTCTTGCCATGAACTCGGGCCGAGGAACTGAGCTTGGTTATCGGCTCACGGGCCGCTTGGGCTACTGTGCGTAGACTCAGCGATAGACCCAGGAAAAAAGGGTAGAGCACAGTTTTGTGTTTAAAACAAGCTGCAGCCAGTGGACAGGGGTTTTCTGAAACTGGAAAACCCATTTAATCACTTATCGACATTACAGTGGGTACGGAAAGTATTCAGACCCCTTTAATTTTTTCACTCATTGTTTCCTTGCTGCCATTTGGTAAATTCTAAAAAGTTCATTTTTTTCTCATTAAAGTACACTCTGCAACCCATCTTGACTGAAAAAAAAACAGAAATGTAGAAATTTTTGCAAATTTATTAAAAAAGAAAAACTGAAATATCAATAGGTGTAATAGTATGTCTTATTCGGGAAGATTTTCTCATCAATAAATGTACCAACCCAACATAGTCCACACACAAGACGCTGCCATTACTAACCCAAGGCAGAGGTTGATGTCCCTAAAGTACACACTGCTGTCCAACACTTAAAAGGCCAAACGCTCTCATAAAGGATATGGATTGTTTGGAGCATACAAGGACCAAAGTTTTATAGTTTTAGGCCTTAATATGAGGAATACAACACTTACAAGAAAATGCAGAAAAAGAGACAAAATATACAAACAGTTCTAGAATAAAAAGGAAAAATTACAGAAATACATAAAGCTTCAATCTATAGCTGTTCTTCTCTTTCCCTTAGGGTGGAATGATGCAACACACACAGACATGGCTGACCGCAGCATGTGAATCCCTCTTAATTGCCCAAATCATCTTTTTATATTCCCAGCCCAAGTTTTCAGGACCACCTCTGTTTGTTAGAAAAGTTTCAGGGGCTGCGAGGTAATAAAGGAACAGGTAAAATGGTTTATTGTCCCCACTCTCTGCTATAGGTATTGGGGGATATCCAGATCATAAAACGTATGTCCTTCTTTTGAAACTTGATCCGGGTGTTGAGAATATCTCTTCACTACAAGATGAACCCTGTCGCTGTTAACTTCATGGCCTAGCCCGCATTAATAGTTCCAAGTTTTTATGGTTGGTTTTGCAAAGTTAACCATGTGAATGGTTGCAACCCCATACCTTAATCATAAGTTGCAAATGAGTGTCATGAAACTAGAGGTCAAACCTTGACCACAGTGTCTGCCTGGTATTTTGGCCTATTAGGCCATGCCAATTGTGGAACTTATTTTTATTCCAAGATACAGGTACTTCTTACAAAATTAGAATATCCTCAAAAATTCAATTTGTTTCAGTTCTTCAATACAAAAAGTGAAACTCATATATTATATAGAGTCATTACAAACAGAGTGATCTATTTCAAGTGTTTATTTCTGTTAATGTTGATGATTATGGCTTACAGCCAATGAAAACACACATTATCTCAGTAAATTAGAATAATTAACAAAAAACACCTGCAAAGGCTTCCCTAAGCGTTTAGAAAGGTCCAGTAGTCTGTTTCAGTACGCTCCACAATCATGGGGTAGACTGCTGACTTGACAGATGTCCAAAAGGCAGTCGTTGACACACTCCACAAGGAGGGTAAGCCACAAAAGGTCATTGCTAAAGAAGCTGTCTGTTCACAGAGTGCTGTATCCAAGCATATTAATGGAAAGTTTAGTGGAAGGAAAAAGTGTGGTACAAAAAGGTGCACAAGCAGCCAGGATAACAGCAGCCTTGAAAGGATTGTTAAGAAAAGACCATTCAAAAATTTCGGGGAGAGTCACAAGGAGTGGACTGCTGCTGGAGTCATTGCTTCAAGAGCCACCACACACAGATGTATCCAGGACATGGGCTACAAGGGTCACATTCCTTGTGTCAAGCCACTCATGACCAATAGACAATGCCAGAAGCGTCTTACCTGGACCAAGGAGAAAAAGACTTGGACTGTTGCTCAGTGGTCCAAGGTGTTGTGTTCAGATGAAAATAAAGTTTGCATTTCATTTGGAAATCAAGTTCCCAGAGTCTGGAGAAAACGTGGAGAGGCCACAATCCAAGCTGCTTGAGGTCTAGTGTGAAGTTTCCACAATCAGTGATGGTTTGGGGAGCCATGTCATCTGCTGGTGTAGGTCCACTGTGTTTTATCAAGACCAAAGTCAGCGCAGCTGTCTACCAGGAAATTTTAGAGCACTTCATGCTTCCCTCTGCCGAGAAGCTTTTTGGAGATGGAAATGTCATTCTCCAGCAGGACTTGGCACCTATCCACACTGCCAAAAGTAACAATACCTGGTTTAAAAACAACAGTATCACTGTACTTGATTGGCCAGCAAACTCGCCTGACCTTAACCCCATAGAGAATCTATGGGGTATTGTCAAGAGGAAGATGAGAGACACCAGACCCAACAATGCAGACAAGCTGAAGGCTGCTATCAAAGCAACCTGGGCTTCCGTAACACCTCAGCAGTGCCACAGACTGATCGCCTCCATGACACGCCGCATTGATGCAGTAATTGATACAAAAGGAGCCCCGACCCAGTATTGAGTGCATTTACTGAACATAAATTTCAGGAGGCCAACATTTCTGATTTTAAAATCATTTTTCAAGCTGTTGTTATGAAGTATTCTAATTTACTGAGATAATGACTTTTGTGTTTTCATTGGTTGTAAACCATAAGCATCAACATTACTCTGTTTGTAATGACTCTATATGATACATGATTTTCACTTTTTGTGTTGAAGAACTGAAATACAATTTTTGAGGATATTCTGATTTTGTGAGAAGCATTTGAATATTGATTGAAATGTACTTTGTTCTTGGGAAAACCTCTTTAAATGCACTGCAGGGTGCAGCAGGCCACCATGATGCAGTCTATCAGAAAAGCAATCAGAAAAGCATTGAATTCAATGTTCAAGCTCCATAGTGGGGCAAAATAAAAAAATATATATATTTGTAAAAATAAAAAAAAAAAAGAACAAAAAAATAATAGAAAAACATTTTACTATTTTAAAAACTCGTTTTTAATCTAAAGACAAAAATAAACAAAGTACACATTTGGTATTGCTGTGTGCAGAACTGCACAAACTATAAAACTGTGAAACTATTTAACTCCTATATTAAACACTAAAAAAAAAAGCACAAGAAAAACATTTTTTCCATCATAACATTGTTTCCATAACATAATATTTCCCTACAAACAATATAATAAAACGCAATAAAGAAATCATATGTAAAGAAAAATTTTATTACTGAAAACAACTCATCCTGAAAAAAACAAGCCCCACTGGGATATGTTCGCAGAAAAATAAGAAGGTTAGTGTTCAGAAAATAGGGGTGCAAAAACAAGCTGTTTTTATATTTTACAAAAAAAAAGCAAAAGATACACATCTAGTATAACCTCAATTGCAAGTAGCCAAAGAATAAATTTGCTTTATCACCTGTACTGTGTGGTAAATGGTATGAAAATTGTTTAAAAAAAACAAACAATTGTTTATTCTGCTGCCCAAAAAATTAGAATAGAGTGATCAAAACATGTAATGAGACTTATAGCTCTCATAATATAGTAAAAGAAACTATTTATATTTTTGCATTAAAAAAAATAATTAAGCTTGTAAAAGTAACAAAACCTATAAAAATCGGGCATCGTTGTAATTTCACTGACCCAAAGAATAAAGTTACCTGAACATTTGTACCACATGAATAACAAAAAAAAACAACACAAAATTTGAGCTTGGTTTAACCGCTTCCCGACCGCCCACTGTAGATAAACGTCCGCGCTGCCTGGGCTCTGTGCAGCGCGGACGTTTAAAAACGGAGGGTGGTCCCGCAGCGCTCAGGACCCCCAGGGTCTTGCAAGCACTGCGGGAGCGGTGCGGAGCGATAGCTCTGACAGGGAACATCATCGGGACCTGATTGGATCAGGTCCCAGTGATGTTAACCCTTTGCTGTCTTCTATATGCCGCAATCTATAGTGATCGCAGCTGAAGACAGGCAGGAAACTGACTGTGAAACAGTCAGGGAAGATCTCATATAATGCAATACATGTCTATTACATTACATGAGATCAGTGATCAGAAAAATAAAAATTAATGTCCCATACAGGAACTAAGTAAAAATGTAAAAAAAAAGTTAAAAAAAAAATGTTTTTAAACTGTTAAAAAAAAAAATTAAAAATAAATAAATAAAATATTAAACCGATAAATCCTTATATTTATGCAAAAATAAAAAAAGTACACATATTTGATATCACCGCGTCCGAAACAACCCAAGCTATAAAACTGTCACACTAATTAACTCCTTCTGTGCACACCGTAATAAAAATAAATAAAAAACGGAGCAAAAAACTATGCTTTTTCCTCATATCGCCAAACAAAAAGTGGAAAAAAATGCGATCAAAAAGCAAAATGGAAATAAAAATGGTACCGCTGAAAACGTCATCTTGTTCCGCAAAAAACAAGCCACCATACAGCTCCATCAGCCGAAAAATAAAAAAGTTATACCTCTCAGAATAAAGCAATGCAAAAAAAATATTTTTTCTATAAAATGGTTTTATTGTGTAAAAGCGCCAAAACATAAAAAAATATACAGTAAGCTGTAAACGTACTGACCCGAAGAATAACGCTGCCTGATCACTTTTACCACATGCAGAACGGCATAAAAAAAAAACCTCAAAAAACAATTCCTGAATTGTTGTTTTTTGTTAATTTTACCTCCCTAAAAACGGAATAGAAAGCGATCAAAAAATGTCACGTACCCAAAAATGGTACTAATAAAAATGTCAACTCGTCCCGCAAAAAACAAGCCATCACATGACTCTTGTCGGCCAAAATCTGGAAAAATTATAGCTCTCAAAATATGGCGATGCAAAAACTAGATTTTGCAAAAAAAAGCGTCTTTTAGTGTGTGACAGCTGTCAGTCATAAAAACCCGATATAAATCTGGTATCTCTGTAATCGCACCGACCCGAAGCATAAAGTAATCTTATCACTTATACCGCACGAGGAACGGCGTAAAAAATAAATAAAACCAATTCTTCACCTGCTACTGATTAGTTTATTATGTCTCCCAAAAAACGCAGTAAGGCGCAGAGCCTTACATTTATCCTGCACTCTGCGCTGAGCACTTACCCCAGAGTTTCCGTGTGAATCTCTGAAATATGTGATTCAGCCGGAACCCATGACGGAAGATTACCTGTAATGAGGCAGATATAGGCACTGTGGATGCCGTCTGGCCTGGGATCCCACGGTGTAATTTGTTTTAGGCGTGCATAAAAGTGCGGTTGGCCACAGTTTTGTGCACTTCTGAAAAAAAGGACACCGCTAAACAGAGGCCAGACGGAGTCCAGAGTAACTCTGCTGCCTCATTACAGTGAATGGATCCCACAGGGGTTTCATCTGAATTACATCACTTGGAAATTTAGATGGAAACCCCGATGTAAGTGCTCAGCCTAGAGCGCCGGATAAATGTTACGTAAAATGTTCCCAATAAAAGCTTCAACTCAGTCCTCAAAAAAAGCTAGTCCCCACTCAGGTCCGTCATCTGTTAAAAATATAAGGGACTTCCAAGTTACTGGTAGCAGAAAGGCTCTGGAAAAGCGAAATGGCCCTTGCCCCCCAAAAGAAATTCAGAAAATTTTGTGCTCCCAAATCCAAATGCCTATTCTACAATAATTTGTTCTCCAATTGTCAAATAGCGCTCCGTCCCCCCCAGATCTCGACGTATGGCTGATCGGTACGATACAGCCACATATGGGGTATTGCCACTATTAGAAGAAATTGTGTGACACATTTTGGCACCATTTTTCCCATTGCCCTTTGTGAAAATGTAAAATCTGAGGGTAAAACATTTTTTTGTGGTAAAAATATAATTATGCTTTTTTCACTGCCCAATGGTATAAATTTAAAAATTAAAAAATACTCACTACTTCCCTAGATGAATTCCTTGAGAGGTGTAGTTTACAAAATGGGGTCACTTGTGGGGGTTTGTGCTGTTTCGGCATGTCAGCGACTCTTCAAATGTGACATGGTGTCTGCCACCTATCCCAGCCAACATAGCGCTCCTTTCTCTTCCGAACCCTGCCGTACACCAAAGCAGTGGTTTTCCCCCACATATTGGGTATCGGCGTACTCAGGAGAAATTGCACAACAAATTTCATGGTGCAATTTATCCTGTTACCCTTATGATAATGCAAAATTAGGGAATGAAAAACATTTTTTGTGGGAAAAATGTGAAAATTTTATTTTTACGGCTCAATATTATAAACTTCTGTGAAGCGGCTGGGGGTGCAAGGTGCTCACCACACATCTAGATAAGTTCCCTAAGGGGTCTAGTTTCCCAAATAGTGTCACTTGTGGGGGGTTTCCACTGTTTAGGCACATCAGGGGCTCCCCAAATGCAACATGGCATCCGCTAATTATTCAAACAAATTTTACATTCAAAAAGTCAAATGGCGCTCCTTCCCTTCCAAACCCTGCCGTGCGCCCAAACAGTGGTTTTCCTTCACATAAGGGGTATCAGCGTGTTCAGGAGAAATTGCACAACAAATTTCATGGTGCAATTTTTCCTATTACCCTTATGATAATGCAAAATTAAGGGATGAAAAACTTTTTTGTGTGAAAAATGTGAAAATTTTATTTTTACAGCTCAATATTATAAACTTCTGTGAAGCACCTTGGGGTTCAAGGTGCTCACCACACATCTAGATAAGTTTCCTAAGGGGTCTAGTTTCCAAAATGGTGTCACTTGTGGGGGGTTTCCACTGTTTAGGAACATCAGGAGCTCTGCAAACACAACATGGCGTCTGTTAATTATTCAGACAAATTTTACATTCAAAAAGTCTAATGGCACTCCTTCCCTTCTGAACCCTGCAGTGCGCCCAAACAGTGGTTTTCCCTCACATATGGGGTATCAGCGCGCTCAAGAGAAATTGCACAAAAAATGTTGGGGTCCATTTTTTCCTGTTACCCCTGTGAAAATAAAAAAAGTTGGGTGTAAAGTAACATTTTTGTGAAAAAAGTTAAATGTTAATTTTTTTCTTCCACATTCCAAAAATTCCTGTGAAGCACCTGAAGGGTTAATAAAGTTCTTGAATGTGGTTTTGAGCACCTTGAGGGGTGAAGTTTTTAGAATGGTGTCACTTTTGGGTATTTTCTGTCATAAAGACCCCTCAAAGTGACTTCAAATATGATGTGGTCCCTAAAAAAATGTTTTTGTAAATTGTTTTGGAAAAATGAGAAATCGCTGGTCAACTTTTAACCCTTATAGCTCACTAATAAAAAAAAATTTTGGTTCCAAAATTGTGCTGATGTAAAGTAGACATGTGGGAAATGTTGTTTATTAACTATTTTGTGTGACATATCTCTCTGATTTAAGGGCATGAAAATTCAAAGTTTGAAAATTGTAAAATTTTCAAAATTTTCGCCAAATTTCCGATTTTTTCACAAATAAACGCAAGTGATATCGAATAAATTTTTACCACTATCATGAAGAACAATATGTCACGAAAAAACAGTCTCAGAATCAGGGGGATCCGTTGAAGCGTTCCAGAGTAATTACTTCATAAAGTTACAGTGGTCAGAATTGAAAAAATTGGCCCGGTCACGAAGGCAAAAACAGGCTCTGGTGCGAAGTGGTTAAGTTGGTATACATGCGGCACATAAATGCATGTTTCACAATGGCCATTAATCAGAAAAACCTACAAGAAGCAAAATGAACATAAACCCTGCTGTAAGTAAAAAAAAAAAAGTAGATTTAAATAAATAGGGTTCTTAGTAACACTGTTTTTGATCAAAAATACACTGTGTTCCAAATTATTATGCAAATAATATTTTCTCAGATTTTCCCAAATTACCTATATGAACTGCAGTCATTGTAATTTTCCAGTCAAATAACTATTAGAGTACAATTGAAAGGTTTTTGTACAAACTGCCTATGATAACAGTATATTTTTTAAAAAATAAAACACTCAAACTGCATGTTCCAAATTATTATGCACAGCAGAGTTTTCAACCTTTTCATTTTAATAAAGAACAAAAAAATGGTCATTTTTGAAATTATAAGCATTAGCAGGTTGTTACAAACTGAAATCAAACAGTTTTCAACTCAAAACTTTATTCTAGGTGATGTTACATTTGCACATAGGACCCCTTGTTCGAAAGGAGCTTCTGAACTCTCTCGTCCATTGAATTTGTCAGGTTTTGGATGGTTTCTGCTTCAATTGTTTTGCATGAAGACAGAATACCCTCCCAGAGCTGTTGCTTAGATGTGAACTGGCTCCCGCCATCATAGACACTCCTTTTGATGATGCTCCAGAGGTTCTCAATGGGGTTGAGGTCAGGGGAGCATGGGGGCCACACCGTAAGTTTGTCCCCTTTTATGCCCATATCAGCCAGAGATGCAGATGTGTTATGTGCAGCATGAGATTGTGCATTATCATGCATGAAAATGATCTTACTGCGGAATGCTCGGTTCTTCTTCTTGAACCATGGCATGTTTGAGGAACTCAACATACATTATGGAGTTCATCTTTACCCCTTCAGGGATCCTAAAGGGACAGACAATCTCTCTCCCCATGATTCCAGCCCAAAACATTACTCCACCTCCTCCTTGTTGGCGCCGTAGCCGTGTTTGTGTGGGGTGTCCATCAACCAGCCATCCTCCACTCCATCCATCTGGACCATCGAGTGTTACACGGCACTCATCGGTGAGCAAAACAGTTTTGAAGTCAGTCTTCATGTATTGTTTGGCCCAATGGAGCCGTTTCTGCTTGTGTGCAGTGGATAGAGGAGGTCGACAGGATGGCTTACGCACAGCTGCAAACCTCTGAAGGACCCTGCATCTTGTTGTTCGGGGGACGTTGGAGGCACCAGCAGCTTCAAAAACTTGTCTGCTGCTATGACAAGGATTTTTTGCCGCTGCTCTTTTAACCTGACGTAATTGCCTGTAGGAAAGAGTCCTCAATTTTCCCTTATCAGCACGCACACGTGTGTACTGTGAATCAGCTACATACTTCTTGATTGTGCGATGATCAGGATGAAGTGTCTTGGCAATGTTGATTGTAGTCATGCCTTGACCTAAACACTCCACAATTTGTTGCTTCTCAGCAGCCGACACATCCTTTTTCTTTCCCATTTTGGCAGAAAATGTAGGCTGCTTAATAATGTGGGACAGCCTTCTTAAGTAGTCTTGCCTTTCATTGGACACACCTGCCAAACTAATTAGCACAGGTGTCTGCAATTGCTTACAGTGATATAAAGAGCCCTGACACACATCACCATCAATGAGTTTAACTGACAAACAAAAAAATTCTTCCCTTATCACTCCTAAACACTTTTTGCATAATAATTTGGAACACAGTGTAGTATATAAGCCATTCATGGCCATTGTGAAACATGCATTTATGTGCTGCATGTATAACAACTTAAACCAAGCTCAAATTTTGTGTTTTTTTCTTTATATTTTTTTGCACTCTGTGCAAACCTGGATGTGGCCTCCCTCCCTAGGGCTGGATAATACATTTAAAAGGCTTCCCTTGGCTGGTGTTCATAGTTTGGGACTCAGTCCTTTGTCTGCCCTTGTTTTCACATTGAGGTCAACTTTGACACATGGTAAGGTTTTTAATATTAGACAGTGTAGGACCGTCCCGAACGGGTTCACCTTGTCGATGGTGGGATGGCTTATATACTATTTTTGATCAAAACCAGTGTTACTAAGAACCCTATTTTATTTCAATGCACTTGCTTTTTATTTATTTACAACAGGGTTTATGTTCATTTTGCTTCTTGTAGGTTCTTTCTTCCACATGAATTACAGCATAAAAAAATCTTGAACTGCTGTCTGTTCATGCTGCCTCCCAAAATTTGATATAAGGCTTGGTTCATATTTTTTCTGTGCTCTACACTGAGCGCTTACTTCAGAATTTTTGTGTATATCCAAAAAACAGGATTCAGACGAAACCCCTACTGGAACTATTTACTATAATGAGGCAGTCAATTTGGACTTTCAGACCAGCACAAAAGTGCGGTCGGTCACACTTTTGTAAAACTCCTAAGAACTGGACTTCACTAGTTCAAAGGCCATACGGAATTCAATATAACCCAGTCTGACACTCTAGTGAATAATTCCAGAATCTGTTCCATCTGAATTGGGTTTTTCACTTATTTAGACAGAAGAGCACATTATACGTGTGAACCTAGTCTTAAAAGCGATCCAAAATGTTTGTTTCCTCCAAAATTCTACCAATTAAACTTTAACCTATCCCTCAAAAACAAGTGCCCACTCAGGTTTCTAACATGTCAATGGAAAAAAAGACGTTTCCACATCACTGGTAGCTTAAAAGCTCCTGAAAAGCAACAAGACTCTCCCCCCATCATCCCTTCCCTGTAAAAATAAAAAAAAAATCTTCAAAATCCATTCTTTCATAGCCACATGGTTCCCTTCCCTTCTGACCCCACAGTGTGCACAGACTGCAGTTAGCATCCTTGTGTATTGTTTTACTTTAGCAGGGAGAATGAATTTAACAATTTGCAAGATCCAATGTCTGTAAAAGCCCAAGCTGGGCCCAATGTATTGGGAACTAAGTTGGCAAATTTTACATTTTCACTCTGCGACATTCATTGGCTGCTTATTTCTAGAAAATACCTGTGGGGTTAAAATAATTACTATACCCATGGATGAATTATGAATTCCCAAAGGGGTGTACTTTCCAAATTGGGGTTACTTGTTGGGGACTGTGCTGTTTTAGCACTTTTTGAAGTCTACAAATGGTGCCAGCAAATTATTCCAGGAAAATCTATGCTACAAAAGTTAAATAGCAGTTCTTCCTTTTTCAGCCGTGCCATATGCCCAAACAGAAGTTTCCAACCACATACAGAGTACCCCTATGTTATTGAGAAGTTGTGTAACAAATTGATTGAGGGGTCCATTTTCTAATATTAAACTTGTCTAAATGAGAAATCTGGTGTTAAACCACAATTTTAATGGAAAAAAAAATTGTTTTTATGTTCATGGCCCAATGATATAAAATTCTGGGAAACTTTTAACCCTTTTAACATCTGAATACCATAAAAGGACATTTCAAAAATGCCAGTGTAAATTAAGCATATAGTAAATGTTAAATATCAGCTATTTTTTGTTGTATAGCTATCTGATTTAATGCTATGAAAATGAAAATTGCACATTTTTGAACATTTTCTTCAAGCTTAAGATATTTTCATGACTGGAAATCATGTTGACCTAAATTTACCACTAACGTAAAGCACATTGGGGCAGGTTTATCAATACTCTCTAATTCTTACAGTCAGTGCAAGCATAGACTAGACCGTCTTTAAAATGTTCAAAATTTATCACAGTGGTTCAAGCTGTTCATAAATCTGTCTTGTTTTAAGACTGCCTACTATAAGTTTGCACCACTTTTTAGTCATCTTATATTGTGCCAGAAATTTGCACCACATTTTGGCACATTGTGTCAATGTTAGATCACACACCTTTCCTGTAAGCCACACCTGTTTTTGCCAAGGCGATTCCCTCTCATCAAACAAGGCGCACAAAGTGTCTAAAACAGATACATATGGTCCAGGTGGCAAAACACAGTTGTTTTTCAGGTGTAAATACTACAGAGTTCTGGCTCATTTTGATTGATAACACCGTGTAAATAGAACAGAATCAGAATTCAGAATCAAAGGGCTAGGAAGAGACATTCCACATGTCAGATTCCTGGTCACATATGCCAAAACTATCTGCCGTCGGAAGGGGTTAAACACTGGTCCTGCTCCTTCTTACTTTCATCTTTCTGCAAACCATCAGCAGGATACCTTATTACATTATCATCCCATTTTTTCTCCTGATGAACATTGATTTACACGGGAAACGCATCGAGGAATGTGGAACCCCTATACTATACTGGGAAGGCAGTGTCCCTGCATATTAAGATGAGTAACTATTTTTGCACTTTAACTCTATATGCACTTTATCTGAAATATCTACAACTGTAGTGAGAGGTATTGCTTCATCTGTGCATACTTCATACTATATGAACCTTTTTTTTTTTTTTGCAAGGGAACCTGCTGTTATATCCCAGCTTGGGGAAGTTATTTATCTATATATTAGTTTGTAATTTTGGAGTACTACTATCACCTGATGATTATACTGCTAACTGCAGCTAGTTATTAAGCATATTCACATTAACAGGTGATATGCTGAGATAAATTAGAGGATTCAGGAATCATCTTATATTGTACTGATGTCGCCTCCACCGGGGATCTTTTTTGAATCAAAATAAATGAGTAATATATTCTAGCGGTACTCTTAGTGGCTAATCTTGCTATTATGATCTATGACTGTTATATAAGAACTAGATGGTGGCCCGATTCTAACGCATCGGGTATTGTAGAATATGTATGCGGCCGACCGGGCGCAATCAGCAGAACGTTGTTTAAATTTGGCGCCAAAATCGCTGATTGGTCGCGGCCGGCGGCCACGACCAATCAGCAGAGCGGTGTTTAAATTTGGCGCCAATATCGCTGGTTGGTTGCGACCGGTGGCTGAGATTAATCAGTGAGCCGTGTTAGTGAGGACCGGAGAGCGTGTTTAAATTTGGCGCCAAAATCGCTGATTGTTCGCGGCCGGCGGTCGCGACCAATCAACAGAGCGGTGTTTAAATTTGGCGCCAATATCGCTGATTGGTCGCGGACGGCGGCCGAATCGTATTAGTGAGGACCGGGGAGCGGCGCTGCCTGTGCGGGTACTTCCGCTGCGAGCAGCCGGGAAGTGACCGGCTGCTCGCAGCAGAAGTATCCCGACCGGCGGCGCCGCTCCCCGATCCTCCCTTCACACTTTCCGTCGGGAGATCAGTGGCCCTAGCTGCTGATCTCGTGACGGTAGCCGCATGGAGGTCAGCGGCGCCTCTGGTCGGGGTACTTCTGCTGCAAGCGGCGGTCATCTCCCGGCTGCATCGCCGCTGACCTCTGTGCAGAGCTGTGTTTAAATTTGGCGCCAATATCGGTGATTGGTCGAGGCCAGCGGCTGCATCGCCGCTGACCTCCGTGCGGCAGATGAGCCGCTAACAGCCGCCATCTTTTTCTGAAATCCCGCGTTGCTGATTGGCCGCGGCCGGACCAATCAGCGACGCGGGATTTCCTGGACAGAAGGACAGACAGACAGACGGGATAAGACGATTATATATATTAGATAGGCTTTTGTGAGAGACTCTGAATGGTTGGGTCTCTCTGGACTACATGTCTCATCTTGTTAGACGTTATAGCCTATAGCTTGATATCTTTCTATATATCCATCTGAGCTAACAGCATTTGATCATCTTTTCACAAATTTTATGTCTATTTCTATGTTATACAGTATTTGTTTGTGTGCCTTAAGGCAATATTTTAATGATATCTAGTAAAGGTTATTTTTTATGGGTTTTTTGATGTGAGATATACTTTCATCTTAGCAATCACATACACTGAAACAGGGTGCTGAAATTTCTTATAACTTCTGCTTCATATAAGTGTGGTCTTTAGTAGGGATGAGCGGACCCATGGAAGATCGGGATCGACCAAACTTTAGTCCAAAGTTCAGTTTGGGTACCAGAACTGTAACTGAACCTTGAATCAGAACCCCATAGAAATCAATCGGGACCCAAACTTTCAAGCTGGAAAATCTTTCTGTCTGCAAACGTCTAATTTATCCAGTGATACAATGAGGCTGCTTTATGATTCACAGAGATGTTTTTATCCTTTTAAGGTAAAATTATCCTTGATGTTTGTGATATGTTTTAAAGACTATTTAGTTAAAAGAAAAAAAAGGTTTTGGTACCGTGTTAGGCAGTTGAAAACAGATTGTTCTCAGTGGGAGAAACAAAAATAATAATCTTTTAGTTATGATATCGTTTAATGGCTAACAAAAATAAAATAAATGATGTTACAAAGCAAGCTTTCAAGACTTCTTAAGTCTCATCAGGCATGGTATTACAAAGAATCCCTAGAAGTCAACTACTTAAAAGCAAATTTTCTATTCTATGATCTACGCTATTCTGCTCAGGGTGGTTGCCCTGGGTGGAGTTCATATGTTTGAACCCCCTCCAAATGCTTTATCATGGTTGGAAGCTTAATGAGAGATCTCTGCGAAATGGAGCTGGTTGAGAGACTTCTAGAAGTGGTTTTCTCCAAGTATTTTTCCACTATGAAAAAGTGCCTATACTAAGCTTGTTTTGCTAATAGCCACTTCTATTCCGCTACTCCACTATGAGCAGGAAATGTTGAATTATGATAGTATATGTACCTGCTTTATTGTACATATAAACTATTCTTCTTGTAAGGGCAGTAAGATTGGTAATTAGCCCTAATTCTCTTAAAGGGGTTGTCTGGTCAAAAGTGATAAGTCTGCAGTCAGTCTGTGTGACTGCAGAGTTATGAATCCCCCAAGCTAATGCACTATGCCCTGCAGGGATTCGCTGGTTTCAGACCCGGGACCAGAGGGTATGTATGAGTTATACATACCCCTGTCCAGTGGGCGCCACCTCGCTCCATACATGAAGGGGAATCTTCCAGAGAGGTTTTCTACACTATTCAAAGAAATATAAGAGATAAACAATTCAAAGAAGGGAAATTGTTTTAGGGATTATTTTATTTTATTTTTTTCTATATGACTTATTCTGCTCTAAAATTATGTTCTACTTAATATGGCACATATCATTATTGTGATAGCCTGTAATGTCAGGGGCTTGGGGGGAGCATTCAAGAGATGTGCTGTGTTCTCTTGGATCCAGCAATTTCAGCCTGGTATTATTTGTCTTTCCGAAACTCATATAACCTGTGAGAGACTCCGATTTCTAAGGAGGTCGTGGGTGGATCCAGAGTACCATTCACTTTATTTCTACTTTATTTCTCAAAATGCGTAATATACATCTCTACCTTATCTGCTAGAGGAGGTTGGCATGGTGGTCCTCTGGATAATACGGTACCCTGATGCCAGACAATATACCTGTTATTCCGCCTCCCTTCATTCTTTGTCAAGAATGGACCTAGCCATTGGGTCTGAATCAATCATACCCTATATTAAATCGGTGATCAATCTGCCAAAGATTGATTCTGACCTATACCTATACAGGTACAATTTCAGATAGTTGTTGTGAGGTCTCTGGGGGGATATATATGGCGCCTTAATCCTTTTTGGCTGCAACTAATTGTCCCTATTCTTAGTTCTAGAATTTTAGAATATTTTCGTTTTAATGATGGGTAGTCATCTACAAGATTTATATGGGATGCTATGAAAGCATATGTACTGGGAATATGCATAGGGAACATCAATAAGATAAAATCCCAAACAAATTTTAACCCAAAATTTGCAACAGAATGTAACAAGTAGAATAGAATGGGAAAATGCACAGAAAATATTGACTAATCATTTGCTATCATTAGCTTTTCAGAAACAACTGTTTGTTAAGAAAAAATACCATATAGAGGGTGAGAGTGGAGACCACCTATTGGCAACTATAAAGTACAGACATGAATAGCCTAAAAAAATAGACTGGTCACAACAGATGGGAGGATGGTTGACACTGATGAGGTTATAAAACCTCTTTACCCACGAAGGTTGTTTGCACGTTAATGACCAGACCAATTTTTACAATTCTGACCAGTGTCACTTTATGAGGTAATAACTCTGGAACGCTTCAACGGATTCTGAAATTGTTTTTTCGTTACATATTATACTTCATGATAGTGGTAAAATTTATTTGATATGACTAGCGTTTATTTGTTAAAAAATCGGAAATTTGGGGGAAATTTTGAAATTTTTAAACTAAGAATTTTCATGCCTTTAAATCAGAGAGATATGTCACACAAAATAGTTAATAAGTAACATTTCCCACATGTCTACTTTACATCAGCACAATTTTGGAACCAGATTTTTTTTTTGTTAGGAAGTTATAAGGGACAAAAGTTGACCAACGATTTCTCATTTTTCCAATAAAATTTACAAAACCATTTTTTTAGGGGCCACATCACATTTGAAGTGACTTTTGAAGGGGCCTTTATGACAGAAAATACCTAAAAGTGACACCATTCTAAAAACTGCACCCCTCAAGGTGCTCAAAACTACTTTCAAGACGGTTATTAACTCTTCAGGTGCTTCACAGGAATTTTTGGAATGTGGAAGAAAACAGTGAACATTTAACTTTCTATCACAAAAATTTTACTTCAGACCCAAATTTTTCTCTTTTCGCAAGAGTAACAATAAAAAATGGACCCCAAAATTTGTTGTGCAATTTCTTCTGAGCACACTGATACCCTATATGTGGGGGGAAACTATTTTTTGGGTGCACGGCAGGGCTCGGAAGTGAAGGAGCGCCATTTGACTTTTTGAATGTAAAATTTGCTTGAATAATTAACGGACGCCATTTAGCATTTGGAGAGCCGCTGATGTGCCTAAACAGTGGAAACCCCGCATCAGTGACACCATTTTGGAAACTAGACCCCATAAGGAACTTATCTAGATGTGTACTGAGCACTTTGAACCCCCAAGTGTTTCACAAAAGTTTATAACGTAGAGCCGTGAAAATAAAAAAAAAAAACTTTTTTTTCCGAAAAAATGATCTTTTAGCCCCAGTTTTTTTATTTTCACAAGGGTATCAGGAGAAATTGGACCCCAAAAGTTGTTGTGAAATTTCTCCTGAGCATGCTGATACCCTATATGTGGGAGAAAACTACTGTTTGGGTGCACTTCAGGGCTCGGAAGGGAAGGAGTGACGTTTAGGAATGCAGACTTTGATGGAATGGTCTGCGGGCGTCATGTTACGTTTGCAGAGCCCTTGATGTTCCTAAACAGTGGAAATTCCCAAATAGTGCCCCCTTTTTGGAAATTAGACCCCCAAATGAATTTATCTAGATGTGTGGTGAGCACCTTGAACCCCCAAGTGCTTCACCGAAAATTATAACGTTGTCTTGTGAAAATAAAAAAAAACTTATTTTAGCCCCAAAAAAATTCATTTCCCAAGCGTAACAGGAGAAGGTGGACCCCAAAATTTATTGTGCAATTTCTCCTGAGCACGCAGATGCCCCAAGTGTTGTTGAAAACTGCTTTTGAGGCACAGTGCAAAGCTCAGAAGGGAAGAAGCGCCCTATTGGAGTTCATATTTTGCTTGGCTGATTTGACGGTGCCATGTCACATTGGCAGAGTCCCTAAGGTGCCATAACAGCAGAACCCCCCCCATAAGAGGCCCCATTTTACAAACTACACCTCTCAATGAATTAATCTAGGGGTGCAGTGAGCATGTTGACACCACATGTGCCTCACACAATTTTACACTATTGGGCGGTGAAGAAAAAATAATTACATTTTTACCACCAAAGTTTTGTTTTAGCCCCAGATTTTACAGTTTCACACTAAGAAATGGGTAAAAATGTCACCAAAATCTATCATACAATTTTTGCTGAATGTAGAAATACCCCACATGTGACTGTACAGTAATGCTTAGGCACACGGTGAGACTCAGGAGGGACAGAGCGCTTTTCTGCCTCCTGGAGTGCAGATTTTCCTAGAATAGTATGCAGACTTCATATACACAGCTCCTACATAATTCAGATGAAACCCCCGAGGAATCCATTCACTATAATGAGGCAACAGAGTTAGGCCTCTTTCATACTTTAGTGTGTCCGGTATGTGTGGTAACAGTTTCGATGCGTACCGGAGACCCATAAACACGCAGACCCATTCAAATGAATGGGTCTGTGCACGTGTGTTTCCACGGACCGTGTGTCCGTGGGCTAGACACGTGGATATGTCAGGCGTCTGGTAATCAGTGTACAGTTAGCACTATTCCCAAGAGCCGGGTGCTGAATGCTGCCCTCCTCATTGTCCCCTGCTTGCACTTCGATTAGCAAGGGGCAATGTTGATAGTAGTAGTCAGCTCCCACTGTGTCCTGGTGTAAAAATAAGAATAAAATAAAAAAATCCTTATACTCACCTATCCAAAGATGTCCCCTGCTGTAATCCACATGACCACGGAGGAGCCGCTGAGAATGACCTGCTCTAGCGAGCAAGCCACTGCTCTGCTCTGAGCTCAGTGAGTGACAGGACACCTCTCGCTGAGCGCAGCTCCAGGGCCCACTTGCTGGAGCGAGTCATTCTCCCGGGGACCTTGGCATGAGCAGTCAGATGGGTTCCAGCGGGGTACATCTTTGGACAGGTGAGTATAACTATTTTTTTTATTTTATTCTTATTTTTACACCAGGACACAGCGGGAGCAGAATACTACTCTCTTACATTGTCCCTTGCTCACGCTGATCGCAGCACTGGCAGGGCACAGCGATGAGGGCAGCGCTAACTGTACCACTGATTCCCAGGTGCCGGTATGTGTTCTCCTGATGCGGCACACTGTTGCCACACGTATGCCACACAGGTGGACACGGATATCTCCGGGACTGTTTTTTCCGGTACCGGAAATATCAGGACGTGTGAAACCGGCCTTACTCTGGACTCCGTCTGGCCTCTGTTTAGCGGTGTCCTTTTTTTTCAGAGGTTCACAAAACTGTGGCCAACTGTACTTTTATGCTTGCCTAATAAAGAGACGGACACCGTGGGATCACAGGTCAGACGGCGTCCACGGTGCCTCCATCTGCCTCATTATAGGGAATCTTCCACCGGGGGGTTCCATCTGAATCACGTATTTTAGAGATTTACACGGAAACCTCGGTGTAAGCGCACAGTGCAGGATAAATGTGAGCCGAGCCATGCTGCGATCTTTGGGAGGCAGAATGATCAAATCAGCAGCAGGTGAAAAATTGGTTTTATTTATTTTTTAAGCCGTTCCTCGTGCGGTATAAGTGATTAGAGGACTTTATTCTTGGGGTCAGTGCGATTACAGCAATACCTAATTTATATTGGGTTTTTATGATTGACAGCTGTCACACATTGCAAAAGACTAGTTTTTACATTGCCATATTTTGAGAGTTATAATTTTTCCATATTTCGGCTGACAGAGTCATGTAAGGGCTTTTTTTTGTGGGACAATTTGACATTTTTATTGGAACAACTTTCGGGCACGTGATATTTTTTGATCGCTTTCTATTCAGAGTTTTGAGAGGCAGAATAAACAAAAACCAACAATTCAGGAATTGTTTTTTTATGCCGTTCTGCATGTGGTAAAATTGATAATGCAGCTTTATTCTTAGGGTCAGTACGTTTACAGCAATAATACATTTATATTTTGTTTATGTTTTGGTGCTTTTACACAATAAAAGCTATTACAGAAAAAAACAATTAAAAGCAAAATGTATCAACCTAAATGTACCATTATTATAAAGTATCATGTGTCACAAAAAAAAGTCTTAAAATCAATGGGATACGTTGAAGCATTCCAGAGTTATTACTACTTAAAGTGACACTGGTCAGATTTTAAAAAAATTGGTCCGGTCACTAAGGGGTTAAATTAGTCATGTGTGAAAGTAAACAATACTTGACTATTTCAATGCTTGACCACTATGTGAAATTGAACAATACCTGACCAACTCAATGTACTGCCAATGTCTTAGGCAAACTACACCTGACCAATTAAACTCCCCCTGCAATTATGTATTTTTTCATGTATTCGTATAAACTTTTTTGTTCAGAATAGTCACTATTTTCTCAAACTTAAAAAACGTTATCAACGAAAGAACTTGAGGTTTCACATGTCTTGCATTGGTGGCCTTCCTTGCATTGTTCATGCTTGCATGGTGGAAGCAAAGCTGAACTTTGGGTTCCTGAAAAACGCAGCAAGGAAAGCTGCAAAAAAGCAGCAAAGCCTGCTGTTCTCTACTGCCAAGAGATCAGATTTTGGCTGCAGAAAAAAAGCTACATGAGAGCCTTATAGCTGTTTTTTCTCCAGTCTGCTTCATGCCATGACTAAGATGCCTTCTGCATTTTAAACACTTTTTTTCCTGTAGTATTTTTTTGCTTAGTTTATGGAATTTTAAATGTTCTATTAAATTTGGATATTTTTATCCGTTGCTGAGCCTTATTCCACAACTGTTCTAAGCCATATATGGCAAGAACCACTAAATTAACGAAATTGAAATGACAGTCCATCGTTACTTTTAAGACCTGCAGGTAAGTCAATCCAGCACACTGTTAGAACCTTGATGGTATGCACAAGTGCAGTCAAGAAAACAATCAATTTCTTTGACGCTCATGAAGCGTGGTGCAGAAAAGGAAGACCAAGAATTACCTCTGTTGCAGATAAGTTCATCGGAGTTACCAGCCTCAGAAGCCGCAAATTTCCAGCAAGTTAGATAATAGCTCATATAAATGATGCACTGGCATCAAGTAAATGACACATCTCAACATGATCTATCCAGAAGAGACTGTGAATAGCACGCCTTTGTGTTTGATTGCTTCTACTAAGAACTGCAAACAAGAAGATACTTGTTTGTTTCTGTGAACAACACAAGGACTAGACATTAGGTCAGTGAAAATCTGTAAATGAGATCTAGTAACTCCAAATTTTAGATTTTTGCTACCAACCGCCATAACTTTGTGAGACACAGAAAAGGTCTCACAAATGGTTTCTACATATGTGTTACCGACCGCAAATCACATACTGTAAGTGGATATGTGTGATGCTGTGAATTTCCTCACTAAGGACACTGTGTAATGAATTTTAAATATATTACCAGCACTTACCCAGCATGGCTACCACAGTATTCTGCAACAACATACCATCCCATTGTTCTGTGTTTAGTAGGACCTTCATTTGTATTGTAACAGGATAATGATGCAAGACATACCTCCAGTACATGTAGAGTCCATATAACCAAGAAAGAGAGGGATGGAGTGCTGCGTCAGATGACATGGCCTCCACAATTACCTAACCGCAACCCAATTAAGATGGCTTAAAATGAGATGGACTGCAGAGTGAAGGCAAATCAGCCAACGAGTGCTCAGCACTTCTGGGAACTACTTCAAGACTGTTGGAAAGTTATTCCAGGTGACCGCTTGATGAAACTACTTCAGAGAATTCCAAAGATGTGTAAACCTGTCATCAGAGTAAAAGGGGAGTATTTGAGTAATCTAATGTTTAACACAGATTATTATTTATTATTATAGCGCCATTTATTCCATGGCACTTTACATGTGAAAAAGGGGTATACATAGCAAAAACATTTACAATAATCTTGAACGCAATGTGACGGCGATTGGTACAGGAGGAGCGAGGACCCTGCCCGCAAGGGCTCACAGTCTAAAAGGGATGGGTGAGGATACAGTAGGTGAGGGTAGGGCTGGTCGTAGCGTGGTATGGTGGAGTGATGGTTAATGCAGGTTGTAGGCTTGTTGGAAGAGGTGGGTCTTCAGGCTCCTTTTTAAGGTTTCCACGGTCGACGAGAGTCTGATGTGTTTGGGTAGAGAGTTCCAGAGTAGGGGGGAAGCACGGGAGAAATCTTGTATGCGATTGATGGAGGAGGAGATAAGAGGGGAGTAGAGAAGGAGATCTTGTGAGGATCGGAGGTTGCGTGCGGGTATGTACCGGGAGACTAGGTCAGAGATATATGGAGGAGACAGGTTCTGAATGGCTTTGTAGGCCATGGTTAGGGTTTTCAACTGGAGTCTCTGAGCAATGGGGAGCCAGTGAAGAAATTGACAGAGAGGAGAGGCCAGGGAATAGCGGGGGGGCAGGTGGATTAGTCGAGCAGCAGAGTTTAGGATGGATTGGAGGGGTGCGAGAGTGTTGGAAGGGAGACCACAGAGCAGGAGGTTGTAGTAGTCAAGGCGGGAGATGATGAGGGCGTGCACTAATGTTTTTGCAGATTCATGGTTGAGGAATGTGCGGATCCGGTAGATATTTTTGA
This sequence comes from Phyllobates terribilis, assembly GCF_046119375.1. NCBI lineage: Eukaryota > Metazoa > Chordata > Amphibia > Anura > Dendrobatidae > Phyllobates > Phyllobates terribilis. Next base: position 12,731,156 of record NW_027362770.1, read on the forward strand.
GTTGGAGTCTGCAGGAAGCGGAAAGTGCTTGGATATATGGTTTGAAGGAGAGTTCAGAGTCCAGGGTTACCCCAAGGCAGCGAGCTTGAAGGACTGTGGAGAGTGGGCAGCCATTGACGTTGATAGATAGGTCAGTTGGCGGGGTTGAATGATATGGCGGAAAGATGATGAAATCTGTTTTGTCCATGTTAAGTTTTAGAAATTTTGCAGAGAAGAAGGATGAAATAGCGGACAGACATTGTGGGATTTTGGTTAGTAGAGAGCAGATATCGGGTCCAGAGAGGTAGATCTGTGTGTCATCAGCATAGAGGTGATATTGAAAGCCATGAGACTCTATGAGCTGTCCCAGGCCTAAGGTGTAGATGGAGAAGAGCAGGGGTCCTAGAACTGAATCTTGGGGGACACCGAGAGATAGGGGGCGAGATGAGGAGGTGGTGTGTGAGTGGGAGACACTGAATGTCCTGTCTGTTAGGTATGAGGAGATCCAGGATATGGCCAAGTCTGTGATGCTGAGAGATGAGAGCGTTTGTAGTAAGAGGGAATGGTCCACTGTGTCAAAGGCAGATGACAGGTCTAGGAGGAGGAGGACAGAGTAGTGTCGCTTGGATTTGGCGGTTAGTAGGTCGTTGGTGACTTTAGTCAGTGCAGTTTCAGTAGAATGGTGCGGTCGGAAACCAGATTGTAGGCGGTCGAAGAGGGAGCAGGAAGAGAGGTGGGAGGACAGTTCAGAATGAATGTGTTGTTCCAGTAGTTTTGAGGCATAGGGGAGAATTGATATGGGGCGATAGCTAGTCAGAGAGGATGGGTCAAGGGAGGGCTTTTTAAGGATGGGTGTGATTGAGGCATGTTTGAAGCATGAGGGGAAGATGCCAGTTGTTAATGACAGGTTGAAGAGGTGGGCTAGGGTTGGGATGAAGATAGTGGTAAGGTTTGGGATGAGGTGGGGCGGGATTGAGTCAAGTTCACAGGTGGTGAGGTGTGATTTGGAGAGTAAAGAGGAAAGTTGATCTTCCATAATGGTGGAGAAGGTGGTTTTGGAGGAGGAGGGTTGAGTAGGTGTGGGGAGGGGCTGGGGGGACTTTAGGCAAAAGCTTTGTCTGATGGTATCAATCTTCTGCTTGAAGAATGAGGCAAAGTCTTCAGCTGAAATAAGAGGAGAGGGAGGAAGCACTGGGGGATGGAGGAGAGAATTAGAGAGGAGAGAATTGAAGGTGTTGAATAGTTGTTTGGGGTTGTGGAACAGGGAGGATATGAGAGATGCGAAGTGTGTTTGTTTTGCTGTAGTGAGTGTGGAATTGAAGGTAGTAAGGGACTGTTTGAATGCGATGAAGTGCTCATTGGAGTAGGACCATTTCCATCTATGTTTAGCAGTCCGGGCGGCCTGTCACAGTTCTTTATTTAGGCTGGTGTGCCAGGGTTGTCTGTTGATTGTGCAAGCTTTGGTATGTGTGAGGGGGGTGACCGAATTGAGAGCTGCAGCTGTTGTGGTGTTGTATAAAGTGGCAGCAACATTTGCATAAGGACCTAATGTCTGTGAGAGGGAGGAGGGATTCTGAGAGTGAGTGTAGGTCAAGGTGTTTAAGATTTCTACGAGGGTATTCAAGTTTGTGGAGTGGGGATTTTTGCGATGGAGAGGAGAGGGTAGAGAATGTAAGTAGGTTGTGATCAGAGAGAGGGAGAGGTGAGTTAGAGAGGTTAGATATGGAAAAGAGGCGGGTGAAGATGAGGTCCAGTGAGTGGCCGTCTTTGTGGGTGGCTGCAGAAGACCACTGAGTAAGGCCGAAGAAGGAAGTGAGGGATAGAAGCTTAGAGGCAGCTGAGAGGTGTAGCGTCGGCGTCCCTGCCTCCTGCTAGGCAGGGACGCTGTTCCCCTCACCTCTCCGCTCCATGCCCGGCGTCCTCCTCCCGCTCTGCTGGCAGCGCGCGCTGCCTCCCGGCCACTGTTCTTAGGGCGTGCGCGCGCTCCCCCTCTCTTAAAGGGGCCGCGCGCGCCGTCCTAAGGAGTCCCCGGCCAATGGCCGGAGGACCTCACCATATATAAGGCACCTCCTCCAAAATGGAGGTGCCCAAGCAATGTTGTTGCAAAGCCTTCACTCTGCTTCAGCCCTCAGGTCCCACTACCAGTTACCTGCCAGTCACCTGCCAGAATCCTGCTTGTTACCTGCCAGTCACCTGCCAGATTCCTGCCAGTCACCTGCCAGATTCCTGCCTGTTACCTGTCAGTCACCTGCCAGATTCCTGCTTGATACCTGCCTGATATCCCCTTACCTGCTTGCAAGCCTGCGGTCCGACGATCTGCCTTCCGACACCTGTCAGTCTGTCTATGGACCAGCCTGCTCGCTCACCTGGGAGCGCTCACCTGCTACCTGCCTGCTAGCCTACCTGGAGTCTCTGCCGTCACTTGCCGTGACCATCTGCCTGTCCAGAGACTCTTGCCCGCTCACCGGGGAGCACTCACCTGCTACCTGCCTGCTAGCCTACCTGGAGGCTCTGCCGTCACTTGCCGTGACCACCTACCTGTCCAGAGACTCTTGCCCGCTCACCTGGGAGCGTCCACCTGCTACCTGTCTGCTAGTTTACCTGGAGGTTCTGCCGTCACTTGCCGTGACCACCTGCCTGTCCAGAGACTCTCGCCCGCTCACCTGGGAGCGCTCACCAGCCACCTGCCTGCTGTCCCTTTTCACAGAGACTGTCCCTGTCACTTGCCGTGAGTACCTGCCCTTCTACCCAGAGACTGTCCCTGTCACTTGCCGTGACTGCCTGCCCTTCTTCCCAGAGACTGTCCCTGTCACTTGCCTTGACTACCTGCCCTTCTTCCCTGGGAGCCACCCGCTTCCTTACAAGGACCGCCCCCTTGTGTAGTTGCTCAGAGGTTCCACCTCCCAGACCCGTTACAAGAGGGAAGTATCAATGGGGATGTTGAAGTCGCCCATGAGGATATTAGGGATGTCAACGGAGAGGAAATGAAGTAGCCAAGTGGTGAAGTGGTCAAAGAAGGTGGTGGTTTATCCTGGGGGGCGGTAAATAACAGCCAGTTGGAGGGGGAGTAAATGCGCACGCAGTGCACTTCAAAAGAGGGGAGAGTAATGGAGGGTGGCAGTGGGATATGGGTGAAGGAGCAGTTATCTGATAGGTGGAAACCTATTCCGCCACCATGCTTGCCGGTGGGGCGGGGGGTATGGGAAAGGTGGAATCCACCTTACAAAAGTGCAGCGGGAGAGGCCGTGTCAGAGGGGGTGAGCCAGGTTTCAGTGATGCCAAGGAAAGAAAGCTTGTTAGTGATGAAGAGATCGTGAATGTAGGAGAGTTTGTTGCAGACTGAGCGAGCGTTCCATAGAGCTCCTGTTAGAGGGACTGGGGAAGCGTGGGATGGGCGGATGGGTATAACGTTAGAAGGGTTACGAGAGTTTGGGATAGATAGTGGGTGGGAGGTTGAAGTGATTGTAGGGATGTGGTGAGGAGGGCCAGGGTTTGGAGAGATGTCGGCAGTGAGGAGGAGCAGAGAAAGCATTAATAGGTGGGAGCAGGAGAGGGCATGAAGTGGCTGTCTGTGTTTGGAGACAAAGGATTGTATGTTGAGGAATAGCTCTGAGGAGGAGGTGAGATGGGTGGAGGATAGAGGGAGAGATGAAGAGTTCATTACTAGGTGTAGGGATTAGGGGTGGTTGGAAAATGTGAAGGATTAAGGGGGTGAGAGTGAAAACAAAGACAACCTTCAGGTTCAATTCAGGATTAATTCATATTTCTCACACTTAAGCAATGGACACACTTAAGGTGATGGACACAGACTAAAGTCTAGCAGACTCCTAGCCCACAATATATATGTAGCAGAATGTATTCTGCTGTGAATCAGAGAGGAGTGGTCTGTGCTCATCTGGATCAGCTGATTAAGGCTTAAACAGATGCTGGATAGTTAAAGGCTAAGTACATAAGGTCATAAATGAAAGTGGGGGGTAGCTCGTGTTACTTGAGGAACATACCATTAGTAAATAGGAGCAGAGAGGTACAGAGAAATATGCATGGAAATCAGGATGGGAAAGCTGAGTCACGTACCATTAGTAAATAGGAGCAGAGAAGTACAGAGAAATCTGCATGGAAATCAGGATGGGAAAGCTGAGTCACGTACTATTAGTAAATAGGAGCAGAGATGTACAGAGAAATCTGCATGGAAATCAGGATGGGAAAGCTGAGTCACGTACCATTAGTAAATAGGAGCAGAGATGTACAGAGAAATATGCATGGAAATCAGGATGGGAAAGCTGAGTCACGTACCTGTAAGAGGAATGGATAAACAGAGATGCTGATTAGAGTGCGGTGGTGGCAGATAAGGTACAATCTGCTTGCATCATATAATTCAGGATTAATTCATATTTCTCACACTTAAGCAATGGACACACTTAAGGTGATGGACACTGACTTCTAGTTTCAGATTCTAGTTTGTGCTCATGTTCCCTTACTCTTTTTCCAAGTGTGCTCCTTTATGCTTTGGCTACCTTCATTCTGAATCTACAATGTGCACATTCCAATAAGAACAAGGTAAACCATTGCATTAACAGGTGTGTCTACATTTTTTACACACAGAACAGTCCCAGCAAATACCCAAGATGGTACAACATTACACACTCACCTTCCTTCTCCACCCACCTGGGATAGAACAGATGCGACTTTGGAGACTTCCAGGGCTGACTACCTCAAACAGTGGCCCCCTGTTTCTGGCGGGCCCCCACAGAGAGGGGGTAGCGGCAAGTTTAGGAAGCTAGCAGTCCATCGAGGTACAAGACCAGGGGACCCAAGGGCCCAAATCTGGCCTCTCCGAGAGTTTTGCATGGGGCCAGGCGAACGGTGGGTCCCTCCTAGCAACTCCAAAACAATATATCCATGGGGCCAGTTGACTTCTTCATCCTCTCCTGGACTCCCCGAAATGTATCCATGTCTCTCTGATGGTTAATGGAGCAGATCTGAATGTTGCCAGTCAGGGCCGGTACCCTTGGGCTAGAATAATATAGAATTCAAATCTGTGTCTTTTTGGTAATGCCATGCAATCCATCTGCTGTCCTGGAGGATGTCTCTCATTCTCCTTCCAAAGTCTGTCTCAATTTCTGTTCCAAGACTCCCTCTGTCTCAGAAACATATCTCCTTTCTGCTTCTCTGGGCTCAAGTCTGACTCTTATAAAAAACACATGTTCCTTCTGCTTTTCTGGGCTCAGCCCCCTGAATGGCAGAACTGCTGTCACCCTCCTCCCCCAAAGTTTAGTGTGTATATCACATGTCAGAGGTAAAGGTGCATGGCTCACCTATCATTGTTTGAGATAAACTATTTACATAGTTGGTATCACAGGGGCTCTTGTAAATACACATCATTGTTTCAGAATCAAAGAACAGATAACATTCAGGGTTATACAAATAGTAGTCTGTGTTAATCAACTAAAGAAGGACAGAGATTAAAGCGTCAGCAATAAAATAAAGGAATGCTGCTCTTATGCCAGAAAGTATGTCTGGCATAATTAAGATTTTACTGTGTATCGTCACAAAATGCTTTGATCTAAATCACTCCATTGTAGCTCTGACAGTATGTTCAGGGTTGCTGTCCTGCTGGAAGGTGAACCTATGCCCTCGTCTCTAGTCTTTTGCCGCCTCTAACAGATTTTACTCCAGCATTATCTTGTATTTAGCTCCATTCATCTTCCAATCAGCTCAGACCAGCTTCCCTGTTCTTGCTGAAGAAAAGCATCCCCACAGCATGACGCTGCCGCCACCATGTTTTATAGTGGGATGTTGTTTTCAGGGTGATATACAGTATTTGTTTTCCACCACAAATAGCATTTTGCATTTAACCCAAAAAGTTCTACCTTAGTCTCATCTGACCAGAGCATCTTCTTTCACATGATAGTGTCCCTTACATGTTTTTTTTTGCAAACTTTGCTTCTTATGGCTTGCTTTCAAAAATATCTCTTTTTCCCACTATTCCATAAAGGCCAAATTTGTGGAGTATACAACTGTTAGTTGACCTGTTGACAGATTCTCCCATCTGAGTTGTGGATCTCTGCTGCTCATGCAGAGTGACCATGGACCTTTTAACTGCTTCTCTAATTTGTGCTCTACTTGCTTGGGATGTCAGTTTAGGTGGGCTGCCATATCTTGGCAGGTTTTCAGTTGTGCCATATTCCTTCCATTTTTGGATGATGGATTGAATAGTGCTCCTTAAGATGTTTTCAGATTGGGCTATTTTTTTCTAACCTAACCCCGCTTTACCGCGCTCCACAACTTTATTCCTGACCTGTCTAGTGTGTTCCTTGGTTTTCATGATGCTGAGGTCTTCACGGAAAAGCTGTAGTCATACTAAGAATAAATTAAACACATGTGAACTCAATTTAATAATTATCTGACTTCTGAAGGCAATTGGTAACTCAGGATTTTATTTAGCGGTATCAGACTACAGGAGCTGAATAGAAATACAATTCACAATTTTCAGATTTATATTTTTTAAATATATAGAAAATGATGTATCACTTATTTTACACTTCACAAATACTTGCTACTTTGTGTTGGCATATCACAAAGAAAACCCAATAAAATACATTTACTTTTTTGGGTGTAATGTGAAATAAATGTGGAAAAGTTCACGGGGTATGAATACTTTTTCAAGGTTCTGTAGATATATATGCACATACTTAGAACTGTCCTGAACTTTTCACCAAGCATTGAGGAGAAGAGAGAAGCATCCCACTTTTATATCCTCCAGTTTCCAGTGGGATGGCTCACTCCAGAGATGCAGTCATGGGATCAATAAAAATGAATTACTAGTAGGAATTTTCATTATTTTCTGCAAACATCTATTTATTCTACCAAAAAAAACACACAAAAAACATCACATACATTTGGTACCAGAGTCATTGTAACAACCCTTACAATACATATACAATTAAGATGTTGGCCAAATGGTTGTTCAGCTAACTTCTAATTTATATGGTGGCCTATAAAATACTCATGAAAGTTTCCCCGTCACAAAGCTGCAACAATCTAGTTTAAGAAGTTCAGCATGGGCTGTCTAAAAACATGCATCCCATTTAATTACATGTTGAAATGTGAGTGTACCGTATTTTTCGGACTATAAGACGCACTTTTTTCCTCCAAAATTTTGGAGGAAAATGGGGGGTGCATCTTATAGTCCGAATGTTGCTGGGGGGGATATATATATATATATATATATATATATATATATATATATATATATATACGCAGCTCACATGGAGAGATCAGTGCGGACAGACAGGACCCAGCGCTGGAGAGAAGAGAGGTGAGTAGGAGTGTTTATTTTTTTATGTACAGTCTGATGGGGATTAGGGTGACCATGCATACTAGGATAAGGATGAGGGGGCCATACATATCAGGGTAAGGATGAGGGGGCCATACATACCAGGGTAAGGATGAGGGGGCCATCCATACCAGGATAAGGATGAGGGGGCCATCCATACCAGGATAAGGATGAGGGGGCCATACATACCAGGGTAAGGATGAGGGAGCCATACATGCCAGGATAAGGATGAGGGGGCCATACATACCAGGGTAAGGATGAGGGGGCCATACATACCAGGGTAAGGATCAGGGGGCCATACATACCAGGATAAGGATGACGGGTGCCATGCATACCAGGACAGGGATGAAGGGTGCCATGCATACCAGGACAGGGATGAGGGGTGCCATGCATACCAGGCTAAGGATGAGGGGTGCCATGCATACCAGGATAAGGATGAGGGTGCCATGCATACCAGAATAGGGATTAGGGTGCCATGTATACCAGGATATTGATGAGGGGTGCCATGCATACCAGGATATTGATGAGGGGTGCTATGCATACCAGGATAAAGATGAGGGGTGCCATGCATAGCAGGATAGGGATGAGGGGTGCCATGTATAGCAGGATAGGGATGAGGGGTGCCATGCATACCAGGATAGGGATGAGGGGTGCCATGCTTACTAGGATAAGGATGAGGGGTGCCATGCATATCAGGATGGGGATGGGGGCCACGTATAATAGGAAGGGGGGGCATATCTACCAGGATGGGGAATATTATCAGAATTGGGGGACATTACCCCTATTCCAGTGTCGGCAGCAGACCCGCTCCCCCTTAACAGTGAATCGTGACCACGTTTTTTGCTTACATTTTTTTTGCTATTTTCCTCCTCTAAAACTTAGGTGCGTCTTATGGTCCCGTGCGTCTTATAGTCCGAAAAATACGGTATATAGAAAGGAAGTTTAGACCAGTTATATCACCATAAATGTTAATACATAATCTTATATTCATGTTTCCTTTGTAGCTCCGATTTACAGCACAATCTACAATCTGAGAAAGAACAACAGAAAACTCTTCAGGAAGAGCTTTCTACAGAGAAGACGAAAAATAAATATTTACAGAATGACCTTCTGCAATACTCACAACTTAAAAAGGTAACAAATGTTATCAAATAGACCCAGTGATGGTGAAAGGAAAGTGTGATTTGAAGGGATTAATTAAAAAACCTGCATATACATTTGTGCTCAAAAGTTTCCATACCCCGGCAGAATTTTTCCTTTCTTTGCCTTGTTTCAGAGAATACGAATGATAACAAAAAAACGTTTTCTCCACACATGGTTATTGGTTGGGTGAAGCCATTTATTGTCAAACTACTGAGTTTTCTCTTTTTAAATCTTAATGACAACCAAAAACATCCAAATGACCCTGATCAAAAGTTCACAAGTTTTTGGCAAAAAGCCTCCAGTTCCTGTAAATTCCTGGGCTGTCTAGCATGAACTGTGCGCTTGAGATCTCCCCAGAGTGGCTTATTGATATTGAGGTCAGGAGACTGAGATGGCCACTCCAGAACCAGTGGCGTACCGTCCATAGAGGCAGACCACGCGACTGCTATGGGGCCCGAGTGTTCAGGGGGCCCGGCGTCGGATGTCCTGTCCATAGACACGCCCCTCTAGATCGCTACGCTGCGTGCACAGCAGAGAGGAGCTGAGGCTGGGCTGCCTGAGCGATCATCATTAGAGCTGCCTAGTGGAGGCAGAGGGAGCCGACCTGGTTGCAGGATAAGTCTCTGACTGGCTCACTGCAGCACTCTGTACTGTAAGTGTGAAATGTAAACGAGTTTCTTTTACCTTGAGTCCTGTTTTGGATGTGCGGGTGTTAAGGCAGGGGGGAGGGGTCGTGTTTGGAATTCTGCCAACTATCTAGGGTAACTGGGGAGGAGGGCTGCGAACAAATAAAAAGTCAGGAAGCCCCTCACACCAAGCCACTGTCTTGTGTCTGTCAGTCACAACCGAGATCCTGAACCTCGGACGAGAGGATTGAGCTAAACATTAGGACACCTGTGACAATGGAGGCCTATTAATAAATTGTTTAAATTACTTCTTTACACACATTTATCTGCACTGCAGATCATGCACTCCTCCTAATAAAGGATTAACTGAAGGAGGAATGGACAGGCTGCAGAGTGCACAGCAGAGCAAAGGACACGGCTGTCAGAGTGAGTACATCTGACCCCAGACCATCACTAATCACTAGTATTGCTGCAGCTAGCCACACTGTATGTGCGCACAATGCATACCAGCCTGCGCCCCCAATGCTGCTTAATAGCTGTCGGCTATCACTTTGCAAATGAATGGTGCCATTTTTTTTTTCACCTGCAGACTTTCCTTTGACGCTGCATAAACACGCAGCGTCAAACCCGCAGTGGCTCCGGATCGTGGGCACATAGCCTAAGGGTACGTTCCCACGTTCAAGATTTACTGCGGTTTTGACGCTGCATATTTATGCAGTGTCAAACCCGCAACAGCCAGATGTTACAGCATAGTGGATGTTCTTTTCTGTCCCTGTCCACTATACATCTCTGTGCACCTGCTGATCACCAGCGGAAACTGAGATGCGGCGTGTCCTTCAGACCCCCAGCATGTCGATTTCTCTTGTGGGTCCGCATGTAGACTTTCCTCATAGACTTGCTTACATGAGGAAGATCCGCATGTGTAAAAATGCATGTCCAGTAATTTACATAATAAGTACAAAAATTCTGCAGCATGAAAACCGCAATAGATCCTGAAAGTGGGAATGTACTCTTAAAGAAGTTATCCACTACTTTGACATTGATGCCCTATCCATAGGATAGGGCATCAATGTATGATCGGCCGGGGTTCCGGACACCCCACCCCCATCAATCAGCTGTTACCGTGACTGTGGCCGCCGGCCGGAAGTCCTTGCCTGTGGTGCCTGGCCGTCCATCTGTAGTGGCCGCCGATCGTAACTGCACATCCGCCTCCCATTCAATTGAATAGGAGGCGGATATACAGTTACAAGCTGCCGCCACTACAACTTGACGGCCAGGCACCACAGGCAAGGACTTCCGGCCGACGGCCACCGGCACGATAACAGCTGATCGGCAGGGATGCCACGTGTGGGACCCCGGCCGATCATACATTGATGCCCTATCCTAACGACACGGCATCAATGTCAAAGTAGTGGACAACCCCTTTAAAGGGTTGTCCAGGCTTGAGATGAAAGTCTGCAATCACTCTATGAATGCAGACTTCTGAATCCTCACAGCACACACATCGCATGCAGGCTGTCATGCGAACACAAGTATGTGATTTGTGTTATGATCTGCAACATGTACTAAGGAAAGATAAGGGAAGGCTGTCCCTACAATAAGACTAAGCTGAATCCCTACGATGTAGCAGGCTGCCTGTTCCTAGCGAACAGACCCGCCTTAGTCTTCTGCTTGTCTGAACGGAGACCTATAGCATTAGGGAAGGGGTCCCTAAAAGAACTAAGGACTGGGACAAAAATGGGACACCTCCTAAACAGAGAAGTAGTTGCAGAACACAAAAATACAAACTGACAAAAAGGTACTAAAGGTCCCAGAAGGACCAAGCGAGCTGCCAGATAGGCACAGAAGCACCTGGCTAGAGAAGCAGTCAAAAGCTGAAGTCCAGCACAGCCAAAAGGGTGGAGCTGGAATATAAAGGCAAATGGTCGCATGACCACAAAACACAGGAAGGAAAAAAAACAAACAGGAGGGTTCTAACAATTTGCATGCTTCCAGTCACATTCTGACTAGACGTGTTCGTCCTCGATCAATACAAGGGAACTGAATGTGGCGTTGATACGTTTAATCGACACGTGACCACAGATATGCAAAACACATACTTGTACGTGACCAGCTGTTCTTGCCACTGTCATCGAAGAATCCTGACAGCGTATGATGTGAGGATTCAGATGACCGTAGTCATATAGAGCGATTGTAGACTTTCATCCAAAACTTGGACAACCCCTCTGTGTTTATGTATGTATATCGCCTCCAGACAGAATAAAATAAGTGTGAACAGGCGCAGCTGCTATCACTGCATAATAAAGAATACAGTCGCCTCTGTAAGCGTAGAGATATGGAAAATGAAGGTACTTGGTGCATAAATTGGCTAATTCATGGGAGCCCATCAAGAACGACAAGATGTACCATTCTTTCATAGGACTAACCAAATTTAAAGGGCAGGTAGGATCCACTACTAATTAAAAACAACCTTGGGACTCATTCACACTTCTAATTTTTTCACATACAAGAAAAATGGACCGATTATTCTGATCAGACTTTAATCAGAGTGTGACCTGAGTGTCATCCGTTGTTCTCGTATCTGGAGAAATAAAAAAATAAAACAATTCTCCACCTTCTTCATTCTTACAGACCATGAAAATCGACTGCACTGAGATGTCATCAGAGTGCAGTCCGTTTTTCTTTTCACAAACCCATTGACCTTGCATGGCCAAGTGTAATCTGACCCTTGAAGACGATGGATAGCACTCGTATGCGAATATTGCACGTGTGATTGAGGCCTTAGGCTGATGGGAGATCATATACTATTGGAGGTGGTGACTGTCTCCATATCTGACTGATCCCCTCCCATCAGCCTAAGACCTCATTCACACATCCATATTTTTGATCAGATTCTCGGCAGGCCAGTCTGTTCTTCACAGCCAGCTGACGTTCTGAGTGCTAACACAGTGGAGTGTAGAGAGATGCGCTTTGCACAATCTTCACAGGTTACAAACCCGTAAGGCTATATTCACACATTGTGTTTTTGCTAAAAAAATTTCCGCAGGCAAAACCTGCTCTCTTGGCAGTAGAGAAGCAGTCTCAAAAAAGCAGGTTTTGCTGAGTTTTTTTCTGCGTTTTTGTCAGGGTACATTTGTTTCTTGTGCATGCTGATAAAGTTTAGTGCATAAAAAGAAACATGATTCAACTTCCTCAGCTTTTTGCACCAAAAACACAGCAAAACTTGATACCTGCGTTTTTGCTGCAATTTTGCACCACCCATTGCTTTCTATGGGTGAAAAACGCTGAAAGAAGTGACATGCTGCTGTTTGCAAAAACGCAGCTCTTTGACAAAACAGTCAGGAAAAAAAAAACAAAGTGTGTGCATGAGATTTCTGAAATCTCAGACTTTGCTGGTACTGTAAAACGCAGCAGAAAATTATCATAAAAAACGCTGCAAAAACGCAACGTGTGAACATAGCCTAAAGTTAGCCCAGTTTCTGATTAGGGGATTTCATCCACGATGTTGATATTTCGGCAAATGGACAAAGGTTGTCTTTATAAGTGAAGCTCTATACGTAATATGGACTTCACTATATATGTATGTACAGTCATGGCCAAAAGTTTTGAGAATGACACCAAAATTATATTTTCACATGATCTGCTGGCCTCTGGTTTTTATTAGTGTTTGTCTGATGTTTATATCACATACAGAAATATAATTGCAATCATATTATGAGTACCAATAGGTTATATTGACAGTTAGAATGAGTTAATGCAGCAAGTCAATATTTGCAGTGTAGCCCCTTCTTCTTCAAGACCTCTGTAATTCTCCCTGGCATGCTCTCAATCAACCTTTGGACCAAATCCTGACTGATAGCAGTCCATTCTTGCATAATCAATGCTTGAATTTTGCCAGAATTTGTTGGTTTTTGTTTGTCCACCCGTCTCTTGATGATTGACCACAAGTTCTCAATGGGATTAAGATCTGGGGAGTTTCCAGGCCATGGACCCAAAATCTCTGTTTTGTTCCATGAGCCATTTAGTTATCACCTTTGCTTTATGGCAGGTGCTCCATCATGCTGGAAAAGGCATTGTTGGGCGCCAAACTGCTCTTGGACGGTTGGGAGAAGTTGCTCTTGGAGGACATTCTGGTACCATTCTTTATTCATGGCTGTGTTTTTAGGCAAGACTGTGAGTGAGCGGATTCCCTTGGCTGAGAAGCAACCCCACACATGAATGGTTTCAGGATGCTTTACAGTTGGCATGAGACAAGACTGGTGGTAGCGCTCACCTCTTCTTCTCCAAATAAGCTGTTTTCCAGATGTCCCAAACAATCGAAAAGGGGATTCATCAGAGAAAATGACTTTGCCCCAGTCCTCAGCAGTCCACTCCCTGTACCTTTTGCAGAATATCAGTCAGTCCCTGATGTTTTTTCTGGAGAGTAGTGGCTTCTTTGCTGCCCTCCTTGAAACTAGCCCTTGCTCAAAGAGTCTCCGCCTCACAGTGCATGCAGAAGCACTCACACCAGCCTGCTGCCATTCCTGAGCAAGCTCGGCACTGCTGGTAGTCCGATCCCGCAGCTGAAACAGTTTTATGATACGGTCCTGGCGCTTGCTGGTCTTTCTTGGGCGCCCTGGAGCCTTTTTGACAACAATGGAAGCTCTCTCCTTGAAGTTCTTGATGATGTGATAGATTGTTGACTGAGGTGCAATCTTTGTATCTGCGATACTCTTCCCTGTTAGGCCATTTTTGTGCAGTGCAATGATGGCTGCACATGTTTCTTTAGAGATAACCATGGTTAACTGAAGAGAAACAATGATACCAAGAACCAGCCTCCTTTTAAAGTGTCCAGTGATGTCATTCTTACTTAATCATGACTGATTGATCGCCAGCCCTGTCCTCATCAACAGCCACACCTGTGTTAATGGACCAATCACTAAAACGATGTTAGCTGCTCCTTTTAAGGCAGGACTGCAATGATGTTGAAATGTGTTTTGGGGGTTAAAGTTCATTTTCTGGGCAAATATTGACTTTGCAAGTACAGTAATTGCTGTTAAGCTGATCACTTTTTGACATTCAGGAGTATATGCAAATTGCCATTACAAAAAATGAAGCAGTAAACTTTGGAAAAATTACTATTTGTCTTATTCTCAATACTTTTGGCCATGACTGTACATAAGAATGTCACTGTGTAAAATAGCTCTTACTATAGTACCAGTGGCATACCACTAATAGCGGCAGATCATATGGCCACTTTTGAGCTCTTTAGGAGACCAGATGCTTAAAGGCTCCCTGTTGTACCAATCAGCCATGAGTCTGTGTCTCAGCGCACCAAGCATGATGTCACTATGTCACGTCTGCTGTGCATCGCCTCTGTTCACACGGTGCATAGAGCAGCTCATTGGGGAAACAGGGGTAGGTGATTAATTTTTATATATTTTTTTATCAGTCAGGACTTGTAGGGGGTTGTGGAGCCTTATACTATGGAGGCGCCTACTGTGGGGTCATCATACTGTGTGGAGGGCTTGTGGTGACAATCATATTGTGGTGAGGACTACTGTGGGGGCCAATATTACTGTGTGTGGGGTACCTGTGCAGGCCCTTATACTATGGGTACTTTCATCATATTGTATGGAGGTCCTGTGGAGACCATGATACAGTGGAGGATCTGTGGGCCAGTATACTGTGTGGGCAGCTGTGAGGGCCATCATACAATGTGGGTCTGTGGTGATCATCATACTTCTTGGGAACCATAATACTGTGTGAGGGAGGGGGGTTGCTAGGGAGCCGTCATACAGTGTGGGTATATGGGGGGCCATCATGCTGTGTGGGTGTTTGTGAGGGCATCATACCTTACTGGGGGGCTATGGAGTCCATCATACTGTGTGTGTGGGGGTTACAGTACTGGAATTTACTGTAGGGGGGTATAATACTGTGTGTTGGATGCATGTTTTGTTGTATTTAAATCAATAGGGCGATAAAAAGAGATAAGAACACTAAAGGACTTCAGTATGGGCACATTCACTTTGTACATGCCACAAGACATGTTCATTTCTCTGTCTTCAAAAGTTGAGCTATGCCCTTTGTGAAAGCGCCTATATACTGCGATTCTACTTACACTGCAGAATTTATTATTATTTTTTATGGGGGGGGGCCCAATTTGGACTTTTGCTATGGGGTCCCATGATTTCTATGTACGCCCCTGTCCAGAACCTTCACTAAGTTCTGCTGTAGCCAATGACGGGTCGACTTGGCCTTATGTTTTGGATCGTTGTCATGTTGGGACATCCAAGTACGTCCCATGCACAGCTTCTGGGCTGATGAGTGCAAATTTGCCTTCAGTATTTGCTGATAACGTGCTGCATTCATCTTTCCTTCAACTTTTACCAAGTTTCCTGTGCCTTTGTAGCTCACACATCCCCAAAACATCAGTGATCCACCTCCGTGCTTTACTGTAGGAATGGTGTTCCTTTCATCATAGGACTTGTTGACCTCTCTCCAAATGTAACGTTTATGGTTGAGTCCAAAAAGTTACATTTTGGTCTCATCCCTCCAAATTACCTTGTTCCAGAAGTTTTGAGGCTTATCTCTGTGCTGTTTGGAGTATTGTAGGCGAGATTCTTTGTGGCATTTGCGCAGTAATGGCTTTCTTCTGGCGACTCGACTATGCAGTCCATATCTCTTCAAGTGCCTCCTTATTGTGCATCTTGAAATAGCCACACAGCTAGTTTTCATAGAGTCCTGAATTTCAGCTGATGTTATTTGTGGGTTTTTCTTTGCATCCCGAACTATTTTCCTGGCAGTTGTGGCCGAAATTTTTGTTGGTCTACCTGACCGTGGTCTGGTTTTTACAGAGCCCCTGATTTTCCATTTGTTAATCACAGTTTGAATGCTGCTGACTGGCATTATCAATTCCTTGGATATTTTTTTGTATCCCTTTCCTGTGTTATACAGTTCAACTGCCTTTTCGCATAGATCCGTTGATAATTCTTTTGCTTTCCCCATGACTCACAATCCAGAAACGTCAGTGACTGGATGAAAGATGCAAGAGTCTGTCTGGATCCCGGAAACTTACTAAGCTTTTATGCACACACTGATTAAAAGCAAACAGGTCACAGGTGAGGATGTTACCTTTAGTAGCCATTCAAACCCATTTGTGTCAAATTCTGTGCATGTTATCAGCCCAAAATCACCAGGGTATGTGAACTTTTGATCAAGGTCATTTGGATGTTTTTGGTTGTCATTAAGATTTAAAAAGAGAAAACACAGTAGTTTGACAATAAATGGCTTCAGCCAACCAATAACCATGAATAGAGAAAAAGTTTTTTTATTATCATTCATATTCTCTGAAACAAGGCCAAGAAAGGAAAAATTCTGCCGGGGTATGTAAACTTTTGAGCACAACTGTATAAAGAACTTTGATCGTCAAAGCAGGAATAATATACATGTCAGCGTATGTTTTTCTACAGTGGGCCCTAATGGTGATGGATGCCATTATATAGCATTAATAGTTGACATTCCCGTGTGTGTGGTAGTGCTTGAAAGATTGTGAACTCTTCAGAATTTTCCGTATTTTGCACAAATTTGACTTAAAACTACATCAGTTGTTCTCACAAGTCCCAAAAGTAGACAAAGGAAACCAAATCAAGTAAATGAATCCTAAATATTGGACTGTCTTTTTTTTTTTAATGAGAAAAATGATCCAATAACCTCACTTGCTCTTGGAGTAATCTTCATCAGTATACCGTTCCTTGGCAGGATGATAATGGTCTGGAATTTCCTCCATTTTTCTGACTGTTGATTGGTGGAGTCCAAATTATTTAGAGATGGTTTTGAAACTTTTTCCAGTCTGATAAGTATTAGCAACTTTTCTTTTGAGATCCTTCGAAATCTTCTTTGATGTACTGCTATGTATGTACTGCTATGTATAGTAGAAGCGATAAGACGATCGCAGGCTCAAGTTCACTATGGGAACTATTAAATACAGTAATAAGTGAAAAAAAAAAATACTAAAGTTCAAATCACCCCCCTTTCGCCCCATTAAAAGCAAAACAGTTTAAAAATATATATACATATTTGGTATCACTGTGTTTATAAAAGTCTGATTTATCAAAATGTAAAATAAATTAATCTGATTGGTAAACGGCGTAACAATAAAAAAAAAAATCAAAAACGGCAGAATTATGTTTTTTTTGACCACTGCAACATTGCAATAAGATGCGATCAAAACATCGTATCTACTCCAAAATGGTATCAATAAAAAAGTCAGTTCAGGTTGCAAAAAATGACCCTTCCCACTGCCCCATGTCCCAAAAATTGAAAATGTCTCGGAAAATGGGGACACAAGCAAAAATGTATTTATTTATTTTTTTACAAATTTCTGATTTTGTTTTCATAATTTAAAAGAAAAAAAACTAATCATGCTGACCTGGAGAATCATATTTCCAGGTGAGTTTTACCATATAGTAAGCAGAACATGGTAAATAAAAATTCCAAAAAACAATTGTGGAATTGCACTTTTAGCGCACTTGAAATTTTTTTTTCCACTTTCCAGTGCATCACATGGTAAAAGGAATGGAGTCATTCAGAAGTACAAATTGTTCTGCTAAAAACAAGCCTTCATATGACTATGTGGGCACAAAAAGAAAAAGTTATGGCTCTTGGAAGAATGGGAGGAAAAAGCGAAAACAAAAAAACGGAAATTGGCCATGGTGTGAAGAGGTTAATTGATGACAGTCTTGTATTTATTTTTATTTCTTTTTTAATTTGTTTCTCTTTACTTTTATGACTTGTGTGAAAATCTGATGTAGTTTTAAGTCAAATTTATGCTGAAAAGTGTAAAATTCTGTAGGGCTCACAAGCACCATTGTACATTAAGTGGAGGTCATAAACATGATGTCAAAAGAAATTAAAATAGGGGAAAAAGAAAACAATTAAAAAGCTGCTCAGCAAACAGAATGTGCTTTTACTATTTGAACTATACATTTCTTATATTCACCTGGCCAAATAAATGTCTCTAAAAGCATCCGAATGACTGAATCTTGTGTTGTAAAACTGGTGGTTTGTTGAGATATAAGTATGAATCTGTTATTCTAATGATAGTAACTTTATCTTGAGAATGGGTAATGTTTGTGGGCCGTTTAACATTGTATGGACATTATAAAGGCACATTGTTTTCTTGATACTGAACTTGCTCATTTTGCATTATTTTAACATGCATAGCAGTTGGAGAAAAGAAATGCTTAGCACATTTATCTTTAAAGGGGTTGTCCAGTACTTTAATATTGATGGTCTATCCTTAGGGTAATTGGTGATGGTATGACACTTGGCAACCCTGCTGATCAGCGGTTCCTGGGAGCTGCAGGTGCTTAGTTGTGCAGCTTAACAGCACAGGTCCATCAACTGCATTATGGCCTTGGTGGGTTAAAGCTGATCCACATCTATTCATTCGAATAGGGGCAGATGTGAAGTACCCAGTCATGGCCACTATGCTGTTGACAGACATGTACTCTGCAGCTCTACAACTAACCACATCCAGAAGGCACTAGGAACAGGTAATCGACAAGGGTGCCAGATGTAGCATCTGGTATTGATGACCTATCCCAAGAATATACCATCAATATTAATGTACCGTACAACACCTTTAACAACACAAAACAACTTCTTATACGTGTTTAAATACAAAAATCACCTACCCACAAAAGAAACCTATTCCATGCAAAAACAGAAGAGGGAGCTTTAATATTCCTTGAGGCAGGTCAGATGTTTTCCATAATTTCTCCTATATTTTTAAGTTTAATTCTTCAATAAAGCACAATTTTTCCATTTCACAACAGTTGGTGCTTCCTTTTGAGACTATTTTTTTAGCCATTTATCTTTATCACCAAATGTAAAAATTGCCCTGTTGCTATTTTTTCTCATTTCCCAAGGAAACTGATAAATCTCTGTTGTATTTTTCAACTGGGAAAGAAGTTGCTTTTTACAGTTCTAGCAAAAGCAATGAGATTTCAGAAATCACATGCACACGCTTGTTTTTTCCCAGTCCCCACCCCAGCTACTCTCATTGTGGCAGAACTGGGCAAAACTGTCATGAAAATGCCAAGTGCCTTTTCAAAGCGACTTTACAAAGCAATTTACACCCGAATTGTAACGTAATTGTTTTGATGAATCAGGAACTATACCTCTGTCTCTTAAACAAACACATTTTATCAAGCTGTCCTTGGGCTTCCTGGCTGCTGTGGTTTGAGCAGAGCTCGGTGGGATTGTTCACCAAACTTATTAAGAATTCTCCACTCTGAACACTTTACTCAGCCGGTCCCATGTAAACTTAACTAGATGTGGCCCTTCCTCTTATGCTACTTCAATACATCTTGGATTTGTTCAGCCTGACCATTTCTCCAGTTCTGCAAGCTTTTGCATGGAACTTTTACATTGAACCGTTGTTTCAACTATTTGTTTTTCACCTTATTAAGCGTAACTTCTTATCCACGTATTCTATTTTCTGCCTCCCAAAGTCTTGAGCTGTATTTCCTTCTCGTAGAGCCAACTTCCATACTCACTTCTATTACCGCATCGTTTAACTGCTATTGGCACATCTGTTAGTGGAGCTTCATGTACCTTAGCAGATTTAGCAGTAATTTTATGTTCTTCCACCATGGCACTTTCACACTGTCTTATTTCTGCAATGTTAGATCATTTACAGTGACTCTTATCAGATGTTACATTTTTGTTGGAGGGGAACTCGCAGACTTGCTGATAATGGTTAGGGAAGTTTGTACAAATTTTTCCAGCTGCATCTTCTTTTATCCAATCCATCATTCTTACCACATTGCTTTTCCTTCTTTATTGCTCCTAATTATTTTCATATTATTATATTGAGAAATCAGAAGAAGAAGTCTATAAAAAAGAGAGATCGCATAAAAAAATGACCCAACAGGAGGCACCAACTGATATCAAATTGCCTCACTTTTAGGCCACAGCCCCACTATCCGTATTTGGTCAGTATTTTTTCTCAGGACTGGCAGCCAAAACCAAGTGAGGAACAATCAGAGAAAAGGTATAATGGAAACAAGTCACCAATTCTGCATTTATCACCCACTCCTGGTTTTGGCTCCCACTCCTGAGAAAAAATACTGACTGAATACTGACAAAATACTGATAAGGGGCTTTGGCCTTAGTCTCTGGCCCTCATTCTAAACTTTATTTTCCTTAGTTCCCAGTTCTTTTTTTTTATCCCTTTTTCTTTCACTCACCCTCTTTTTCCGTTTCTTTACCATTATTATTTCCTTTTTTTATATTCTTCTCAAATTGTCTTACTTTTTTTTCTACCCTCCCTTTTTGGTCCACAACCTTACACTCTTTTACTTTACAAAAACACCTTTATTATCTCCTCATTTCTCTTTCTTGTCTCTTTTTCCTTTACCACCACTTTTTTTTCTTTCTCAGTGAGTTTGAAGGATGGTGGTTATCCAATATATGATTTATACACTGCTCAAAAAAATAAAGGGAACACTCAAATAACACATCCTAGATCTGAATGAATTAAATATTCTCACTGAATACTTTGTTCTGTACAAGTTGAATGTGCTGACAACAAAATCACACAAAAATCATCAATGGAGATCAAATTTATTAACCAATGGAGACCTGGATTTGGAGTCACCCCCAAAATTAAAGTGGAAAAACACACTACAGGCTGATCCAACTTTGATGTAATGTCCTTAAAACAAGTCAAAATGAGTCTCAGTATTGTGTGTGGCCTCCACGTGCCTGTTTGACCTCCCTACAACGCCTGGGCATGCTCCTGATGAGGTTGCGGATGGTCTCCTGTGGGATCTCCACCCATACCTGGACTAAAGCATCCGCCAACGCCTGGACAGTCTGTGATGCAACGTGACGTTGGTGGATGGATTGAGACATGATGTCCCAGATGTGCTCAATCGGATTCAGGTCTGGGGAACAGGCGGGCCAGTCCATAGCTTCAATGCCTTCATCTTGCAGGAACTGCTGACACGCTCCAACCACATGAGGTCTGGCATTGTCCTGCATTAGGAGGAACCTAGGGCCAACCGCACCAGCATATGGTCTCACAAGGGGTCTGAGGATCTCACCTCGGTACGTAATGGCAGTCAGGCTACCTCTGGCGAGCACATGGAGGGCTGTGCGGCCCTCCAAAGAAATGCCACCCAACACCATTACTGACCCACTGCCAAACTGGTCATGCTGAAGGATGTTGCAGGCAGCAGATCGCTCTCCACGGCGTCTCCAGACTCTGTCACATGTGCTCAGTGTGAACCTGCTTTCATCTGTGAAGAGCACAGTGTGCTAGTGGCGACTTTGCCAATCCTGGTGTTCTGTGGCAAATGCCAAGCGTCCTGCACGGTGTGGGGCTGTGAGCACAACCCCCATCTGTGGACGTCGGGCCCTCATGCCACCCTCATGGAGTCGGATTCTAACCGTTTGTGCAGACACATGCACATTTGTGGCCTGCTGGAGGTCATTTTGCTGGGCTCTGGCAGTGCTCCTCCTGTTCCTCCTTGCACAAAGGCTGAGGTAGCGGTCCTGCTGCTGGGTTGTTGCCCTCCTACAGCTCCCTCCACGTCTCATGGTGTACTGGCCTGTCTCCTGGTGACAGACACAGCATGCCTTCTTGCCACGGCTCGCATTGATGTGCCATCCTGGATGAGCTGCACTACCTGAGCAACTTCTGTGGGTTGTAGAGTCCGTCTCATGCTACTACGAGTGTGAAAGCACAACCAACATTCAAAAGTGACCAAAACATCAGCCAGAAAGCATTGGTACTGAGATGTGGTCTGTGGTCCCCACCTACAGAACCACTCCTTTATTGAGGGTGTCTTGATAATTGCCAATAATTTCCATCTATTGTCTATTCCATTTGCACAACAGCATGTGAAATTGATTGTCAATCAGTGTTACTTCCTAAGTGGACAGTTTGATTTCACAGAAGTTTGATTTAATTGGAGTTATATTCTGTTGTTTAAGTGTTCCCTTTATTTTTTTAAACAGTGTATATTCAGATATGTGACTGATTTAATTTTTTTTCATTCTTGCCTCTAACATAACATCATTTGAATACAGCTCCAGAATCACCAAACTTGACAAACAGTACAGCCCAGTCAGTTTCTATTGCTTGTCAAATTCAGCCACTAAATTAATAAAGAAATGGAAGGGGGGATAGTAAATTCTACTATTTTCAGTGGATTAGTGGCTTTTTTCTCTAGCCTTTAACTTTCTCATTATTTTCACTGAGACAGGACTTTGATATGCTGCGCCTAGAGAAAACACAATTGCAGAAGCTGTGTGAAGAACAAGAGCAGGCCCTGCAAGAAATGGGCTTTCATCTTAGCCAGTAAGTCATTTTTTGCATGTGTTTTTAAAAAGAACCTGTCAAGTCCAGGACTATTTCCTAAGTCTACTATAGAATTGTAGATGTTGATAAGGTGTGTTATGTGCTTACTTAGGTTCTTAGGAGTACTATGCAGGTTGCCATTCATGCCAACTGTCTGTCTATATAGCACTATATAAGTGAGTAAAATAAATAAACTGTGGCATGATTAGAAGGACTAGTCTGGAGGACAAGATGCCCTACGCACTTGTTCTGCCTCATTAGAATATGTGATGCTGCAGAATAAAAGTTCAGATTCAAAAGCAGAAAAAAAACCCAGTTAGAATAAAGGAATTGGCGTACATAACACTATAGTATCAGTTGCGGACAGACAGGGATCTGACATTTTCTCTTTAAAGTGCCGTTTTTCTTTGCATTTATACAGTATATATTGTATTTTTATACTATAAGACGCATCAGGCTGTTGGATGCACCCAGGTAAAGAAAACAGAAGAAAAAATATTGCATAGTTATTAAACTTTCATTATGAGCTAATGAGTAGGAGTGGGATGAAGTAACCATAACTTTAGAAAAACAGTTTAAACAGGTTGTCAGGGCTTTCTTTATACTTTCTGTTTGGACCTGGGCAGTAGAATACTGACACTTTGTTATATACTCACTGCCAGCATTTTGCACTGTTGCCTAGATACAAAATATCAGTTTGTTAACAGCCTCACTCCTGATTCTGGAGGAGCTAGTCACACTCTTTCTAGTATTTTCCCTTCTGAAGTCTGGTCGTCACGTCCATCCTTCTCTGCTTCTTCTGCGCAAGTGCCGGAAGGGATGAGTCTGCCGTGGTGTGAGGCAATGCTGGAGACGTCTCTCCTGTCAGCTGATTGATCAGCTCAGTCCAATCAGCTGTCTCTGTCCCGGCACATTTCAGGGCTTAGTCCGGGGCTTCCACTCTTTCTTCTGTTCGGTGTCTTCATTGCTCCAAAGCTGCTCCTCCTCAGGGGGCAGGGCGTCCTAGGAGCTAAAAGTATTTACATTGATTATCCTATTAATATATTACAATCATCATATTATATGCCACTGTGTACTTACAATTGCTCATTTGCCCTTCTACTCAGATAATTATTCTCTTTTCCTTTAGGTCTATGACCTCACATGATTAAAAACTGACTAGCTGAATCCTTCTAAGCTCTGTGCAGAAACAGGTCAATTTTCCTTCTGAGTCATAAGTCACTGCAAAAGTCCCTGGCAGAGGGAGGAAGGAGCAGCTGGGTCAGGAGCTGAAGAGGAGAATGATAAATGCAGGGACAAGAGATGTCATGTTTCTACATAGAGCAGAGAAAAGAGAAGAATTAACTGGGTAGAAAGGCAAAATGAGCAATTGTAGGTACACAGTGCTATATAATATGATGATCACAATATAATGAAATGATAAAACTTTGAAGGGGGTGCTTCTTTAACCCCTTTCTGACTTGTGCCGTATTATTACGACATGTCACGTTCCTCCCTTTGGTTCAGACTCCGGCGCTGAGCCCGCACCTTTCCGGGCACACGATAGCTAATCTGTACAGCTGTCATGTACCCCTAACAGCCGTGGGTGGAATCGCGATCCACCTGCGGCTGTTAATTAGTTAAATGTCGCTGTCAGTTTCTGCAACCCCGTCACATGATTATGGGTCGTCAGTGGGTTGGCACGGCAACCTGGGGTCGGCCGGAGACCCCTGCGGTTGTCATTGTCAGATTGCTATGAGCGCCGCCCAATTAAACACCTGTGCGAAATTCTGAAGAAACAAATTGAACACCACTCTCCATCCATCATCCAGGCCATAAAAGAGGTCGTTCTTGAAGAATGAAAAAGGAATAAGCCTGCAATATGTCGCTAAGCAAAGTAGAAAGATCCCTCATGTGTATATAATCAATTCATTTATTCCACATGTAGGAGAACTACAACAATTTTTTTGTTTTGTTTTGTTTTGTCGCCAACTTGTTCATTCCATGCCTAGAAGACTTGGTGCTGCCCTGAAAAATTACGGAGGTCATACAAAATACTAAATGGGCAGCATGGTGGCTCAGTGGTTAGCACTGCAGCCTTGCAGCGCTGGGGTCCTGGGTTCAAATCCCACCAAGGACAACATCTGCAAGGAGTTTGTATGTTCTCCCCGTGTTTGTGTGGGTTTCATCCGGGTTCTCCAGTTTCCTCCCACACTCCAAACACATACTGATAGGGAATGGAGATTGTGAGCTCCAATGGGGACAGTGATGATAATGTATGTAAATTGTCTGAATTGTAAAGCACTGCAGAATATGTTGGCTCTATATAAATAAAAAGATTATTATTATTATTAAATGTAGTTTTTGTGGTGAGGTTTATTCATTAAAACTGTTCTATGAAACTCAGTCTTGTAAAAATCTTCAAAGAAAAAAAAGACATGTTTATATGTGTTGTAGGAATCGTACTCCCTTGGCTGCGATGAGCGGAAAACAGGAGGCATGTTCCTTTAAGTGTCCATAACAGTTTATTGGTTTCATAAACCGTGCAAATGCAAAAGTGCAAAGAAACAGCCTTCAGTGCAGGCAAAAACAATAAAAACAGTCCATTTAACAAAAAGTCTCATTCGCCAGGACTGTGGTCACACAGGCTGACAGGCATCCAGTACACGGCCCAGTCTGGCGACAACCACACACAAGAGGCCTTCTCCCTCCAGATACACAGTCCATGTGACAAACAACAGCCTCCATTATATAGGCTGGTAACCACACCCAGAAGTGAGGTATGTGGATTGCTGGACCCGCCCATTCTTTCCTAGCAACCAGTAACCCGTCTCCCAGGTGCACCAATTAGACCTCTTAGTGCATGCGTGCACTAGAGAAATACTCCGTGTTATATCACAGAGACCAGCCATCTCTGTGATACATACCGCCCATCTACTATGCGACCATTAGTCACCTTACAGTGTGTATATATATGCCTCCCCGATCCTGTAATGTGCTCCCCCATCCTTTCTTGTGCTGCCCCATCCTGCTCCCCCATCCTCTTTTGTGCTGCCCCATCCTGCTCCCCAATCCTCTTTTGTGCTGCCACCATCCGGCTCCCCCATCCTTTTTTGTGCTGCTCCATCCTCTTTTGTGCTGCCACCATCCTGCTGCCCCATCCTGCTCCCCATCCTCTTTTGTGCTGCCCACATCCTGCTGCCCCATCCTGCTCCCCTATCCTCTTTTGTGCTTCCCCATCCTCTTTTGTGCTTCCCCATCCTGCTCCCCCATCCTCTTTTGTGCTGCCCCATCCTGCTCCCCCATCCTCTTTTGTGCTGCCCCATCCTGCTTCCCCATCCTCTTTTGTACTTCCCCATCCTCTTTTGTGCTGCCCCATCCTGCTCCCCACATCCTCTTTTGTGCTGCCTCCTTCTTGCTCCCCCATCCTCTTTTGTGCTGCCCCATCCTCTTGTGCTGCCCCCATCCTGCTCCCCCATCCTCTGTTGTGCTTCCCCCATCCTGCTCCCCCATCCTCTGTTGTGCTGCCTCATCCTCTTTTTTGCTGCTCCCATCCACTTTTGTGCTGCCCCCATCCACTTTTGTGCTGCCCCCATCCCGCACCCATCCTCCTTTTTGTGCTGCCCCTCTCCTCCATCAATTAAATAAAAAAAGCACTCCTACTTACCTTTCCATTGCTCCCCTGCAGCGCATTGGCTGTGTTATTTTACTAAAATGGCGCCGGAATCAGTGCCTGTTTAGCGCGATACCCGGCTCTATTTTAGTGAAGACACATTCAGAGTGTATTCAACAAAATAACGCCAGAGTATGCGTGTGCACATAACGCGCTGTGCGGCGCTATTTTGTTGAAGTCGCACTGCAAATGTGTCTTCACTAAAATGGAGCCAGATAGCATGTTATGCTCGTGCGCCGATTTTGATGCCGCACTCCGCCTCCGGCCCAAACAGAGGTGCCGCAGCAAAACTCCACCCGGTCAGGTATGTACTTATGGCGCCGGAGATCGTGGTATGCGTTCACTGCCTACGCATACCGTGATCCCCGGTGCCATTTACTCCTCTTACCTGTCACCTGTAATGGCAGGATGCATTCTTCTGTCTGGAGCCAGACTGTGCAGGCGTATCGCGCAGTCTATAGAGGCTTTGGACAGACTGACACATCCCTGATTTTATATATATATATATATATATATATATATATATATATATATATATATTTTCTATAAGTACACGCACACACACACAGTATATATACAGCAGGTGAAATAAGTTTTGAACAAGTCACCAATTTTCTAACTAAATACATTTGTAAAGGTGCTTTTGACATGAAATATTCACCAGATGTCGGTAGAATCTAATCCACACAGGCAAAGAAACCAAACCATAGATATCCATAAATTAAGTTGTATATTAATGAGAAATGACACAAGGAAAAGTATTGAGCACATGAAGAAAGAGGTGCAAAAAAGGCTTGGAAAGTCATGACACCAGATGAAGTCTATCAGTAATTACAAAGCATTGTGACACTTTGTGAAAAATAATATCTGCTGGTTTAACTGATGGCCTATAAAAAGGTGTCTAATTACCAAGATGCCACACACCAGACATCTCGTGATAAGTAAAACCAGTGAGCTGTCTCAAGACCATCGCAACCTTATTGTTGCAAAACATACTGATAGCATTGGTTACAGAAACTTTTATAAACTACTGGAGGTTCCAGTGAGCACTGTTGGGACCATAATGCGGAAGTGGAAAGAACATCATTTTACCATAAACCGGCCATGACCAGGTGCTCCCCACAAGATTTCATACAGAGGAGTGAAAAGAATTATCAGAAGAGTTGCCCAAGAGCCAAAGACCATTTGTGGAGAGCTACAGAAAGACCTGGAATCAGTAGGCACAATTGTTTCAAAGGAAACAACAAGTAATGCACTCAACCTCCATGGACCGTATTCACCCTCACCACATAAGACTCCATTGCTGAACAAAAAGCATGTTCAAGCGCATTTCGCATTTAAAGTTTGCTTATCAACATTTAGACAAGCCTGTGAAATACTGAGAGAATATAGTCTGATCAGGTGACACCAAAATGTAACTTTTTGGATGCCAAACACATCATGTTTGGAGGCCAAAAGACACCGTATATCGCCCCCAAAACACCAAACCAACAGTGAAGTTTGGAGGTGTGAAAAATCATGGTGTTTAGGCTGTTTTTTAGCACACAACACTGGCAAACTTCATATAATTGAAGGAAGGATGAATGGACAAATGTACCGAGACATTCTTGATTAAAATCTGCTGCTATCTACCAGGATGATGAAGATGAAATGAGGGTGGACATTTCAGCAAGATAATGATTCCAAACTCATAGCCAAGGAAACTCTCAATTGGTTTCAGAGAACGAAAATAAAGCTGCTAGAATGGCCCAGCCAATCACCTGACCTGAATCCAATAGAAAATGTATGGGAGGAACTAAAGCTCGGAGTTCATAGAAGGACCCACCGAACCTTCAGGATTTGAAGAGTGTTTGTGTGGAAGATTGGGCCAAAATCACACCTCAGCAATGCATGTGACTAGTTTCTCCATACAGTAGGAGTTTCTAAGCTTTCATCATCAACAAAGTCTTTTGTACAAAGTATTACTGTATTTTTCGGACCATAAGACGCACTCCACCCCCCCATCAAATTTGGGGGGAAAATGGGGTCTGCGTCTTATGGTCCGAATGTAGCTTACCGGGGAGTTAGTGGTGGTGGAGCGCGACCGCAGGAAGAAGGGTCCCTCCCTCAGCAACCCGGCGGCAGAAGCGGTGCGATGCTGCGGGCCAGTATCAGTGGTCAGGCAGTGCTTTCCCAGCTGCCATTTTCCTGAAGCCGTGGACCACATTCGCCTGGGATCTCAGCCCAGCTGAGCTCTCAAGCGCGCCGATTGATTTTCAGCGGCCAGCTTCCTGAGGTAAGTCATGGGCCTCAGGGAAATTGACTCTGAGATCCCAGTCTGCGCATGCGCTGGCCATTTCCCTGTAAACCACAGCTTCAGGAAGATGGCCGCCAGAAAATCAATGCACTCCACTCTGCCTCATCGCCAACAGCAGCCCTGCAGAATCTCACCGCTTCTGCCACCACCGGCTTCCCGAGGGAGGGACCCTGCTTCCTTCGATCTCGCTCCACCACTGGTGCTGGGGCACCCCCTTCTCCCATCCAGGGCCCACAGCATTGCTCCACTTATGCTACCGCCGGCTTCCTGAGGGACCCTGCCTCCTGTGACCCCCTACTCCACCGCCCCCGAGGTAAAATATCTGTTCGGACTACAAGAGGGACCCTCATCTTATGAAAAATATTATAAAAATATATTTATATTTTTTTATTTTTTCCACCACAAAATTTGGTGTGCGTCTCATAGTCCAAAAATATGCTAATTAAATTTCAGTAAGCATGTTCAAAATTTTTTCCCTGTGTCATTTCTCATTATTACACATAACTTAATATATATGGAAACCTTTAGAAATATATTTACTTAGTAAATTGGTGACGTGTTAAATAATTATTTCACCCGCTGTATGCCTGTTAATACACTGTGTGCAGAATTAGTAGGCAAGTTGTATTTTATAGGATTATTTTTATTATTGATCAACAACTATGTTCTCAATCAACCCAAAAGACTCATAAATATCCAAGCTTAATATTTTTGGAAGTTGGAGTGGGTTTTTTTTAGATTTGGCTATCTTAGGAGGATATCTGTTTGTGCAGGTAACTATTACTGTGCAGAATTATTAGGCAACTTAATAAAAACCAAATATAATCCCATCTCACTTGATTATTTTCACCAGGTAAAGCAATATCAGTGCGCAAAATTTAGAAATAAACATTTCTGACATGCAAAAACAAAAAAAATTAGCAATCAATATAGCCACCTTTCTTTATGATGACACTCAGCAGCCTTCCATCCATAGATTCTGTCAGTTGCTTGATCTGTTTTCGATCAACATTGCATGCAGCAGCCACCACAGCCTCCCAGACACTGTTGCGAGAGGTGTACTGTTTTCCCTCCTTGTAGATCTCACATTTTATGATGGACCACAGGTTCTCTATAGGGTTCAGTTCAGGTGAACAAGGGGGCCATGTCATTATTTTTTCTTCTTTTAGACCTTTACTGGCCAGCCACGCTGTGGAGTAGCTGGATGCATGTGATGGAGCATTGTCCTGCATGAAAATCATGTTTTTCTTGAACGATACTGACTTCTTCCTGAACCACTGCTTGAAGAAGTTGTCTTCCAGAAACTGGCAGTAGGTCTGGGAGTTGAGCTTCACTCCATCCTCAACCCGAAAAGGTCCCACAAGTTCATCTTTGATGATACCAGCACATACCAGTACCCCACCTCCACCTTGCTGGCATCTGAGTTGGACTGGAGCTCTCTGCCCTTTACTGATCCAGCCTCTGCCCATCCATCTGGCCCATCAAGAGTCACTCTCATTTCATCAGTCCATAAAACCTTTGAAAAATCAGTCTTAAGATATTTCTTGGCCCATTCTTGACATTTTATCTTATGTTTCTTGTTCAAACCTTGGCCATGTCCCTGAGTATCGCACACTTTGTGCTTTTTGATATTCCAGTAACACTGCAGCTCTGAAATATGGCAAAACTGATGGCGAATGGCATCTTGGCAGTGTGGGGCCCCTGAGGGTTCGACCGCCACAGGAATGCTGCACTTCTTCAATGGAGTGTGGTGTTCCTCCTCTGAGGTATGGCCAGTGTGATGGTAGTGATCTAGCCTTTTGCATCAAACACCACATTTCCACCAGAGAGAGCTATTATGCACTAGGTGCTGCTCCCCTGGTTACAGGGAGACTGGGGAACACAAAGTGGTAGGAACCAGTTAGTGGGTGTGGGTGGAGGACTTACCAGTAAGTGACACTTCTAATTTCATATTTAATAGAATGCCATCTTAGATCTTGGTCCTTGTCCTTCGGTCCTTGTCCTTCTGTCCTGTCTTCTCTGGTTCATCAGTCTAGCCTTTGCTAGTCTGTCGGCTGTCACTGTGCTGTCAAACTACTGTGTGTAATGTGACATCCCTCCAGGAGCGCAGATCCTGTGTGGGCCTGCACCGACATGGGACACAGCCCTCGTACCCCGACCTTTGGGACGAGAGGTAGGTTGCAGACAAGGAATGTCTCAACCCGGCCGAGGACCAGGATCAAGAAGGCCCGGGAGCTTTAGAGTGTGGCTCCCTAGCAAATGGGTTCCGGGGAGGATGCAGACGGAGCGGAGCACGCCACCTGTCCTCGCCTACCTGATCTATTCAGAGGGATTCCGGCTGCAAGAGGGGTACCGGCCCCCGACACCCGACCTTGTACTCCACATCCAGGACGGGAAAGCCCGGTTAGGCCCTGAGGATCCCACCGGGCATCGGATGGAGAGGAATTGCCACCCGAGCCCTACACCTGAGAGGAGCTCAGAGGGAGACCCAGCCTATCTACACACGCACAGACGGGAAAGGGTGAAGTCTGTAGTGCAGGAACACTCGGAGGTAGTCGGACCCCCGTCCCTGGTGGCCGCAGGACTCCGCGAGGAGCAGGGAGTCACCTTCCCGCTAACATCTCTGAGTGAGTAAAAAGCCTTGGAAGTTCACCCCTATGGCCTCCGGACTGTTCATTACGTGCCATACCACGCGACGCGGTGCCCGTACTCCCCGCGCTATTACTACCCCCCTTCATCCTAACTTGCCTGCCCTGAGGCCACGCTCCGCCTGTGGGGAGCAGTGAGAACTCCAGCCGCCATGACACCAGGCCTTAGCGGACTGTAGTGGCGCTGGTGGCCCTTCACCAGACACCACAGGTGGCGTAGTCGTTAATTAAGCCACTCAACCCGGATTAGCCCACACCATCTCTTTCTAATGTGACGGCCCTGAGCACGGGTCGGGCCAGGGCCACGGCTGCATCCCATCTTCCCATCACAGGGCCCGACACCGAGTCCCCCAACACCCAGGGTAAAACACGGGCTTTCTGAGTAGAGGCGTCACAACCTGGCATAGTCGGCAGGATATCGTGCCCGCAGCAACGGAGAAGAGTGTCCATTGCTATCGGGTACTGTGTGCCTTACACCTTGAACTGTTGTTTTACACTTAAAATGGCGCCCGCCCAAGAAGAACAGGCGCCATAACGCTGTAAAAAGACTGTCTTTGTACGCCTCCCATCGTGGGCTGGGCTCCCGTTTGGCGCCAAAAATGTGGACTGCCCCTTCCATCAGAGACTGTCCGCGGGGTAATGCCCGTCAAACTGGATGGGCTGAACGAAGGCGGGCCTGTCAGCATTCCGCCCAGGAACCGCCCCGAAAGAGGAGGAAGAAGAAAAGCAACAAGGTGCGGCCATGGTAGTCGGAGCTTGGCAGTCAACGGAGGCAGACATGGATGCCTCTGGGGAGCAAGTCCATGCAACTACTGAACCCATTTCAGGCCCTTCACCCGGCAGAGAGCAAGGCGGCAGCGTGTTAACCCCGGGAGATATTGAATTTCTCTATAAAGAAGCTCCGGAACTTGCAAGGAGGCAGAAAGAGGCCCAGGAGGCGGCGACGGCAGCGTGGAAGGAAGAGATGCTGCTGCGTATTCGAGACTGCTGCCGAGGAGTAGAGGTTCCAGGACCAGTCGACTCGGAGACCGAGGTCGAGGGTGACCTCGCGGCGGGTGAGTGTGCAACCCCTGCCACGGCTGCAGAGCCAACAGAGACTATCCTGGACCTCATGGCGGAGTACATAGTTCCCCACGCTGTCACCTGGGAGCAAGCGCTAGCTCCTGAGCTGCAATCGGCAGCCATCGGTGGGGACCTGCGATGTCGCCCAAGCTCAGTTACGGAGGTGCCTGAAGCTGCGGAGGAGGCTACCGGCTCCAACCCGGACTGGTCTGCATCAATCGAGGACTCGCAGCAACCCGTCCTCACCCCGCTACCCGCACCAGCAGTAACCTGGCCCGAGGCTGATGATTGGGCCTGGGAAAACCAGGGGGGCGACCTAATGGGCTTCCCTCGGGAGACCCGATCTGAAGTGCGAAGGAGGAGCCAGTGGTGCAGCGACCAGATCTTTCAACTTGCAAGGGAACAACGTAGGCGGGAGCAGCGCTGCGAGCGCCTCGAGGTCAGGACCAAGGCTGCAATGACTCGGGCACGTCAGGAGGAGGCCACCCGTCCCAGTCCCTGGTACGAAGGCCAAATCGTCCGATTTCATCATGAAGCGGGGTGGGGGTTCATCCGGTGTCCCCTGTTCCAGGACGATGTGTTCGTCAGCCGGCGGGACGTCGAGCCACGCCTCAAGAAGGGACACCCCGGTCTGAACCTTCTCCTGGGCGACTCAGTGACTTTCACTCGCCACCAGTGGGAGCGTGGGTGGTACGCCTTGGACGTCCACAAAGTGTCTGGGAGCGACGCCACCCCGCCCTCAGCCTCAGGTGACCGGCTAGCCTCCATCGGGAGGAATGAGCCTTTCCCAAGACGAGAGCCTGAAGTCTAAAGTAGCCCCCGGCTGCTGCTGTTGTTAAAGTTTAGTTGAATGCTGCTATTTTTGTGTTTTTCCCTATTTACAGAGACTTTGGTCCCTGCGGACTATGGCAGGCGGCGGACTGTGTGTGTATATAGTTATGCATCTATTTAGGTGCTTCCTATTGGTTTTATGCAAAACCGTGCCTTATCTTCTACCTTAGACCTCAGAAGCAAAACCTGTCTGGAGTGACACGTTTGGAGGTTCAACTCTGGATCTTCATGCCCTGCAGCCACCCCAGGGCCCACGTAGAGGGTTTAGGGCAGGTCCCTCTTGCTGCTTCTAACTAGTCTGCTGCCATTGTCAAAAGTCTCTTGTCCTAATTTATGCTTTATACTTTTATAATTTTGCACTTTTACACTTTTATACCTTGTTATGCAACGTTTAAGAAATGTGCCTCCCATAAAGGGATGATAGTTTTGTTATTATAAAAAGAAAATTTCCTGGGTGTTACTTCCTTTGCAGCCCGCGGACGTGCTGTGTTTTACCAGGGGGGAAATGTGGCGCCCCTGAGGGTTCGACCGCCATAGGAATGCTGCACTTCTTCAATGGAGTGTGGTGTTCCTCCTCTGAGGTAAGGCCAGTGTGATGGTAGTGATCTAGCCTTTTGCATCCAACACCACATTTCCACCAGAGGGAGCTATTATGCACTAGGTGCTGCTCCCCTGGTTACAGGGAGACTGGGGAACACAAAGTGGTAGGAACCAGTTAGTGGGTGTGGGTGGAGGACTTACCAGTAAGTGACACTTCTAATTTCATATTTAATAGAATGCCATCTTAGATCTTGGTCCTTGTCCTTCGGTCCTTGTCCTTCTGTCCTGTCTTCTCTGGTTCATCAGTCTAGCCTTTGCTAGTCTGTCGGCTGTCACTGTGCTGTCAAACTACTGTGTGTAATGTGACATCCCTCCGGGAGCGCAGATCCTGTGTGGGCCTGCACCGACATGGGACACAGCCTTCGTACCCCGATCTTTGGGACGAGAGGTAGGTTGCAGACAAGGAATGTCTCAACCCGGCCGAGGACCAGGATCAAGAAGGCCCCGGAACTTTAGAGTGTGGCTCCCTAGCAAATGGGTCCCGGGGAGGATGCAGACGGAGCGGAGCACGCCACCTGTCCTCGCCTACCTGATCTATTCAGAGGGATTCCGGCTGCAAGAGGGGTACCGGCCCCCGACACCCGACCTTGTACTCCACATCCAGGACGGGAAAGCCCGGTTAGGCCCTGAGGATCCCACCGGGCATCGGATGGAGAGGAATTGCCACCCGAGCCCTACACCTGAGAGGAGCTCAGAGGGAGACCCAGCCTATCTACACACGCACAGACGGGAAAGGGTGAAGTCTGTAGTGCAGGAACACTCGGAGGTTGTCGGATCCCCGTCCCTGGTGGCCGCAGGACTCCGCGAGGAGCAGGGAGTCACCTTCCCGCTAACATCTCTGAGTGAGTAAAAAGCCTTGGAAGTTCACCCCTATGGCCTCCGGACTGTTCATTACGTGCCATACCACGCGACGCGGTGCCCGTACTCCCCGCGCTATTACTACCCCCCTTCATCCTAACTTGCCTGCCCTGAGGCCACGCTCCGCCTGTGGGGAGCAGTGAGAACTCCAGCCGCCATGACACCAGGCCTTAGCGGACTGTAGTGGCGCTGGTGGCCCTTCACCAGACACCACAGGTGGCGTAGTCGTTAATTAAGCCACTCAACCCGGATTAGCCCACACCATCTCTTTCTAATGTGACGGCCCTGAGCACGGGTCGGGCCCGGGCCACGGCTGCATCCCATCTTCCCATCACAGGGCCCGACACCGAGTCCCCCAACACCCAGGGTAAAACACGGGCTTTCTGAGTAGAGGCGTCACAACCTGGCATAGTCGGCAGGATATCGTGCCCGCTGCAACGGAGAAGAGTGCCCATTGCTATTGGGTACTGTGTGCCTTACACCTTGAACTGTTGTTTTACACTTAAAATGGCGCCCGCCCAAGAAGAACAGGCGCCATAACGCTGTAAAAAGACTGTCTTTGTACGCCTCCCATCGTGGGCTGGGCTCCCGTTTGGCGCCAAAAATGTGGACTGCCCCTTCCATCAGAGACTGTCCGCGGGGTAATGCCCGTCAAACTGGATGGGCTGAACGAAGGCGGGCCTGTCAGCATTCCGCCCAGGAACCGCCCCGAAAGAGGAGGAAGAAGAAAAGCAACAAGGTGCGGCCATGGTAGTCGGAGCTTGGCAGTCAACGGAGGCAGACATGGATGCCTCTGGGGAGCAAGTCCATGCAACTACTGAACCCATTTCAGGCCCTTCACCCGGCAGAGAGCAAGGCGGCAGCGTGTTAACCCCGGGAGATATTGAATTTCTCTATAAAGAAGCTCCGGAACTTGCAAGGAGGCAGAAAGAGGCCCAGGAGGCGGCGACGGCAGAGTGGAAGGAAGAGATGCTGCTGCATATTCGAGACTGCTGCCGAGGAGTAGAGGTTCCAGGACCAGTCGACTCGGAGACCGAGGTCGAGGGTGACCTCGCGGCGGGTGAGTGTGCAACCCCTGCCACGGCTGCAGAGCCAACAGAGACTATCCTGGACCTCATGGCGGAGTACATAGTTCCCCACGCTGTCACCTGGGAGCAAGCGCTAGCTCCTGAGCTGCAATCGGCAGCCATCGGTGGGGACCTGCGATGTCGCCCAAGCTCAGTTACGGAGGTGCCTGAAGCTGCGGAGGAGGCTACCGGCTCCAACCCGGACTGGTCCGCATCAATCGAGGACTTGCAGCAACCCGTCCTCACCCCGCTACCCGCACCAGCAGTAACCTGGCCCGAGGCTGATGATTGGGCCTGGGAAAACCAGGGGGGCGACCTAATGGGCTTCCCTCGGGAGACCCGATCTGAAGTGCGAAGGAGGAGCCAGTGGTGCAGCGACCAGATCTTTCAACTTGCAAGGGAACAACGTAGGCGGGAGCAGCGCTGCGAGCGCCTCGAGGTCAGAACCAAGGCTGCAATGACTCGGGCGCGTCAGGAGGAGGCCACCCGTCCCAGTCCCTGGTACGAAGGCCAAATCGTCCGATTTCACCATGAAGCGGGGTGGGGGTTCATCCGGTGTCCCCTGTTCCAGGACGATGTGTTCGTCAGCCGGCGGGACGTCGAGCCACGCCTCAAGAAGGGACACCCCGGTCTGAACCTTCTCCCGGGCGACTCAGTGACTTTCACTCGCCACCAGTGGGAGCGTGGGTGGTACGCCTTGGACGTCCACAAAGTGTCTGGGAGCGACGCCACCCCGCCCTCAGCCTCAGGTGACCGGCTAGCCTCCGTCGGGAGGAATGAGCCTTTCCCAAGACGAGAGCCTGAAGTCTAAAGTAGCCCCCGGCTGCTGCTGCTGTTAAAGTTTAGTTGAATGCTGCTATTTTTGTGTTTTTCCCTATTTACAGAGACTTTGGTCCCTGCGGACTATGGCAGGCGGCGGACTGTGTGTGTATATAGTTATGCATCTATTTAGGTGCTTCCTATTGGTTTTATGCAAAACCGTGCCTTATCTTCTACCTTAGACCTCAGAAGCAAAACCTGTCTGGAGTGACACGTTTGGAGGTTCAACTCTGGATCTTCATGCCCTGCAGCCACCCCAGGGCCCACGTAGAGGGTTTAGGGCAGGTCCCTCTTGCTGCTTCTAACCAGTCTGCTGCCATTGTCAAAAGTCTCTTGTCCTAATTTATGCTTTATACTTTTATAATTTTGCACTTTTACACTTTTATACCTTGTTATGCAACGTTTAAGAAATGTGCCTCCCATAAAGGGATGATAGTTTTGTTATTATAAAAAGAAAATTTCCTGGGTGTTACTTCCTTTGCAGCCCGCGGACGTGCTGTGTTTTACCAGGGGGGAAATGTGGCGCCCCTGAGGGTTCGACCGCCATAGGAATGCTGCACTTCTTCAATGGAGTGTGGTGTTCCTCCTCTGAGGTAAGGCCAGTGTGATGGTAGTGATCTAGCCTTTTGCATCCAACACCACATTTCCACCAGAGGGAGCTATTATGCACTAGGTGCTGCTCCCCTGGTTACAGGGAGACTGGGGAACACAAAGTGGTAGGAACCAGTTAGTGGGTGTGGGTGGAGGACTTACCAGTAAGTGACACTTCTAATTTCATATTTAATAGAATGCCATCTTAGATCTTGGTCCTTGTCCTTCGGTCCTTGTCCTTCTGTCCTGTCTTCTCTGGTTCATCAGTCTAGCTTTTGCTAGTCTGTCGGCTGTCACTGTGCTGTCAAACTACTGTGTGTAATGTGACATCCCTCCGGGAGCGCAGATCCTGTGTGGGCCTGCACCGACATGGGACACAGCCTTCGTACCCCGATCTTTGGGACGAGAGGTAGGTTGCAGACAAGGAATGTCTCAACCCGGCCGAGGACCAGGATCAAGAAGGCCCCGGAGCTTTAGAGTGTGGCTCCCTAGCAAATGGGTCCCGGGGAGGATGCAGACGGAGCGGAGCACGCCACCTGTCCTCGCCTACCTGATCTATTCAGAGGGATTCCGGCTGCAAGAGGGGTACCGGCCCCCGACACCCGACCTTGTACTCCACGTCCAGGAAGGGAAAGCCCGGTTAGGCCCTGAGGATCCCACCGGGCATCGGATGGAGAGGAATTGCCATCCGAGCCCTACACCTGAGAGGAGCTCAGAGGGAGACCTGGCCTATCTACACACGCACAGACGGGAAAGGGTGAAGTCTGTAGTGCAGGAACACTCGGAGGTAGTCGGACCCCCGTCCCTGGTGGCCGCAGGACTCCGCGAGGAGCAGGGAGTCGCCTTCCCGCTAACATCTCTGAGTGAGTAAAAAGCCTTGGAAGTTCACCCCTATGGCCTCCGGACTGTTCATTACGCGCCATACCACGCGACGCGGTGCCCGTACTCCCTGTGCTACTACTACCCCCCTTCATCCTAACTTGCCTGCCCTGAGGCCTTGCTCCGCCTGTGGGGAGCAGTGAGAGCTCCAGCCGCCATGACACCAGGCCTCAGCGGACTGTAGCGGCGCTGGTGGCCCTTCACCAGACACCACAGGTGGTGTAGTCGTTAATTAAGCCACTCAACCCGGATTAGCCCACACCATCTCTTTCTAATGTGACGGCCCTGAGCACGGGTCGGGCCCGGGCCACGGCTGCATCCCAACTTCCCATCACAGGGCCCGACACCGAGTCCCCTAACACCCAGGGTAAAACACGGGCTTTCTGAGTAGAGGCGTCACAACCGCTTCACGCTTGATTTTCCTCAATTCATGGGCAGATATTTTGCTCCTTTTTTGGCCAACACGCTTCTTGCGACCCTGTTGGCTATTTGCCATGAAACGCTTGATTGTTCGGTGATCACGCTTCAAAAGTTTGGAAATTTCAAGACTGCTGCATCCCTCTTCAAGACAACTCACAATTTTGGACTTTTCAGAGCCCGTCAAATCTCTCTTCTGACCCATTTTGCCAAAGGAAAGGAAGTTGCCTAATAATTAAGCACACCTTATATAGGGTGTTGATGTCATTAGTCAACACCCCTCCTCATTACAGAGATGCACATCACCAGATTTACTTAATTGGTAGTTGGCTCTCAAGCCTATGCAGCTTGGAATACAACAATATGTATAAAGAAAATACGCATTTGCCTAATAATTCTGCACGCGGTGTATAGTGTCCATATACTACCATTCTTTATTTATTGCAATTCTTGACTGTAAGAATTCTCACCCTGCTCTCTATCCTCAATGTCACCTACCGGGGGTGTCGTGTGCACACTTTTTAGCATGTGAAGTGGGTGCGCCTGCAAGGGTTAATTTATATTCCCTCACTCAGTCTTGCGCTCAACCTTGATTGTAAGCTGCAAAGTGAGCATAAATCATACCCGACACAGTCCATGCACCCTGGCTACGCAATATGCTGCCACCACTCAAACGGGGTGATCAGTCCCCAAAATATGCTACTGTCTGACAAAAAGATCACAAGCTGTTTGAAAGGCTATGGATTCTTTAGAGCAATGACCAAACTTGTTAAAGTTTTAAGCTTTAATATAAAAAAATACAATGCTTACAAGAAAAGATATAAAAATATATAAAAAAAAAAAAACTGCACACAAATATGCAAACCAGTTATAAAATAAAAAGCGAGAAACAGAAATAGCTAAACATTTCTGTCTAAAATGATTCTTCTGTTTCTCCTTGAGGGAATGAGAAATGAATTATGGATCATAACCAAACCCCCACATATGACCCCCCACATATAAACACCTTTCATTGCGCAATAGTTTTTTTTATATGTTAATACACTATGTCCAAATTATGTATACGTCAGCACACCTCAGAGCAGTTTTATTAAGATCTCAAAGATAAAAAAATAAAGTTTTAAAAAATGAAGCAAACAGTTATCTTCAATGTGTAGTGGACAGATAAATCAGAATAATTTTTCAATATTTCAATGTTTTTAAGAATCACCACATAGTAGTGACATAAATGCATAAATCAAAGTTAGAAAGTGCAAAGTGCTCAGTTCTTAGTATAGGTCTAAGAGTCTTTAAAATTGATATATAAATACACCTTTTTAGGTATGTTTTTGCCAAGGTATAAAATGAAATCATAAAGGAATATAAAAATACAGTTGAAACCAGAAGTTTACATTCACTGTATAAAAAGACACATATGCATGTTTTCATCAATATCTGACATGAAACCAGAATAAACCTTTCTCGTTTTAGGTCAATTAGGATTACCATCATTTTTAATATTTGCCAAATGCCAAAATAATGAGAGAGAGAATGTTTAAGGTATTTTTATTACTGCAAAGTCAAAAGTTTACATGCATTTCATTAGTATTTGGTACCATTGCCCTTCAACGAATGACTTGGGTCAAACGTTTCGGATATCCTTCCACAAGCTTCTCACAATAGTTGGTCGGAATTTTGGCCCATTCCTCCTGACAAAACTGCTGTAACTGATCCAGGTTTGTAGGTTACCTTGCTCACACCTGAATTTTCAGCTTTTCCCATAAATTTTCAATAGGATTAAGATCAGGGCTTTCTGATGGCAACTCCAAAACATTGACTTTGTTATCCTTAAACCACTTTGTTACCATTTTGGTTGTATGCTTCGAGTCATTGTCCATTTGGAAGACCCATTTCCGCCCAAGCCTTAACTTCCTGGCTGATGTCTTGAGATGTTGCTTCAGTATTGCCACATAATCTTCTTTTCTCATGATGCCATCTATTTTGTGAAGTACACCAATCCCTCCTGCAGCAAAACAATCCCACAACATGATGCTGCCACACCCCGTGTTTCACAGTTGGGATGGTGTTCTTAGGCTTCCAAGCTTTCCCTTTTTCCTCCAAACAAAACGATTGTCATTATGCCCAAAAAATTAAATTTTAGCTTCATCAGACCACAGGACATGTCTCCAAAGATCAAGGTCTTTGTTCCTGTGTGCATTTGCAAACATTAATGTGATTTTATGTTTCTTTTGGAGTAATGGCTTCTTTCTGGCAGAGTGGCCTTTCAGCCCATGTTGATACAGTACTCATTTCAATGTGGATATTGACACAATATTACCAGCTTCAGCTATCGTCTTCACAAGGTCTTTTGCTTTTGTCCTTGGGTTGATATGCACATGTTGGACCAAAGCACGTTCATCTCTGGAACACAGAACATGTCTCCTTCCTGAGCAGTATGATGGCTGGACATTCCCATCTTGTTTTTGCTTGCATATAATTGTTTTTACAGATTAATGAGGCACCTTCAGGTATCTTGAAATTTTACCCAAGGATGAGCATGAATTGTGCAAGTCCACAATTCTCTTTCTGATATCTTGGCTGATTTATTTAGACTTTCCCATGATGCTACACAAAGAAGCGATGTGTTTCAGGTATGAATTAAAATACATCCACAGGTGTGTCTCTAACTCATATGTTGCCAAAAAACAGAAGCTTCCAAACACATGACATCATCATATGGGCAGTCCAGAATTGTTTAAACGCATAGTAATCTTAGTGTATGCAAACTTTTGAATTTGCAGTAAGTAATAAAAATGCCTTAAAACATTCTCTCTAATTATTCTGGCATTTGGCAAATATTAAAAATTATGATAATGCTAATTGACCCACAGCGGGAAAGGTTTATTCTGATTTTATGTCAGATATTGAGAAAATATGCATATGTGTCTTTTAATATAGTATATGTAAACTTCTGGGTTCAACTGCATATATCTTTTTATAGGAGGTTTAAATAATCAAAGAGCTATGAGAATCTATATATATATATTCGTCTTATCCCATCTGTCTGTCTGTCTGTCTGTCTGTCTTTCTGTATGTCTGTCTGTCCAGTAAATCCCGTGTCGCTGATTGGTCGTGACTGGCGGCCGCGGACCAATCAGCGATTTTGGCGCCAAATTTAAACAACGCTCTGCTGATTGGTCGCGGCCGCCAGCCGACCGCAACCAATCAGCGAGATTGGCGCCAGATTTAAACAACGCTCTGCTGATTGGTTGCGGCCGCAACTAATCAGCATTATTGGCGCCAAATTTAAACACCGCTTAGCTGATTGGTCGCGGTCGCCGGCCGCATCCAATCAGCATTATTGGCGCCAAATTTAAACAACGCTCTGCTCATTGGTCGCGGTCGCCTTCCGCGACCAATCAGCATTATTGGCGCCAAATTTAAACACCGCTTAGCTGATTGGTCGCGGTCGCCGGCCGCATCCAATCAGCATTATTGGCGCCAAATTTAAACAACGCTCTGCTCATTGGTCGCGGTCGCCTTCCGCGACCAATCAGCATTATGGGCGCCAAATTTAAACACTGCTTTGCTGATTGGTCGCGGTCGCAGGCCACAACCAATCAGCATTATTGGCGCCAATTTTAAACAATGCTCTGCTCATTGGTCGCGGTCGCCGGCCGCGACTAATCAGCATTATGGGCGCCAAATTTAAGCACCGCTTTGCTAATTGGTCGCGGTTGCCGGCCGCGACCAATCAGCATTATTGGCGCCAAATTTAAACACCGCTTTGCTGATTGGTCGCGGTCGCCGGCCGCGACCAGTCAGCGATATTGGCGCCAAATTTAAACACCGTTTTGCTGAGTGGTAGCGGTCGCGTATAATCAGCGATTTTATCGCCAAATTTAAACAAGCTCTCCGGTCCTCCCTAACACAGTTCGCTGATTGGTCGCGGCCGCCACCCAAGACCAATCAGTGATATTGCCGCCAAATTTAAACACCCCTCTGCTGATTGGTCGCGGTTGCTGGTCGCGACCAATCAGCGATATTGGCGCCAAATTTAAACACCTTTTTGCTGAGTGGTCGCGGTCGCGACTAATCAGCGATTTTATCTCCAAATTTTAGCAAGCTCTCTGGTCCTCACTAACACAGTTCACTGATTGGTCGCGGGTGGCGGCCGCGACCAATCAGTCAACTGTGTTAGTGAGGACCAGAGAGCTTGCTGGTCGCGACCAATCACCGATATTGCCGCCAAATTTAACCCCTTAATCCCCGAGGGTGGTTTGCACGTTAATGACCAGGCCAATTTTTACAATTCTGACCACTGTCACTTTATGAGGTAATTACTCTGGAACGCTTCAACAGATCCCCCTGATTCTGAGAATGTTTTTTCGTGACATATTGTACTTCATGATTGTGGTAAAATTTCTTTGATATCACTTGTGTTTATTTGTGAAAAAAACGGAAATTTGGCAAAAATTTTTAAAATTTTGCAATTTTCAAAATTTGAATTTTTATGCCCTTAAATCAGAGAGATATGTCACACAAAAGAGTTAATAAATAACATTTCCCACATGTCTACTTTACATCAGCACAATTTTGGAACCAACATTTTTTTTTATTAGGAAGCTATAAGGGTTAAAAGTTGACCAGCGATTTCTCATTTTTCCAACAAAATTTACAAAACCATTTTTTTAGGGACCACATCACATTTGAAGTCACTTTGAGAGGTCTTTATGACAGAAAATACACAAAAGTGACACCATTCTAAAAACTGCACCCCTCAAGGTGCTCAAAACCACATTGAAGAACTTTATTAACCCTTCAGATGCTTCACAGGAATTTTTGTAATGTGGAAGAAAAAAATGAACATTTAACTTTTTTCACAAAAATGTTACTTTAGACCCAATTTTTTTTATTTTCACAGGAGTAACAAGAAAAAATGGACCCCAAAATTTGTTGTGCAATTTCTCCTGGGCACGCAGATGCCCCATATGTGGGGAAAAAACACTGTTTGGGCGCACGGCAGGTCTCGGAAGGGAAGGAGCGCCATTTGACTTTTTGATTGTAAAATTTGCTTGAATAATTAGCGGATGCCATGTTGCGTTTGGAGAGCCCCTGTGTGCTCAAACATTGGAGCTCCCCCACAAGTGACCCCATTTTGGAAACTAGACCCCCCAAGGCACCTATCTAGATGCATAGTGAGCACTTGGAACCCCCAGGTGCTTCACAAATTGATTCGTAAAAATGAAAAAGTGAAAAAAAAAACACTTTTTCATTTTTATGAATCAATTTGTGAAGCACCTGGGGGTTCCAAGTGCTCACTATGCATCTAGATAGGTGCCTTGGGGCGTCTAGTTTCCAAAATGGGGTCACTTGTGGGGGAGCTCCAAAGTTTAGGCACGCAGGGGCTCTCCAAACGCAACATGGCGTCCGCTAACAATTTGAGCCGATTTTCCATTCAATTTGTTAGCGGACACCATGTCGCGTTTGGAGAGCCCCTGATGTGCCTAAACAGTGGAGCTCCCCCACAAGTGACCCCATTTTGGAAACTATACCCCTCAAGGATTTTATTAAGGTGTATAGTGAACATTTTGAACCCAGAGGTACGACACAGAATTTGATAACATTAGGTCATTATATTGAATAAGTTGTCATTAGTCTTGAGCGCAAGTGCTCGCTACTTGAGTTTGCATCAGGTACTCAGGTATGCACCATGTACTGCGTGTGCTCGAGTGACATGCTCGAGTCCCCGCCCGGATGTTTCACGGTTATTAGACACCCAAAAAAAACCATGCGGGGATCGCTCGTGCATGGCAGGCAATCCCCGCAAAGTTTTTTGGGCCGTGAAGCATATGGGTCGGAGACTCGAGCATGTCACTCAAATACCCACGATACTCAATGCATACCAGAACACCCGATGCAAACTCAAGTAGCGAGCACTTGCGCTCAACACTAGTCGCCATATCGTCATCTTTTTTTCTTACTTTTGAAAAAAATCCCAACCCCATCACAACCCTAACCCCAACCCTAACCTTAGCACAACCCTAACCCTAGCACAAGCCTAACCTGAGAGTTTATTTTTTATGCCGTTCCTCATGCGGTATAAGTGATTAAACGACCTTATTCTTCAGGTCAGTGAGACTACAGCGATACCAGAATCATATGGGGTTTCTATGACTGACAGCTGTCACACACTAAAAGACGCATTTTTTGTAAAATCTAGTTTTTGCATCGCCATATTTTGAGAGCTATAATTTTTCCAGATTTTGGCAGACAGTCATTTGATGGCTTGTTTTTTGCGGGATGAGTTGACGTTGTTATTGGTGCCATTTTCAGGCACGTGACATTTTTTGATCTCTTTCTATTCCGATTTTTGGGAGGCAGAATAAACAAAAACCAACAATTCAGGAATTGTTTTTTTTTTTTTTTTTTTTTTTTTTTTTTATTCTGTTCCGCGTGTGGTAAAATTGATAAGGCAGCTTTATTCTTCGGGTCAGTACGTTTACAGCGGTACCACATTTATATCCTATTTCTATGTTTTGCACTTTTACATAATAAAAGCAATTTTATAGAAAAAATTATTTTTTAGCATAGCTTTATTCTGAGAGCTATAAATTTTTTATTTTTCGGCTGATGGGTCGTCATGGCAACATCCTGGAAGCCACGGCAGACAGCGCTGGAAGAGGAGGTGAGTATCTGCGATCACCTCCCCTTGCCACCGCAATGCTGCGATCGACTTCGATCGCAGCATCGCGGGGGTTAATGTGCTGGGAGCGGTGCGTGCCGCTCCTTGCACATAGTACCGGGTGTCAGCTGTCACAATCAGCTGACACCCGGCGGCGATCGCG
This sequence comes from Phyllobates terribilis, assembly GCF_046119375.1. Taxonomy (NCBI): domain Eukaryota; kingdom Metazoa; phylum Chordata; class Amphibia; order Anura; family Dendrobatidae; genus Phyllobates; species Phyllobates terribilis. The sequence continues at coordinate 12,776,138 of NW_027362770.1, forward strand.
CCCACACAGCCTGTGTGCGCGCGCGATCGCCATGACGTACTAATACGGGTCTGGCTCTTAAGTCCCAGGGCACAGACGCGTATTAGTACGTCTAATGTTGTTAAGGGGTTAAACAACGTTTTGCTGATTGGTCGCGGTTGCCGGTCGCGACCAATCAGCGATTTTAGCGTCAAATTTAAACAACGTTCTGCTGATTGCGCCCGGTCGGCCGCATACATATTCTAGAATACCCGATGCGTAAGAATCGGGCCACCATCTAGTATATAAACAAGGATGTAAAAGTACAGTGCAGAATGCAAAAAAGCAGCCCAATTTATATTGATCTCTATAGGAGGTTTAAGTGATCACAAAGCTTTAAAACTTTATAAATAAGGAGGTAAAAGTATAAAGTGCAAATGCAAGAAAGCAGCCTAACAATTTATCTCCTAGAGACACAAAGTGTGAGTCATATAATTTTATACCAATTTGTGGAAAAAAGGTTCAGGATTATTCAAGGAATGCACTACCCAGGACTCTTTGTTTAGTCCCCAATAGCCACAGTTTTAGGCGTGTCCTAGAAAGGCATTTTTTTAGACTGGCCTATCGCCTCAGCTCACTTATCTAACTATCCCTTTTTATTTCCCACACAAAGTGTCCTTACAAATCAGGACCCTCGTATCATCTGTTCACACACTCCCATGTACTTAATAGACTTCTGTGTATTGTTCACATACTGGTTGGTGACTGGTTCATTTAGCATTAGGTGATTACCCTATTTATTACATTGATGCTTGACCGTACATCACAAGCAATTGTTACCATCCTCCCTTCGTGTCTCCCCCTTTTCCTCATAGATTCTAAGCTTTGCGAGCAGGACCCTCTCTCCTCCTGGTACCTGTTGATTTATGTGATTATTGGTATTCTGTAATGTCTTTTATTGTCTGTACAAGTTCCCTCTAAAATGTAAAGTGCTGCGGAATATGTTGGTGCTATAGAATAAAAATTATTATTATTATTCAAGAGAGTGTCACAATTTTAGTGGTGTTGAACAGTGCGTGCCTTAGCTACCATCCCGGACGACGCTGTTTCATCTTTAGCTTTTTCAACAGGGCCCTCTTGAATATGCCTGCACCTTTTTTCCACATTTTGGTATAAAATTATATGACTCACACTTTGAGTCTCTAGAAAACAAATTGTTAAATTGTTGGGCTGCTTTCTTGCATTTGCACTTAATACTTTTACCTCCTGATGTATATAGTTTTATAGCTTTGTGATCACAAACCTCCTTTAGAGAGATATATACACTGCTCATAAAATAAAGGGAACACTTAAACAACAGAATATAACTCCAAGTAAATCAAACTTCTGTGAAATCAAACTGTTCACTTAGGAAGCAACACTGATTGACAATCAAATTCACATGCTGTTGTGCAAATGGAATAGACAATAGATGGAAATTATTGGCAATTATCAAGACACACTCAATAAAAGGAGTGGTTCTGCAGGTGGGGACCACAGACGACATCTCAGTACCAATACTTTTTGGCTGATGTTTTGGTCACTTTTGAATGTTGGTTGTGCTTTCACACTCGTGGTAGCATGAGACGGACTCTACTGCCCACAGAAGTTGCTCAGGAAGTGGAGCTCATCCAGAATGGCACATCAATGCGAGCTGTGGCAAGAAGGTTTGCTGTGTCTGTCAGCGTAGAGGCTGGAGGCGCTACCAGGAGACGTGGAGTGGGCCGTAGGAGGGCAACAACCCAGCAGCAGGATCGCTACCTCCGCCTTTGTGCAAGGAGGAACAGGAGGTGCACTGCCATAGCCCTGCAAAATGACCTCCAGCAGGCCACAAATGTGCATGTGTCTGCACAAACGGTTAGAAACCGACTCCATGAGGGTGGTATGAGGGCCCGACGTTCACAGATGGGGGTTGCGCTCACAGCCCAACACCATGCAGGACGCTTGGCATTTGCTACAGAACACCAGGATTGGCTAAGTCGCCACTGGCGCCCTGTGCTCTTCACAGATGAAAGCAGGTTCACACTGAGCACATGTGACAGACGAGTCTGGAGACGCCATGGAGAGCGATCTGCTGCCTGCAACATTCTTCAGCATGACCGGTTTGGCAGTGGGTCAGTAATGGTGTGGGGTGGCATTTCATTGGAGGGCCGCACAGCTCGCCATGTGCTCACCAGAGGTAGCCTGACTGCCATTAGGTATCGAGATGAGATCCTCAGACCCCTTGTGAGACCATATGCTGGTGCGGTTGGCCCTAGGTTCCTCCTAATGCAGGACAATGCCAGACCTCATGTGGCTAGACAGCCCAGGAATTTACAGGAACTGGAGGCTTTTTGCCAAGAAGAATGGGCAGCTTTACCATCTGAGAAAATGAAGAACCTCATCCACAACTACCACAAAAGACTTAAAGCTGTCATTGAAGTTAGAGGAGGCAATACACGGTATTAAGAACTGGGGTATGTGAACTTTTGATCAAGGTCATTTGGATGTTTTTGGTTGTCATTAAGATTTTGAAAGAGAAAACACAGTAGTTTGACAATAAATAGCTTCACCCAACCAATAACCATGAGTGGAGAAAAAGGTTTTTTGTTGTCATTCATATTCTCTGAAACAAGGCCAAAAAAGGAAAAATTCTGCCAGGGTATGTAAACTTTTGAGCGCAACTGTATATACACTACCGTTCAAAAGTTTGGGGTCACCCGAACAATTTTGTGTTTTCCATGAAAACTCATACTTTTATTTATCAAATGAGTTGCAAAATGATTAGAAAATATAGTTCAGACATTGACAGGTTAGAAATAATGATTTTTATTAGAAAGAATAATTTTCTCCTTCAAACGTTGCTTTCGTCAAAGAATGTTCCCTTTGCAGCAATTACAGCATTGCAGACCTTTGGCATTCTAGGTGTTAATTTGCTGACGCAATCTTGAGAAATTTCACCCCATGCTTCCTGAAGCCCCTCCCACAAGTTGGATTGGCTTGATGGGCAGTTTTTGCTTACCATACAGTCAAGCTGCTCCCACAACAGCTCAATGGGGTTGAGATCTGGTGACTGCGCTGGCCACTACAGATTACAGATAGAATACCTGCTGCCTGCTTCTTCCCTAAATAGTTCATGCATAATTTGGAGGTGTGCTTTGGATTATTGTCCTGTTGTAGGATGAAATTGGCTCCAATCAAGTGCTGTCCACAGGGTATGGCATGGCGTATGGCATGGCGTTGCAAAATGGAGTGATAGTCTTCCTTATTCAAAATCCCATTTACCTTGTACAAATCTCCCACTTTACCAGCACCAAAGCAACCCCAGACCATCACATTACATCCACCATGCTTGACAGATGGCGTCAGGCACTCTTCCAGCATCTTTTCAGTTGTTCTGCGTCTCACAAATGTTCTTCTGTGTGATCCAAACACCTCAAACTTTGATTCATCTGTCCATAAAACTTTTTTCCAATCTTCCTCTGTCCAATGTCTGTGTTCTTTTGCCCATATTAATCGTTTCCTTTTTTTAGCCAGTCTCAGATATGGCTTTTTCTTTGCCACTTTGCCCTGGCAAACTAGAGACTCTAATGTACTTATCTTTCTACTCTGGTTAGAGCCTGCTTGTGCTCTCCTCTGAAGGGAGTAGTACACACCGTTGTAGGAAATCTGCAGTTTCTTGGCAATTTCTCGCATAGAATAGCCTCCATTTCTAAGAACAAGAATAGACTGTCGAGTTGCACATGAAAGTTCTCTTTTTCTAGCCATTTTGAGAGTTTCATAGAACAAACAAATGTAATGCTCCAGATTCTCAACTAGCTCAAAGGAAGGTCAATTTTATAGCTTCTCAAATCAGCCATACTGTTTTCAGCTGGGCTAACATACTTGTGCAGGGGTTTTCTAGGGTTTTCTAAACATCCATTAGCCTTCTTACACAGTTAGCAAACACAATGTACCATTAAAACAGTGGAGTGGTGGTTGTTGAAAATGGGCCTCTATACACCTATGTAGATATTACAATAAAAACAAGACGTTTGCAGCTAGAATCGTCATTTACAACATTAACAATGTATATAGTGTATTTCTGATTAATTTAATGTTAGCTTCATTGAAAAAAAATGTGCTTTTCTTTCAAAAATAATGAAATTTCTAAATGACCCCAAACTTTTGAACGGTAGTGTATATGTTCATCTCACAAAATTAGAATATCAAACAGTTAATTGATATCAGTCCTTCAATGCAAAAAGTGAAACTCATATATTATATAGAGTCATTACAAACAGAGTGATCTATTTCAAGTGTTTATTTCTGTTAATGTTGATGATTATGGTTTACAGCCAATGAAAAAACAAAAGTCATTATCTCAGTAAATTAGAATACTTTATAACACCAGCTTGAAAAATGATTTTAAAATCCAAAATGTTGGCCTACTGAAATTTATGTTCAGTAAATGCACTCAATACTTGATCGGGGCTCCTTTTGCATCAATTACTGCATCAATGTGTGGCATGGAGGTAACCACCCTGTGGCACTGCTGAGGTGTTATGGAAGCCCAGGTTGCTTTGATAGCAGCCTTCAGCTCTTCTGCATCGTTGGGTCTGGTGTCTAATCTTCCTCTTGACAATACCCCATAGATTCTCTATGGGGTTAAGGTCAGGCGAGTTTGCTGGCCAATCAAGCACAGTGATACTGTTGTTTTTAAACCAGGTATTGGTACTTTTAGCAGTGTGGACAGGTGCCAAGTCCTGCTGGAGAATGAAATTTCCATCTACAAAAAGCTTGTCGGCAGAGGGAACCATGAAGTCTAAAATTTCCTGTTAGATGGCTGCACTGACTTTGGTCTTGATAAAACACAGTGGACCTACACCAGCAGATGACATGGCTCCCCAAACCATCACTGATTGTGGAAACTTCACACTAGACCTAAAGCAGCTTGGATTGTGTGCCTCTCTACTCTTCCTCCAGACTCTGGGACCTTGTGGAGTGTGTCAATGACTGCCTTCTGGACTTCTGTCAAGTCAGTAATCTTCCCCATGATTGTGGAGCCTACTAAAACAGACTAAGGGGCCTTTCTAAACGTGTAGGAAGCCTTTGCAGGTGTTTTTGTTACTTATTCTAATTTACTGAGATAATGACCTTTGTGTTTTCATTGGCTGTAATCCATAATCATCAACATTAACAGGAATAAACACTTGAAATAGATCACTCTCTTTGTAATGACTCTATATAATATGAGTTTCACTTTTTGTATTGAAGAACTGAAATAAATTAACTTTTTGATGACATTCTAATTTTGTGAAATGCACCTGTGTGTGTGTGTGTATGTATGTATGTATATATATATATATATATATATGTATATATACAGTGACAAAGTCACTGGTAGTGTGTCAGAAGGGAGAGTGTCTGGGCTTTAAATAGCCAGCCCTGACGCTCAGGTGTGTTCAGTACCTGGGGAAGTGTTGCTCCAGGAAGGAGCTAGCACGTGCTGTGCTGAACCTGTGTGTGGCTAACTTGTGAGTGGCCAGACCTTGGACGAGATACGGACTGTGCTGCAAGTTTTGTATTTTGGTTTGTCTTTTTTGCCGAATAAGGCTGTGTTTTCTTTATAGACTACTGGGTAGTTTATGCCTACTATATAAACTAACCTGAAAATTTAAAGAGACAGTATTCCGTGTTTTACCTCCGCATACAGCCGAGCTTGTCGCTATATCACGATAAATTTTATGTATACAGTACAGACCAAAAGTTTGGACACACCTTCTCATTTAAAACATTTTTTTGTATTTTCATGACTATGAAAATTGTACATTCACACTGAAGGCATCAAAACTATGAATTAACACATGTGGAATTATATACTTAACAAAAAAGTGGGAAACAGCTGAAAATATGTCTTATATTCTAGGTTCTTCAAAGTAGCCTCCTTTGCTTTGATGACTGCTTTGCACACTCTTGGCATTCTCTTGATGAACTTCAAGAGGTAGTCACCGGAAATGGTTTTCACTTCACAGGTGTGCCCTGTCAGGTTTAATAAGTGGGATTTCTTGCCTTATAAATGGGGTTACTTTAAGAAATGAAGGTCGGGTCAGTCCGAAAAAATTGGGAAAACTTTGAAAGTGTCCCCAAGTGCAGTTGCAAAAACCATCAAGCGCTACAAAGAAATTGGCTCACATGAGGACCACCCCAGGAAAGGAAGACCAAGAGTCACCTCTGCTTCTGAGGATAAGTTTATCCGAGTCACCAGCCTCAGAAATCGCAGGTTAACAGCAGCTCAGATTAGAGACCAGGTCAATGCCACACAGAGTTCTAGCAGCAGACACAGCTCTACAACAACTGTTAAGAGGAGACTTTGTGAAGCAGGCCTTCATGGTAAAATAGCTGCTAGGAAACCACTGCTAAGGACAGGAAACAAGCAGAAGAGACTTGTTTGGGCTAAAGAACACAAGGAATGGACATTAGACCAGTGGAAATCTGTGCTTTGGTCTGATGAGTCCAAATTTGAGATCTTTGGTTCCAACCACCGTGTCTTTGTGCGACGCAGAAAAGGTGAACGGATGGACTCTACATGCCTGGTTCCCACCGTGAAGCATGGAGGAGGAGGTGTGATGGTGTGGGGGTGCTTTGCTGGTGACACTGTTGGGGATTTATTCAAAATTGAAGGCATACTGAACCAGCATGGCTACCACAGCATCTTGCAGTGGCATGCTATTCCATCCGGTTTGTGTTTAGTTGGACTATCATTTATTTTTCAACAGGACAATGACCCCAAACACACCTCCAGGCTGTGTAAGGGCTATTTGACCAAGAACGAGAGTGATGGGGTACTACGCCAGATGACCTGGCCTCCACAGTCACCAGACCTGAACCCAATCGAGATGGTTTGGGGTGAGCTGGACCGCAGAGTGAAGACAAAAGGGCCAACAAGTGCTAAGCATCTCTGGGAACTCCTTCAAGATTGTTGGAAGACCATTTCCGGTGACTACCTCTTGAAGCTCATCAAGAGAATGCCAAGAGTGTGCAAAACAGTCATCAAAGCAAAAGGTGGCTACTTTGAAGAATCTAGAATATAAGACATATTTTCAGTTGTTTCACACTTTTTTGTTAAGTATATAATTCCACATGTGTTAATTCATAGTTTTGATGCCTTCAGTGTGAATGTACAATTTTCAAAGTCATGAAAATACAGAAAAATCTTTAAATCAGAAGGTGTGTTCAAACTTTTGGTCTGTACTGTATATATATACACATACATACATACATACATACATACATCCTTCATGATTTCATTTTATACCTTGGGAGAAACATACCTGAAAAGGTGTATTTATATATCAATTTTGAAGACTCTTAAAAATATACTAAGAACTGAGCATTGTGCACTTTATATGTTTGATTTATGCATTTATGTCACTAAGATGCGGTGATTCTTAAAAACCTTGAAATATTGAAAAATGATTCTGCTTTGCCTGTCCACTACACATTGAAGATAACTGTTTGCTTGATTTTTAAAACTTTATTTTTTATCTTTGCGATATTAATAAAAAGTATATTTTACTATTTCAGTGTCAATACCATTTGTATTCTCTTTGGAAGTGTTGTTGGACATCTTTTTATATGCCTGGCCCTGGGCTCACATTTCCAGGACGGCCTAGATTAGAATATTAAAATTGCTGTGTTGTGACAGGACCGTGGGCTAATTTAGGGGTGAGCATCTTGCATTTTAAATACCTTGTGTCTCCCCCACCCTCCTCCATACAGTAAATAGGAGCTATTCAGTTTGGTTGCAATGACCATTGAAGCTCAGACTCAAAAAGCAGAGGTGTTATGGTTGACACCTTGGTATTGTCTGGAAAAGCCCCCTTTGTTCTGAGTTCCTGTAATCAAAATCTCTATAAGTTATGCCCTTTGTTTAGAGACAGTCCTGTGGATGGTACACTCAAATTAATTTTTTTACATTTCCCTTAGACTATGTTAACATGTCTTGTAAGGATCCCTTAGAGCAGATCTAGCAGCAACCCGTTGGTAAAAAAAAAGTTGTGCAGACACAACTTTTTTGTTCTATTTTCAAAAACGTATTTCAAAACTGCAGTACCACACACCCCTCTTGCAGTTTTGAATTAAGGTAATGTTACTGTGATACTTTCTGCAGGACTGTGTTTTCTCTAACTTACCCTTGTGCGAAGTGTGGCTACCTAATATTATAACATATAAATGTCTCCACTTGTTTATAATATGGTTCTTTAGCCATCCTTATTTGTTCTCATGACCTTGTCCTGTAACTTTGTATTTATATTTGGGGATACTTTTTGTCTTTTTCCCTTATTGCAGTGCCACATCCTATTGGCCAGTCAGTTTAAAATTCCATAGCCTCCATGTGAATTACTTCTTTACCAATAAAGATTGCTTTGTATTTTTCTACCACCGATTCAATGTGCATTTTTGCTCATTAGTTACTCACATCCTTGCGCTGAATTAATTTATTTTCCAGCATGGTTAATGGGTACATACACCTTCTTTACGTATAGTTTCTAGGTCTATACTCAGGTATGTACCCTTGCTGGTAGTCTTACATAGGATTTCAGTGTATTCCTTACCTAGCAGCACCCTAACATTGCTGATTGACAGTTTGTTTGCTCTGGTACACTGGCAGTTGACCCGTCAATCAGTCTGGGGAGGGTGTTGCTAGTTGGGCAATACAGTTGAGGCTTAGGAGCTGTAAGTTCATCATACAGTCTTAGACAGGTTACAGAACTTCAAAACATGATTTTTCTGTCCTTGAGCAGGGCTTTGCTATCATAAATGGCTTATCTTTAAAAGGGCCTTTAAGTGCCAAAATGTCTTACCTAGTCACTTAAAGACAAACCATAACACATTACCATCTTCACTTAACATTAATGAAATACCTTTTATTTTGTGAAGTATATGGGATCGCTTTGAGTATTGCAGGGTCCTTATTTCTTATCTAATTGCCTAAGTTTCCCATTGAATTTTATGTGAGCATGAATTAATGTGATTGATTGCTTGGTGAAACTTGTTTTCTTTTTATTGTTCTAAATAAATACATGTAATAGATTAATAGTTATTAATTCTTGTGTACAAAGATGCAGAAACTAGGTCAACTCCATTTGTTTTCATGTTGCTCGTTTTTGTATACATTTGGTGCCATAGAAAATTAGAAAAAAAATGCCATATTTAAAATTGAAAATGAAATTATCTACTGGCTCTTAGGTGGTATTCTGTTTTCAAGGCTGCAGGTTAATATTTATTTGTGCTTGTTTTCAGCCTTGTCATAATCCTAATGGCTCAACTTCTTTTCAACAAAAAATTCCTAGTGATTTTTCATTTTTGCACAAAATTTTTCTACACAAATAAATGTAACTTTTTTTCTGTTATGGTTTTCTTTTAGATCAAAATTAAAAATGGAAGACATTAAAGAAGTCAACAAAGCTCTTAAGGTATGCAAAAGTAATTAAATATAACCTATCACTATTTTTTTTAATTTGATTTAAAAGCAGAGGTAATAACATTAACGATTTGACAGAAAAAATATATAAACAAGGCATATACCAAGTGGGAGAAAAACTCCCCTTCATGGCACAAGCCTCTCATTCAGATGAACCGACTTCAGCTGAAGTTGCCTCCAGTGGAATTACTAAGCTACTCTGCTCTGCTGACGTTACTCTCCCATGATGCATTGCATGAGGGGAAAGTGAGCAGCAGTCTGCGCCCTGTGACTGATATTGGATGAGCTCAGTGCTGCTGACATTTATGTGAAGGGTAGGCAGTGCTGCTCTAGATGCAGCGCAGGATCGCTGGACTTATGCACATAAAACTAACTATTGTGCTAGTGAGTCAGCAATAACCCAGCGATTCTGCTCTGCATTGGCTGGCTAGGCTCAATCAGGGTGCAGCTCTGTGTCTGCTAAGGATCTAGAGTGCTGCCCTTTCCTCCTTCCACCTCCCTTTCCCGTAAAGCCCTGCTTTGTCCTTGCCATGAGCTGGCTAATCCCCCCCTGCACCAAAGTTACAATGTTCTGAAGACTCCAGTCTGCCAAAGTGCCCATTGTGCCTCTCCCCCACTGTATCACAGCAAACAGGGCTGAGTGGAGAGAGATAATGCTGGCAACAGAAACTATCTACTCAAAGAAGATTCCAATACCTGCAAATGAGCAGTGTGTATGTGTAGCACCCTGAGGATTCGGCTGCTACAGGGGTATTGCGCCTCAAGCCAGAGGTGTGGTATTCCACTCCCGGGTAAGGATGGAGTGTGGAACTGAGCTCAGTAGGCTGCATGCACTACACACATCCCATTTCCGGGGGACAGACCAATGGTACTCCCACTAGAGAAATGTGCAGGTACGACCGTGTCTGTCCCTGGCTGGAGTGGGAGGGGGGTGGAACATCCCAGTAGTGTAGGGGCAGATAGGGGGAGCAGTCTGGGTAATGCTAGGAGCTCATTGGGTGCTGGTCACCTGAGCTCACACATAGAGGGAGTATATAAGGTGGGTACCATCTTAGATCAGGGTCAGTCTTTTGTAGAGGTTTTAGTCAGACAAGCAGAGCAGCTCCAAGGCCCAGAGAGAGAGAGGAGAAAGAAGGACCCAGAGGGGGAGAAGAGAGAACTCCAAGAACCCAAGATTAGATCAGAGGGTGAAGAGTTGGCACAAGGGTACCGGATCCCAAGCTGGTGGAGGGCACTAATCCTTAGCCAGAGACCAGAGGTCGTGGGCAGGATCTGCCACGACCACCCACTATATCCACCCGGAAGGCAAACCAAGAATAGGGTCAGGGAACCCAGAGACAGGGGTTTTACCAACAGGAGGCCCGAGGGAGCCGGACATAGGTGGATCCCTGGTGGGGAAGGCCAGAGAGAAGGACAAGTCAGAAAGGGAGCTCAGGACCACGCTCCAGAATCACCTGGGGGTTGGCCGAGTCCAGGACCTGGTGGACGCAGCACGGCTCGGGTGGTCACTCAAGGCCGGAGTGACCAGAACAACAGCAGTAAGTAAAAACCCTGAACTGCACAGCCCGACTCTGAGTTTCATTACCATCCTCACTGCACCTCCACAACCACCATCCTCTGCAACTGACCCCCTGAGGCTATACCCCTCCCGTTGGGGGTTATACTACCAGAGCTGCACAAACACCACCAGCCTCAGCGGACCCTGCTGCAGCGGCGGCCGTATTGACCGCAATTCAACGGGTGGCGTAGTCGACATAAAGAACTTCCAGTAACATCTGTAGGACTGCCACACACTGAGCTTGACACCCTGGGCACGGACCGGGTCACCGCCACTCGGAGACTACAACCCCCATCCCATCTGATCCGGCTCCGGGTATCCCCCAAACAACACTGGCCCAGGGGGCGCGTCAACTTTGGCGTAGTCGGCAGGATCACGTGCCCGCAACAACCGGGTACTGCGTGCCTGAAGAAAAGTTCACCGTTACCTCGAAGAGAAGTCTCCCGCCGGTTCCGGAGGGTCCCCGCCAACGGACCCCATCACAGGTCGTTTCCCGCCGGTTGTCCGCCATTTGCAGCTTTTTCCCGCCATCCATGGAGTTTCCCGCCACTGGGAGACGATTCCCGCCATTTCCGAAGATTTCCCGCCTTGGAAGAGCGGACGCCATTATGGGCGTGCCAGAGGGTGGCAAGAGGTCACCTCCCATCGTGGGCCAGGTCGAAGAATGGCGCCAAAAGCGGAAACCGCGCCCACCAACAGAGACTGTGATGCTGGAAGTGTCCATCAGCGTGAGAGAACTGCCCCTGGAACTGAAGTTGCCCCGGGACCACCCTCAATGTGGGCGGAGACAGAACAAGAGAGCAAAGATGGGTGTCGCATGGAGCAGTCTGGAGAGAGCGCACCCGGAGACGAGACGTCTGGAGAGGAGTCCAGAGAAAGCCTACCCGGAGATGGAGGGAGAGTCAGGCAGCACCGACCCAGTGGTCAGGAGCCTGCTACAAGCCACAACCCCACTAGGCCTAGTGGAGGTCCTGGCACAGCTCCCCCGAGACCGGGAGTGTGCACAGACTGCGCTGGAGTGCCTCGCACGGAGGATGGCCCGGGTGCAGCGAGAGACGTTGGCGGAGTGGAGCCGAGAGATGGCCCAGCAGACCGAAACCCGTCAGCGGAGCACGCCACCCGAGACGAGGAGACAGACCGCCTCTGAGGATGGTGCAGGAGGACTGAAGGCCGGAGACGGCGCCGAGAAGGGAGCCGAGCGGACGGAGGCAGGTAAAGGGGACGTCTCTACCCCGAGCCGGGAAACCGCGTACCTGCCCCAGCTCCCCGTCGCAGAGCCCGAAATTCCCCCTGCCGTGCCCGTCGCTGCATCGTCACCGCCGCAGACTAGGCCTCAACCGGAAACCGCGGCCGCGACCCCTGTGACGTCACGCGCTTCGACCCTGAGCGCGGCAAAGCAGGAAATACCATCAGCCTGGTCGCAAGGCCTAGTACACCCGGGCGCCGCCATTCCAACAGCGCCCCCTACCTCCGCGGAGCCACCGGCCTGGTCGCAGGGCCGAGTAACCCAGGGCGCCGCCGTTCTTACGGTGCCCTTTGCCTTTAGGGTGCCCCAAGCCTGGTCGCAAGGCCTGGTCAACCCGGGCGCCGCTACCATCAACGCGCCCTCAACATCTAGAGTGCCGCACCTGGGTGAAAATCTATTTGCCCAGCATACGTGCCCGGATGGGCAGCCCTTTGTATGGCCCCAGGAGTACATTCAGCTGGAACTCCAGAGAGCAAGGCCCATGTGCGAGCCCCTGATTCCGGCTCCGAAGCCTGTAAAGAGGACCTCACCCCCGCTGGAGGAGGCACAGTTTGAGTGGGACCCCACCGGAGGAGACCTCATGGGGTTCACTCAGGAGACTCGGGCGGCCGCAGTGGAGCGTGCAGAGTGCTGCCGCCAGCAGCTCGAAGTCTTCGAGAAGGAGCGGAGAGTGAGGCGGGTCCGGGAACAGCAAGCACAGATAAGGAGCGCGGAGCAGAAGAGCCGGACCAGGAGGAATCCCCGTGCAGCTCATGGTCCCCCTTCCACCGGGACTGTGATAAAATTCAACATGCAGCATGGGTGGGGCTTCATTAGAGACCATCATACCCCCGGCGACGTCTTTGTGACCCGCAGAGACGTAGAAAGCCATCTGCCGGAGGGACACAGAGGTCGTGACCTGTATGTAGGGGACGAGGTCACCTTCACCCGGCACAAGTGTGCCAAAGGACCCTACGCCCTCCATGTACATCGCCTGACGGAGGAGGAGCTGCGGTGTGAGGAGGAGCAAGAGGACCCGGACGGGTCTGAAACTGAAACCAACCAACAAGAAAGAGCAGGAGGACGCCGTCGTTGAAGTACGGTAGAGAGAGACTGTATAAAGTTGCCCGTCGGGGTACCAAGAACTGTTACTTATTTAAAATATGTTCCCCGTTGGGACAAAGTGTGAACTGACGCCCGTGTGTCCCTAGTTCCTAATACCTGGCCGAGGACTGAGAGCGGCCATATCCCCTTTGTATATAGTTGCGCTTCCTAAAGCGCCCCCTACTGGTTTTATAGGAAAACCATTTTTCTTCAAGAGACTGTCGCACTTTACCCGGTCACAAGTTGCACCGTGACCGGAGGAACCAGAGACAGGAATGTTTACAAGAATGTTATTTATATGAAAAGTTTATTGCTGATAATATATGTGATGTTTTATATGTTTATATGTTGATGTTTATGAAAAATAATTGTATGTTTTGAATGTTTGTTCTCTTACAGCCCGAGGACGTGCTGTGATTTACCAGGGGGGAATGTAGCACCCTGAGGATTCGGCTGCTACAGGGGTATTGCGCCTCAAGCCAGAGGTGTGGTATTCCACTCCCGGGTAAGGATGGAGTGTGGAACTGAGCTCAGTAGGCTGCATGCACTACACACATCCCATTTCCGGGGGACAGACCAATGGTACTCCCACTAGAGAAATGTGCAGGTACGACAGTGTCTGTCCCTGGCTGGAGTGGGAGGGGGGTGGAACATCCCAGTAGTGTAGGGGCAGATAGGGGGAGCAGTCTGGGTAATGCTAGGAGCTCATTGGGTGCTGGTCACCTGAGCTCACACATAGAGGGAGTATATAAGGTGGGTACCATCTTAGATCAGGGTCAGTCTTTTGTAGAGGTTTTGGTCAGACAAGCAGAGCAGCTCCAAGGCCCAGAGAGAGAGAGGAGAAAGAAGGACCCAGAGGGGGAGAAGAGAGAACTCCAAGAACCCAAGATTAGATCAGAGGGTGAAGAGTTGGCACAAGGGTACCGGATCCCAAGCTGGTGGAGGGCACTAATCCTTAGCCAGAGACCAGAGGTCGTGGGCAGGATCTGCCACGACCACCCACTATATCCACCCGGAAGGCAAACCAAGAATAGGGTCAGGGAACCCAGAGACAGGGGTTTTACCAACAGGAGGCCCGAGGGAGCCGGACATAGGTGGATCCCTGGTGGGGAAGGCCAGAGAGAAGGACAAGTCAGAAAGGGAGCTCAGGACCACGCTCCAGAATCACCTGGGGGTTGGCCGAGTCCAGGACCTGGTGGACGCAGCACGGCTCGGGTGGTCACTCAAGGCCGGAGTGACCAGAACAACAGCAGTAAGTAAAAACCCTGAACTGCACAGCCCGACTCTGAGTTTCATTACCATCCTCACTGCACCTCCACAACCACCATCCTCTGCAACTGACCCCCTGAGGCTATACCCCTCCCGTTGGGGGTTATACTACCGGAGCTGCACAAACACCACCAGCCTCAGCGGACCCTGCTGCAGCGGCGGCCGTATTGACCGCAATTCAACGGGTGGCGTAGTCGACATAAAGAACTTCCAGTAACATCTGTAGGACTGCCACACACTGAGCTTGACACCCTGGGCACGGACCGGGTCACCGCCACTCGGAGACTACAACCCCCATCCCATCTGATCCGGCTCCGGGTATCCCCCAAACAACACTGGCCCAGGGGGCGCGTCATATGCATTTGTGTAATTTCATATTTGGATGTGTATATGTGTGAAATGTCTGCATATATGTGTGAAGTGCGTGTATTAGTGTATAGTGTATTTATGAGCTGCATGTAGTGTAGTGTGTGTGTGTATATACTATTTATGCATGCAGTGTGTGTGCACAGCATGTGTATATACTGTCTATGTATATGTGCAGCGCGTGTATATACCATGCTGTCTGTATGTGCACAGCATGTGTACATGCTGTCTGTAATGTGCGCAGCGTGTTGGTATACTGTATACATGTGTGTCAAAGAGGGTATATGTCTGTCCAGTGTGTATATGCTGTATATCTAGTGGGTGAAATAAGTATTGAACAGGTCAATTATTTTCTTAGAAATATATCTACTAACAGTGCTATTGACTTGAAATTCTAACCAGATGTCAGTAACAATCCTTCCAATTCACACAGGCAACAAAATCAAACCATAAATGTCCATAAATTAAGTTGTGTGTAATAATGAGAAATGACACAGGGAAAAAGGATTGAACAAATGAAGATAGAGCGATGCAAAAAGCCATGGAAAGTCATGACACCAGCTGAAATCTATTAGTAATTAGAAAGCAATCCTGCCACTAAGTGAAAAATAATTTCAACTGGTTCAACTGATGGCCTATAAAAAGGTGTCTCATTATCAAAGTGCCACACAAGAAACATCTCATGATGAGTTAAACAAGTGAGTTGTCTGAAGACCTCTGCAACATATTGTTGCAAAACACACTGATGACATTGATTGTAGAAGAATTTCTACTTCTACTGAAAGTTTCAGTGAGCTCTGTTGGAACCATAATCTGGAAGTGGAAAGAACATCATTTCACCATAAACCGGCCACGAACAGGTGCTCCCCACAAGATTTCAGACAGAGTAGTGAAAAGAATTATCAGAAGAGTTGTCCAAGAGCCAAGGGACCACCTGTGGAGAGCTACAGAAAGACCTGGAATCAGCAGGTACACTTGTTTCAAAGAAAACAATAAGTAATGCAGTCAACCTCCATGGTCTGTATGCACGCTCACCACGCAAGACTCCATTGTTGAACAAAAAGCATGTTCAAACACATTTAAAGATTTCTCAACAACATTTAGACAAGCCTGTGAAATACTGGGAGAAAATATAGTCTGATCAGATGAGACCAAAATTGAACTCTTTGGATGCCATAATACACACCATATTGGAGGCTAAAAGGCACTGCATGTCACCTCAAAAACACCATACCAACAGTGAAGTTTGGAAGAGGGAGCATAATTGTGTGAGGCTGTTTTTCTGCATATGGCACTGTCAAACTTCATATAATTGAAAGAAGAATGAATGGACAAATGTACTGAGACATTCTTGATTAAAATCTGTTGCCATCTACCAGGATGATAAAGATGAAACGAGAGTGGACATTTCAACAAAACAATTATCCCAAACACACAGCCAAAGGAACTCAATTGGTTTCAGAGAAAGAGAATAAAGCTGCTAGAATGGCCCAGCCAATCACCTGACGTGAATCTATGGTTCAATAATTTTTATTAAACAAAAAAAATAACAGTCCACTGATATAGGCATAAACAGGGGAGCAATGCATCAATAATATTAACAAATTATATATCACATCATAAATTAAGTATCCCATCCCCCACCTGCCAATTAACATACAAACTAGTTCCTCCTTGATTGACTGTATTATTAATAATAAAACAATAGCATAATATTTATGACTAGAAGCAAAATTAAATCCTAAAAGACCCAGACATATCAAACATGAGGAAGAAAGGGGTGGAAAGGGTCAGAGAGACTGGAAAACAAGAGGATAAAGTAAGAGTAGGGCAGTTGTGTAACTTTATATCACCGGCAACAGGCCCACCATGTTTCCAGCCTATTTGCCCATGCTTTCCCCATCAAAACGGAGAGGATATCCAGGTTATAAACTCAGCAGATTCTCTAAATGAGGTCCAAGGGAGCCACGCTCTCATATATTCGTAGAAACTTCTATTAAGCCAATTGTCAGAGATCACCAACTCCTCCATACGAATCAACTTATTCAAGGCTTCTACCCATTGTAATTTAGAAGGAACAGAAGGCGATCTTCAATATCTGGGGATAATTTGTCTGGTTGTTGTTAAAAATAATCTAAATTTACCCTTTTTTAATACTAGATATAGACATGAGTAAGAGAGAGAGCAAGGCCACCACGGGAGGGAGTATTTTGCATGTTAGATAATTAAATAGTTAAATAATTTATTGAAAAGATCAATTATTGCAGCCCAGATCTTAAAGATTTGAGGACATTTCCACCAAATATGCGTCATATTGCCAATGTCGGCATCACATTGCCAACATTTATTTGTAAGACATGGAAACATATGATGTATCTTGTCCAGCGTCCTATACCATTTAGAGATGATTTCATAATTTTTCTCCTGAACGTGACAAGACAGAGATAGTTTATGGGTAAGCTCAAAGATTTTATTCCATTCTGAGGGAGATAAAGATTTCTCAAGTTCTCGTTCCCAGACAAGTTGAAATGTGTGTGAAGAGGACTAATCCCCCCCCTCTTCTCAAAAGTCCGTATAACAGAGAGATACAGTGATCCGGAACCACTGATTTGGAGCAAATTTCTTCGAATTCTGTCAGGGGTCTCAGCCTGCTCTCCCGACTCGGATGCGAACTTAAGAGACCGTAGATATGGCGATACTCCATCCAAGCCTTTCCCACATCGGACCCTGGTGAAAGTAAACTTTCCATAGACCTCAACCCATCCCCGGAAACTACATGTCGTATTTGAGGAATTGGCTCATCTGTCAGAATCAGATTTCTAAATTTATTATGTATGTGAGGAGAGTGTATTAGAGGGGACATTGATCCCGGGTTTGACGAAATTTTGTATTTAAAAGCCAGTCTGTCCCACATAGTTAGTAACGAAGTATACAACGGGGAAATAAAACATACCCCGGCCCTGAAGATTCGATCACCCCATAATAACCTGGCCAGTGCACAAGGATTCAATTGTGTTTCTAGTGAGGACAAAGCCCTATTCTTTGGATTTATGATGATATTGAGAATGCAACTAAGAACAGATGCCTTTTGGTATGCTGCAAAATCTGGAACTCCCATGCCTCCCCTTCCCTTTGTTTGGGTCAAAACCGAGTATGAGAGTCTGGGTTTAGATATACCCCATATAAATTTGGAGGATATAAATCTGAGTTTCTGAAAAAAGGAACTAGGGAGTTTACAAGGGATAGTCTGAAATAAGTACAAATTTCTTGGTAGGATATCCATTTTTAATACATTAATTTGACCGAACCATGATACTGAAAATCCAGACCAATTTTTTAAGTCTTCCTCAATCCTTCTCAAGAGAGGAAGGAAATTAAGATAATAAACCTGGGATGTGTCCGATTGAACATATACACCCAGATATTTAGTGGCTGTTTCATTCCACTTAAAAGGAAAGGTCAAACTGAGATGAAGGGCCTCAGCCCCTGGTAAATTCAGATTAATAATTTCCGATTTGGAGATGTTTATCTTAAAATTAGATAGTAACGAAAACCGTTTAAATTCTGACAGAATGACAGAGATAGATATTCTTGGAGAGGAAACGTATAATAATAAGTCGTCAGCAAAGATTTACATCTTATTTGTCTCCTCACCTATCTGGATCCCAGGTATGGATGGGTTTGATCTGATGGCGTTTTCCAGGGATTCCATTACTAGAATGTATAGTAGGGGCGAGGGCGTCTGGAAACACCTCCATTGACCATAATCTGTGCCATTGGAGAGGTATATAGAGCCATAATACGTAAAATCATTTTATCTCCCAACCCAGTCTTCCGCAAGGTGTATTTTAGGAAATCCCAACTTACTCTGTCAAATGCTTTTTCAGCATCTATAGACAAGACACATACAAGACACATGACCCAATGTTGCGGGATTTTGCCGCATCAATAATTGAGAATGTTTTAATTGTATTCTCTCGCTTTCCTTCCTATCACAAATCCCACCTGATCTTTATGGATGATAATTGGAATCAGAGGTTGAAGTTTAAAGCCAACATCTTAGAATATATCTTTAAGTTTATATTGATTAGAGAAATCGGGCGAAAATTGTTGCAATGGGAATGATCTTTACCAGGTTTAGGTATCACTGTTATATGCGCTAATAGGGACTGAGAGGAAATGTCTGACCCTGAGCAATGGAGTTGAATGATTGTAGCATAATTGGGGATATTTGTTCTTTAAAAAGCTTATAGAATCTGGGGGAGAATCCGTCGGGTCCAGGACTTTTACCTATTTTTAAGTTATTTATCACCTCCAAGATCTCTTCCTGAAATTATCCAAAGGAGGGGGTGCATATAGGTCCAGGTATTACTCTTTACTTCTTTATTTATATTATATAGGGAGGAGTAATAAGATCTAAACTCTTCTATGATGTCCGATGGGGCATGAACTAGGCTGTGACTCTGAGTCACTTTTCACGGCCAGGCCATGAGACGGGATAGTCAAGGAGTCCGAAGTCAAAGCCAGGAGGGTACGTCATAAACAGAGGGAAGAGGCAAAGTCTTAGTCAGGTAACGTTCCGTAGATCAGAATACCAGGAGGAAAGCAGATCAGAGCAGAAGGGGTTAAACAGATGGATGGTCAGAACAAGGTCCAATGTCAGGCAACAGAAGATCAATAAACAGAACTCAAGGCACAGAGAATAAACCACACACTAGCTGAATGTACGTCTGGCAGAGATATGGGGGTAACAGCTCAGTTAAGTAGCCAGGTATTCAACTGGAGTAATGAACACCTGAAGATAGCCAGTGCCTCCCAGTCTCAGGTTGGACAGCCGAGCTGTCAATCACGACACTGGCATCTATTGCATGCCCCTGTACCAGATTGGATGGTCGATCTGTCAATCACAGTACTGACAGCTCCAGCACGCCTCTGTACAAGATTGGACAGCTGAGCTGTCATTAACTGCAAACCAGACACAGTGAGGGGTGGAACCGTGACAGTACCCCCTCTTCTAAGGGGGGCCACCAGACCCCCAGGCTTCCTAGGATACTTTAGATGGAAGGCCCTGACTAAACGATCGGCCTTCACATCTTGAGCAGGGACCCATGATCTCTCTTCTGGTCCGTATCCCCTCCAGTGGTGAGGTATTGGAGGGAATTACGGACCCTATGAGAATCCGCCACCGTCGACTGAAACTGGAGGAGGGTGGGATGAGGATGACAATACCTTTTAATAAGGATTTATGGAAGACGTTAGGGATACGAAGGGATGGAGGAAGCTTTAATCTGAATGCCACTGGATTGACCGCCTCAAGGGTCTCAGAAGGACCAATACATTTTGCACCAAACTTTGCCAACGGCACTTTAAGTTTAATGTTCCTGGATGACAACCAAACCTTATCCCCAATCTTAAAAACAGGACCCACCAAACGTCTTCTATCGGCCTTCAGTTTTTGGCTAGTCTGAGCAGTCCCAATATTCTTTTGAACCTCCTTCCAAACATACCCAAGTCTTTGTACGGTGACCTCCACCCCAGGACATTCAGAACTAATCCTAGAAAATTCACCAAAATGGGGATGAAACCCATAATTACAGAAAAACGGAGAGGTTCAGATAGACTGATTCACTCGACTGTTAAAGGCTAACTCAGCGAGAGGTAAAAACGAAGACCAGTCCTTCTGCTGAGCCGCCACAAAGCACCTTAAAATTTGTTCCAAAGATTGATTTGTCCTCTTAGTCTGACCGTTGGTCTCAGGGTAGCAGACAGATGAAAATGACAAGTCAATCCCAAGTTTACTACAAAAAGTTTTCCAGAATTTAGAGACAAATTGTACTCCCCTATTGGACACAATGTTAAGAGAGATACCATGTAACCTTACAATATGGGAAATAAACAACCTGGAGAGTGTCTCTGCATTAGGTAATCCAGACAAGGGAACAAAATGAGCTTGTTTACTGAATCGGTCCACTACCACCAAGATAGCAGTTTTCCCATCAGACAGAGGCAAATCCGTGATGAAATCCATGGACAAATGAGTCCATGGTTTTTCTGGAATTGGCAATGGAGCCAACTGCCCAGCCGGCTATGGCTGACTTTAGCGCGTGCGCAGACTTCACAAGCAGATACAAAATTTTTGATATCATTAAGCATGGATGGCCACCAAAAAAGTCTGGCAATGGCTTTCCATGTAGCAGTAACCCCAGGATGACCACTTAAGACGGAATCATGACATTCCTGTAACACACGCAATCTTAGGTACACAGGCACAAATAATTTAAACCCAGGAGTAGCGGGAGGAGCCAATGACTGGGCATTATGAATCTCATCCTCCAGTTGCCATAGAAACCACAATACCCTGAGGGATAATGGAGGATGGAGGTTCTGGTGGAGAAACTGGATCGAGACTATGAGACTATGCGTCAACTTTCACATTCTTATACCCCGGTCTGAATGTAATCGAAAAATTAAACCTTGAGAAAACAAGGAACATCTGACTTGTCTAGGAGTTAACCTTTTAGCTGACTCAATATAGGCTAGATTCTTGAGATCAGTGACCACAGTAACAGGATGAACCGCACCCTCCAAAAAATGCCTCCATTCATCAAAGGCTGATTTTACAGCAAGTAACTCACGATTCCCAACATCATAATTTCTTTCCGCCGGCGAAAATTTCTTAGACAAAAAAGCACATAGACGCAAGTTAGAGTTTTGGGCCCCTGCGACAAAACCGCCCCTACTCTGACCTCCAAAGCATCCACCTCTACAATGAATGGTTCTTGGAGATCCGGTTGGATCAGAATGGAGGCAGATATGAAACACTCTTTTAATTTTTCGAAAGCCTTGATAGCACTCGGCGACCATATCTTGATGTGTAAGGTCAGTAAGAGGTTTAGCAATCTGAGAAAACCCCTTGATAAATCTCCTATAATAGTTGGCGAATCGCAGAAAATGCTGTAGAGCCTTAAGATCACGAGGCTCAACCCAGTCAATTATGGCCTGTACCTTCCCAGGGTCCATCTTAAACCCTTCTGCAGACCAGATGAACCCCAAGAACGAAATTTCCTGAACAGAAAAAACACATTTTTCCTATTTAGCAAACAAAGAGTTCTCCCTTAACCTTTGTAACACAACCCCGACATGTTCCTGGAGAGAGTCCAAATCTGGGAAGAAAATTAGAATATCATCCAGATAAATTACAACATATCTTCCAATGCAATCAGAGAAAAAAATCATTCATAAAATTTTGAAACACAGCAGGTGCATTGGATAACCCAAAAGGCATGACAAAGTTTTCAACAGACCCTCAGACGTTAAAAACGCAGTCTTCAACTCATCACCTGCACGGATGCGTATCAAATTGTAAGTCCTTCTAAGAACAAGTTTGGAGAATACCCTGGCCCCCAGAAGCTGATTATATAGGTCGGGGATGAGTGGAAGTGGGTATGTATTTTTAACTGTGATTTTGTGTAGTTCCCAGAAATCGAGGCAAGGACGGAGACCCCCATGTTTCTTTTTTTACAAAGAAATCCCGGCAGCTACCGGAGAGGAGGAAGGATGGATATGACCCTTCCTTAAACTTTCGTTAACATATTCTTTCATCTTGGCCCGTTCAGACCCGGACAAATTGTAAAGGCGAGCTTTAGGCAGTTTGGCACAAGGAATAAGCTCAATAGCACAATCATAAGGACGATGGGGAGGTAGTATCTCCACCTCCTTTTCCGAGAACACATCTCCGAAGTCCTTCAGGTACGCCGGCAAACCAATGAGACTAGCGGAGCATATTTGTACAGTTTTTAGACATTTTTTGCATTAGGGCCCCATTTAACAATCTTCCTCTGACACCAATCAATGACAGGATTGTGCATCTGCAACCATGGAAGCCCCTGTACCAACCTAGCAAGTAAATTATCCAACACAAAACATGAGAAGGATTCAGAGTGGAGAGCTCCTACTTGAAGCATGAAATCCACCGTAACCTCCTTGACCAAATTCCTGGATAATGGTGTTTTGTCAAGGGCGAAGACTTGCAAAGTTCTTTCTAAACTAACTGTCCCTAACCCTAACTTCAGAACCAGTCCTAAATCAATAAAGTTAGCAGCAGACCCACAGTCGATGAACGCCAATGTTGATAACACCTAGTTCTCGAAGGATAACACAGTATTTATCAGTACCCTGGAGGAGGAAGAAAAAGGTACCTGGGAGTCTGGGTGACCTCCTCGGCCATCACCCAGACTCAGACTTTCTCCTGATGGTTTGATAGCCTGAGGGCGAGTAGGGCAATCCTTGAGAAAACTTCCAGAGAGACCAAAGTACAAACAGAGTCCGAGATCTTGTCTGCGTCTTCTCTCCACAACACCAAGACTGGCAACTCTGATCTCCAATGGCTCCACCTCCGGTAAATGGCCTTGCTCCAGGGAAATGTAACAGGCAGTCTGCCGTTCATCACGTCTCTCACGGATTCTACGGTACATTCGTATGGCCTGGGTCATGGCCTCCGCCAGAGAACAAGGAGCGTCATGGAGGACCAGGTCGTCCTTAAGGGTTTCAGAAAGACCTTTGCAGAACAGGCACCTGAGAGCTTCTTTGTTCCACAGAACTGCAGTGGACCTCTGCCGGAACTCAGTACAGTAGTCCTCAGCTGTGCGACCCCCTTGTGCCAGGTTCGTGATCTTAGCCTCAGCGATCTGGATCCTGTCGGGTTCGTCATATATCAGTCCTAAACTGTCAAAGAAGGCGTCAACAGAAAACCGTTCTGGGGCCTGTGGGGACATGGAAAATGCCCAGGTCTGAGGGCCGCCTCGCAGTAGGGATATGATTATTCCCACCCGCTGGAACTCCTCCCCTGACGATCGGGGGCGCAGGGTAAAGAATAACTTACAGCTCTCCCTGAAGACCCTAAACTGGTCTCTCTCTCCAGAAAATTTATAAGGGAGGTCTATTACAGGTTCTGGAGAGACTAACTGTGCATCAGTGGGTACTGACGTCACAGTGACTGCTGGCAGTGAAGGGCTATCTGAGGTTTTCATTATATTAGTTATCTGACCCTGCAGCTGACATTGTGATGACTCCAGACTCTGGCATTCCTTAGCCAGATCCTGAGTCATCTGCTTCAGATTCACCACCTAATCACAGAGAGTGTGAACAGTCTCCATACAGGCGAAAAAGAAAAATGTATGGGCCAGATTTAATGTGACGCTGAGTCACTTTTCACTGCCAGGCCGTGAGACGGGATAGTCAAGGAGTCCGAAGTCAAAGCCAGGAGGGTGCGTCATAAACAGAGGGAAGAGGCAAAGGCTTAGTCAGGTAATGTTCCGTAGATCAGAATACCAGGAGGAAAACAGATCAGAGCAGAAGGGGTGAAACAGATAGATGGTCAGAACAAGGTCCAATGTCAGGCAACAGAAGATCAATAAACAGAACTCAAGGCACAGAGAATAAATCACATACTAGATGAATGTACGTCTGGCAGAGATATGGGGAAAACAGCTCAGTTAAGTAGCCACGCATTCAACTGGAGTAATGAACACTTCAAGATAGCCAGTGCCTCCCTGTCTCAGGTTGGACAGTCGAGATGTCAATCACCACACTGACAGCTATTGCACGCCCCTGTACCAGATTGGATGGTCGATCTGTCAATCACAGTAACTGCATCCCAGTCAGTGAGGGGTGGAACCGTGACATAGGCCCTTAGTCGGGGAACTAATGGACGTAATATGTGAAGAAAATAACCGTGGATGTAGTATTCGAGAGAGCCATTTGCCACATTTATTCCCATACTTAAAGAAACCTTTATTGATTTTGTCTCGGATACATAATGATTTTCAGTCTAAAATCTGTAAGATCTGCTTTTGTATGTTTGAGATTTCCGCTTTAGTAATGTCTGATGGGGTAGTTTTATTTGACATCTCTAATGTGGACATGGAGGACATAAGTGTTTTAAGAACTTTGGAATTTTCTTTTTTAATCCTAGCTCCATGGGCTATGAAAATACCTCTTAATATACTTTTTTTGGAAGTGCATTGAGCTGTAGGTTGCATTGCTGCTAAAGTGGAAAAAAAAAACTCTTTAAACCTTCCTTAGCAAGTGTGAACGAGCTGAGTGTGACCACAGCATAAGAGCAAATGGAAGTAAGTGTGTGACTTGTGATTCAGTGACTTTGGATTCAGGGAGTTTTGAAGGGAGGAATTTGGATAGAATTACTGTCTGTATTTTATTAATTCTTTACATTTCTTTTTACTTAACATTTCTGTCTCGTCCAATCCCCATTAGGAAATGAGCTCCATTATTGACAATGCTATCCAGTGTACATCTTGCCACATGTATGTAATCCTTGAACAGCCGGTCATGAGTGCATACTGCTGTGTGAGATGTGAGCACGTTATGCTTTTGGAAGCCCAGGTACTGGATCTAAATGAGCAGCTGGCAACACTGAGATCCATAGACAATATGGAAAGGAGTCTGCTGCTCACTGAGCAGCTGCTCACTCGTGTAGATGTGGGGGAGGATGGTAGTATGGAGCTGCAGGATGGTGAGGCAGCTAGCTGGGTGAGAGTTATAAGGCGGGGTAGAGGGAAGTGTGCCAGGGAGGCTAGTCCTGAACTGGCACACCCCAATAAGTTTTCAAAGTTGGCAGATGACGGGGTGTCAGTACAGGGGTAGAGCAGGGCAGGCCAGGCAGGTACTGGTAGTGGGGGACTCAATTATTAGGGGAACACATAGGGCAATCTGTCACAAAGAAAGGGATCGTCGAACAGTGTGCTGCCTACCTGGCGCTCGAGCCCGGCACATCGCTGATCGGGTTGACAGATTACTGGGAGGGGCTGGTGAGGACCCAGTGGTCATGGTGCACACTGGCACAAATGACAAAGTTAAAGGTGGATGGAAGGTCCTTAAAGATGATTTCAGCGAATTAGGCTCCAAGTTTAAAGCAAGGACCTCCAGGGTGGTATTCTCTGAAATACTGCCTGTACCACGTGCCACGTCAGAGACGCAACGGGAGATTAGGGAGATAAATAAGTGGCTCAGGAATTGGTATAGGAAGGAGGGGTTTGGGTTCCTGGAGAACTGGACCGACTAATCAGTTGGCTACAGGTTCTACGCTAGGGACGGGCTGCACCTCAATCGGGAGGGTGCAGCTGAGCTGGGGGAGAAAATGGCTAGAAGGTTGGAGGAGTGTTTAAACTAGGGATTGATTGGAGGGAAGGGTATTCATTTTATAAGTGGGGAAGATAGTACAGATAGTGAGCTGGGCACAAATAAAGAAATTGGGGGTGGGGTTAGAACAGTCAATATAGTAAGAAGGAATAGAGGTACAGAGAGAAACATAAAATGCATGTACACTAATGCCAGAAGCCTCACCAACAAAATGTAGGAATTAGAATTAATATTGTTGGAAAATAATTATGACATGGTGGAGATATCTGAGACATGGCTGGACAAGAGCCATGACTAGACATTTAATTTACAGGGCTATAGTCTGTTCAGAAATGACTGTACAAACAAGCGAGGGGGGGGTGTTTATATGTAAAATCATCCTTAAAACCCATCTTGCATGAGAATATATGTGAATCTAATGAAAATGTAGAGTCACTGTGGGTGGAGATAAGGGAGGGGGAAAAAATAATAAATTACTGATAGAGGTTTGTTATAAGTCTCCAAAAATAATGGAAGCAGCAAAGAATATCCTCATAAAGCAAATAGATGAAGCAGCGACTCAAGGAGAAGTCATTATTATGGGGGACTTCAACTACCCTGAAATACATTGGGAAACAGAAACCTGTAGTACATCGGTACCTAACGGCAGTCAGGCTACCTCTGGTGAGCACATGGAGAGCTGCGCGGCCTTCCAAAGAAATGCCACCCAACACCATTACTGACCAAGGTTTTTAACAACTATGAGAGACCATTACCTTGCACAACTGGTTCAGGAACCAACAAGAAAGGGGACACTACTAGACCTAATATTAACCAACAGGCCAGACCGCATATCAAATATACGAGTTGGGGGTCACTTGGGTAATAGTGATCACAAAATAATGCGTTTTCATGTATCGTTTAATAAGATGTGTAGTAGAGGGGTTACAAGGACACTAAACTTAAGGAAGGCAAATTTCCAACGGTTGAGAGATGATCTTAGTGCAATAAACTGGGACGATATCCTGAGACATAAAACTACACAAAGTAAATAGGAGACATTTATTAGCATCCTGAATAGGACCTGTGCACAATATATACCCTATGGGAATAAACATGCTCGAAATAGTAGGAAACCACTATGGCTAAATAGAGCTGTAAGGGGCGTAATAAGTGACAAAAAGAAAGCATTTAGAGAACTAAAGCAAGTAGGCAGTGATGAGGCATTAAATAAATACAGAAAATTAAATAAATTCTGTAAAAACCAAATTAAGGCAGCAAAGATTGAGACAGAAAGACTCGTTGCCAGAGAAAGTAAAAATAATCCCAAAATATTCTTTAACTACATAAATAGTAAGAAACTAAAAAATGATAGTGTTGGCCCCCTTAAAAATAGTCTGGGTGAAATGGTGGATGAGGAAAAAGTAAAAAAAATTCTAAATGATTTTTTTTCAACCTTATTTACACAAGAAAAATCGCATGACAGAAAACATGATCAGTGATCACAAAAATTCTCCATTAAATGTCACTTGCTTAACCCAGCTGAAACTGATCTTCTACGTCTGGAGGAAAGAAGGTTTAATCATAATCACAGATGCGGATTCTTTACTATAAGAGTAATGAGACTATGGGACTCTCTGTCGCATGATGTTGTAATGAGTGATTCACTACTAAAATTTAAGAAGGGCATGGATGTCTTTCTCGAAAAGTATAATATCACAGGTTATATATACTACATTCCTTGATAGGGAGTTGATCCAGGGAACTTATCTGATTGCCATATGTGGAATCAGAAAGGAATTTTTTCCCCAATGTGGAGCTTAGTGTTTGCCACATGGTTTTTTTTTGCCTTCCTCTGGATCAACATGTTAGGCTATGGGTTGAACTAGATGGACTTATTTTTTAAGGTTGAAGGAAGACTATGCTACTATGTTATTATGCACTTCAGAGTTTCCCATTTTACGGTGGCGCTGGTATTGACGTTTTTATGTACCTCAACAAACTTGGTTATTGCTTCTTCAATTTAATGTATGTGTAGCACCCTGAGGATTCGGCTGCTACAGGGGTATTGCACCTCAGCCAGAGGTGTGATATTCCATTCCCGGGTAAGGAAGGAGTGTGGAACTGAGCTCAGATAGACTGCATGCACTACATACATCCCATTCCAGAGGAGCAGGCCGACGGTACTCCCACTTAGAAATGTGCAGGTACAACCGAGCCTGTTCCTGGCTGGAGTGGGAGGGGGGTGGTACATCCCATGTAGTGTAGGGGCAGATAGGGGGAGCAGTCTGGGTAGTGATAGGAGCTCATTGGGTGCTGGTCACCTGAGCTCACACATAGAGGGATATATAAGGAGGGCACCAACTAGAATCAGGGTCAGACGCTGAGAACAAGTCAGTTGGAGAGGAGAGAGAAGGAAACAGCAGCCCTAGAGAGAGAGAGAGGAGAAAGAAAGAGAAAGACCCAGAGGGGGAAGACTGAAGGGACCCAAGAACCCAAATTAGAGCACCGGGTGAGGAGTCAGCAAGAGGGTACCGGAACCCAAGCTGGTGGGGGCAAAGACATTCCCCAGCCAGAGACCGGAGACCGTGGGCAGTGTCTGTCACGGTCACCCACCACATTCACCCCGAAGGCACACCACATGAAGGGTCAGGGAACCCAGGGCCAAGGGTGTCCCAAAAGAAGGCCCGAGGGAGCTGGACCTAGGTGAATCACTGGTGGGGACGGCTGAAGAAAGGACAGAGGGAGAGCTCAGGGCCACGCTCCGGACTTGTTTGGGGGTTGGCTGGATCCAGGACCTGGTGGACGCAGCACGGCTCGGGTGGTCACTAGCAGCTGGAGTGACCGAAACATCAGCAGTAAGTAAACACCCTTAACTGCACAACCCGAGTCTGTCTTCATTGCCGGCTGCACCGCACCACCACAACCCCCATCCTCTGCGCCTGTCCCCTCTGAGGCTATACCCCTCCCGTTGGGGGTTATCTCACCCAAGCTGCGCACCCACCATCAGCCTCAGCGGACCCTGCTGCAGCGGCGGCCACAGTGACCGCATCACAACGGGTGGCGTAGTCGACACAAAAGAACTTTAGTAACATCTGTAAAGCTGCCACATAACACTGAGCTTGACGCCCTGGGCACGGGGCCGGGTCACAGCCGCTCGGAGACTACAACCCCCCATCTGATCCGGTGCCGGGTATTCCCCTCAAAAAGGAATATGTCCCAGGGGGCGCGTCTACTTTGGCGTAGTCGGCAGGATTACGTGCCCGCAACACCCGGGTACTGCGTGCCTGAAGAAAAGTGCAAGTTTACCTCAGAAAGAAGACTCCTGCCGGTTCCGGAGGGTCCACGCCATCGGACTCCATCACCAGTCGTTTCCCGCCGATTGTCCGCCATTTCCAGCTTGTTCCCGCCATCTGCAGAGTTTCCCGCCACTGGGCGACGCTTCCCGCCAAAACCGCAGATTTCCCGCCTTGAAAGAGCAGCGGACGCCATTATGGGCGTGCCAAAGGAGGGCAGGAGGCCACCTCCCATCGTGGGCGAGGACAGAAAATGGCGCCAAAAGTGGAAACCACCCCCACCAACAGAGACTGTGATGCTGGAGGTGTCTGTCAGCGTGAAAGAACTCCCCCTGGAGCTGACAGTCACCGAGTTGCCCCGGGACCGCCCTCGAAGTGGGAGGAGACGAAAGAGAAGAAAAAAGATGGGTGTCGCTTGGAGCAGTCTAGAACGAGCGCACCCGGAGGCAAGGTGTCCAGAGCGAGAGCACCCGGAGTCGAGGAGAGGAAGAGTAGACCCGGGAATGGAGCGGCAGCAGCGCAGCACCGGCCCGCTGGCCAGGAGCCTGCAAAAGGAAGAAAGAGGAGAGCAGAGCAGCACCGACCCGATGGTCAGGAGCCTGCTGGAGTCAACAACCCCGCTAGGCTTAGCGGAGATCCTGGCGCAGCTTCCCCGAGATCGGGAGTGCGCGCGGAGTGCCCTGGAGGGCCTCGCGGGAAGGATGGCCCGAGTGCAGAGGGAGATCCTGGCGGAGTGGGGCCGGGAGATGGCCCAGCAAGCTGGAACCCGTCCACGGAACCCGCTCCCTTGGAAGAAGACACCGACTGCCTCTGCGGATGACGCGGGAGGACCCAAGGCCGGAGACGGCGCAGAAGAGGGAGCGAGACGCATGGCAGCAGGTAAGGGGGACGCCTATACCCCATACCGGAAGACCGCTTACCTGCCCCAGCTCCCCGTCGCAGAGCCCGAAGGTCCCCCGGCCGTACCCGAGACCGCCATGACACCGCCACCGACTAGGCCCCGACCGGAAGCCGCCGTCGCGACCCCGGTGACGTCACGCGTCGTGACCCGGAGCGTGGCGAAGGAAGAGGAGCCTCCGGCCTGGTCGCAGGGCCTAGCGTTTCCGGGCGCCGCATCCCCAGCAGAGCCATCTACCTCCGCGGAGCCTCCGGCCTGGTCGCAAGGCCAGGTAGCCCAGGGCGCCGCCGTGTTAACAGTTCCATTTACCTTCCAGATGCCCCCGGCCTGGCCGCAAGGCCTGGGTAACCTGGGCGCCCCCACCATCGCGCCCGCACCCGAAACACCAAGGGTGCCATATCTGGGAGAGGACCCCTTCAACCAGCTAGCGTGGCCGGACGGGCGGCCTTTCATCTGGCCCGAAGAATTCTTGGAACTGGAGCGACAAAAGAAGTTAGGTCCCCTGTGTGAGCCCCTGATCCCGGCTCCAAAGCCCGTGACTCGGGTCTCGCCTCCACTAGAAGAAGCCCAATTCGTGTGGGACCCCACGGGAGAAGATTTGATGGGGTTCACCGGAGAGACTCGGGCAGCTGCAGCTGAACGCACAGAGTGTTGCCGTCAACAGCTGGCAGAGTTTAAGAGAGAACGGGAGGAGAGGCGGGTCAGAGAGCAATGGGCCCAGACCCGCAGCGCGGAGCAAAAGAGTCGGACCAGAAGGGACCCCTGTGCAGCAAATCGTCCCCGTACCATCGGGACGGTAATAAAGTTTAATGCGCAGCATGGGTGGGGCTTCATAAAGGACCGGAACACCATGGGTGACGTCTTCGTTACCCGACGGGACGTCGAGTCCCACCTGCCAGAGGGTCACAAAGGCCGTGACCTCTACGTCGGTGACGAGGTAACGTTCACCCGGCACAAGTGTGCCAAGGGACCTTACGCCCTCCACGTGCATCGCCTGACAGAGGAGGAGTTGCGGTGTAGGGAGGAGGAGCCAGAAGACCCGGACGGGTTCAAGGCTAGAAGGTACTATGACTGAAATAGTACAAAGGACTGTATATAGTTACCTGTCGGGGTACCCAAGTAACCGTGGCTGCTTTAAAGTTTAGTCCCCGTTGGGACAAGTGAACAGTTTAACCCGTGTGTCCCCTACCCAAACCAGGCTGAGGACTGTGAGCAGCCATCCCTTTCCCTTTACTTGGCCGGGGACTGAGAACGGCCAAATTCCCCTGTACATAGTTGCGCTTTCTAAGGCGCCCCCTACTGGTTTTATGAGAAACTGCTTTTCAAAAGTCTGTCGCACTTTACCTGGTCACGAGTTGCACGGTGACCAGAGGAGGAAGAAAGAAAGAGACGACGAGAATGTTATTTATATATATATATCTACTGTTTTATATAATGTTTTATATGGTTATGTTTATGAAAAAAAAAAAAAAATTGTTGTTTTTGTGGTGTTTTGTCTTACAGCCCGAGGACGTGCTGTGATTTACCAGGGGGGAATGTAGCACCCTGAGGATTCGGCTGCTACAGGGGTATTGCACCTCAGCCAGAGGTGTGATATTCCATTCCCGGGTAAGGAAGGAGTGTGGAACTGAGCTCAGATAGACTGCATGCACTACATACATCCCATTCCAGAGGAGCAGGCCGACGGTACTCCCACTTAGAAATGTGCAGGTACAACCGAGCCTGTTCCTGGCTGGAGTGGGAGGGGGGTGGTACATCCCATGTAGTGTAGGGGCAGATAGGGGGAGCAGTCTGGGTAGTGATAGGAGCTCATTGGGTGCTGGTCACCTGAGCTCACACATAGAGGGATATATAAGGAGGGCACCAACTAGAATCAGGGTCAGACGCTGAGAACAAGTCAGTTGGAGAGGAGAGAGAAGGAAACAGCAGCCCTAGAGAGAGAGAGAGGAGAAAGAAAGAGAAAGACCCAGAGGGGGAAGACTGAAGGGACCCAAGAACCCAAATTAGAGCACCGGGTGAGGAGTCAGCAAGAGGGTACCGGAACCCAAGCTGGTGGGGGCAAAGACATTCCCCAGCCAGAGACCGGAGACCGTGGGCAGTGTCTGTCACGGTCACCCACCACATTCACCCCGAAGGCACACCACATGAAGGGTCAGGGAACCCAGGGCCAAGGGTGTCCCAAAAGAAGGCCCGAGGGAGCTGGACCTAGGTGAATCACTGGTGGGGACGGCTGAAGAAAGGACAGAGGGAGAGCTCAGGGCCACGCTCCGGACTTGTTTGGGGGTTGGCTGGATCCAGGACCTGGTGGACGCAGCACGGCTCGGGTGGTCACTAGCAGCTGGAGTGACCGAAACATCAGCAGTAAGTAAACACCCTTAACTGCACAACCCGAGTCTGTCTTCATTGCCGGCTGCACCGCACCACCACAACCCCCATCCTCTGCGCCTGTCCCCTCTGAGGCTATACCCCTCCCGTTGGGGGTTATCTCACCCAAGCTGCGCACCCACCATCAGCCTCAGCGGACCCTGCTGCAGCGGCGGCCACAGTGACCGCATCACAACGGGTGGCGTAGTCGACACAAAAGAACTTTAGTAACATCTGTAAAGCTGCCACATAACACTGAGCTTGACGCCCTGGGCACGGGGCCGGGTCACAGCCGCTCGGAGACTACAACCCCCCATCTGATCCGGTGCCGGGTATTCCCCTCAAAAAGGAATATGTCCCAGGGGGCGCGTCATATGCATATCTGATCTCTTAAGAGGTGATCATTTAGTCTCCAGAAAAATTCCCGGATCTTGAGGTAGATCTCATCACTGGAGCGTGATCAGACCACATAAATGAACTTATCGAAAAGGCTTTTTGAGACAAATAAGTAATCTATGCAACTGTATGTATTATGTATGGATAAGTGGTGGCTAAAATCCTTCTGACTCAAATTAAGTTATTTTAGTTTTACCCCTATCTTACGGACTGTCGAGGAGGGGATAGACTATTTACCCACTGACAAGTCAACTGTGAGATCCATAGGAATATTGAAATCTCCTCCCAAGATGATACAGGAACTGCCGACAAATTCATCCAGATACCCTCACACCGAAGGAACCTTGATCTGAGTTGGGGAAATAAACATTAGCTAGGACAATAGTCTTGTTATTACACAGTACTTTAAGAAACATAAATCTACCTTTCACATCTATTTTTGAGTCCATGATTTGGATCTGTAATGTTTTATGAAAGACAATGGATACCCCCTTTGTCTTGTAAATGACATTGGTGGAATGAGACCATATGGTACAATATTTGCTTGTGCATTTAGATGTCGATGCAGTTTTAAAATCAGTTTCTTGAAACATAGCGATATCAATTATTTTTTTGTGTAGATGGTATAGTATTTGGTTCCGTTTCATGGGGCTATTAAATCCCCTTATATTATACTAGCTATTGAACCCTTTTCTACGCCCAGGTGGCGAGCATTTTTATTGGTATATGGTCTCCCATGTTGGTATGTGCTGCCCCCCTCCTGGTATTTGTGCTGCCCCCACCATCCTATCCCGGTATGCGTGGCACCCCTCATCCCTATTCTGGTATGCGTGGCACCCCTCATCCCCAATCCCGGTATGCGTGGCACCCCTCATCCCCAATCCCGGTATGTGTGGCACCCCTCATCCCTATTCTGGTATGCGTGGCACCCCTCATCCCCAATCCCGGTATGCGTGTCACCCCTCATCCCTATTTTGATATGTGTGGTACCCCTCATCCCCAATCCTGGTATGCGTGGCACCCCTCATCCCCAATCCTGGTATGCGTGGCACCCCTCATCCCCAATCCTGGTATGCATCACACCCCTCATCCCCAATCCTGGTATGCGTGACACCCCTCATCCCTATTCTGGTATGCGTGGCACCCCTCATCCCCAATCCCGGTATGCGTGGCACCCCTCATCCCCAATCCCGGTATGTGTGGCACCCCTCATCCCTATTCTGGTATGCGTGGCACCTCTCATCCCTATTCTGGTATGCGTGACACCCCTCATCCCCAATCCAGGTATGCGTGGCACCCCTCATCCCCAATCCCGGTATGCGTGGCACCCCTCATCCCCAATCCCTGTATACGTGGCACCCCTCATCCCTATTCTGGTATGCATGGCACCCCTCATTCCTATTCTGGTATGCGTGGCACCCCTCATCCCCAATCCCGGTATGCGTGGCACCCCTCATCCCCAATCCCGGTATGCGTGGCACCCCTCATCCCCAATCCCGGTATGCGTGGCTCCCCTCATCCCCAATCCCGGTATGCGTGGCACCCCTCATCCCCAATCCAGGTATGCGTGGCACCCCTCATCCCTATACTGGTATGCGTGGCACCCCTCATCCTTATTCTGCTATGCGTGGCACCCCTCATCCCTATTTTGGTATGCGTGGCACCCCTCATCCCCAATCCTGGTATGCGTGGCACCCCTCATCCCCAATCCTGGTATGCGTGGCACCCCTCATCCCTATTCTGGTATGCGTGGCACCCCTCATCCTTATTCTGCTATGCGTGGCACCCCTCATCCCGATATGCGTGGCACCCCTCATCCCCCCCACTATACACACATCCCCAAAAAAATAAACAGTTATACTCACCTTTCTTCTCTGTACTCCAGCGCTGCAGAGTCCTGTTCTGCCGGAGACCGGGGGAGGAGTGCGGCGACAGAGCACCGCGCTGTCCGGCGCCAGAGCACCGCGCTTTCCGGCGCCATTTTGCTGAAGACACACTGTAAATGTGTCTTCAGTAAAATGGCGCCGGATAGCGCTATGCGCACGCGCCGATCCGACGTCTCACTCCGCCCCCGGACTCCGCTGAAGAGAGGTGCCGCGGCAACGCTCCTCCCGGTCAGGTAAGTAAGTATGGCACCGGAGATCGCAGTGTGCATTCAGTGCCTACACACACTGCGATCTCCGACGCCATACACCTCCTCTTACCTGTAACGGCTGGATGCGGTCTTCAGTCTGGAGCCAGACTGCGCGTCACACATGCGCAGTCTATTGAGGCTTCGGACAGAGACCCGCATCCCCGGTTATAATATAGATGAGGCGAAACTTAAGCTAGCCATTGCAATACTTCAGCGAAAACGGAGGGGGAAGACAAAAACATGCAACCAGACTTGGGAGTTTGGGAAGACAAGGACATTAACGTATTATAAAAGAACCAGGAGGTAATAAAGAAAGAGATTACCTCCGCATACATCATTAAACTAGCTATTCCAAATAGGAACAAAATGGACTCTAGAACTAGATCCAAGCGTCTAGTTGGGGAGGAGGAAGTCATGTCGTGAGAAGACTTCCTTACCTGACCCTGATTACACATAAAGACCGTTAGATTACCTGACAGCATATCTTAACTAAGAGGCATAAAAATGGTAAGAGCATAATGAACATAATGCAAAGATTAAACTTAGTGTCTCAAGTTTTCCAAGTCCACAGACATCTTAAACGTATAGGCTAAAACATGAAATATAGGACAACTGATGTAAGATCCCATCTCTGGGCATATAGAGAGCAGAAAGTGCATCTAAGAAGATACTATATGGTTGCATATCACAAAAGACCCCATGTCGTCTCATCCCGGCTGGGACAACGCCTCTTCTGGATGGCCTCTGCAGTCTCTGTGGTGGGACAGTCTCCCAATCCTCACGATGGATCAGCGGAGGGAGTACACATAGTGAAGGCCAGTCCGGTAGGGATACCTGTGGTAGACCAAAAGTTGGTAAAAAAGTAAGGAGATCTCCTGGATTTTTGAAAAACGCAGAGCGTTCTTCTTTTCGGGCCAGCGGTTGAAATGGAAAGCCCCAACGGTAAACTATCCCGGCGTCTTTCAAAATTTGTGTGAGTGGGCGCAGAGCTCTGCAAAATTGTAGGGTGTGTCATGCCAAATCAGGAAGTATAAGAAAATCGCAACCCATAAAATTAATCTTTCCTTTAGCCCTTGTAGATTGTAATATAGATTCTTTCTCTTTGAAAAAAAATGTACTCTGCAGATGACATCCCTTGGCTTGGATATTAAAGAGGATTTTGGGCCTCATGATCTGTGTACTCTGTCCATTTCAATAGATTGTCCCTGAGCTTTCCCCAGAAGGTCACAAAAGAGAGAGTTCACCGTTTTCTCCAAGTCCTGAGAGGATATTTCCTCAGAACGGCCTCTAATGTGTATATTATTCCACCTATGGCGGTTTTCAATATCCTCCATATGTGTGATTATTTCTGAAATTTGGGCGGTGTGTTCGTCGATAATAAGGCGATGCTCTTCCAGTCTTTGGTGTAAAGACATGGCATCCTTTTCTAAATCATTCACTCTATTGCCCACCTGAGTGATGTCCTGTCCTGCGTCTCTTCCAAGCTTGAGAAGCATGGCCTCCAGGTCCTGCCTTGTAGGTATAGCTGTCAAGTGCTCTTTCCAGTTCCCATTCCCCTTCAGGGGTTTGTGATATGTCCTCCAGAGCGAAGGATTGCGCGGAAGGTGAGCGGGAGGCTGGAAGCGCCTGCATGTGGGATCCTAGATCAGAAGTCGCCGCCGAGGCCCTTGGCACCATCTTCCCCTGTGTCTCCGGCAATGAAGGAGCAGCCTTATGACACAGGTACCAGGAAATGTTAGAATCGGACGGCCCTGTGCTGTGGCCTGCTGCAGGGGGATTGTTCCTCTTCCCCGCTGACATATTGAAGAGGATTCGGTGCGTTAATAGCTGTCAGAAATACGGGTTAGCTGTGGGTCTTTCGGGAGCTCCTCTAGCGTGGGTCCTATCCCGCCATGAGCAAGCCACGCCCCCCCCACCTGACCTGAATCTAATAGAAAATTTATGGAAGGAACTAACGCTCAGAATTCATAGAAGGAGTGCACATGACCTTCAGGATTTGAAAAGTGTTTTTGTGGAAGAATGGGACAAAATCACACCTGAGCAATGCATGCGACTAGTTTCTCCATACAGAAGGCATCTTGAAGCTGTTCTCACTAACAAAGGCTCTTTTATGAAGTATTACTTTAATTTCAGCAAGAGTGTTCAATACTTTTCCCTTTGTCATTTCTCATTATTACACATAACTTAATTTATGGAATCTATGGTTTGATTTCTTTGCCTGTGTGGGTTGGATGGGTTGTTACCTGCATCTGGTGAGAATTTCATGTCAATAGCACCATTACAAATATATTTCCCTAGACATTTGATGACATGTTCAATACTTATTGCACCCACTGTATGTTTCTGCTCGCCCACGCAATATGTCTATCAAATTCAGCTCAAATTTTGCCAGAAAATTCATTTTGGATTGAAATTGTGAATTGAATGTTCATGATGATCTCCAGAACATAATAAATGTAGGGTGAAAAAAATACCTTAAAGAAGTTGTCCACTATTTGGACAACCTCTTTCCATACCCCACGCTTGGCCCCAATAAAATAAGAAAGCTTATACTCACCTCCCGTGCCAGCGCCGTTCCAGCGGTGTCAACACTCGCATTCCTGGTGCTCTCGTGTGGTTGTTATGACACGCGAGCCTGGCACCCAATCAGCGCTAGCGCCACTGCCTATTCCTTGCGTATGGGTAAGTAATTAACAGTAAGTGCACGGCAGCCACAGCTCTCTGGTTTCAGGTATGATTTTTGTATTAGAAATAAAATCCAACTCACCGTGAATGGCATCCTGGGGGTGTTTGGAGTGCAAATACGCCACGTGAAGGCGTACGAAAACCTACAAAGTAGAAAAATCCAGTTAACGATTTAAAGCTACGCAGCTACCTGTCGATGCTGTTTGTATGTCCTCTGAGCAATTTATGTGAATAAAAGTATTCACAATTCGTTGTGCAGCATTTTTCTACTTTGTGCGATTTTCATATTGCCCACACCTGTTATTTCCCACATGTGAGTTTGAATGAGCATCACATGCTTGAAACAAAGTTGTTCACTCAAAATTTTGGAAAGGTGCCCACAATTTTGTCTGGAGCATTTTGGGGGTTTTGTGTGAAATGATGTCCAATTTGCCTTTTTTTCCCTCTTTTTTTGTGTTGTTCCAATATACACAAAGGAAATAAACATGTGTATAGCAAAACGTGTGTAATTGAAATAATTTTGTTGGAAAAATACTTAATTTTCTGAAACAATTTCAAGGGTGCTAACACTTTCAACCATGACTATATATTTATATCGAGAGCACGACAAACAAATATAAATGTATTTTATAGACAGATGCACTCAACCATATTGTGCAATTACATAAAGGGGCACCATATACAGGTACTTCTCACGAAATTAGAATATCATCAAAAAGTTAATTTATTTCAGTTCTTCAATACAAAAAGTGAAACTCATATATTATATAGAGTCATTACAAACCGTGATCTATTTCAAGTGTTTATTTCTGTTAATGTTGATGATTATGGATTACAGCCAATGAAAACACAAAAGTCATTATCTCAGTAAATTAGAATACTTTATAACACCAGTTAGAAAAATGATTTTAAAATTCGAAATGTTGGCCTCCTGAAATGTATGTTCAGTAAATGCACTCAATACTTGGTCAGGGCTCCTTTTGCATCAATTACTGCATCATTTCGACGTAGCATGGAGGCGATCAGGCTATGACACTGCTGAGGTGTTATGGAAGCTCAGGTTGATTTGATAGCAGCCTTCAGCTTGTCTGCATTGTTGGGTCTGGTGTCTCTCATCTTCCTCTTGACAATAAAAGGTCAGGCGAGTTTGCTGGCCAATCAAGCACAGTGATACTGTTGTTTTTAAACCAGGTATTGGTGCTTTTGGCAGTGTGGACAGGTGCCAATTCCTGCTGGAGAATGAAATTCTCATCTCCAAAAAGCTTGTCGGCAGAGGGAAGCATGAAGTGCTCTAAAATTTCCTGGTAGACGGCTGCGCTGACTTTGGTCTTGATAAAACACAGTCAACCTACACCAGCAGATTAGATGGCTCCCCAAACCATCACTGAGTGTGGAAACTTCACACTAGACCTCAAGCAGCTTGGATTGTGTGCCTCTCTACTCTTCCTCCAGAATCTGGGACCTTGATTTCCAACTGAAATGCAAAATTTACTTTCAACTGAAAACAACACCTCGGACCACTGAGCAACAGTCCAGCTCTTTTTCTCCTTGGCCCAGGTAAGACGCTTCTGGCATTGTCTATTAATCATGAGTGGCTTGACACAAGGAATGCGACACTTGTAGCCAATGTCCTGTATCCGTCTGTGTGTGGTGGCTCTTGAAGCAATGACTCCAGCAGCAGTCCACTCCTTGTGAATCTCCGCCAAATTTTTGAATGGCCTTTTCTTAACAATCCTTTCAAGGCTGCAGTTATCCCT
This sequence comes from Phyllobates terribilis, assembly GCF_046119375.1. Taxonomy (NCBI): domain Eukaryota; kingdom Metazoa; phylum Chordata; class Amphibia; order Anura; family Dendrobatidae; genus Phyllobates; species Phyllobates terribilis. The sequence goes on from NW_027362770.1 coordinate 12,815,768, forward strand.
GTTGTTTGTGCACCCTTTTCTACCACACTATTTCCTTCCACTCAACTTTCCATTAATATGCTTGGATACAGAACTCTGAACAGCCAGCTTCTTTAGCAATGACCTTTTCTGGCTTACCCTCCTTGTGGAGTGTGTCAATGCATGCCTTCTGGACATCTGTCAAATCAGCAGCCTTCCTCATGGAGCCTACTGAAACAGACTAAGGGACCTTTTTAAACACTTAGGAAGCCTTTGCATGTGTTTTTGTTAATTATTCTAATTTATTGAAATAATGACTTTTGTGTTTTCGTTGGCTGTAAGCCATAATTATCATCATTAACAGAAATAAACACTTGAAATAGATCACCCTGTTTGTAATGACTCTATATAATATATGAGTTTCACTTTTTGTATTGAAGAACTGAAATAAATTAACTTTTTGATTATATTCTAATTTTGTGAGAAGTACCTGTATATATGGAATAGTATCAGCTCAGTCCTATAGTTGTGGGTTTGAAACTTCCACAAGCAACTAGGTGAAAACCTTCAAATATAAAATGGAAGCAGCACTCCAATGGATATAAGTGAAAAAGGGGGACTTAATCACCCAGATCAGTTGAGTGACTAAAGTCGACTTTTTACACTTATTGCCACTGGGTCGCTGCTTCCATTCTATTATAAACACTGTGGTAGATCGGCTGACTCGGCTGTTTAATGAGTTAGTCACAGGAACGCTTCTCATTTAAATTTAGTTTAAAACAAGCTTCATAAACTAGTCCAAACAAAAGAAAATAGACATATTTAGTCTTCATGACATAAACCAAACAGCACTCACTATAGTCCTTATAACTGCGGGGTTTGCCCGCACAGGAAACAGGATTCAGCTCAGTCTACCAAGAGCCCAGCTCTGGAGGTCTGTTCCCCTCCAGAGTACACAGAACAATCATTAAGTCCAAAGGTGTCACGTATACTTCCTGGATCCCTCCCTAGGTTGGAGATATGATGAACAGCTGTCCCGCCCACCTTTTCAGCTGTTCATAATAGACCTGGGCCTTTCATGGCCGATTATCCCCTGTCTGCACATGACATGCTGGAACAAAATTTCCATGTGTATGTTATTGAAGCTAATAACGTCAGTGGAACATATCTCCCCTCCAACACATTACCAGAGACCCTCTTACATATTCCCCCTCCTCTGCCCAAAGAAGGGGGGTATGGCACCTTCAGTCACTAGACAGGGAAGCTTCAACAGGGCATCTGCATTAGCATGTAGTTTCCTTGGCCTATGTTGCACATGGAAGCTGAACTCCTGGAGTGCCAGAAACCACCTAGTCACCTGGGCTTTCTTCCTATTCTTTTCCCTCAACCATCTCAGGGGCGCATGGTCTGGCACTAGCCTGAACTTTTGGCCTAGCAGGTAGTACCGCAGAGTGTCAATTGCCCATTTGATGTCCAAGCATTCTGTTTCCAAGATAGCATAATTATTTTCACAGGAGGAGAGTTTCCTACTTACATATAGGATTGGATGTTCCTCCCCATTTATTTCCTGGGACAACACGGATCCCAACCCAACCACTGAAGTCACTTTCTGGACCACAAACTTCTTATTGAAGTCTGGTGCCACCTAGACCGGCTGTTAACACAGGTTGAGCTTCAGCTGTTGGAATGCCATCTCCTCTTCAGAAGACCACTTCGCCATCGACGTCTTTGTGCTCTTAAGGACGTTGGTCAGGGGTGCGACTATCATGGCGAAATTCGGGATAAACAGCCAATAGCATCCATCAATTCCCAGAAATGCACCAACCTGTTGCCCAGAGATCGGTTGCGGCCAATTTTGGATCACCTCTACTTTTTTCATTTGCCGCTTTATTTCGCCCCTGCCAATGATATAGTTTAAGTGTTTTGTCTCCTCATTCCCCATGGCGCACTTCTTTGGGTTTATGATAAACCTCGCCTTCCTCATCTCATCCAGTACTGCCTGGACCTTCTGCAGATGACTTCCCTAATTCGGGCTGAAGATCACAATATCATCCAGGTAAGCTGCAGCGTATTTCTTACGAGGGGCTAGGATCTGGTCCATGACCCTCTGGAAGGTGGCTGGGGCTCCCTGCAGCCCAAAAGGCATTCTGGTGTTTTGGAAGCAACAGTCAGGTGTAGAAAAGGCTGTCTTCTTTTTGGCTCTTTGAGACATGGGAATGTGCTAGTACTCTTTCTTTAGGTCAAGGTTGGTGATGTATCTGGCTCATACGCGGACTATAATGAGCTCAATCTGGGCTGATCGCCAGATCGCCCTCATTATAATCTTTTGTGCACTGCAATCTGCGGCTCACTCACACATGCCAGCAAGCTAGAGTGGAGTTCATTCTTTGAGGGAGTGATGTCACCGGAAGGGGCATGGCCTCCTTGGTGAAGACCCGATAACAGGAAGCAGCATGGAAGACCTGGAGCTGAGGCTGCTGGAGAGGATTGAGAAGAGGAGAGGACTGAGCCCAGCACCATGGAGCCCTGTGAAGATGGCAGCGAGGACGCAGGACTCAGTGTGAGGACTCTGAGGATGTGTGTGTATGTATGTATGTATGTATATATATATATATATATATATATATATATATATATATATATATATATAATACAGACCAAAAGTTTGGACACACCTTTTCATTTAAAGAATTTTCTGTATTTTCATGACTATGAAAATTGTACATTCACACTGAGGGCATCAAGACTATGAATTAACACATGTGGAATTATATACTTAACAAAAAAAGTGTGAAACAACTGAAAATATGTCTTATATTCTAGGTTCTTCAAAGTAGCCACCTTTTGCTTTGATGACTGCTTTGCACACTCTTGGCATTCTCTTGATGAGCTTCAAGAGGTAGTCACCGGAAATGGTCTTCCAGCAATCTTGAAGGAGTTCCCAGAGATGCTTAGCACTTGTTGGCCCTTTTGCCTTCACTCTGCGGTCCAGCTCACCCCAAACCATCTTGATTGGGTTCAGGTCTGGTGACTGGGGCCAGGTCATCTGGTGTAGCACCCCATCACTCTCCTTTCTGGTCAAATAGCCCTTACACAGCCTGGAGGTATGTTTGGGGTCATTGTCCTGTTGAAAAATAAATGATGGTCCAACTAAACGCAAACCGGATGGAATAGCATGCCGCTGCAAGATGCTGTGGTAGCCATGCTGGTTCAGTATGCCTTCAATTTTGAATAAATCCCCAACAGTGTCACCAGCAAAGCACTTCCACACCATCACCATCACACCTCCTCCTCCATGCTTCACGGTGGGAGCCAGGCATGTAGAGTCCATCTGTTCACCTTTTCTGCGTCACACAAGGACAGGGTGGTTGGAACCAAAGATCTCAAATTTGGACTCATCAGACCAAAGCACAGATTTCCACTGGTCTAATGTCCATTCCTTGTGTTCTTTAGCCCAAACAAGTCTCTTCTGCTTGTTGCCTGTCCTTAGCAGTGGTTTCCTAGCAGCTATTTTACCATGAAGGCCTGCTGCACAAAGTCTCCTCTTAACAGTTGTTGCAGAGATGTGTCTGCTGCTAGAACTCGGTGTGGTATTGACCTGGTCGCTAATCTGAGCTGCTGTTAACCTGCGATTTCTGAGGCTGGTGACTCGGATAAACATCCTCAGAAGCAGAGGTGACTCTTGGTCTTCCTTTTCTGGGGCGGTCCTCATGTGAGCCAGTTTCTTTGTAGCGCTTGATGGATTTTGCAACTGCACTTGGGGACACTTTCAAAGTTTGCCCAATTTTTCGCACTGACTGACCTTCATTTCTTAAAAGTAATGATGGCCACTCGTTTTTCTTTACTTAGCTGCTTTTTTCTTGCTATAATACAAATTCTAACAGTGTATTCAGTAGGACTGTCAGCTGTGTATCCACCAGACTTCTGCACAACACAACTGTGGTCCCAACCCCATTTATAAGGCAAAAAATCCCACTTATTAAACCTGACAGGGCACACCTGTGAAGTGAAAACCATTTCCGGTGACTACCTCTTGAAGCTCATCAAGAGAATGCCAAGAGTGTGCAAAGCAGTCATCAAAGCAAAAGGTGGCTACTTTGAAGAACCTAGAATATAAGACATATTTTCAGTTGTTTCACACTTTTTTGTTAAGTATATAATCCCACATGTGTTAATTCATAGTTTTGATGCCTTCAGTGTGAATGTACAATTTTCAAAGTCATGAAAATACAGAAAAATCTTCAAATGATAAGGTGTGTCCAAACTTTTGGTCTGTACTGTATATATATATATATATATATATATATATATATATATATATATATATATATATATATATATATATTATATATATATATATATATATATATATATAGAGTATATATATGTATACTGTGTGTATATATATATATACTGTATATATATAGATATTAGTGTGGGGGCTCTGAGGGTGTATTTATATATAGTGTGGGGGCTCTGAGGGTGTATTTATATATAGTGTGGGGGCTCTGAGGGTGTATATACAGTATATATTGTGGGGTCTCTGAGGGTGTATATACAGTATATAGTGTGGGGGCTCTGAGGGTGTATATACAGTATATAGTGTGGCTCTGAAGGTGTATATACAGTATATAGTGTGCGGGCTCTGAGGATATATTTTGGGGGCAAACAAGTATGGCTGATGGGAAATGGTCGCTGCAACATGTATGGGGTTTCTTATTGGGGGGCTTTCACAGGAAAAGGGTTTATGTTACTTGAGTAGGGCTGCATGGGGAAGGTGATAATGATAAGGGACATTGTGCAGAAGGGGGATGATTATGATGAAGGGCTGAGTAGAGAAGGGGGGATGATGATGATGATGAAGAGCTGAGTTGAGAAGGGGGATGATGAAGGGTTGAGAAGAGATGGGGGATGATGATGATGAAGGGTTGAGTAGAGATTGGGGATGATGATGATGAATGGCTGAGTAGAGAAGCATCCCAGCAACTCTGAAAACAGGTCTAAGTTCCACTGAAACAGTTGTTTCTGGTCCAGTGATAGTGTCTCTGCCACCGTGACATCCTCGAGCTTGGCTTCGGGATTTGCCCCCAGGCACGTAGCTTCCTCCAGTTACCTGTCTTGCCACTGCTTGAGCATGTTGATGTGGTACTGGTAGGGTTTTCTTATCCCTGGCTGGTGGACATTGTAGTTAACATTGCCTAGCTTTTTGACCACTTTGTATGGCACCTGCCACTTGGCTAGGAATTTACTTTCGACAGTGGGAATCAGCACTAACACCCAATCTCCAGCCAGGGTGTGACGCTAGTCACTAACTCACGGAGCGACCATGAGGCAGATAGTCAGACATTCTGGGTCAATACCCAGAGACCACGTAGATAACAAGGGGGTAGTCAGAACATGGTCCAAAGGGTCAGGCAGCAGAAGATCAGAACTCCGAAAAAGAGAATGAGGCAAACATTTGCCAGGAAGCACAAGCTACGTCTGGCAGGGAACAGATGCAGTCAGCTCAGTTAAATAGCTTGGGCAATCTCCAGAACTCAAAACACCTGGAGAAGGTCCCCCGCATCCCAGTCAAAGATTGAACAGCCAAGCTGTCAATCAAGGGACCGACAGCCCGGCTTGCCACTCACATGATTGGACAGTCAAACTGTCCATCAAAACACAGCTTGAACCAATTTCAATAGGACAGCATAGCCATCCCACACAGAGTTCAGGAATCGTGACAGTACCCCCTCTTCAAGGGGGGGCCACCGGACCCCCAGATTCCACAGGAAACCTGTGATGGAAGGCCCTGACTAGACGATCAGTGTTTACGTCTTGAGCAGGGACCCAGGATCTCTCCTCTGGTCCGTAACCTTTCCAATGAATGACATACTGGAGGGAATTACGGACTTCCGAGAATCAACAACCTTTTGCACTTCAAACTCCAAACTGTCATTGGCGGAAACTGGCGGAGGAGGAGATGAAGGAGACAAAATTGAAGGGACAAACTCTTTTAGCAGAGATTTATGGAATACATTTGGAATGCGCAAAGATGGAGGGAGTTTTAATCTGAAGGCCACTGGGTTAACTACCTCCAAAACCTGAACCAATAAACTTAGGACCTAACTTTGTTGATGGCACTTTCAATTTAATATTTTTGGAAGAAAGCCATAACTTATTACCTACTTTGAATGTTTCTTTTCGGCCTTCCAATTCTGGTGATGCTGGGCCCCCCAATATTCTTCTGAACCTCCCTTCAGACATCCCAAGTTTCTTATGACAACCTCTACTCCTGGACAACCAGAACTCATTCTCGAGAATGAACCGAAATGAGGATGAAAATAATAATTGCAAAAAAATGGCGAGGTTCCAGTAAACTGGTTAACCTGACTGTTAATAAAGGTGAACTCAGCAAGAGGTAAGAATGCGGACCAGACCTCCTTCCGAGCCATAATGAAGCATCTAAGAATTTGCTCCAATGACTGACTGGTCATCTCTGTCTGACCGTTAGTTTCAGGATGGTAAGCAGAGGAAAATGACAGGTCAATCCCTAATCTTTTACAAAACGCTCTCCAGAATTTGGAGACAAACTGCACAATGTTTAAGGGAATGCCATGCAATCTCACCACATGATTGATAAATAACCAGGAAAGCATCTCAGCATTAGGTAACCCTGATAATGGAACAAAATGGGCTAGTTTACTGAATCAGTCAACCACCACCCAAATAACGGTTTTCCCACAAGACAAAGGCAATTCAGTTATGAAATCCATGGACAAATGAGTCCACGATCTTTCTGACAAGCTTTAAAGTGTGTGCAAACCTCACAAGCGGATACAAAACTTTTAATTTCATTATGCATGGATGGGCCACCAAAAGCTTCTACATCTAGCCTTCTGTGTAGCAGTGACCCCGGGGTGACGACTCAAGACAGCATCATGAAACTCTTGCAACAGATGTAGTCTTAGATACACCGGCACAAATGATTTAGATCCAGGAGTACCGGAAGGAGGCGGCTACTGTACTTTGCGAATCTCAGCCTCCAATTCGGAGGACACCATCGAAATTACTATACCCTTAGGAAGAATGGAGCAAGGAGGTTCCGGACGAGAAACAGAATTAAGGCTGCGTGTCAAAGCATCAGCCCTAACTGTCTCGCAAGGTGTGGGAAAGACTTAGTGCAACACAAGTGAAGAGGGAAAGGAAGCCCAGACTCTAGGGAAAGGGGAGAGTGGAGACCTCCTGGCTGAATATCACCCTGTCTCCCCTAACGTCGATATATTGTCTCTTCACCAATCGCCGCACGCGTTCCTCTCCCTGTCTTTCCCTGGCGTTTGGCTAAGGCTAGGGAAGAGAGGAGATGAGCACTACTCGATCCCCAGTGAACACTAAAGACAACAAGGGAGGACAAATAGGGGGGAATTGCTTAGCTTTAAACGATTCCAGACAAATGCGCACACGTCCTCAAGCAACAGAGAGGAGGAAGTACTGCTTTTGCTAAATCCTTCACAAGAAGTAATGAATATCGCCACCACCTCCCTCTGAAACACAGCAGGTATTTATACACCCAGGCCAGGGTGTTAATTAGCCAGAGGAAGGTAGCCGCTGGGTCCTAGGGACAGCCTCAAGAAGGTGTCTGCAATGCGAAATGTAGAGATCTCCTGCAACACACTGCGGATGACTGTCTGTCACTTCTGCCACACCCTTGACACTAACATTCTTAGACCCTGGTCTGAACGTGATGGAAAAATTTAATCTGGAAAAAAATAAGGACCACCTGGCCTGTCTAGGGGTTAAACTTTTAGCAGATTCTATATCAGCCAGATGCCTATGTTCAATCACAACCGTGACATGATGAGTAGCTCCCTTCAAAAATGCCTCCATTCTTTGAAAGCTAACTTTACAGCAAGCAGCTCATGATTGCCAACATCACAGTTTCGCTCAGCACACGTAAATTTCCTAGAAAAAAATGCACATAGCCGTAAATTAGTCAGGGTTTTGGGACCTTGGGATAAAACAGGCCCCACCCCAACCTCTGAGGCATCCACCACTACAATAAACAGTTTCTGAAGATCAGGTTGTATCAGAACTGGAGCAGATATGAAGCACTCTTTTAGTTTATTAAAGGCCCTAATAGCATCTGACGACCAAACCTTAAGATCCGCCCCTTACATGTGAGATCGGTAAGAGGTTTAACAATCTGCGAAAAAAAACTTATAAATTTTCTATAGTAATTGGCGAATCCTAAAAAACACTGTAGTGCTTTAAGGTCGTGAGGTTGATCCCAATCAATTATAGCCTGCACCTTCCCGGGATCCATTTTAAAATCCTCAGCATATACAATGAACCCCAGAAATTATATTTCCTGAACAGAGAAAGTACACTTTTCCAATTTGGCAAACAAAGAATTCTCCCTGAGTCTTTGTAAAATAAAAGGAACATGCTCATAGTGTGAACTTAGATTAGACGAAAAGATTTGAATGTGAAGAAAGAAAAAAGTGGTCTATAGGAGAGCTAAAGCCAATAGAGGATTCAGGACAATATTGAAAATTATAAGGTGACAGACCTTTATTAATTACTTATGCTCTACGTCGTGTTTCGGTAGCGGCCTGCTACCTTCATCAGGTGGTATAAAGATTAAAAGAAGAAATTACATACTTATAGGGGCAGCAGAACAATACGTTTAAAACAATATTATGACCTCATTACACCCTTAGTATGCTGGTGGCAAGCCAGCAAACCAATAAAAGAAATTACGCCCCCTTGAGGAAGCTAGTGCGAAATGCGCATTGGGGCCAGGGGTCACGTGGTAAGTGGGTCCTAACAGCCTTCCTGACCAGTAATAGCATGTAATACATGATTCAACACCGCAAAATGAGATATTCTTGCTTGATTCAGTGAGGTGACACTAGCTGGGGTTTGAGATTTCAGCACAGGGTAACTGTGTACTGTGTACATGAGCACTGATAGTTTGCAGCCTGCATTTATGATTGCACTTGAGGCATAGACTGAGATATGTATATATTGGCGTGCTGTTAAACTGTGACTTGTTGTTTTTTCTCTGCCTGCTGTTTGCTACCTTCCGTGGAGAGGGGAAGATAAAGCCCTTCTGATTACTAAAAAAGACTGGTGTTAAACTGTTTACTGCAATGTGATTTGATTGATGTTAATGCTACTCAGGATATACATTTGTAAACCTGCAAACCACCAAAATTGATCGGTTCATCATTTATTACGGCTCACTGTCTGTCAAATAACTGTTGTTTTTAATTGTTTGTCAGCATATATGTAAAATAAATGGATTTATACTTTTTTACAAAAATTGCTGCATGTGTAATTACTCTGTTTTTCTAAGTAAAATACCCTTAGTATGCTGGCGGCAAGCCAGCAAACCAATAAAAGAAATTACATAAAAAAACAATGAATGTAAAACTAACTAAAAGAAGGAGCATATAATACACATCTAAAAAATATAATCTATTAAACACATACAAAGATTTGAATGTCATCAAGGTTTACCACAATAAACCTTCCAATGATAATCAGAAAAAATGTCATTCATAAAGTTCTGAAAAACAGCAGGTGCGTTGGTTAAACCAAAAGCCATGACCAGATTCTCAAATAGACCCTCGGACGTTAAAAACGCTGTTTTCCACTCATCACCCTCCCGGATTCTTATCAGATTATATGCCCCTCTGAGATTAAGTTTAGAAAATCATTTAGCCCCAGTAAGCTGATTATATAGGTCGGAGATGAGTGGAAGGGAGTAAGTATTTTTAGCAGTAATCTTGTTTAGTTCACGGAAATCGAAGCAAGGACGGAGGCCACCATCTTTCTTTTTCACAAAGAAAAAACCAACAGCAACAGGCAAGGAGCAAGGACGGATATGACCCTTCCGTAAACTTTTAATAATATATTCTTTCATAGCAGTCCGTTCAGGTCCTGACAAATTGTATAAGCGAGCTTTAGGCAATTTGGCGTTAGGAATTAAATCAATAGTACAATCATAAGGACGATGGGGAGGTAGTATCTCTACCTCTTTTTCTGAGAACACATCTCCGAAGTCTTTCAGGTGCGCCGGCAGACCTTCCAGACTAGCAGAGAAAATTTGCACAGAACAAATACATTTTTCATGGCAGTTGGGGGCTCCACAATATCCTTTTGCCACCAATCAATAACAGGATTATGAACATGCAGCCAAGGAAACCCCAACACGAAACCCAGCAGGTAAATTATCCAACACATAACAGGAGATGGACTCATAGTGCAGTGTTCTCACTCTTAGTGTGAATTCCACCGTTACCAGCTGGACAAGGTTCTGGAGTAACGGTGTCTTGTCAATGGCAACAATCTGAATGGGTCTTTCCAATCTAACTGTCCCTAATCCTAATTTAAAAACCCATCCAGGATCAATAAAGTTTGCAGCGGACCCACAGTCAATGAAAGCAAGTGCAGATAACCATAGTTTCTGAAAACATAGTTCCACGTTCAACAGTACTATATCTGAGGAGTAAAAAAGTACCTGGAAGCCTTTGTGACCTCCTCAGCAATCACCCAGGCTTGGGCGTTTCCTGACTACTTATTTGCTTGAGGGTGACTCGAGCAGTCCTTGAGAATGTCCAGCGTGACCACAGTAGAATCAGAGTCCGAGATTGCGCTGACGTTTTCTCTCCACGGTCCGAGAGATGGCTGCTCCAACCTTCATTGGTTCCGTCTCAGGTAAGGAAAAAGACTCTAGAGGAATGACCGAAACCCCTTGTCGCTCATCATGTCTCGCCCGAATCCTGCGGTCCATACGAATGGCCTGAGTCATAGCCTCCCCCAGGGGTGGAGGATGCAAGGCCAGAGCGTCCTTAAGAGTATCCGTAAGGCCACGGCGAGTGCAGGAATTGTGACACAGGGCTAAACTGTCTCAGCCTTGGCGACCAATTGTAGATTCTTGCCTGGGCCTCTTGTGCCTGGAGGAGGTTCTCTCTCACACTAGGCATCACCTCCACAATCCTTTCCTGCATCGAGGCTACATGCTCGATGATGCTCCGGTGGGATGTAACCTTCGCTTACCAGATCTCCTTTTGCAACATCCAGAACCCCCCTAGGGTGCTGGCCATACAACAGATCAAGTGGAGAGAACCCCATAGAGGCCTGTGGAACCTCCCTGTTGTAGTAGGTAGTCCCAGTCTCAACCATCCTTCTCTACGACCTTTTTGAGCATGGCCTTCAGGGTCTTATTAATCCTCTCCACCAGTCCGTCCGTTTGCGGATGGTATACCGATGTCCTGAGTTGCGTAATCTGGAGGGTCATACACAACTTTCTCATTACTTTGGACATGAATGGAGTTCCTTGGTCGATAAGAATCTCCGTTGGCAGGCCGGTACGGGAAAAGATATGGATGAGTTCTCAAGCTATCCTTCTGTCTGAAGAGTTTCTTATGGACACCGTTTCTGGGTACCGTGTCGCATAGTCCAGGACCACCAGGATATATTGATGCCCTCGGGCAGACTTTAGCAAGGGTTCAACTAGATCCATCGCAATGCGGTCAAACTGGACTTGTATAATGGATAACAGCACTATTGGACTCCGGAAGTGAGACTGGGACGGTTAGCTGGCAAGTAGGACAGGTTAAACAATAATTCAAAATCTCTCTGTGTGACATCTGGGCCAGTAGAACCTTGAAGAATCTGGTCTTGGGTCTTGTCTACAGCCAGATGACCACCCAAGACACGAGAATGGGCCAGGTCTAACACCCGACGCCTATAGGGCCTTGGCACTACCAGTTGTTCCAATTCCCTTAGCTTAGTCACCCGATACAGCATATCCCCGTTTACTGCAAAGTGTGGAAACCTTTTTTCGGCCCCCGGCTCTTGAGCAACCCTGTTTAACATGGTGACTTTATCAAACACCATTTTTAGCTTATGGTCCTTCAGTGGAGCAATCTCAAAGTTCTCCCCGGAATCCCCCAACTTAGGGATGTCAGCCCCATGTGTCGCTGTCTTGTCCTCATCGCCCGCAAGCACACACACAGGAAACCCATCTACCGCCGACTGTGATGTGGGGTTTTTAAGGGCAACTCTGTTCTTATCTGAGCTTGTTTAAAATTAAAAGGGGGTGTTACCAGTGTGAGACATGTAATGACTGATATTATCCTCTCCTGACATCACTGCAGAGCTGTGTGTGATTATAACTGACACATCTGCAGGTTCCTCTAGATGCTTCAGCTTCCATCTCACAGGCAGACACTTTTGCAATACAGCAGAGCTGTGAGAGCTTCTGGAAATGTGTTTGTAATGAGACAAAGTTCATTTCTACAGTTCTGTGTTAGTTACATGTTTCACACTGGTAATACCCCCTTTTATTTATAATAAGCTCTATAGGCAGACTCATGTACTGTAGATCAGTGTCTGACCCATAGCCAGCTCATTTACATATTTAGAAAAAGTGGATTTCTCTAGAATAAGACATCGGATTACAAATATCAAGGTATCATTTTATTCAGTTTCCTACGACCTACATGCCCATATAGATGGCATAGTTGATTGAAGGTTGATCATACTGAACAGATTCCCTTTAGGGAACCAACAAGTGTGCAAAATAGTCTTCTCTAGCTGCTGACTCAAAATGTTGTAACTTACTTGCACTTGATGAACATGAATGCTTTTCTGTGTTTAAATAATCAAAAATAGTCTATATTAGAGCACGTTATTTTTAGTGTTAATTTTTAGTGTTTGAATCCAGAAGCTGAAAACCATTTTTCATTAACACAAAACATAAGCTTGAGAAGACCTTGCTCCCTTCATTCATCTTTCCATAAAACATGTCTGTTTTCTACTAACAAGATTCTGATCAGCATAGAAGCCACGGTTCATCTTCATAGTATAATTTGCCCAGCAGTAGGCTGTTTTTAGGAGAGAAGATGCTTTTGTAGTATTGGAGAGAAGCAATGTGTATTAGTTCTATACATGGTTGATTGATTGTTCTCTTTGTAGAGATATATAATACATATGTGTGTAAACATGACTTTTTTAATATTATTTAAAGGGTCACACATGGCTGAAGGATGATGAAGCAACAGGCTGCAAACAATGTAACAAAGAGTTCTCCATTTCAAGACGAAAGGTAAACTTTTTTTTTACCTTATACATTTTAACAATATACTTTTTTTTTCTCACCTGTATTACTGACCACTAATACTAGCTTATAGGTAAGGAAATACTGCACTCCTAGGTGCTCGGAGAGAGTCCCACCACCATAAATGACAATATTGAATTAATCTTGCACTTAAAAGGTAATGAAGAAAATGGATATTCATGTCATCCAAAGTAGTATAGTGTAAAAAACGTGACGTTTCGTTCTCAATGACCTTCATCAAACATAAGGGGATGTTAGATGGAGCAGTGAAAGCTATGTAAAGTTAGGCAAGTGAATAGGGCTAGGCCTTGCTGGTAGATGTGTGCTTGAAGGTCATTGAGATTGAAGTGTCACATTTTTTATCTGTACTACTATCTATGACAGAAAAAAAAAAATATATATATATGATCTTCTAAAGAGTGGTGAATTCATTCAAAACTACTAATACTAGCTGTTATAATAAGCATTCCCAGCAACAAAATGTTATATGTTTTACGTGTGCTGAGCGAAACTATGATGTTGGAAATCGTGAGCTGCTTGCTGTAAAGTTAGCTTTCAAAGAATGGAGGCATTTTTGAAGGGAGCTACTCATCAGGTCACAGTTGTGATTGAACATAGGAATCTGGCTTATATTGAATCTGCTAAACGTTTAACCCCTAGACAGGCCAGGTGGTCCTTATTTTTTTCCAGATTAAATTTTTCCATCACGTTCATTGTAAATATGTACGGTATGTATTGTAGTGTAAATGTATTTAAATACTTAGCAATTCCCATCTTCTCTCATTCCCAGTGCAATTTTGATCCTTCTCTGAACCACATAACCACAATTCAGACTAGCTGGCTCACTCAGCAGTTTCTGTTTGGACCGAAAATCACTTTCTCAATGTAAGCCTTGATGTGAATTTCATAGACTTTCATAGGGAAAGCATCTACAGGTCTACACAGGAGACGCTTTGTGAACTGAGTAGTCTGAATTGCAGTTATGTGGTTCAGAAGGGGATAGGAACATTGCTGGGAACATGGGACAAGAGAGCGATTGGTAAGTATTTAAATACATCCACATTACAATATGTTCATATTAATAAAGGAATAACACGTTTTTGTTGGGTATGTTTCTTTAATATATCAGTCTATAACTAATAAACACTGTGGCCCTGACTCATCAAGACCTGCACTGTTCATTCTGTTCCCCATGAGTAGTTGCACTGGAGTCAGATGCTCCTGATTCATAAAAAGGCACGCGTATGATCCTGACCCAAAAATTTCTGGTATAAGGAACACCTCCACCTCCGCTCATCATAAATGTGACAAACGGTTTGCCATGCCCTTGTTCCGCTCACTTTGTCGAAGCTGGGTGAAAATGGTGTGAGAATGCCAAAGGTCACAAAATTTTAGCATCGCTTAATTTTTTACTCCAGAATTTTGGCATGAAAGCTTTGATGAATCGGGCCCTCTGTTTTCATATAAATATTATATTGATGAATGCACAAATAATGATTGTTACTTAAAAGGGTATTCCCATATCCAAGATTCTATCTCAATATGTAGTAGGTGTAATAATAATAATATTAGCAAATACCTGCAATTAGAAATGTAGTATAGTTCTGCTGATTAGTTATGTCTTTTTCCTCATGTGTAGGCATTGCAGGACCTTAGGTCTCCATGGCCATATATGACGTTGTAACGGGTCAAAGTCAATAGTAATCTGCAATTGCATCTTTCCATTCCCTAGGATAAGTACACTTTAAAGGGAATCTGTCAACCTCTGGGACGTTTTTACCTATTAATATGGGTAATAGAATGGTTAAACTAGTATTACCTGTATGCCCATATCTGCGATCTTGATGTGCAGAAATCGTTTTTATTCTGTTATGCTAATGATTTCTTCCAGTCTCTGGGGCGTGATGTGCCTGGAAGAAATCTCTGCCTCCAGTCTTTATTATGATACCACCCCCTTCCCATCAGCGTCACACTGTACTGTGATTTGCATTTTTGGCGCCGGAATCCCACGGCTGCTCCCTGCAATCGCGCAAATATACTTACCTATTCCGCCCTGCGGGTGACAAATTCCCTTTAAAGGGCTCTATCAGCATTTCTGAATGTTTCATAAAAGTAATAGAAACAAAAAACTGAAACTGACAAAAACTGCTTGATGATGTTGTTACATTATATAAGATCTTAAAGTGTAATGGCTAAGTAGTTATGAGACAATGATATAAACGTTCTTGATGAATGACAACAGTGGTACTGTTATTTTATGGTACATATTTAAATTTCTTCTTGAATTTTTTTTAGCATCATTGTCGAAATTGTGGAGATATATTTTGCAACACCTGCTCAAGTAATGAACTTTCTTTGCCATCATATCCTAAGCCTGTCCGTGTATGTGACACATGCCACAACCTACTGCTGCAGAGATGTTCCTCTAACTGCTCTTGAGGTCTCAATCTTTAAAGTGTCAGTGCAAAATCTTATTAAATTTTTGTTTAAAAATAATTTTTGCCTGATACATATGTGTGATCATTCTTGTTATCATGTTCACTAAAGTAATCTCCAAGATACATTTATAACAAAGTAAACATTTAGCAAATGTATCACATTTTGTGGAAATCTGTACTAAAATGAAAAACTTGTACTATTTGTGTGACTATTTTCTTGAATCTCTATGTGAAACATACCAAGGAAATGTGCCTTGTTTTTACAATACTACACTTTTATTAACTCATGCAGATCATGTTTGCTACAAATCATTATTTGATACCACAGAATAAAAATATATATGCATTTGATTATTGACCAATGTTTGTTTGCTTATTTTTTTCACCTATTTGATCAATTTTGTTTTTTCTCTATCCATGTTTCCAAAATTTAATAATCTCCAATCCTGTATGTCATAGAGAAAAATTTAAAATCCATAAGACCTCTCCTGGAAGGGGACATGTCACCCTCACATTGAAAATATGGGATTAATTCCAACTATTGAAGAGAGAAACTAACTGAGGAAATTAGAAACATAGGAAGAGCTGACACTTCAACCTCATTTGAAACAGATACCTCCTGAAATGGCCAGGTAATTACAGCAGATAAATGCTTTGAGGAGACACAGTAAGACTAAGATTTGTTTACGCAAAGGCAGGCAAATACCTTTCCCCAGGAAAGAGCTTCTTCTGACTAAAGAAAACTGGATAATTGCAGGTAGACACTATGTCTCCGGTGTCCAGATATGAATATTGGGGTTTTGCATCTATCCTATATTTATGGGAGATATATTTTCGGCATCGCAGCAAAGGGATGGACATAACGCATATCCGATAGATAACTTATCTGATAGACGATGCTGTACATGCCATATTTTATCTCTATGTAAAAGGTAAAATTGCGATAAGAAACATGATGACAATATCTGCCACCTGGGACCTCCAGGAGCAAAGATATCCTGAAAGTTAGGGATCTCATAAAATTCACAGCCCACAGTTATCCCCCGCATGAGGTAATCAAGGGTAGTATGTGGGCATAACTTTGATCTAATAAAAAGCAGAAATTGGGTTTGATCTTTGTTCATGCTGGAAGTCATAAGTTAGCTGTGAGAGAGTATCTTATTCCCAATCGGAGTGTTTCCCTCTGTTAATTTTTGTATATTTTTTCTAAACCCTACCTATCTTTCTGGATTAAATATATAAAATGTAATAGTTCTGTTCCTCTTGCTCAGTAAATTGCACCCCTGAAGTCATACACTACCTGTAACAGGTGTCCAATCGACCTGTATAAACGACAGCTAGCAGTGGTTCAGTTCTTTTTGTTAATGTGGAGTGGAGCTGACAGTGACCGTATCGGGGGGGTGGTGGGATATATATATCCCCATATACACATATTTATTTACATATATGTATATCCCAGGCGTTGGAATCAGGAGTGTATATATACCACATACACTCACTGTGAGTTTCCTATAACTGGCCTAGTAGTGGAAGCAACCGTGGCCTCATCCATCACACAATTGCGTAATTATTCTAACGATTGGCGACAGCAGAGTTGCGTTCCCCTGACCAACTGGTGAAAGCAGTGAGATCTGGGTGATCTCTCTGGTGTCAACTGTGATAAAGTGATAATAGTGGTAGGATCTGCATGTGACCCCCGGCTGTTATCCTTGACAACTGGTTGCAAGCGCTGGGATATTACAGAGCATTAGTGATTTGGGTGATCAACCCTGTCACTAAAAACTTGCGCAGTCCTTGCAAGGATTCTGTGTAAAGTTTTGAGGATTAGACTAGATACCTGGGATAATACTGTATGTGTAGCAGTTACACCCCTCACCTCTCTCTTGTTTTTCTGTCCTATCTTTTATTTGGCTAGTGACTGCTAAGATAGCAGCTGCTTATTAGAAGCACAAGAAAGCTGTGCTGATCCGTTTGTGTGAGGAGCGAGGTGGGTCAGACAAGACCAATAAGATGTTGATCTGTGCATTGGTGGAGGATGACTAACAAATTAAAACTGTACTCTGTAACGCTATAGCATGCAAACACGAAATATATCAAAATTGGAATTGCATTACTGCTCTAGAAAATAGGTTAAAATTAAATACTTAGTGCATAAATTGGCCAATTCATGTCTGCCAAGTAGCCACTGACAAAGTGATCCTCTTTGCTGGGAACCCACACCTGTTTTCTGTGTGAAAGTGAGGGTCAGTCTTTGACATTTATACATAGGCTCTCTGACCGAGTACTCCATCCACCAGCCTTTGGCAGTTTTAATCACAGCAGGATCCCATCTACCGATATAATTGTAGTCTATCAGCCCAGGAGAGGTATCATATTAGCTCAGGTTCCCAGCAAAGAGGATCGCCTTGTCATTGGTTTCTTTGCACACATAAATTGGCCAATTTATGTGCTAAGTATGTTTATTCTAACCTATTTTCTACAGCAGTAATGCAATTCCAATTGCATATACCATATTTTTCAGGCTATAAGATGCACTCTTTTTCCTCCAAAAAGGAAAGGGGGGGGTGCGTCTTATAGTTCAGATGTACCTGCTGTGGATGGGGAGTTCTAGTAGCAGCGGTGGCAGAGCGGGTCACAGGAGGCAAGAGCCGGCGATTGCACCGAACATTTGTGCCGCTATTTAAGAAAATGCATATTCACTGCTTCCCACTTCCATAGTCCCTCCCACCTCTATGCACTGAAGTCAATGCTGAGAGGTGGGCGGGAGTGGAGAGCAGTGAATATTCATTCTCTTAAATAGCAGACACATGTGATTGGCCAGCCGTTGCAGGAAGCCTATGGCTAACACTGTGCCTGCTATTAAAGAAAATGAATGTTTACTGCTATACACACCCATAGTCCGGGCGTGAGGAGCAGTGAATATTCTGACAGTCGACCTCGGCGTGTGAGGGCACATGGCAGTGACGTCATGTGTTGCTTACATTCTGAAATAAGCTGCTGGCATCAAAACAGGACACAGCGCTGCGATGGAGCAGAGGGAAGGTAATTAGAATTTTTTATTTTTTTATGTGTGCAGCGTGATGGGGGTGAGGGCCATGTATACCTGGATAGGGGCATGTATACATGGGGCAGTACGGTGGCTCAGTGGTTTGCACTGCTGCCTTGCAGCGCTGTGGCCCTGGGTTCAAATCCCACCAAGGACAACATCTGTAAGGAGTTTGTATGTTCTTCCCGTGTTTGCGTGGGTTTCCTCCCACACTCCAAAGACATACTGATAGGGAATATAGATTGTGAGCCCCAATGGGGACAGTGCCGATAATGTCTGTAAAGGACTGTGGAATTAATGGCACTATATACAGGTGCATCTCACAAAATTAGAATATCATCAAAAAGTTAATTTATTTCAGTTCTTCAATACAAAAAGTGAAACTCATATATTATATAGAGTCATTACAGAGTGATCTATTTCAAGTGTTTATTTCTGTTAATGTTGATGATTATGGCTTACAGCCAATGAAAACGCAAAAGTCATTATCTCAGTAAATTAGAATACTTTATAACGCCAGCTTGAAAACTGATTTTAACCCCTCAACTCCCAATGACAGGGATAACCCGTCATGGCTGGATGCTCGTTCGCGCACCATGACAGGTTATCCTGTAAACACGCAGTGACAATTCATTGCCGACACCTGAGCGGCTGGGGAAGGTCCCCGCACCCAGATCGCTGTGATCATTCAGTCAATCTGACTGACGAATTTCAGCATGATCGCACAGGAGATGCTGTAATTTCACTAACAGCCAGGAGCAGTGTCAGCGCGGGAGCTCCCTCTGCCTTCAGATCAGTGCCCCTGATCTGAACGGTCATCGTGGGGGCCCAACCATTGCCACAGGTCACCAAGCTACGGAAAGCTTCTGAGACCATGCTCACAGCATGATCTCAGAAGATTCTCCACAGGTATAATGTACTGCAATGCTAGTGCATTGCAATACATTATACCTGTGAAAAAAGTAAAAGTCCCATAGTGGGACTAAGTAAAAAAGTAAAAAAAAAAAAAATTGTAAAAATCTAAAAAAAAAATAAAAAAAATAATAATATATGTTACACTAATAAATAGACATTTTTATGTAAAAAAATTAAAATAAACAAAAAAAGTACACATATTTGAACGACCCGATCTATAAACATATTTAGTTAACCCCTTCAAAGTGGAGTAAACTGCAATCAAAAGGACGGATGTAAATAAAAATGGTACCTCTGAAAACATCATCTTGTCCCGCAAAAATCAAGCCGCCATTCAGCTCCATCAGGGAAAAAATGTAAAAGTTACAGTGCTCAGAATGAAGCGATGCGAAGATGATTATTTTTTCTATAAAAGTTTTTATTATGTAAAAGCGCTAAAACATAAATGAAAACTACATAAGTGAGGTATCGCTATAATCGTACTGACCCGAAGAATAAAGCTGCTTTATCAATTTTACCACACAAGTAATGACAAAAAAAACAATTCCTGAATTGTTGGTTTTTGTTCATTCTGCCTCCCCAAAAAAATCAGAATAGAAAGCGAACAGAAAATGTAATTTGCCCGAAAATGGAACAAATAAAAACGTCAACTCGTCCTGCAAAAAACAAGCCATCACATGACTCTGTCGGCCGAAATATGGAAAAATTATAGCTCTCAAAAAATGGCGATGCAAACATTAGTTTTTGCAAAAAAAAGCGTATTTTAGTGTGTGACAGCTGTCAATCATAAAAACCCGATATAAATCTGGTATCGCTGTAATCGCACCGACCCGAAGAATAAAGCCGTCTAATCACTTACACCGCAAGAGGAATGGCGTAAAAAATAAATAAAACAAATTCTTCACTTGCTGTTGTTTTGCTTATTCTGCCTCCCAAAGATCGCAGTATGGCTCTGCTCATGTTTATCATGCGCTCAGCGCTGAGCACCGGGTTTTGATGTAAATCCCTGAAATACGTGATTCAGACAGAACCCCCGGCAGAAGATTTCCAGTGATGAGGCAGATGGAGGCACCGTGGACGGCGTCTGGCATATGATTCGGCGGTGTCCTTCTTTTTAGGCGTAGATAAAAGCGCAGTCAGCCATAGTTTTGTGCACCTCTCAAAAGGACAACGCTGAACAGAGGCTATACAGAGTCCAGAGTAACTCTGCTGCCTCATCTCATTATAGTGAATGGATCCCTCAGGGGTTTCATCTGAATCACGTCACTTGTAGATTTAGATGGAAACCCCAAAGTAAGTGCTCAGCGTAGAGCGCCGGATAAATGTGATCTAAAATGCTATGTAAAATGTTCCCAATAAAAGCTTCACATAAAAAGCCCCCACTCAGGTCTGTCACGTGTTAATGGAAATATAGGGGCTTCCACATTACTGGTAGTACAAAGGCTCTGGAAAAGCGAAATGGCTCCTCGTCCCCCAAAAGAAATTCAGCAAATTCTGCGCTCCCAAATCCAAATCTCCCCTCCCTTCTGAGCCCCACAGTGTGTCTAAACCGCATTTAGCGTCCACATGTTTGGCAGGGGTATAATTTCCAAAATGGGGGTCACTTGAGGGGGAATTCTGCTCTTCTAGCACTTAGGAGCTCTGTATATGGAGTCCTCTAACTATTCTAGGAAAATTTGCGCTCCAAGAGGCAAATAGCACTTCGTCCCTCCCGAGTGTCGCTGTGTGGCCAAGCAGCATTGTACAGCCACATATGAGGTGTTGCCACATTCAGCAGAAATTATGGGACAAATTTTGGTGCCATTTTTATCCATTATCCCCATTTGAAAATGTAAAATCTGGGGTTAAAAAAAAATTTTGCCGTAAAAATGTAAGTATTTTTTCCTCACTGCCCAATGGTATAAAATTCTGTGACACACCTGTAGGGTCAATATGATGTTATGGTAAATATTTATACATTACTTTGATTATTATTTTAGACAATTACATCTACCTATATCTCTAAATAACTCAATATTAGCTTTATAAGTGTTATTCATAAAAGCGATAACACAGGGTGTAGAGCTGTGTTTCTGTTATGCTTTCATCTGTTTTTTTTAAGTATAGTTAATTGGACAGAGCTAGCTTTCAAGGATGACTGTTTGTATTTCCAATTAAAATACTTTCTCTGTTAGATAATGATACACACCCCCTTTCTTTTGGGGGTGTAATAAAATATGTGTTGCTTGTGCTCTGAGGGCAGACAGGGATTGTACACTCAGACACTGGATGTGTGTTATTTTCTTTCTCCGATGCATCATATTTATTTATCTAATTTAAACCAAAAATGGCAGACCGATTTAGAGATAATTTGTTATCTCAATCCAAATTAGCTCTTCTTGGAAGGGCTACCGCGACAGTGATCACTGCACCCCTAGATGAGTTCATTGAGAGTTGTAGTTTGTAAAATGGGCTCACTTATGGGGAATTCTGCTGTTCTGGCACCTCAGGGGCTCTTCCTCTGGGTCATGGCACCCTCAAGCCATAATAGTAAAATCTGCACTATAATATAGTGCTCCTTCCCTTCTCACCTTTGAACTGTGCCTCAAAAGTAGTTCCCAATTACATGTAAGGTATTGGCGTACTCAGGAGAAATTGCACAACAAAATGAGAGGTATATTTTCTCCTGTTACCCTTGTGAAAATAAAATAATTATTGCTAAAAGAACATTTTTGTGATTTTTATTTTATTTTCATGCCTCTACGTTTTAAACTTCTGTGAAGCACCTGGGGGTTCCAAGTGCTCACCACACATCTAGATAAGTGCATTGAGGGGTCTAGTTTCCAAAATGGGGTCACTTGTGGGGGGTTTCCACTGTTTAGGCACATCAGGGGCTCTCCAAACGCAACATGGCGTCCGCTAATTATTCAACCAAATTTTACATTCAAAAAGTCAAATGGAGCTCATTCCCTTCCAAGCCCTGCCGTGCGCCCAAACAGTGGTATTCCGCCACATATTGGGTATCAGCGTACTCAGGAGAAATTGCACAATACATTTTGGGGTCCATTTTTATCTGTTACTCTTGTGAAAATAAAAAAAAATTGGGTCTAAATTTAATTTTTTGTGAAAAAAAGTTAAATGTTAATTTTTTTTCTTCCTCATTGCATCAGTTCCTGTGAAGCACCTGAAGGGTTAATAAACTTCTTGAATGTGGTTTTGAGCACCTTGAGGGGTGCCGTTTTTAGAATGTTGTCACTTTTGAGCATTTTCTGTCATAAAGACCTCTCAAAGTCACTTCAAATGTGATGTGGTCCCTAAAAAAATGGTTTTGTAAATTTTGTTGGAGAAATTTGAAATCGCTGGTCAACTTTTAACCCTTATCACATCCTAACAAATTTTTTTTTTTCCCAAAATTATGCTGATATAAATTAGACATGTGGGAAATGTTATTTATTAACTATTTTGTGTGACATATCTCTCTGATTTCAGGGCATAACAATTCGAAGTTTGAAAATTGCAAAATTTTCAAAATTTTTGCCAAATTTCCTTTTTTTTCACAAGTAATCACAAGTCATATCAAAGAAATTTTACCACTATCATGAAGTACAATATGTCCCGAAAAAAAGAATCTCAGAATCAGGGGAATCCGTTGAAGTATTCCAGAGTAATTACCTCATAAAGTGACAGTGGTCAGAATTGAAATAATTGGCCCGGTCCTTAAGGAGTTAAAATCCAAAATGTTGGCCTACTGAAATTTATGTTCAGTAAATTCACTCTAAACTTGGTCATGACTCCTTTTGCGTCAATTACTGCATCAATGCGGCGTGGCATGGAGGCAATCACCCTCACTGCTAATGTGTTATGGAAGCCCAGGTTGCTTTGATAGCAGCCTTCAGCTCGTCTGCATTGTTGGGCCTGGTGTCTCTTATCTTCCTCTTGACAATACCAGATAGATTCAAGCGAGTTTGCTGGCCAATCAAGCACAGTGATACTGTTGTGTGTAAACCAGGTATTGGTACTTTTGGCAGTGTGGACAGGTGCCAAGTCCTGCTGGAGAATGACATTTCCATCTCTGAAAAGCTTCTCGGCAGAGGGAAGCATGAAGTGCTCTAAAATTTCCTGGTAAACGGCTGCGCTGACTGGTCCTGATAAAACACAGTGGACCTACACCAGCAGATGACATGGCTACCCAAACCATCACTGATTGTGGAAACTTCACACTAGACCTCAAGCAGCTTGGATTGTGTGCCTCTCTACTCTTCCTCCAGACTCTGGGACCTTGATTTCCAAATGAAAAGCAAAATTTACTTTTATCTGAAAACAACATCTTGGACCACTGAGCAACAGTCCAGGTCTTTTTCTCCTTGGCCCAGGTAAGACACTTCTGACGTTGGATAAGGAATACTTGTAGCCCAAGTCCTGGATAGGTCTGTGTGTGGTGACTCTTGAAGTAATGACTCCAGCAGCAGTCCACTCCTTGTGAATCTCCCCCAAATTTTTGAATGGCCTTTTCTTAACAATCCTTTCAAGGCTGTGGTTATTCCAGTTGCTTGTGCACCTTTTTCTACCACACTTTTTCCTGCCACTAAACTTTCCATTGATATGCTTGGTTACAGCACTCTGTGAACAGACAGCTTTTTTAGCAATGACCTTTTGTGGCTTAGTCTCCTTGTGGAGTGTGTCAATGACTGCCTTCTGGACAACTGTCAAGTTAGCAGTCTTCCCCATGATTTTGGAGCCTACTGAAACAGACTAAGGGACCTTTTGAAACGCGTAGGAAGCCTTTGCAGGTGTTTTTTGTTAATTATTCTAATTTACTGAGATAGTGACTTTTGTGTTTTCATTGGCTGTAAGCCATAATCATCAACATTAACAGAAATAAACACTTGAAATAGATCACTCTGTTTGTAATGACTCTATATAATATGAGTTTCACTTTTTGTAATGAAGAACTGAAATAAATTAACTTTTTGATGATATTCTAATTTTGTAAGAAGCATGCATGTAAATGAGATCTCCTCTGAGGCGTCTTTTTTATCTAAGCTAAACAAACCCAACTTTTCCAACCTATCATCATATGAGAGGCCTTCCATCCCTTGTAATAATCTAGTTGCCCAACTTTCAACTGACTCTAACTCCTGAATATCCTTTTTAAAATGTGGAGCCCAAAACTGGATCCCATATTCTAGATGTGGCCTCACCAGTGATGTATAAAAGGATAACAATACGTTGGGATCATGGGATTTTATCTCTTTTTTTATACACCCTAAAATCTTGTTTGCTTTTGACGTCTGATTGGGTGCCAGGCACCACGTGTCTTTCCATCGCACCAGAGCTTTGGGACCACGAGAGTATGTTTTTTTTATTTTATCAGGGTCAAATATTTAGTTCAAGAAGGGGTTGTCCTAGTCCCTGCTTTTGTAGAATCAATATAAGGCTTGTTATTTGGTACAGTATCAAATGCCTTTGCAAAGTCCAGATAAATCATATCAGCTGCATTACCAACATTCAGATTTGCACTTGCCTCCTTATAGAAATCCAAGATGCTAGTTAGACATGACTTACTCATCATGAATCCATGCTGGTTGTCATTTATTATACAGGGTGGGTCATTTAAATGAATAAAGTTACGTTAAAACCAAGCACACCATTGTTTTTCTTATGAAATTCTCAATAAGTTTGATGTCACATGACCCTCTTCCCACTGAAAAAAATAAAGTTGGATTCAAAATGGCCGACTTCAAAATGGGTGTCACCATGGTCACCACCCATCTGGAAAAGTTTTCCCCCTCCCATATACTAATGTGCCACTAACAGGAAGTTGATATCACCAACCATTCCCATTTTATTTAGGTGTAGCCATATAAATGGCTCACCCTGTGTTATCATCTGCAATATACAGTTAGGTCCATATATATTTGGACAGAGACAACATTTTTCTAATTTTGGTTCTAGACATTACCACAATGAATTTTAAACAATACAATTCAGATGCAGTTGAAGTTCAGACTTTCAGCTTTCATTTGAGGGTATCCACATTAAAATTGGATGAAGGGTTTTAGAGTTTCAGCTCCTTAACATGTGCCACCCTGTTTTTAAAGGGACCAAAAGTAATTGGACAGATAAAATAATTGTAAATAAAATGTTCATTTCTAGTACTTGGTTGAAACCCCTTTGTTGGCAATGACTGCCTGAAGTCTTGAACTCATGGACATCACCAGACGCTGTGTTTCCTCCTTTTTGATGCTCTGCCAGGCCTTCACTGTGGTGGTTTTCAGTTGCTGTTTGTTTGTGGGCCTTTCTGTCTGAAGTTTAGTCTTTAACAAGTGAAATGCATGCTCAATTGGGTTGAGATCAGGTGACTTACTTGGCCATTCAAGAATATTCCACTTCTTTGCTTTAATAAACTCCTGGGTCGCTTTGGTTTTATGTTTTGGGTCATTGTTCATCTGTAGTATGAAACAACGACCAATCAGTTTGGCTGCATTTGGCTGGATCTGAGCACACAGTATGGCTCTGAAGACATCAGAATTCATTCGGCTGCTTCTGTCCTGTGTCACATCATCAATAAACACTAGTGACCCAGTGCCACTGGCAGCCATGCATGCCCAAGCCATCACACTGCCTCCGCCGTGTTTTACAGATGATGTGGTAAGCTTTGGGTCATGAGCTGTACCACGCCTTCACCATACTTTTCTCTTTCCATCATTCTGGTAAAGGTTGATCTTGGTTTCATCTGTCCAAAGAATGTTCTTCCAGAACTGTGCTGGCTTTTTTAGATGTTTTCTAGCAAAGTCCAGTCTAGCCTTTTTATTCTTGATGCTTATGAGTGGCTTGCACCGTGCAGTGAACCCTCTGTATTTACTTTCATGCAGTCTTCTCTTTATGGTAGATTTGGATATTGATACGCCTACCTCCTGGAGAGGGTTGTTCACTTGGTTGGCTGTTGTGAAGGGGTTTCTCTTCACCATGGAGATTATTCTGCGATCATATAGTGTATGTAAAGCGCTGCGGAATATGTTAGCGCTATATAAAAGATTATTATTATTATTATTATTATCATCCACCACTGTTGTCTTCCGTGGGCGCCCAGGTCTTTTTGCATTGATGAGTTCACCAGTGCTTTCTTTCTTTCTCAGGATGTACCAAACTGTAGATTTTGCCACTCCTAATATTGTAGCAATTTCTCGGATGGGTTTTTTCTGTTTTTGCAGCTTAAGGATGGCTTGTTTCACCTGCATGGAGAGCTCCTTTGACCGCATGTTTACTTCACAGCAAAACCTTCCAAATGCAACTACCACACCTCAAATCAACTCCAGGCCTTTTATCTGCTTAATTGAGAATGACATAACGAAGGGATTGCCCACACCTATCCATGAAATAGCCTTGGAGTCAATTGTCCAATTACTTTTGGTCCCTTTAAAAACAGGGTGGCACATGTTAAGGAGCTGAAACTCCTAAATCCTTCATCCAATTTTAATGTGGATACCCTCAAATGAAAGCTGAAAGTCTGAACTTCAACTGCATCTGAATTGTTTTGTTTAAAATTCATTGTGGTAATGTCTAGAACCTAAATTAGAAAAATGTTGTCTCTGTCCAAATATATATGGACCTAACTGTATTTCTGCAGGTCATCTCTTATAATGCCCTCAAAAACTTTGCACACTACTGATGTCAGACTTACCAGACGGTAGGTGCCTGGATCCACCTTCTTACCTATCTTAAATAGGCGCACGGCTCCGCTCCCGTTCAGGTAGGAAATGTTAGGACCCACTACGAGGTTTGCCGTGATTTGGCAGTGGGCTTCATACAGTCTGATCAGAATGTTAAACTAAGAACCTCATGTTTGGTTATATATATTTTTGCCGAAGAGGCATTAGATCAAATGTATGATATTTGGAGGTGCGATCCATGCTCCCATTTTTTTGCATTGCAAGATCTTGCAGCTGTTAGCACAACAAGAGGATTATATTCTCTCCTATTTCCCTATAATTATTTTGAAGGAACTTCCACCTCCCTCTAACTTTGTCATTGGTACCTTGGTGTACCATGACGACTGGGTTTTCCCCCAGATTTACCCAGCAATCTGTCTATCTGATCCGCAATATGTAGAACCCGAGCACCCGGCAGACAACACACAGTTCAGCATACACGGTCTCGGCAGCAGATAACTCTCTGTCCTCCTAATTATAGAGTTCCCTACCTCCAACATCTGTCTGCCTTTGCTGCACTCCTATTTCCCTTCTTCCTACAGCAGTTGCTAAGTTGGTTGCTAGGAACAATGTCCTGGCCCTGAACTTCCATTCCTAATATCAGCCAAACAGGCTGTCGCGTGGTCCTTTTAAAGTATCACACAATCAACAGAGCGAGAGATAAGTGAACAATCCTAAGACCTTTGTTACATGCAAAGCCGAAAGGTTCATAAAGAATCCTCCACACAGAGAATAAAATAGTCCAAGAACACGAATACAGTAATGTAACGGGATAAATGCCCCGGGAGATGACCAACAATCCAGCAGACAGAGGATAAAATAGTCCAGATGCTTCTGCGTATATATTCCTCCAGGGCAATCCAGGTTTTTCCAATTCTCTCTGATGTGCTGTTCTTCACATCATCGTACCACACAGAATCTCACTCCCTCATCTCTCCTGGCTGTGATTAAAAGTCCCTTTCCTCATTCACAGGGCAGTTGGGGAAGGTGGCAGGGGCTCAGGTCTCCTTGTTTGAGCATTTAATCATTTTGCATTGTTTTTTCTTCCATTTCACTGGAAATCAACAAACTAGCTGGCCTGGTTCAATGTGTAATTAGCATATGAACAAACATCATTGTTTCATGATCCTGAGTCGCTGTCCTCCAGACATAACAAATAATATTCTGTGCTTCTTGACCACCCAAAGAAAAACACATTCATTCCAAAGTCAACATAAAGACAATAGTGTATTTCTCCTGGCATACTGAAAATAAACATCTGGATAATTAAGACTAAATGCTGTGTCATCACAGGTGTCCTTCACATCATCGTCCCACACAGAATCTCACTCCCTTATCTCTCCTGACTGTGATATTTAAAAGTCCCTCTCCTCGATTCACAGGGCAGTTGGGGAAGGTGGCTGGAGCTCACGTCTCATTGTTTGAGCATTTTATTAATTTCCATTGTTGGTCTTCCATTGCTTTACAAAATCAACAAGCTGGCCTGGTTCAATATATCATTAGCATATTAGGAAACAGCATTATTCACTGACTTTGTGCAAAGATAACAGTACAGTAAACTGTGGGAGCTGATATCAGATGATAAATAACAGCTATTCATCAATTAACAAATATCAACTCATCCTACAAGATATGTCAACATTAGAGGGAAAGCACAGAAGGCCACAGAGCTCCAAGATAACACTGAAAATCAGTACAATATAAATATATACAAAATGATACCCGACATACCATATCACACCATCACAACCTATCCCCCCTCTACAGTGTTAGGGGTAGGTCGGCCTGTGGGAGTCTGTGAAGATATTCAAGGTAATCCCCTGTCAATCACTGTGCATTGGCAGGCGGGTATTACAGAGCTCTACATATGCAAATTCGACACTGCAACTTGCAAAGGAAGGGGCTGAGAAGCGAAGAGTGAGATCCCTCACAGCAGCTGCAAGCTACAAAGGATGTCTCTTCCCCCTGCGCCATGTGCTTCTTTGTTCAAGAAACATAATTCAACAGCGTGTTATGGGAAAGCGATTCATCTCCGTGATGCACAAAATTGATGGTTAGAAACCTGAGGTGGGTGGGGAATGTAACCCTAGTTTTAAACATAGTCCAGCACGTAAGGAAAAGGAGATACCCAGCACAGCCTTGCAGGTGCCCTAGGACCCCGATGTTTGGTATCCACACATAGCAGGTGCCCAGCTGGGTCCGATGACACCAGGACCGGCTCCCTAGGACCATCCAGTAAGGATGTATGGCCCATTTTAGTTTTGGGAGCTCTTAGCTGGGAAAGAACAGGGCTGGAGTCTTGGGCTTGACCAGGGGGGCAGTAGGGGGAGTGACCCAGAGAGTATGAAGGTCTCTGTAGCTAGAGCCTATTGTCTTTTTTCCTGGGAAGGTCGTGACATCAAAACGTGGGAAAAGTCCATCAACCAAGTGAGGGCCCACGTCCTCTCATGTGGCCGCCCTCCCCCACTAGCCAGGCCTTTCCATCTAAACCGGTAACTGACTTGAATAACTGCTTTATACCTTTTGTACCCATGCTATTGTGCTTGCAACTCTGACCACTGTTTATGTATAACCCTTATGTATATAGTGTATTGTTTAGTGCGCCCTAAAGGCGATTAAATATATAATTTAACCTTGGGCTGTTCTTTTATCTCAATCCACGAACCTTACGCCTGTTGTTCGGTCCAACAAATAAGCTACCGGGATGGTTTCTTGCCCAATATAAGTCCGTTATAGCAAATAGAAACTGGTGGCAGCTCTCCCAGGCCGACTAGGCTCTGCTTGACTGGAGCTAGTGAAAGGGGCCTCTCAGCCTGTCACGGTTGTGGGCGAGTGTGGTGCCACATCAGTGACTAAGTGGGCCTCCTCTCCTCACTCCCTTGTGCCTTCCTGTACCCGGGTGGACAGGGGGTGTCTGTGCATAATGTACCAACCTGACCTGACGCATCCCTCAGGGGGGGGTGCGGAACGTCACGTAGGTGCAGAGGGCAGGTCTGTACCACGTGCTCCATCTGATGTAACTGACGTCAGTCGGGAGGTAGGGTGTGGATCCATCACAAGTGGCAACAGCGAGATTCTGCAGGGTCTCCCTGTTGCCGTTTCTTCACATTGGTGGCAAGCGGTGTGCGATCGAGATAATAGTGTGAGTGTGGAACGCATGCTCACAGACACTAAAGACTGCTAATAGTAGCTTTTGTTGCTGGGGTCTTAAGATCAGCTCAGCACTAAACAGAGTGCAAATACTGTAAGGTGTGTGGGTGCATCAGGTTGCAGTTCCTTGTCCGTGACCATAGAGTGCAAGGATGGCCAGTGGCACCAGGGGCAAAACCAAGAAGATGTCCAATGCTCCGGATGGTAAGGAGGAGGTGGAAGACAATGTCACTCTAAAAGAAGGGGAGTCCAAACCAGGCTCCGCAGAAAGAGAGTCGCCGGCGGTCGGTCCCGCGGTGGGCCACTAACCACCTGAACCCCCTCATGCAAGTCGCCCTTGCGAGTCTCCAGACTGGGGACAGCACCACCACCTTCGAGACCCTCATGGCGGAACGTCAGCAGGAGCGTGAGCACCAGGAGCAAATGCTTCAGCTCCAGCTTCATCGGTAGTCCCCAGCCAGTACCGAGTCATCAGAGTTCCGAAGCTACAGACGGAGGACTTCCCCCTGCTGGACAAAGTAGGGGACCTGGACACGTTCTTCCTGTCATTTGAAAGAACCTGCCATCAGTACTATCTGCCTAAGGACCAGTGGGTCCGGTTATTAACCCTTCGCCTTAGGGGTAAGGCCCTGGAAATCTTTGGGTACCTGCCCAGTGAGACCACCCTGAGCTATGAGGACATCAAGCAGGCTCTGGTCCGGCAGTACAACTTGACGCTTGAGACGTACCGGAAGAAGCTCCGGAGTCTGCAGCGGGGTCCGGCAGACTGCTGGGCCAATCACATGCGGGCCCTACTGAGAGCCCTTGATCAATGGACCACAGAACTGGAGCTCACCACCGTCCAGCAGCTGAAGGAACTCATCGCAGCAGAGCAGTTTCTGTGGAACTGCCCAGAGGACCTCCAAAAGTACCTCTGTGACCGGAAGCCAAGGGGGGGCCTCTGAAACTGCAATACTTGCTGATGAGTACTCCAACAACAGGACTCCAGAGGCCAAGAAACATGCTGGCTGGAGAGGGAGTAAGACGAACACATTGGCTGCTGTTCCTGCCCCCAGGCCGAAGGGGCCACCTACCTATGCTTTCCCCTCCATGCCGGTAGGGGATCCCCGACTGTGTCACCTTTGCTGACAGCTGGGCCACTTCAAAGCCATGTGTCCCCAGGGCCCAGAAGGGCCCATCCCCGTCCCAGAAACCGTCCACTGTTTTGTGTGTGAGTGGGGGTGGTGGGAGGTCCCTTGACGACCTTCAGACTGTCACCAAAGGCCACGCCAGGGCCATGGGACCGAGAGACACCGGTGCTGAGATGACCCTTGTGCTGCCCGAACTGGTGTCACCCCAGGATTTCATACCTGGGAAAACTCTCGCCGTCTCCGGGATTGGAGGCGTCGAGCCGGCGCTGCCCGTTGCCAAAGTGTATTTAGACTTAGTTGCTGGGAGGGGAGTGTGGGAGGTGGGGCTAACTCCGAACATTCCCGCGAGTGTTTTACTTGGGAGAGACTTGGGGCTAGTGTCCCACTATCTGGCCACTGAACCCCCAAGGCCTAACTCTCCAGACAATGTCATGTCCACCCCTATTGCTGCTAAGGTTATTCACATGCCTACTGATGGAGATGTGGGGGTGGGTGATGTACTGTGTCTCTCTCCCATCGGGGGGAGGAGATTAATCAAGTCGGCTGTGATAAGGCCCCAGAGTGTGGCCAGCTGGCAGGCTGGAACAGTTCGTCCTGTGAGGTTGTCACAGAGGTGACAGACTGGGAAAACAGCTGCAGAGGAGCATGCCATGGAGGGCGGGGCAGTCCCAGAAGAGGTAGGGCTTCCAGGTAAGGCCGCATGGCAAGGTTCCCCCACAACTCGGATATCAGAGGGCCAGAGTAGTTCGTTTAGACCGGAGGCTTGGTCAGAAGCCTGAGGAGAAGTGGGCGCTACCCGCGGTCACAGCGGCCGTGGCCGCTGTCACGCGCAGTGGTGGCACCCAGGCCTTAGGGGCCCCTCGGGAGTCCAACGTCTTCTCCCCTTCCGACCAAGTGGCCGCTGGGTCAGACGGAGGCCAAGAGACAGGTCTCGGGGAACTGACAGAAGACGTGACAGTTTAATCTATTCTGGCCACGTCCAGTCAGGGGTTTCAGGCGGCGTTAGAGACTGACAACAGCTTGAAAGCTCTTAAGGAGCAGGCGGCACAGCTTCCCTCGGACTCAGACCTCGAACGGGTGGACTGGGACCAAGGGCGGCTGTACCGGGTAACGGTCCAGTGAGGTTCACTGGAGGTGTAGCCCAGGGACTGACAGTTAGTGGTACCCTATCCATTCAGGGCAGACTTGTTGCGAATGGCGCATGAGCTTCCAATGGCCGGACATTTGGGATCCATAAGACCAAGGCCAGGTTAGCCCAGCATTTCTACTGGCCAAGGATGGGGACCGAGGTGGCTGCGTACTGCCTGTCGTGTGACACCTGTCAGAGGGAGGGGAAGGCGGGGCGACACCCCAAAGCGCCACTGGTAACTCAGCCCATCATTGAAGAGCCTTTCAGGAGGGTGTCTGTGGATTTGATTGGCCCGATGGCCACTCCCAGCAGCCCCGGGAAACGCTTCATACTGACGGTAGTAGACTAAGCCACCCAGAAGCCGTAGCCTTGTCGTCCATTCGGGCTGACAAGGTGGCCACCGCCTTATGGAGATTTTCTCCTGAGTGGGTTTTCCCCAGGAAATGCTTACCGACCGGGGGCCCAGTTCATGTCACAGCTAATGGAGTCCCTCTGTAAGCAAATACAGGTGCAACATCTGGTGACCAGCCCGTACCACCCACAGACCAACGGCCTGTGCGAACGGTTCAATGGCACCAGAGGCGTAGCTAGGGTTTTGGTTCAGGGGGGGTGAAACTTCTGAGTGGGCCCCTAACCAGGTAATCCTGATTACAGCTATGGTGGCACACCAAGAGAGTGGATGTAGGGGAACCTCAGCAGATGACCGCACTGTTACTGAAAATAATCTCTATACAGCACTGATATTACCGCCTTATGGTGACATATATTGATAGATGCCAGTCCTGCAGAACATATAGGAGATTACAGTACAGTTATATATAGTGACTTACAGCTGATGTTCTTTCTGATTAAATTGTTCACTTTTCCCATCTTTTCCATCTGGCCCAGACCGACACAACAACGTCTCAGGTCTGCAGAGATCACAACACAGACACATTTGACTCCTTACATTTCAAGTATCATCCCCATCTGTTCCCAACCAGCACAAACCCCTCATCCTGCTGATAATCCAATACTGAGCCTCTGTTGCTGTACGTGTTCCTATTACTGCACCTACTGTGTGCCCTCTAGATGGTAAAACAAACCTCTAGAATATAGTAATGCGGTGTGCAAGTGTCCTAGAAAACAGTGCCCACATTGTGCCCCCTAGAAAGTAATAATGCCCTTTGTGTGCCCCTCTGACAGTCATAATAACCTGAGTTCCCCAATAACGATAAGTGCCCACTTAAGATTTAATAATGTCCTGAGTCTCCCCCATGTACAGCTCCTCTGTACACAGTATGATACTCTCCTATACATAGTATAATGCCCCCTCACTGTACAGTACCCACAAACAGTATACTGACCCCTAAGTAACCACCAAACTGATGTCTCCCACATTGTATGATGGCCCCCACACTGTGCAAAGACCCCACATTATCTCCCACACTGTATGATGGCCCCCACACTATACAAAGACCTCGCAATATCTCCGACACTTTATGATGGTCCCACACTATACAAAGACCCCACATTATCTTCCACACTGTATGATGGCTCCCACACTGTGCAAAGACCCCACATTATCTCCCACACTGTATGATGGCCTCCACACTGTACAAAGACCCCACATTATCTCCCACACTGTATGATGGCCCCCACACTGTGCAAAGACCCCACATTATCTCCCACACTGTATGATGGCCCCCACGCTATACAAAGACCCCACAATATCTCCGACACTGTATGATGGCCCCCACACTATACAAAGACCCCACATTATATCCCACACTGTATGATGAACCCCACATTGTGCAAAGACCCCACATTATCTCCCACACTGTATGACCCTAACTGTAATCCCCACACTGTACAAATAGCCTACTTATAGTTTAATGTCCCCCCATTGGCAGAGTCTGTAATATAATCCCCCCACAGACAGAGTCTGTAGTATAATGCCCCCCATAGGCAGAGTCTGTAGTATAATGCCGCCCCATATACAGAGTCTGTAGTATAATCCCCCATAGGTAGAGTCTGTAGCATAATGCCACCCCATAGGCAGTCTGTAGTATAATGCCCCCCCATAGGCAGAGTCTGTAATACAATGCTCCCCTCCATAGGCAGAGTTTGTAGTATAATGCTCCCCCCTTCCCATAGTCAGAGTCTATAGTATAATGTCGCCCCCCATAGGCAGAGTTTGTAGTATAATGTTGTCGTCCCCCATAGGCAGAGTCTATAGTATAATGTCGCCCCCCATAGGCAGAGTTTGTAGTATAATGTTGTCGTCCCCCATAGGCAGAGTCTGTAGTATAATGCTCTCCCCCCATAGGCAGAGTCTGTAGTATAATGCCCCCCTTATAGGCAGAGTCTGTAGTATAATGTGACCCCCCTCATGTTCAGAGTCTGTACTATAATGTGCCCCCCTCATAGCAGAGTCTGTAGTATAATGTGCCCCCCCCTCATAAGCAGAGTCTGTAGTATAATGTGCCCCCCCCCTCATAGGCAGAGTCTGTAGTATAATGTGTCCCCCCTCATAGGCAGAGGCTGTAGTATAATGTACCCCCCCATAGGCAGAGTCTGTAGTATAATGTGCCCCCCCTCATAGGCACAGTCTGTAGTATAATGTGCCCCCCATCATAGGCAAAGTCTGTAGTATAATGCTCCCCCCATAGGCAGAGTCTGTAGTATAATGTGCCCCCCCTCATAGGCAGAGTCTGTAGTATAATGCTCCCCACATAGGCAGAGTCTGTAGTATAATGTGCCCCCCCTCATAGGCAGAGTCTGTAGTATAATGCCGCCCCATAGACAGAGTCTGTAGTATAATCCCCCATAGGTAGAGTCTGTAGTATAATGCCCCCCATAAGCAGAGTCTGTAGTATAATGCCCCCCCATAGGCAGAGTCTGTAGTATAATGCTTCCCCCCATAGGCAGAGTCTGTAATATAATGCTCCCCCCTTCCCATAGTCAGAGTCTGTAGTATAATGTGCCCCTCTCATAGGCAGAGTCTGTAGTATAATGTGCCCCCCTCATAGGCAGAGTCTGTAGTATAATGTGCCCCCCCTTATAGGCAGAGTCGGGACGGGCGCCAAATGATGACGTCACTGACGTCAGACTCAGAGGGGACTGATGGGAGAGAGGGAGCGGCAAGCTCCCTCTCTCATTAGTCAACTTGCGGCGGTGATGAGCGGGGGGCCTGATTCTGGCACCAGGGGCCCCCCCGCCCTACTGCATAGTGGTCGCCGGGCAGCTCAGGGACAGAGTCTCCCTGCTCTGCCCGGAGTATAACTGTATCCGGCGTGGGCAGCCACCTCTGCCCCCCCAGTAGCT
Organism: Phyllobates terribilis; assembly: GCF_046119375.1. Taxonomy (NCBI): domain Eukaryota; kingdom Metazoa; phylum Chordata; class Amphibia; order Anura; family Dendrobatidae; genus Phyllobates; species Phyllobates terribilis. The sequence continues at coordinate 12,851,639 of NW_027362770.1, forward strand.
AAGCTACTGAATGGCACCCTGAAGCAGATGCTTAAGATGTTGGTCGACTCCCACGGGCACGACTGGGAGTGGTACCTCCCACACTTGCTATTTGCCTACCAGAAAGTTCTACAGGACTCGACGGGGTTCTCTCCCTTTGAGGTCCTGTACGGCTGGCGTGCGCAGAGCCCTCTTGCTCTGATGAAGTAGGTCTGGGAAGGGGACTTAGCCACCCCTGGAGTGTCGGTCATCGAATATGTCTTGCGCTTCCGTGACAAAATGCAGGCCTTGGCGCAGCTGGTGCACGACAATATGACGCAAGCCCTGGCTGACCAGAAGCGATTATATGACCAGAATGCTTGTGAGAGGACCTACCAGGTGGGTCAAAAGGTGTGGGTACTGATTCCCGCACCCCAGGACAAGCTTCAGGCGGCCTGGGAAGGCCCATACCTCATGCACCAGCAGCTCAATGTCGTGATGTACCTGGTCACCCTGGACCACACCCGGGGAAGGCAGAAGGCCTTCCACGTGAACATGATGAAGGCACATCATGAGCGGGAGGTCTGCGCCCTTCCCGTGTACAACCTGCCAGAGGAAGGAGAGGCATATACCCTCCCGGACATGCTTGCCCAGGCTAGGGCGGGTGGGACCATCGAGGACGTGGAGATTTGACACCAGCTGTTGTCGGACCAACGGTCCCAGCTGTGGACAACCCTGCACCCCTTCTGGGATTTGTTCAGCAACAAGCCCGGAAGAACAGAGTCGGCCGTCCATCACGTGGACACCGGGGATCACCCGGCATTCAGCATATCGGGTGTTCCTGGAAGTGCAGCAGCACATGTGCCAGGAGATTGACGAGATGCTGAAGCTGGGGGTCATCCAACCCTCCAGCAGCGCTTGGGCCTCGCCTGTGGTCCTCGTCCCAAAGAAGGACTGGACAACCCAGTTCTGCATGGACTACAGGGGGCTCAACGCTGTCACGGTCACCGATGCGTACCCAATGCCACGCTTCAATGACCTGCTCGATCAGTTGGCCGAGGCCAAGTACCTGACCATCATGATTCTGAGCCAGGGATACTGGCGGATTCCCCTGACCCCCGAGTCACAGGAACGCTCTGCCTTTATCACCCCATTCGGATAGTACAAGTCAACGGTTATGCCATTTGGCATGAGGAATGCCCCTGCCACTTTTCAGCGGATGGTCAACACGCTGCTCAAGGGACTCGAAGGGTATGCGGCCACATACCTGGATGACATTGTCATCTTCTGTCCCACCTGGGAGGATCACCTAGAGCATCTGGCGCAGGTGCTCGGGCGGATCCAACGGGCAGGCTTGACCACTAAGCCATAAAGGTGCAAGCTGGGTATGACTGAGGTCCACTACCTGGGACATCGGGTTAGTGGGGGAGCTCTGAAGCCAGAGCCCAGGAAGGTGGATGGCATAACATCCTGGTCCACCCCTAGGACTAAGAAACAGGTAATGTCCTTTCTGGGCACCGCCGGGTACTATAGGAGGTTCGTCCCTCATTATAGTAGCCTGGTGAAGCCCCATACGGACCTCACCAAGAAGAAGCTGCCCTCCGCAGTTGATTGGACAAACGACTGTGAGACGGCCTTCCAGGCGCTGAAGACCACCCTTTCTAGCTCCCCGGTACTACAAGCAGCCAACTTCACGCGGACGTTTGTAGTGCAGACTGACGCCAGTGACTTTGGCCTCGGTGCTGTGCTCAGCCAGGTTGACACTACGGGCCAGGAACATACCGTTATGTATCTGAGCTGGAAGCTCCTACCGAGGAAAGTGGCCTTTTCCACGATGGAGAAGGAATGTCTGGCAATTGTGTGGGCCCTGCAGTGTCTGCAGCCATACTTGTACAGACACCAATTCACCGTGAAAACACACCACAACCCCCTCAGCTGGTTACACACCGTATCCGGGACGAATGGGAGGCTGCTAAGCTGGAGCCTCGCACTTCAGCAGTACCACTTCGCCATTCGCCAAAAAAAGGGCCGCAAACATGGCAATGCCGATGGCTTATCCCAACAAGGGGAACTTGTGGATGGGTGCGCGAGGGAACATCGAGTGGTGCTGCCCCCTAGCACCCACTAAAGGGGAGGTGTGAAGATATTCAAGGTAACAGCGAGTTATGGGAAAACAATCCATCTCAGTGATACGCAAAATTGATGTTTGGAAACCTGAGGGGGTGGGGAATGTAACCCTAGTTTTAAACATAGTACAGCGCATAAGGAAAAGGAGATACCTAGCACAGCCTTGTAGGAGCCCCTAGGACCCAGATGTTTGGTATCAACGGGTAGCAGGAGCCTGGCTGGGTCCAATGACACCAAGACCGGCTCCCTAGGAGCATCCAGTAAGGATGTATGGCCCATTTTAGGTTTGGAAGCTCTTTGCTGGCAAAGAACAGGGGTGGAGACTTGGGCTCAACCAGGTGGGCAGTAGGGAGAGTGACCCAGAGAGTTTGAAGATCTCTGTAGCTAGAGCCTATTGTCTTTTTTCCTGGGGAGGTCGTGACATCAAGACGTGTAGGAAAAGTCCATCAACCGAGTGCCCACAATCTCCCATGTGGCAGCCCTCCCCCACCAGCCAGGCCTTTCCATCTAAACTGACTTGAATAACTGCTTTATACCTTTTGTACCCATGCTATTGTGCTTGCAACTCTGACCACTGTGTATGTATAACCCTTATGTGTATAGTCTATTGTTTAGTGTACCCTTAAGGTGATTAAATATATAATTTAACCTTGGGCAGCTCTTTTATCTCGATCCACGAACCTTACGCCTGTTGTTCTGTCTAACGAACACGCTACCGGGCTGGTTTCTAGCACAATATAAGTCCGTTATATCAAATAGAAACTGGTGGTAGGTCTCCCAGGACGACTAGGCTCTGCTTCACTGGAGCTAGTGAATGGAGCCTCTCAGCCTGTCGGGGTTGTGGGCGAGTGTGGTGCCACATCAGTGACTGAGTGGGCCTCCTCTCCTCACTCCCTTGTGCCTTCCTGTACTCGTGTGGACAGGGGGTGTCTGTGCATAACATACCAACCTGACCTTACGCGTCCCTCAGGGGGGGGGTGCGGAACATCACGTAGGTGCAGAGGGGCAGGTCCATACCACTTGCTTCATCTGACGTAATTGTGACGTCAGGCGGGAGGCAGGGTGTGTATCCATCACAAGTGGTGGCAACAGCGAGATTCTGCGGTGTCTCCCTGTTGCCGTTTCTTCACAGAATCTATGGTTCTTCTTGTTGGAACAGTCCATTCGTATTCTTGTGTTGGCTTCCCCGTTTGTATTGGATGGAGAAGCTGTAGATTTGTAAAGATAAACTTCACTGCAGCAATCGTCCATTGTCTTAGAATAAGGCCATCTCCTCACACTCCTCCTTCATTCTTTTTCAGCACAGACACGGATGTAAGAGGTCTCACCTTCATGAGAACGAAACTTTGTGTCATCCAGTTTCCTCAAAGCATATTCCATGTCATCCTTGTGAATAAACTCCACAGTCCACATTCTACCCTCGTTTATATCAGCATAGAATCTCTAGATTCTCTCATATGATCTTTCAGATCCTGACAACTCCCCGATGTGGGAAGCCCTGAGACGAGAACTCTGTATTCAGTTTGCTGGGACAGGGGTCTGTTTCTCCCGCAGGGTCCTCCATATCTTCCTCCTGATCCCCGGGTTGTCCTGGGAGATGCCACATGTACCCGGCGAGAACCGAACTTGTATTCTTTGCGTCGAACCCCAGAGTGCTGTCACCCAGCTAGGGAAATACTTACTTGACTGTAGTAGCATAGCTACTGTGGCGGGCAGAAGGGGCAGTGGCCCCGGGCACCGCTCTCTCAGGGGCCCACCTGGAGCTACGCCAGTGTAAATGTATCTGTGCACGCCGATACAGTTACACCCTGGGGCAGTGCAGGGAGACTCGATGTCCCTGCACTGCCAGGCGGTCGCTACCGGGCCCCCGAGCAGAAGCAGCACCAGGGCAAGTGCCGGGGCCCACTTGTCGTCGGGGCCCGGGCACCACTCCTCCAGAATCTCTGCAGGACCGCCGGTGCTGCTGCTTGATTGCGGGCACTTCACCAGACATGACTGTGCGGCTGTGTCTGGTAGTAATGACATGACAGGGGCCATTTAACTGTGCTTTTGTGTCGGCCCTGCCGTGTCATTACTACCAGACACAGCCGCATTTTGCGCGGTCATGTTTGGTGAAGTGACGGCAATCAAGCAGCCCCAGGGTGTCCTTCAGAAATCCGAAGGGAGCGGCCCGGGCCTTGACGGCGAGTGGGCCCCTTGATGGCCCAGGGCCATGTCTGTGATGGCCAAAGACACTCCGACCGCCCTGCACAGCTGGACGTGACACAGGCCGGGGTAAGGTAAGTGCGCATGCGTGTCTGCGTACTGTGGGCGTGTGCGTGTCTGCGTACTGTGAGCTTGTCTGCATACCGTGTGCGTGCCTGTGTATTGTGTGCGTGTCTGTGTATCGTGTGCGTGTCTGCCTGGGGCCCACGAAAACCTGGAGCCGGCCCTGCCCTCCGGTGCCAGCATCGGGCCCCCCCCGCCAGTTACCCCAAGTTCAGTGATGAGAGAAGGAGCGAGACGTTCTCTCTCCCATCAGTCCCCTCTGCACCTCACTTCACAGACCAGGTGCGATGACGTCATCACTTGGCGCCTGCTGTTGTGAGATGTGCCGGAGCTCGGAGCAGCGCGGGGAACGAGAAAAAGAGGTGAGTATTGTATTTGTTTATTTTTTTATGGGGTGCATCATACTATATAGACTCTGCCTATGGGGAGTGCATTATACTATATACTATGCATATGGGGAGTGCATTATACTATATACTCTGCCTATGGGGGGTACATTAAACTATATAGACTGCCTATGGGGTTGCATTATACTATATACTCTGCCTAGGGGGTGCAATAGACTATAGATACTGCCTATAGAGGTGCATTATACTACAGACTATGCCTATGGGGGTGCATTATACTATATATTTTACCTATGGGGGGTGCATTATACTATATACTCTGCCTATGGGGTGCATCATACTATATAGACTGCCTATGGGGGTGTATTATACTATATACTCTGCCTATGAGGGTGCATTATACTATAGACTCTGCCTATTGGGGTGTATTATACTATAGACTCTGCCTATGGGGGTGCATTATACTATAGACTCTGTCTAGAGGTCTCCACGTTTGGCAATGCAGACAGCTGCCTAGATAGGAGGCTGTGTTTAGGACCCAGTGACTACCTCCCTTTAGTCTGGGTGTATATATACCTGGTGTGTCTAGGTGGGCGTTGCCGGTTATACTCATTTCTACTTGGAACTTGGCTGAAGTAGCATCACGTCCTCTCTGGAGTCTTTAGGCCGTGTGCCCTGTTGGAGTTCTTCTAAAGCTAAGTTATTATTTCCCTGTGTTGTCTTCCCCTTTTGTCTTTAGAGTGCTAGCGGAGATTGACTAGTGCTCATCTCCTTCCACCCCCAGCTTTAGCCTCACGCCGGTTGGGCGAGGCACGTGATCGGCGACAGCTGTGGAGGCTGTATAGGGAAGTTAGGGGGAGACAGGGTGACGCTAGTCCAGATTAGGAGGTCTCCTCTTCCCCCTTTCCCTAGTGTCTGGGCTCCCTTTCCCCTCTGTGTTGCACTCACACCTGGCGTGACTCTCTGTGTTGCACTCACACCTGGTGTGACAGTTGCTTGTTGATTTTGCAAGATTTAGTATGTGTGAGGGGGCGACCGAATCGAGAGCTGCAGCTATTGTGATGTTATATAGAGTGGCAGCAGCATCTGCATTGTGTAAGGAACTGATCTCTGTAAGAGGGAGAAGGGAGTCAGAAAGTGAGTGTAGACCAAGGTGTTTAAGATTTCTGCGAGGGTGTGCAGGTTTGTAGAGTGGGGATTGTGGACATGGAGAGGAGAGGGAAGAGAATGTAAGTAGGTTGTGGTCAAACAGAGGGAGAGGTGAGTTAGAGAGGCTAGATAGGGAACAGAGGCGGGTGAAGATGAGGTCCAGAGTGTGGCCATCTTTGTGAGTGGCTGCGGAAGACCACTGAGTGAGGCCGAAAGAGAAAATGAAAGATAGAAGCTTTAGAGACAGCTGAAAGGGAAGTGTCAATGGGGATGTTGAAGTCAACCATGATGATAGTGGGGATGTCAGCAGAAAGGAAATGAAGCAGCTAGGTGGTGAAGTGGTCAAAGAAGATGGTAGCTAACCCTGGGAGGTGCTAAATGACAGTCAGCTGGAGGTTAGAGGGGGAGTAGATGCGCACACAGTGCACCTCAAAAGAAGGAAGGGTAATGCAGGTGGTAGTGGAATAGGGTTGAAAGAGCAGTTATCTGACAGAAGAAAGCCAACTCCTCCTCCATGCTTTCTGCTGGGGCGTGAGAAAGATGGAATCTACCATACGAAAGAGCAGCTGGAGGGGCTGTGTCAGAAGGGGTGAGCCAGGTTTCGGTGATGCCAAGGAAGGAAAGTTTGTTAGTAATGAAAAGATCATGGATGTATGAGAGTTTGTTGCAGACAGAGTGAGCGTCTCATAGGGCTCCTGTTAATGGGACTATAGGGCTCCTGTTAATGGGACTGGGGAAGTGGGGGCTGGGCGAATACGTATAAGGTTAGAAGGGTTACGGAAATTTGTGGTAGATCATGGATAGGAGGTAGAAGTGACTGTAGGGATGTGGTGAGGGCAAGATTATGTGGGCAAAATGAAACGGGAGTTTAGACGAATAATACGAGATCACTAGAATGATATCCTGAACAGAAGGGAAACCCCAATAGATGTGGTGGACAAACATGGAGGTGATCCCAAAGTTCTAAAATACCATAACTAAAAAAAAAATAGGACATAGACCACACATACAAAAATTATACATTGATCTAATGCTGCTAGTTGAAAAATTTCAAAACTGAACATCAGGTTCTTAGTTTAGCATTCTAATTAGACTGCATGAAGCACACTACCACGTCACGGTGAACCTCTCAGAGGCGCACCAACCACCACTGAAGTGCTGGGGCACCAACAGAGGTAGCAACCAGGTGCCCCACAGCACCGTTGGGAAGGGATGGCATGAATAAAAGATGTAACAAGTGTGTGTGTTAGACATTATAGCATATATCAACTAGACTCTACTGAGTCTGCGCCAAGACATGTGTATTACTGGAAAGTGTATGTCACAATTGAGTTGTAGTCACCAGTTGATTTTAAGTGACGGAAGAACGATGCACTTATGATGACGCTCCCAGGAAAAGGACACACGTCTAAGTATATTGGTATCAAAAGACAAAAGAGTGCAAATAAAAAAACTATTAAAAGTGCTAATAGGCTATATTTACAAAACTGAGTGTGCCCACAATCAAGCAAACACCTATCCTCATCTGCCAAAGTAACAGCAATAAACAGGATATTTTGAATACTACATTAACATTAAAGGGATTTTCCCACAAACAAAACTTAATTTTAATTAATAGATCTTGGAATGATAATAAGTTCCACAATTGGATGTGTTTAAATAAAATGTTCCTGTGCTGAGATAATCTTATAAATGTGCCCTTGCTGTGCACTGTGTAATGGGTGTGTCTGACCCTGCAGCCACATGGTCTGATCATACCACATCTCCTGAGCAGAGGAGGAAGCAAAATAAAATACTGACATTACAGCAGGGGATCACAGCTGATTCTTTTTGTGAGGTAAAACATTTCCTGTCTGTTTTTTTAAACAATGTTTTACTTCAAAGAAAGAATTATTTGCGATCCCCTGCTGTAATGTCTGTATACCCCCCCCCTGCCCAGGAGATGTGGTTTGATAAGACCATGTTCCTGCACGGTCAGACACAGCCATTACACAGTGCACAGCAGGGGCACATTTATAAGATTATCTCAGCACAGGAACATTTTATTTAAACACATCCAATTGTGGAAATTATTATTATTCCAAGATCTATTGATTAAAATGTACTTTGCTTGTGGAAAAACCCCTTTAAAACTACATTAACTGCACATTTAGTGTCTCCCACTCCTATATGACTTCCTCATCCCGCCCTTTCTCTTGGTGTTCCTCCTGGATCTGTCCTGGGACCCCTACTCTTCTCTATCTATACCCTTGACCTGGGACAACTCATAAATTTCCATGGCTTCCAGTACCACCTACAGTCTTGGCCCCCTTGAAATTTTTCCAGTAAATGAAGTATTTTTTCCCAGAAAATTATTGCAATTACACATGTTTTGTTATACACTTTTTATTTCCTTTGTCTGTATTGGAACAACACAAAGAAACTGAGAAAAACAGGCAAATTGGACATAATTTCACACAAACCCCCTAAACGGGACTGACAAAATTGTTGACACCATTCCAAAATTGTAGGTAAACAAATTTGTTCCAAGCATGTGATGCTCATTTAAACTCACCTGTGGCAAGTAACTGATGTGGGCAATATGAAAATCACACGTGAAACCAAATAAAAAGGGGAGAAGTTGACTCAATCTTTGCATTTTGTCTGTGTGTGCCATACTAAGCTTAGAGAACAAAAAAAGAAGAGAACTGTCTGAGAACTTAAGAACCAAAATTGTTGAACAAGATCAACTATCTCAAGGTTACAAGTCCATTTCCAGAGATCTTGATGTTCCTTTGTCTACGGTGTGCAACATAATCAAGAAGTTAAAACCCATGGCACTGTAGCTAATCTCCCTGGACGTGGACGACAGTGAAAAATTGAAAAGTTGCAACCCAGTATAGTCCAGATGGTGGATAAGCAGCCCCACCCAAGTTCCAAAGAAATTCAAGCTGTCCTGTAGGCTCCGGATGCATTAGTGTCAGCACGAACTATTGATCGACATTTGATTGAAATTAAATGCTAAGGCAGTAGACCCAGGAGAACCCCACTGCTGACATAGAGACAAAAAAAAGCTAGACTGCAGTTTTACAAAATGTACGTGAGTAAGCCAAAAGAAGTTGAAGCTATCAAGAAGATAAGCAGTTAGAAGTGTGTTGAGTATGGAAGTTGTCATGTGTTCAACGTGAGCTAGATGAATAATTAAAGTTAAAAAAATAGCAGTGTCTGCATTTGTCTTTACAACCTCACAATATGTACTCTTTTGTTGTTGTTGAGGATTTGGCATTCCTGTGAATCACTATGTTGCATAGAGTCAACAAACTTCTGGCACCTGTCATCTGTTATTCCAGCCCAGGATGCTTTGACTACATCCCACAATTTTTTGGCATTTGTTGGTTTTGCCTCAGAAACTGCATTTTTGATCTCATCCCACAAGTGTTCTATCCGATTAAGGTCCAGGGATTGGGCTGGCCACTCCATAACTTCAATTTTGTTGGACTGGAACCAAGATTTTGCTTGTCTACAGGTGTGTTTAGGGTTCTTGTCTTGTTGAAACACCCATTTCAAGGACATATCCTCTTCAGCGTAAGGCTAGAGGCGTATCTGGGGGGGGCAGCCGGGGCATGTGCCCCGGGCGCAGCCGGCAGGGGGGCGCTGTCGGGCCGCCTAATTCAGTGGTCCGAGGTGTCTCCGCTGGCGGCTGCATTCTGCCACCCCCCGGACCGGGATTCAGCAGTTCTCTGAGCAGGGTGTCATGCTGGCACCCGGCTCACAGAACTTGCATTATGCCGGCTCCCAGCATTCAATTGTACTTGAAGATCATTGGTGCTCCTGTGGCTATGGAGCTGAAGACACCTAAGATTTTTTGGGGGGGCGGGCTATTTACTAATTGTGCAGGTGGGTTATTTATTAATTGTGCAGGGGGGTATTTACTAATTGTGTAGGGGGCGTATTTATTAATTGTGCAGGGGGCATATTTATTAATTGTGCAGGGGGCATATTTATTAATTGTGCAGGGGGCATATTTATTAATTGTGCAGTGGACATATTTATTAATTGTGCAGGGGGCTATTTATTAATTGTGCAGAGGGGTATTTATTAATTGTGCAGGGGGCACATTCATTAATTGTGCATTCGGCGTATTTATTTATTGTGCAGGGGGCATATTTATTCAGTGTGCAGGGGGCATATTTATTCATTGTGCAGGGGGCTATTTATTCATTGTGCAGGGGGCTATTTATTCAGTATGGAGGAATATGGGAACCAGTTTTGGGCTCCACATTTTAAAAGGATATTCAGGAGTTAGAGTCAGTTCAAAGGCGGGCAACTAGATTATTACAAGGAATGGAAGGCCTCCCATATGATGAGAGGTTTAAAAAGTTGATCTTGTTTAGCTTAGAAAAGCGATATCTCAGAGGAGATCTTATTTACATGTATAAATATATATGCGGTCAGTACAATTTTTCCTTCCGAAGACCATACTAAGGACTCATTATGGGTGGAAAAAGGGTGGATTCTGGCACCTAAACATGAAAGAGTTCTTTACAGTCAGAGCAGTCGGACTGTGGAATGCCCTACCGTAAAAGGTAGTAATGGCCAATACTATAATAGCTTTCAAAAAATGGCTGGATGATTTCCTCGATACACATAAAATTGTGGATTACAGCAAAATTAGACAAAATGTTTAAACTATAGTAGTACATTTAGTACGGTAATAGTAATTACATAACTAGTAATATAATTAGGTTTGATCCAGGGTTCTAGGACTGATTGCCTTTCCTGTGATCAAGAAGGAATTTTTCCACTGTGACATAAAGTGGCTGCAGATTTGGGGTCGTAATGTAGTGCCCAGTTTTAGAAAGCTGAGTTTGCATCCTGGGTCATTGGTCTTCCAGCAGAACAATGACCCCAAACATACTTCAACAAGCACTCAGAAATCGATAGAAACAAAGCACTGGAGAGTTCGGAAGTGGTAATTCCAGCTCCAGTAACGTAAAGTCTCCCACCACTACCTCATAAATACAGAAGCTACAGAGATACTGCGAATGGACACATTACATCAGTTAATCTTGCCTGCTTTGATGAATTTCTGAGTACAGATCACCGTAAAAATCACAAATCTGTCAATGAGTTTTTTGAAAACAGCAATCAAGTTATAGACAGTGTAACAGATATATGTAACCAGAATGAACACTCATCTCCAGCAGATGATACCTAGCACCTGTGCCTATAACTAAATGCAGCTAATAGCGGTATTAATAGGGAATAGAATAGATTTTTTTTTCCATTACAGCAGCAAGGACTTTAAAGTAATAATCCCTGACTAGATGCCAGTAATACACTATCACTAGTGCGATAGCTCACCGTACGCAAATTGCAGATAAGAGAGGTAATATTGTAGAATAGATTTGAATCTTCCCTGAAAAGAGCTACCAAAATAAAAGGGGCGGTACCTCTCTACTTCCCCAGTGTGGTTTCCTGTTCCTGGAAGAGGATACCTACCTATGATCGAGGAGAAAGAAAAGTACCTGGGGAGATTTCTCCTGGTAAAGGGCTGACCAGGGATCCTGGCAGCCAGAGGGCTGTCCCAGGTTGGGAGCACGGATCTCCCCAGGACCACTCCACCAGAGCACAGGAAGATGTCGGCAGTCCGCTTCCGGGTTCGAAAGACGGGGCCGAGAGGAGCGCGGCATGCTGAGAGCGTGAGATATCAAAAAATGGTGCTGATTTTCCAACGGACCTGGCTGCTTCCGGGTCAGAGGTAAAACCCAGATGTGACATCGGCAGAGCGCCTACTCAGGCATACAGCAGCCACTTCCACGTTCAGAAGATGGGATTGTGGGGAAAATGGCGCCAAATGCAGTTTTCAGTAAAGGTGGAATTTCCCCCAGGTCGCTCCTCACACACCTCACATAAAAGGATCAGATGGTGTGGGTCCCTTTGCCGGTGTTCAATCATTAGCTTGGATTCTCCATGTCTTCCAAGCACACCTTGAAGATGATCTGAAACCTGCTCTTGGTGAGTGTTTCTGTACACACACATACTGATTGCTGTTATTACCTGTTTAGGATAGGCCCAAGAAAGCGGTGACCAAGACCAAAAACAAGGAATGTGCATTGTGCAGGGAGGCATTTCCAAAATCTTACACTAAGAAACTTTGCCATTTATGTATAGAAAAACGGTTATGGAGGAATCCAGGTCCCTATTTCGGGAAACCAAAACCTTAATCAAAGATTAGGTTAAAAGTACGGTAAAAAGAGAAATTCGACATACCCGAGACCCTCCACCTCCTCAGGCATACAACATACACTGACAGACGTTAGCTCTTATGCGGAGAAAGGAGAATCTGTAGAATTGATTGACTCTGACAGTTCAGAACCATCATTGTCTGATGGTGAATTTGGCCAACCATGTTTTCTGGTGAAAGAAACAGGAAAGCTATTAAAAATCATCAGGTCTACTATGGGCTAGAGACCCCGAAAAAGCGTAGATCCATGCAAGATTCAACGTTTAGCAACCTGGAGGAGCGCAGTCTATCCCAAGGTATTTCTGGATCATAAAAATATACTTTGTTTAAACAAAAAAGAATGGAAAAGACCGGTTAAAAAGGTGGCAATTCCTAATACGCTTAAACGGAAATACCCATTTGAGGATAAATTGACTGTTTGGGAAAAATACACAAAAATTGATGTTGCTATCTCCAGAGTTTCTAAGGAGGTGGTCCTTCTCTTTAAGGATTTAGACTCTCTAAGAAAGCCATTAGATAGGAAGGCTGACACATTCCTCAGGGTCACATGGGAGGCCACAATCGTTTCATTTAAACCTAGCATAGCAGCCACGTGTACTGCCAGATCTCTGGTTAAATGGCTACAGGAGCTGGAGTCACAGATAAGGAATAAATGCCCTAGAAAACAGCTTTTAGATGCACTTCCCACTATTCAAAAAGCAGCTGACTTCCTAGGAGACCCTTCAGTGGATAGTGTTAGGTTTGCTGCCCAGGCTTGCGGTCTCTCAAACTCCGCACACAGAGCCCTCTGGCTTAAAAATTGGTCAGCTGACTTCCAATCAAAAATGAAGCTGTGTGCCATTCCTTGTCAGGGTGACTGTTTGGTACAGTCCTTGATGAAATATTAGAGTAAGCGGTGTAGCGTCGGCGTCCCTGCCCTCTGCTAGGCAGGGACGCTGTTCCCCTCACCTCTCCGCTCCGAGCCCGGCGTCCTCCTCCCGCTCTGCTGGCAGCGCGCGCTCCTTCCCGGCCACGGTGCTTAGGGCGCACGCGCGCGCGCTCCCCCCCTCTTAAAGGGGCCGCGCGCGCCGTCCTAAGGAGTCCCCGGCCAATGACCGGAGGACTTCACCATATATAAGGCACCTCCTCCAAAATGGAGGTGCCCGAGCAATGTTGTTGCACTGTTCACTACTCTGCTTCAGCCCTCAGGTCCCGTTTCCAGTTACCTGCCAGTTACCTGCCAGTTTCCTGCCAGTGTGCTGTCTGATTCCTGCCTGTTATCCGCTTACCTGCTTGCTAGCCTGAGGTCCGACGGTCTGCCTTCCAACACCTGTCAGTCTGTCTATGGACCAGCTTGCCCGCTCACCTGGGAGCGCTCACCTGCTACCTGTCTGCTAGCCTACCTGGAGGCTCCGCCGTCACGTGCTGTGACCACCTGCCAGTCCAGAGACTCTTGCCTGCTCACCTGGGAGCGCTCACCTGCTACCTGTCTGCTAGCCTACCTGGAGGCTCCGCCGTCACGTGCTGTGACCACCTGCCAGTCCAGAGACTCTCGCCTGCTCATCTGGGAGCACACTTCTGCCATCTGCCTGCTAGCCTACCTGGAGGCTCAGCCATCACAGGTCGTACCTACCCGTCATGTACTGTGACCACCTGCCAGTCCAGAGACTCTTGCCTGCTCACCTGGGAGCGCTCACCTGCTACCTGTCTGCTAGCCTACCTGGAGGCTCCGCCGTCACGTGCTGTGACCACCTGCCAGTCCAGAGACTCTTGCCCGCTCACCTGGGAGCGCTCATCTGCTACACGCCTGTTAGCCTACCTGGAGGCTCCGCCGTCACGTGCTGTGACCACCTGCCAGTCCAGAGACTCTCGCCTGCTCATCTGGGAGCACACTTCTGCCATCTGCCTGCTAGCCTACCTGGAGGCTCAGCCATCACAGGTCGTACCTACCCTTTACCCAGAGACTGTCCCGGTCACGTGCCGTGACCTCCTGCCCGTTTACCCAGAGACTGTCCCGGTCACTTGCCGTGACCTCCTGCCCGTTCACACAGAGACTGCCCCGGTCACTTGCTGTGACCTCCTGCCTGTTTACCCAGAGACTGTCCCGGTCACCTGCTGTGACTACCTGCCTGTCTTCCCTGGTCGCCACCCGCTTCCTTACAAGGACCGCCCCCTTGTATAAGTTGCTCAGAGGTTCCACCTCTCAGACCCGTTACAGTTTGCTCGGGCCATGGAACCAGGTGGGACCCAAGCTCCCTCGCTCTCGGACCTTTGTCATGAACTGTCCCGTCAGAGGTCCCAACAGGAGTCCATCCTGAGTCACCTGCAGAATGTCAATTCTCTCCTGGACACTCTGACTGCTCCACCAGCAACCACCGCTAGTGTCATGACTCGCAACCCGGCAGCTCCGCTGCCCACCAATATTATGGTATCCTGCTCCGGACCCCGGCTTTCTGCACCTCCTCGCTTCGGAGACGACTCCGCTCAGGCTCGGGGCTTCATAAACCAGTGCACCCTGCACTTTGAACTCCTGTCCCACCAGTTTAACTCCGACCGGGCCAAAGTAGCCTTCATCATGTCCCATCTCACGGGGGAGGCACTGGCTTGGCTGAATCCTCTATGGGAGAGAGGAGACCCCCTGGTGTCCGACTTGCCTGCCTTTCTCACGGCTTTCCAGAAAGTCTTCGACGAACCCGGATGGAAGACCTCATCCGCATCGTCTCTGCTACGCCTCCGTCAGGGAAGTCTCACCGTGGGCCAATATGCCATACGGTTCCGTACCCTTGCCTCGGAGCTGGCCTGGGATAACGACGCTCTGGTATCTGTCTTTTGGGAGGGCCTGTCCGGCCGTATTAAAGATGAACTCGCCGGTCGGGACATTCCTACCACTCTCGATGACTTAATAACTCTTGCCACCCGGATTGACCTACGGTTCCAGGAGCGTGCCAAAGAGGTCATCCGTGAGAGGAGGTTTCCACGTCTAGCTCCTACTTTCCAGAAACCCATCACTCCCTCCGTTTCTCCCCAGGTACACTCTCCTGAGCCTATGCAGGTCGACCAGACCAAGATGGTCAAAACCCGTCAGGACTTACGCCGTGCCGAGGGGAGCTACTTCTACTGTGGCAGCAAGGAGCACCGGATCCGTACCTGCCCGGAGAGGTCGGGAAACGCTTGTGTCTAGGTTCGCTCAGAGAGGTCGACCTAGACAAGAATAAATCCTCTCCATCTCTGCTGCTGTCAGTCTCAATTATCTGCGGGGAGAACCGTTATTTCGAACTAGCCCAACTTGACTCTGGAGCAGCCGGGAATCTTATTTCACAGTCCCTGGTAGAAAAATACCGCATTCCCACCAAACCTCTGGCTGTACCCTTATCTGTCGCTGCCGTGGATGGGGGCCTCTTACCACGTCCCATCCAACTCATCACCGAATCCATTACTCTGCAGGTGGGAATGCTGCATTCTGAGAGCATCTATTTTCATGTTCTGCCTGGACTCTCTCACGCCCTCTTACTAGGCCTACCTTGGCTCCAGAAACATGCACCCGTGCTTGACTGGCAGACCGGAGAGGTCCTTCGCTGGGGACAGGACTGCCATAAGACTTGTTTGGTTCCCGTTCATCCCGTCCGTCCTTCTCCTATCCCAACTAATCTACCTGGACTTCCGATTCCTTATTGGTCATTTGCTGATGTCTTTAATAAAAAGGAGGCAGAGACATTACCCCCTCATAGACCATACGACTGTCCTATCGACCTGTTACCCGGTACTACGCCTCCCCGTGGGCGTATTTACCCATTGTCCGCTGCTGAGACCCGGTCGATGTCCGAATATATTGAGGAGAATCTGGCCCGGGGATTCATCCGGAAACCTACCTCCCCGGCGGGAGCAGGCTTCTTTTTCGTTAAAAAGAAGGACGGCTCTCTCCGTCCCTGTATAGACTATAGAGGCCTTAACCAGATCACGGTGAAGAATAAGTACCCCCTTCCGCTCATTCCGGAGTTATTTGATCGTCTGACGGGGGCTAGAATCTTCACCAAACTGGACCTCCGTGGGGCGTACAACCTGGTCCGTATCCATCAGGGGGATGAATGGAACACTGCATTCAACACCCGGGACGGCCACTATGAATATCTGGTAATGCCCTTTGGTCTCTGTAATGCTCCTGCCGTCTTTCAAGAGTTGGTCAATGACATCTTCCGGGACCTTCTCTACTCCTGCGTAGTGGTGTACCTGGACGACATCTTGGGTCTTCTCTCCGGATCTCCAGACTCACCGGAGGGATGTTCGTCAGGTCCTGCTCAGGCAGAATCACCTCTTCGCTAAATATGAGAAGTGCCTCTTTGAGCAGACCTCGCTTCCGTTTTTGGGCTACATTATTTCTCAGACCGGCCTCCGAATGGATCCAGAGAAACTGTCTGCCATCGAGAAATGGCCTCGACCGGAGGGGTTGAAGGCTATTCAGCGGTTCCTGGGCTTCGCCAACTACTACCGCCTCTTCATACCACACTTCTCTTCCCGGACTGCCCCAATTTGCGCACTCACCCGTAAGGGCACTAATCCCAGAGAGTGGCCGCCCGAAGCAGAGGAGGCCTTTCTTTCCTTAAAACAGGCCTTCTCTTCCGCCCCGGTGCTGCATCGCCCGGACGGCAACAAGCAGTTCTTCCTGGAAGTTGACGCCTCCTCCTCTGGAGCCGGAGCGGTACTTACCCAAAAATCGTCTTCCGGGAGAATGGTAACTTGTGGCTTCTTCTCCAAACTCTTCTCTTCTCCTCTTCTGAGCGCAACTATTCCATAGGAGACCAAGAGTTATTGGCCATCAAGCTGGCATTGGAGGAGTGGCGTTACCTACTCGAGGGGGCTCTTCATCCGGTAATAATTTACACTGACCACAAGAACTTGGCTTACCTCCAGCATGCCCAGAGACTTAACCCGCGCCAAGCCCGGTGGTCCTTGTTTTTTGCTCGCTTTGATTTTGTTCTTCATTTTCGCCCGGCTGACAAAAACATCAAAGCAGACGCCTTGTCCCGATGCTTTCTGGTGTCCGATTTCGAGGAAGAACCTAAACATATCATCGATCCCGCCAGAGTAATGCAGGTGGCTCCCGTGAGTCTAAATCGTCTCCCTCCCGGTAAGACGTTCGTTTCAGTACCTGATCGGGAGAAGATCCTACACTGGAGCCATTCGTCTAAACTAGCTGGCCACGCCGGTCAGAAAAAGACCCTCCAGCTTATTACCCGGTAGTGTTGAGCCACCCCCGTAGTGTTCGAGTTCGGTTCGGTTCGTCGAACACCCGTGTGTTCGCCGAACTGTTCGTCGAACTGTTCGTCGAACACCTTCGAACACCGTTAAAACCAATGGCAGGCAAACAAAAACACATAGAAACACATAGAAAACACCTTCAAAGGTGTCCAAAAGCTGACAAACTGCTCAGAAGACACAACTAACACATGGAAAAGTGACAAGTACATATAGTCATGCGAAAAGAAAAGAGGTGGAGGAGTAAAAGGAGGGGGAGACACAGATATAGGCATGTCATGCCCTTCTAAAATCCAAAAAGTGAGAAGCCGACACGTTCAGTCCGCTCCTGTCCGTGCCACCTCCGCGTCGCCGGGTTTGTGCCAGAGCCGCGGTGAACCCTGACGGCCAGCCCCCCTCTCCCAATACTGGTGCCTGTCCGCTGGTGGGTCGAGCGAGCCCCCCTGTGGTGGAGGCAGCTCTAAGCTTTTTAATTTAAATTGTCTCTCTAATTTGAATGAATACACTTTAAATCCATTTACAAGGATCTATTGGAGGGCAAGTCTCATGCCAGCAGCCGCGTAATTCCAGCTCCAGTAGCGTCCACTAAAGCTGCTGCAGTTAAAAAGCTTTTATAAGGATCGAGCTCGGCTGTCCACCGCAAGGCATCCTACTGCCAGTCCCAGCCCCTATGCCTTGGGGTGCCTCCTGATGCTCTTCACTGAGTATCCCGTGGTCCCGAAGCATTTCCTTTGAAAAAATTAAGTGTCCAAACTACAGGTGGTGTAGCTTGCTTAACAGCTGGGATAATCCGCTGACTAGCAGACACTGCTACTAGGCACAAAGTATTTCCTGGGCTAGATGCAGTTAAAAATTTGTAATTAGATACTCTCGTTGGATGCTGAGAAAGCATTCCATAGAGTCTCCTGGCACGCCATATATGATTCTCTTAAAAAGCTTGGGGTAGGGGTCTAGGGGACCCTTTTTTAGCCAAAATCACGGCCCTGTATCGCAATACGTCACCTAGGCTGAAGATAAATGGAACTGTAGCACCCTGAGGGCTCGGTTGCTACAGAGGTATTGCACCTCACCCAGAGGTGTGATATCTCACTCTCAGGTAAGGATGTAGTGTGGATCAGGACCCGACACCTGCATGCATTACACCACATTGCCGTGGGGCAGGGCGACCAATATGCCCCTGAGATGGGCACGACAGTCCCTGTCCCTGGCTGGAGTGGGGGGAGGGAACACTGAGGAAGGAGAACCCTGTAGTGCAGGAGCAGGGAGGAAGCAGTTCCTGGGTGCATTGAGAAGGGAGTATAAAAGGTGGGCACCATCTTAGTTCAGTGCAGAGAAGTCTGAGCAGAAGTGGCAGGGAGCAGGGACTCTGCATGAGCTCTGCTCCGGAGGCGGGCCTAGTAACAGAGGCCCAGGCCTGGAAGAGGGAGAAGGAAGGAAGAGGAGCGGAGAAGGCTCCAGGAACGAGGAACGAAGGGATCCCAGGGGTGCGGACAGGCGAGTCGCCACCGCATGCCCGAATCCACCTGCGTGGAGGGGTCAGGCCAAAGGGGGAGACCGGTCCCCGAAACTAGTGGAGGCAGGAAACGACCCTCAGCTAGAAACAGGAGGCTGTGACATTTTATGTGGCGCAGCCCCTCGCTACACCCGCTAGGAAGACACCACATAGGGTCAGGGAAACTGGCGCCAAGTTTACCAAGAGGAGGCCCGAGGCAGCCGGACAGAAGGGTTGGTAAGAAAGGCCAGACAAAGGACACACAAAGGGGGTCCTGTGAAGCGCTCCAAAGTTATCTGGGAGTTGTCTGAGCCCCTCACCTGGTGAGCACAGTACGACGTGGGCAGCCGTTACCTGCAGACGTGGTCTGGATAATAAGAACTGTGAGTAAAGGCCCTGGACTGCATCACTGACTCCGTGTCGTTACTGCTGCTGCCCTGCACCATCACCCCCATCCTCCGCATACACTGCCCTGAGGCTATACTCCTCCCGTGGGGAGTTATGCTACGCTCTGCTGCACCCACAACACCAGCCTCAGCGGTCTGCCCTGGAGCGGCGGTTCACTCTGACCGCAATCCACGGGTGGCGTAGTCGGACATTTAAACATCAAAACCACATAAATAGTTCCGCCACTGGTTTGACCGCCCTGAGCCACGGAACCGGGTCGCCGCCACGGAGACTACAACCACCAGCATCCACCAAAAAGGGTCCGGCTCCGGGTGTCCCAAGGCCCAGGGGGCGCGTCAGAACATTTTCATCACCTTTCACAATCACCAATGGGACAAGGCAGGGATGTTCTCTGTCCCCTCTCTTATACATCCTAGTGACGGAGCACCTGCTCTCATCAATTCGCCATAACCCCAATATTAGGTGGATTGAGGTGGGAGGCACCGAGTACAAGTGCTCTCTATTTGCTGATGATGTCCTAGTATATATCACTCAATCACATATATCCATCCATGCTGTTATGGCTGAAATAGATCACTTTGTTACATGGTCAAATTTTAAAATCAATGCAGCGAAGTCTGAGGCCCTCGATGTCTCCCTCCCCAAATCCATATAGGATTCCATCCAGTCCAACTTTCCCTTTGCCTGGCCCTCACAGGGTATCAAATACTTAGGAATTCCTATTCATAGAGACCTCTCCCATCTATGTTATCTTAATTTTGGGCCCTTTATTGAACAACTCCATACAGACCACGGTTGGCAAGTTAGAACTGTAAGATTCACTACGTGAACCACTGGTGTTTTGTGGAAAAGCACATGTACACTGTGTTCCAAATTATTATGCAAAAAGTGTTTAGGAGTGATAAGGGAATAATTTGTTTGTTTGTCAGTTAAACTCATTGATGGTGATGTGTGTCAGGGCTCTTTATATCACTGTAAGCAATTGCAGACATCTGTGCTAATTAGTTTGGCAGGTGTGTCCAATGAAAGGCAAGACTACTTAAGAAGGCTGTCTCACATTATTAAGCAGCCTACATTTTCTGCCAAAATGGGAAAGAAAAAGGATGTGTCGGCTGCTGAGAAGCAACAAATTGTGGAGTGTTTAGGTCAATGCATGACTACAATCAACATTGTGCGATGATCAGGATGAAGTGTCTTGGCAATCAAGAAGTATGTAGCTGATTCACAGTACACACGTGTGCGTGCTGATAAGGGCAAATTGAGGACTCTTTCCTACAGGCAATTACGTCAGGTTGAAAGAGCAGCGGCAAAAAAGCCTTGTCATAGCAGCAGACAAGTTTTTGAAGCTGCTGGTGCCTCCAACGTCCCCCGAACAACAAGATGCAGGGTCCTTCAGAGGTTTGCAGCTGTGCATATGCCATCCTGTCGACCTCCTCTATCCACTTCACACAAGCAGAAACGGCTCCAGTGGGCCAAACATTACATGAAGACTGATTTCAAAACTGTTTTGTTCACGGATGAGTGCCGTGCAGCGCTTGATGGTCCAGATGGATGGAGTGGAGGATGGCTGGTTGATGGACACCCCACGCAAAAACGGCTACAGCGCCAACAAGGAGGAGGTGGAGTAATGTTTTGGGCTGGAATCATGGGGAGAGAGATTGTCGGCCCCTTTAGGATCCCTGAAGGCGCTAAAGATGAACTCCATAATGTATGTGGATTTTCTCAAACAGCACTTCCTGCCATGGTTCAAGAAGAAGAACCGTGTATTTCACAGCAAGATCATTTTTTTGCATGATAATGCACCATCTCATGCTGCACATAAAACATCTGCATCTCTGGCTGATATGGGCATAAAAGGGGACAAACTTATGGTGTGACCCCCATGCTCCCCTGACCTCTACCCCATTCAGAACCTTTGGAGCATCATTAAAAGGAGTGTCTATGATGGCGGGAGGCAGTTCACATCTAAGCAACAGCTCTGGGAGGGTATTCTGTCCTCATGCAAAACAATTGAAGCAGAAACCATCCAAAAGCTGACAAATTCAATGGACGAGAGAGTTCAGAAGCTCCTTTCGAACAAGGGGTCCTATGTGAAAATGTAACATCACCTAGAATAAAGTTTTGAGTTGAAAACTGTTTGATTTCAGTTTCTAACAACCTGCTAATGCTTATAATTTCAAAAATGACCATTTTTTTGGTCTTTATTGAAATGAAAAGGTTGATCGAAAAGTTTGGGGGATCTAAGAGTGTGGCAACCCAGTAGTCATGATTACTTCGAATTCTGACAATATGAGGGTCATGCTGCAGGTAGTGCAGCAAGAAGGCACTTATGTGTCTTGCGCATCTCGGAGCCCCAAAATTATTTTCCGGGCTAGATGCAGCTAAAAATTATTATTAATTTTAAATCTGGTGAAGCTTTAGTATAGATGGCCTAATAGGATCAGTGCTGCACACTGCTACAAAGCCCAAATTATTTTCCAGTCAAGATACAGATAAACATGATTAGTAATTTTAAATCTGGTGGAGCTTATTATAGATGGCCTAATAGAATCAGTACTAAACATGATTAGTAATTTGAAAGCTTAAAACGGTTGGTAGGGTGATTTTAACCAATCATCAAGCTTTTACTCTCCCCAGGATGACACAGGGGTAGAAAAGTCATTTCGGATCCATGATTTGTTCATCTTTATGAACGTGAGTCTGTCTACATTATCAGTGGAGAGCCGCGTGCGCTTATCTGTCAGCACACCACCAGCAGCGCTGAACACACGTTCAGACAGAACGCTGGCTGCGGGGCATGACAAGATCTCCAAGGCGTAAGTGGCTAGCTCCGGCCATTTATCCAGATTGGAAGCCCAAAAAGAGCAAGGGTCCAGTGACAGTCATGGCTTCAATGTTTACTTTGAGATACTCCTGTACCATCGTCTCTAGGCGTTGACTATGTGTCAGACTTCTTGTCTCCTGTGGACTTGCAAAGGATGGGCTAAAAAAGTGGTGAAATGATTCCGCAAAATTGATGTTACCAGCAGATACTGTGGTTCTGTTACGGTTTGAGTGCTGAACACTTGACGGTCCCACGGTTGGCAAGTTGGAACTGTGAGATTCACTACGTGCACCACTGGTATTTTGTGGAAAAGCACATGTAAGATTCTGCAACAGTCTCTGCTGATACTCCTGCATGCGTGCATCCCTTTCTATGGCAGGAATAATTTCTGCAAATTTACTTTTGTACCGGGGATCTAACAGTGTGGCAACCCAGTAGTCAGGATTATTTCTAATTCTCACAATTCGAGGGTCATGTTGCAGGTAGTGCAGCAAGAAGGCACTCATGTGTGTTGCGCATCCAGGAGCACCAAGTCCCTGTTGTGTTGGTGGCGAGGTAACAATCATGCTTCCTTCCTCTGTCCTCTCCCGCCAACCTCGCACAACAGAAATGTGATCAAGGTCTCCCTCATCTGATGAGTCTTCCATCAGTTCGTCCTCCACTTCTTCCTGGGCTCCTGCACCTTCCTCACTAGTTTGGCTGCTACCATGCGCCCTGGTAAAACCATCTCCCCCACCCTCACATGCCTGCCGCCTTGGTGCTGCCGACCGTCTGGACCTTGCAGATGTTAGCCCTTCCGCATACAACTCCTCCTCCTCTACTTCCTCCACCTCCTCTTGTGCCACCACCTGACTCCGAATTCTGTTTAACATGTGCTCCAGCATGTAAATCACCGGAATAGTCATGCTGATAATGGCATCGTCAGCACTAAACATCTTCGTCGCCATTTCAAAACTGTGCAGAAGGGTGCATAGGTCCCTGATCTGAGACCACTCCTCCAGCGTGATTTGCCCCACCTCTGGATCTCGTTGGCCCAGGCTATACGTCAGAACGTATTGCACCAGGGCTTGTCGGTGCTGCCACAGTCGCTGCAACATGTGCAGAGTTGAATTCCACCGGGTAGGCACATCGCATTTTAGCCAGTGAAGTGGCAGGCCCAACGACTTCTGTAGAGATGTAAGTCGCTGAGCTGCGGGATGCGAACGGCGGAAGTGAGCACACAGCGACTGTGCCCTCTGCAGAAGGCCATCTAGTCTGGGATAGTGGGCTAAAAATTGCTGGACAACCAGGTTCAACACGTGAGCCATACAAGGCACGTGTGTGACATTGCCCCGGCGAAGGGCCGCACCCAGGTTTGCAGCATTGTCGCACACGGCCTTCCCTGGTTTCAGGTCCAGTGGAGACAACCATTCATGAAATTGGTTCTCCAGAGCTGACCACAACTCCTCAGCTGTGTGACTCACATTTCCCAGACATTTCAATGTAAAAACCGCCTGATGACGTTGAGCCCTACTGCCAGCATAGTAAGGAGGTGTGCAGGATCCCTTCTGCGCAGTTAGAAAGCTTGTGGCATGACCAGACAGGCTTTGGGTGCAGGTGGAAGACCGAGAGGAGGTTGAGGAGGCAGAAGCAGTGGAGGAACTTTGACATAAAGAGGATTGACGCACAACTCGTGGGGACGGCAAGACTTGGACAGCAGCCCCTTGTCCTGCTGTCACCATAGTTACCCAGTGCCCAGTCAGCGACATGTAACGCCCCTGTCCATGCCTACTCGTCCAAGTGTCTGTGGTGAAATGCACCCTGTCACACACAGAGTTTCTCAAAGAAGCGGTGATGTTGTGTGCGACATGCTGGTGGAGCGCAGGCACACCTTTCTTTGAGAAGTAGTGCCGACTGGGCATCTGGTACTGGGGCACTGCGACGGACATAAGGTCTCGAAAATCCTCTGTGTCCACCAGGCGGAAAGGCAGCATTTCTGTAGCCAAGAGCTTGCAGATGGTGAAATTCAACCTCTTAGCTTTCTCATGGCTAGGAGGAAATGGTCTTTTACTTGTCCACATCTGAGGGACCGAGGGCTGGCTATTGTGCTTAGACGGGGTTGATAAGGGTGTCCCCGGCAAACTGCCGGTCTGTGAGGAAGATGCAGGCGGACATGTTAGGTTGCCTTGATCCAAAGGTGGTGCTATCGATGTCGGACAGCGCTCAACACCAGCTGGTGTTACCACCTTCAAAGAAAATGATGACCTGCCAATCACGCTGGCTGTTGCGGGTAAAGAGGTGGCAGGTCTGCGCCCCAAAACAGGTGTGACTGCTGTCCCCCCAGTCACAGAGGATGAAGAGGCCGCGGATGCACAAGATATGGCAGATGGTGGTTGGCCCGGCCGGCTAGGCCGCATTGTAGCACACTGAGCTTCCCACTGCAACTTATGCTTCATGTCCATGTGCCGGTTCATGCATGAAGTACTCAAACTATGTATTTTTTGGCCTCTACTTAGCTTTCGCTGACAAATGTTACAGATAACACGAGTTGGGTCATCTTTATCGATCTGAAAAAATGCCCAGGCTATGCAAGGCTTAGCACCCATGCGACCTGAAGAGCCACCACGACTTGTGGTGAGAGGCAGAGTTGTGTTTGAGGATGCAGTTGTTGACGTGCTTACAGTACTACGTCTCTGTCCAGGAAGGCGCAACCAGACCTCGTCGTCACTAGCATCTTCCTCCACCTCCTCTGCTGACCTCATCTCTTGGCTGACTGTGGGTTGACAGTAAGTGGGATCTCCAACCTCATCATCATCACCCTGTGCGTTATCACACCCGTCGTCCTCAGAGCCAACCTGTTCCTGCCCTGACAAAAAACTAAAGTTGTCGCTCCAATCAGGTATTTGAGTCTTATCATCGTCTTCCTCATTGTCTCCACCAACAGGAGTTACAGTTTGGGAATGAGGGTCTACATTATGGTCAGAACCTTCTGCGTCTGGTCCTGGATCCGACTCATAAAGATTCTGGGCATCAGTGCAGATCATTTCCTCGTCTGGATTCACAGAAGCGCTGGAGTCGACCTCTGATTCCCAGGCTATAGTATGAGTAAACAGCTCTGCAGACTCAACCATCTGTTCTACCTCATACTCAGACGGGCAGCTGGAGATTTGGGAGCTGTGAGGAAGCAAGTGCGATTGGGGTGACACCTTTGAGGACTGGAGTATTTGTGATGTTGAAGTTGATGTGGAGGAGAGCCCACTTAAAGGAGCACTTGATATCCGTTGAAGCACCTGCTGTTTTTGTGCCTCATCTGGAATTTGTAGCGATTGGCGTGGCTGTAAGAAAGGGATCTCATAACATTGTCCGCTAAAAGAAGTAGACATTTTAGTTTGGCTGGAAGATGGTCCTTCTTCTGCAGATGTTACTGTTGCTTTAACACCTACCCCACGGACACAACCTTTTTTCCCCTTCCCAACACGCCTATTCCCCTTTCCACCAGCAGCAGGCCTTTTTCCACTCATTTTGGTGGTTAACTAATTCACAACTCTGGAGTTGTTTGCACAAAAAAACAATGGATGGGAACCGAGCAGAGCTGAGTGGCCAAACTGTGGTATTAGGCCAAAACTATTGGCTGGGTTAGATGCAGAAAAAAATTATATTCAATTTGCAACCTGATGGAGGTCAGTATAGATGGACTAATAGAACAAGTCCCACACACAGCTAGAAGCCCAAATATTTTTTCAGAGGTAGATGCAGAAAATTTTTTTATTCAGTTTGCAACCTGATGGAGGTCTGTATAGATGGATTAATAGAACAAGTCCCACACACAGCTACAAGCCCAATATTTTTTCAGAGGTAGATGCAGAAAAAAAATATATTCAGTTTGCAACCTGATGGAGGTCAGTATAGATGGACTAATAGAGAAAGTCCCACACACTGCTAGAAGGCCAAATATTTTTTCAGAGCTAGATGCAGACAAAAAATTATTTTGAATTTGCAACCTGATGGAGGTCAGTATAGATGGACTAATAGAGAAAGTCCCACACACTGCTAGAAGGCCAAATATTTTTTCAGAGCTAGATGCAGAAAAAAATTATATTCAGTTTGCAACCTGATGGAGGTCTTTACAGATGGATTAATAGAACAAGTCCCACACACAGCTAGAAGCCCAAATATTTTTTCAGAGGTAGATGCAGATAAAAATTATTTTTAATTTGCAACCTGATGGAGGTCAGTATAGATGGACTAATAGAGAAAGTCCCACACACAGCTAGAAGGCCAAATATTTTTTCAGAGCTAGATGCAGATAAAAATTATTTTTAATTTGCAACCTGATGGAGGTCAGTATAGATGGACTAATAGAGAAAGTCCCACACACTGCTAGAAGGCCAAATATTTTTTCAGAGCTAGATGCAGATAAAAATTATATTCAATTTGCAACCTGATGGAGGTCAGTATAGATGGACTAATAGAACAAGTCCCACACACAGCTAGAAGCCCAAATATTTTTTCAGAGGTACTGTAGATGCAGATAAAAATTATTTTTAATTTGCAACCTGATGGAGGTCAGTATAGATGGACTAATACAACAAGTCCCACACACAGCTAGAAGCCCAATATTTTTTCAGAGGTAGATGCAGAAAAAAATATATTCAGTTTGCAACCTGATGGAGGTCAGTATAGATGGAGTAATAGAACAAGTCCCACACACGGCTAGAAGCCCAAATATTTTTTCAGAGGTAGATGCAGATAAAAATTATTTTTAATTTGCAACCTGATGGAGGTCAGTATAGATGGAATAATAGAGAAAGTCCCACACACTGCTAGAAGGCTAAATATTTTTTCAGAGCTAGATGCAGATAAAAATTATATTCAATTTGCAACCTGATGGAGGTCAGTATAGATGGACTAATAGAGAAAGTCCCACACACTGCTAGAAGGCCAAATATTTTTCAGAGCTAGATGCAGATAAAAATTATATTCAATTTGCAACCTGATGGAGGTCAGTATAGATGGACTAATAGAACAAGTCCCACACACAGCTAGAAGCCCAAATATTTTTTGAGAGGTACTGTAGATGCAGATAAAAATTATTTTTAATTTGCAACCTGATGGAGGTCAGTATAGATGGACTAATAGAGAAAGTCCCACACACTGCTAGAAGGCCAAATATTTTTTCAGAGCTAGATGCAGAAAAAAATTATATTCAGTTTGCAACCTGATGGAGGTCAGTATAGATGGACTAATAGAGAAAGTCCCACACACTGCTAGAAGGCCACATATTTTTTCAGAGGTAGATGCAGAAAAAAATATATTCAGTTTGCAACCTGATGGAGGTCTGTATAGATGGATTAATAGAACAAGTCCCACACACTGCTAGAAGGCCAAATATTTTTTCAGAGCTAGATGTAGATAAAAATTATTTTTAATTTGCAACCTGATGGAGGTCAGTATAGATGGACTAATAGAGAAAGTCCCACACACTGCTAGAAGGCCAAATATTTTTTCAGAGCTAGATGCAGATAAAAATTATATTCAATTTGCAACCTGATGGAGGTCAGTATAGATGGACTAATAGAACAAGTCCCACACACAGCTAGAAGCCCAAATATTTTTTCAGAGGTACTGTAGATGCAGAAAAAATTATTTTTAATTTGCAACCTGATGGAGGTCAGTATAGATGGACTAATACAACAAGTCCCACACACAGCTAGAAGCCCAAATATTTTTTCAGAGCTAGATGCAGATAAAAATTATTTTTAATTTGCAACCTGATGGAGGTCAGTATAGATGGACTAATAGAGAAAGTCCCACACACTGCTAGAAGGCCAAATATTTTTTCAGAGCTAGATGCAGATAAAAATTATATTCAATTTGCAACCTGATGGAGCTCAGTATAGATGGACTAATAGAGAAAGTCCCACACACTGCTAGAAGGCCAAATATTTTTTCAGAGCTAGATGCAGATAAAAATTATATTCAATTTGCAACCTGATGGAGGTCAGTATAGATGGACTAATAGAGCAAGTCCCACACACAGCTAGAAGCCCAAATATTTTTTCAGAGGTACTGTAGATGCAGATAAAAATTATTTTTAATTTGCAACCTGATGGAGGTCAGTATAGATGGACTAATAGAGAAAGTCCCACACACTGCTAGAAGGCCAAATATTTTTTCAGAGCTAGATGCAGAAAAAAATTATATTCAGTTTGCAACCTGATGGAGGTCAGTATAGATGGACTAATAGAGAAAGTACCACACACTGCTAGAAGGCCACATATTTTTTCAGAGGTAAATGCAGAAAAAAATATATTCAGTTTGCAACCTGATGGAGGTCTGTATAGATGGATTAATAGAACAAGTCCCACACACAGCTAGAAGCCCAATATTTTTTCAGAGGTAGATGCAGAAAAAAATATATTCAGTTTGCAACCTGATGGAGGTCAGTATAGATGGACTAATACAACAAGTCCCACACACAGCTAGAAGCCCAATATTTTTTCAGAAGTAGATGCAGAAAAAAATATATTCAGTTTGCAACCTGATGGAGGTCTGTATAGATGGATTAATAGAACAAGTCCCACACACAGCTAGAAGCCCAATATTTTTTCAGAGGTAGATGCAGAAAAATATATATTCAGTTTGCAACCTGATGGAGGTCAGTATAGATGGACTAATACAACAAGTCCCACACACAGCTAGAAGCCCAATATTTTTTCAGAGGTAGATGCAGAAAAAAATATATTCAGTTTGCAACCTGATGGAGGTCTGTATAGATGGATTAATAGAACAAGTCCCACACACAGCTAGAAGCCCAATATTTTTTCAGAGGTAGATGCAGAAAAAAATATATTCAGTTTGCAACCTGATGGAGGTCAGTATAGATGGACTAATACAACAACTCCCACACACAGCTAGAAGCCCAATATTTTTTCAGAGCTAGATGCAGAAAAAAATTATATTCAATTTGCAACCTGATGGAGGTCAGTATAGATGGACTAATAGAACAAGTCCCACACACAGCTAGAAGCCCAAATATTTTTTCAGAGGTACTGTAGATGCAGATAAAAATTATTTTTAATTTGCAACCTGATGGAGGTCAGTATAGATGGACTAATAGAGAAAGTCCCACACACTGCTAGAAGGCCAAATATTTTTTCAGAGCTAGATGCAGAAAAAAATTATATTCAGTTTGCAACCTGATGGAGGTCAGTATAGATGGACTAATAGAGAAAGTCCCACACACTGCTAGAAGGCCACATATTTTTTCAGAGGTAGATGCAGAAAAAAATATATTCAGTTTGCAACCTGATGGAGGTCTGTATAGATGGATTAATAGAACAAGTCCCACACACAGCTAGAAGGCCAAATATTTTTTCAGAGGTACTGTAGATGCAGGAAAAATTATTTTTAATTTGCAACCTGATGGAGGTCAGTATAGATGGACTAATACAACAAGTCCCACACACAGCTAGAAGCCCAATATTTTTTCAGAGGTAGATGCAGAAAAAAATATATTCAGTTTGCAACCTGATGGAGGTCAGTATAGATGGAGTAATAGAACAAGTCCCACACACTGCTAGAAGCCCAAATATTTTTTCAGAGCTAGATGCAGATAAAAATTATTTTTAATTTGCAACCTGATGGAGGTCAGTATAGATGGACTAATAGAGCAAGTCCCACACACAGCTAGAAGCCCAAATATTTTTTCAGAGGTACTGTAGATGCAGATAAAAATTATTTTTAATTTGCAACCTGATAGAGGTCAGTATAGATGGACTAATAGAGAAAGTCCCACACACTGCTAGAAGGCCAAATATTTTTTCAGAGCTAGATGCAGAAAAAAATTATATTCAGTTTGCAACCTGATGGAGGTCAGTATAGATGGACTAATAGAGAAAGTCCCACACTCTGCTAGAAGGCCACATATTTTTTCAGAGGTAGATGCAGAAAAAAATATATTCAGTTTGCAACCTGATGGAGGTCTGTACAGATGGATTAATAGAACAAGTCCCACACACAGCTAGAAGCCCAATATTTTTTCAGAGGTAGATGCAGAAAAAAATATATTCAGTTTGCAACCTGATGGAGGTCAGTATAGATGGACTAATACAACAAGTCCCACACACAGCTAGAAGCCCAATATTTTTTCAGAGGTAGATGCAGAAAAAAATATATTCAGTTTGCAACCTGATGGAGGTCTGTATAGATGGATTAATAGAACAAGTCCCACACACAGCTAGAAGCCCAATATTTTTTCAGAGGTAGATGCAGAAAAATATATATTCAGTTTGCAGCCTGATGGAGGTCAGTATAGATGGACTAATACAACAAGTCCCACACACAGCTAGAAGCCCAATATTCTTTCAGAGGTAGATGCAGAAAAAAATATATTCAGTTTGCAACCTGATGGAGGTCTGTATAGATGGATTAATAGAACAAGTCCCACACACAGCTAGAAGCCCAATATTTTTTCAGAGGTAGATGCAGAAAAAAATATATTCAGTTTGCAACCTGATGGAGGTCAGTATAGATGGACTAATACAACAACTCCCACACACAGCTAGAAGCCCAATATTTTTTCAGAGCTAGATGCAGAAAAAAATTATATTCAATTTGCAACCTGATGGAGGTCAGTATAGATGGACTAATAGAATGATGCTATGCCCAAAAGATTTTACTTCACTAGGTGCAGTAAAAAAATTGGTATTCTATACACAGGTGGTATATCTTGCAACACAGATAGGCTACTCCACTGACTAACACACTCTGCAATAGGCCAAAAAGGATTAGCTTTGCTAGATTCAGCCAAATGCTGTGAAAAAAACTTGCACAGCACTGGCACAGACCTGCCTGGCAAAAACTGATAGGAACTGATGTAACCTAGTCCTGAAAAGGACTCCAATTACAATTAGTCTTTACTCCCACAATCTATCTATTTAAGAGCACAGACCTGCCTGATAAAAGTCGTAGGAAATGCTGTAACCTAGTCCTTAAAAGGACTGCAATCACAACTATTCCCTACTCCCAAGCTATCTGTAGATTTGTGCGAAAATTGGCTTGAAATTAACAAGGTATAGCGCACACAGCAACAGCGGTGCCGTCTAACACGCAGCTGCAGCAGTGAGAAAATGGTGGCGACGGGGAAAATGGCTTGGTCTTATAGGGCAAGGACATGTGACATACACTGCCAATGACACATGCCCTTGCTTGTGTGAAAAAAAGCACTTCGCTCCGTGTGTGCGCTGCTGATAGGCTGACAGATTGCACCTCCCCACTGTAAATGCGGGAAAGAGAAAAAAAAATGGAGATCTTCATTGTTCCTGCAGAGATCCATCCCCTGCCCCTCCCCCCACCCCGCTGTACACTCAAACTGCGTATTAACATTAATTTTCATCATTACTGAGAAAAAATCCAGTTATGATTTTGGTGCACGAACAGTTATCGAACATAACCTCGAACAGCCGAATTTTTCTCAAATTGTTCGTGTTCGCCGAACGACTCGAACACCGCCCAAAACAGCTCGAATTTGAGATTGGCGAACAGTTCGAGTAGAACAGCGCTCATCTCTATTACCCGGCACTACTGGTGGCCTACCCTGCACAAGGACGTAATAGACTTTGTTTCTGCCTGTGTGTCCTGCGCCCGCAACAAAGTCCCGAGACACCTGCCAGCCGGTCGCCTCCTTCCGCTTCCTGTGCCTGCTGCCCCCTGGCAGCATATTGCTATGGACTTCATAACTGATCTCCCCGTCTCTGCCGGTTGTACGGTCATTTGGGTGGTCGCTGACCGCTTTTCCAAGATGGCTCACTTTATTCCCCTGCCAGGCCTCCCGTCTGCACCCGAGCTGGCTAAAGACTTTATCCGCCACATCTTCCGTCTTCATGGCCTGCCCCTCCACATCGTGTCGGATCGTGGGGTACAGTTCACCTCACGTTTCTGGAGAGCCACTTGTAAATTGCTAGACGTCACCCTGGACTTCTCCTCCGCTTACCACCCACAGTCTAATGGTCAAGTGGAGCGGATCAATCAGATCCTGACCAGTTACCTCCGGCACTTCGTTAATGCCCACCATTCTGACTGGGTGGATCTCCTGCCATGGGCCGAATTCTCTTACAACAATCACGAGAGCGAATCTTCCTCCAAATCCCCGTTTTTTGTAGTCTTCGGTCAGCATCCTCGGTTCCCATTTCCCGTCTCCACCTCGGTGGATAATCCGGCTGCGGAATCTCTTGTTAACAAATTTTCCTCCATGTGGGAGAGTACCCGGTCCGCACTCCTTCAGTTGTCCGAGCGTATGAAAAGACATGCTGACAAAAAACGTCTGGATCCTCCTCAATTCCGTCCAGGGGATAAGGTCTGGCTCTCGTCCAAGTATGTCCGGCTCAAGATTCCTTCCTATAAGTTAGGGCCTCGGTTCATCGGTCCTCTGGAGGTCATCAGTCAGATCAACCCGGTGGCCTATAAATTGAAACTCCCAGCCAACTTGCGGATCCCTAACTCCTTCCATGTATCTCTCCTCAAACCCGTGGTACTTAACTCTTTTTCCAAGTCTACAGGTACGCCTCCTGCTCCGGTTTCCGCTGAAAACGAGTTTGAGGTAGAGAACATTCTGGCCACAAAAAGGGTAAGAGGAAAGACCTTTTTTCTAGTAGATTGGAAGGGGTTTGGTCCTGAAGAGAGAACGTGGGAGCCCCGGGAGAACATCCATGCCCCTCTCATCCTTGCTAAATTTCTGTCTGGCCTAAAAAAGGGGGGGCCTAAAGGGGGGGGTACTGTAGCGTTGGCGTCCCTGCCCTCTGCTAGGCAGGGACGCTGTTCCCCTCACCTCTCCGCTCCGAGCCCGGCGTCCTCCTCCCGCTCTGCTGGCAGCGCGCGCTCCTTCCCGGCCACGGTGCTTAGGGCGCGCACGCGCTCCCCCCCTCTTAAAGGGGCCGCGCGCGCCATCCTAAGGAGTCCCCGGCCAATGGCCGGAGGACTTCACCATATATAAGACACCTCCTCCAAAATGGAGGTGCCCGAGCAATGTTGTTGCACTGTTCACTACTCTGCTTCAGCCCTCAGGTCCCGTTTCCAGTTACCTGCCAGTTACCTGCCAGTTTCCTGCCAGTGTGCTGTCTGATTCCTGCCTGTTATCTGCTTACCTGCTTGCTAGCCTGAGGTCCGACGGTCTGCCTTCCAACACCTGTCAGTCTGTCTATGGACCAGCTTGCCCGCTCACCTGGGAGCGCTCACCTGCTACCTGTCTGCTAGCCTACCTGGAGGCTCCGCCATCACGTGCTGTGACCACCTGCCAGTCCAGAGACTCTTGCCTGCTCACCTGGGAGCGCTCACCTGCTACCTGTCTGCTAGCCTACCTGGAGGCTCCGCCGTCACGTACTGTGACCACCTGCCAGTCCAGAGACTCTTGCCTGCTCACCTGGGAGCGCTCACCTGCTACCTGTCTGCTAGCCTACCTGGAGGCTCCGCCGTCACGTGCTGTGACCACCTGCCAGTCCAGAGACTCTTGCCCGCTCACCTGGGAGCGCTCATCTGCTACCCGCCTGTTAGCCTACCTGGAGGCTCCGCCGTCACGTGCTGTGACCACCTGCCAGTCCAGAGACTCTCGCCTGCTCATCTGGGAGCACACTTCTGCCATCTGCCTGCTAGCCTACCTGGAGGCTCAGCCGTCACAGGACATACCTACCCTTTACCCAGAGACTGTCCCGGTCACGTGCCGTGATCTCCTGCCCGTTTACCCAGAGACTGTCCTGGTCACTTGCCGTGACCTCCTGCCCATTCACCCAGAGACTGCCCCGGTCGCTTGCTGTGACCTCCTGCCCGTTTACCCAGAGACTTACAAGGACCGCCCCCTTGTATAAGTTGCTCAGAGGTTCCGCCTCCCAGACCCGTTACAAGCGGCAGATAAGAAAGATAGAAAGATATAGAAAATTCTTTCAGGGTTCAGCAACCAGAGGAAGATGAAGAAGCCAGAGAGAGGATAGTAGAAAGGGAGGACGAACATGGAGAAAAGACAGGGGTCAGTCTGAGGGATTCCGATTTAATAAAGACGCCACCTACAAAGGGGGACCCAAACATCAATGATGCCAGATCATTGGCGCCCATGAGGGGAAGTTTAAAAATGTTTTGCTATCAATGGGCTCTACTGCCTGCTATCCAATGGGTAATGGATACTCTTTCCAGAGGCCTAAAACTAAGTTTTTCTTCTTATCCCCCATGTCGGATGATAAAGACCCATGTAGGTAAAAAGAATCAGATTGCATTAGAAACAGAGGTCATACAGTTATTAAACAAAAGGGTGTTAGAGTGCCAGAGCTAGAGAAGGGAGAAGGATTTTACAGCAATTTATTTCTAATAAAAAAACCAGATGGTTCCTACAGAATCATAATAAATCTAAAAGCCCTAAATGGTTACAAAAGAACGGAAAAATTCAAGATGGAAACTCTAAGGTCGACAGTAAAGCTTCTGTGCCCTTTTTCAGGGCAGTAATAGACTAAAAAGATGCGTATTATCACATTCCGATCCACCCACACCACCAAAAATATCTCGGAGTGGCAGCAGAATTCCAAGGCGACCTCCTGCATCTACAATTTCAGTTTCTGCCCTTCGGGGTGTCTTTAGCGCCCAGTATTTTTACCAAGATAGTGGCAGAGATGACATCCTCTATAAGGAAAAAAGACATATTAATAGTACCATACCTAGATGATTTTCTAATAGTCGGAGACTCAGAAAAGACCTTCGCAATAGCGGTCAAACAAGTTCTATCCATCTTAACAAGATTAGGTTGCATAGTAAACAAAGAAAAATCAAGACTTGAGCCTATTCAAATTCAAACTTTCTTTGGCATCAACCTGGACGCTATTCACCAGCGATGCTTCCTTCGCTAGAGAAGATTAAAAGAAAAAAAAATCGTAAATGTGCAGGCGAAACATATAGTCTCGGTAAGAGAAGCCATGTCCTTGCTATTATCCCTGACGGACACAATTCCAGCGGTGCAGTGGGCTCAATTCCACACAAGAAATTCTCAGTGGGAGATCCTAGCAATGCAGGCCGCAATAGGAGATCAAATAGATTACAGATTTCAACTATCTACGAGAGGGCTAGACTCACTAAAATGGTGGACAAATATTGAAAACCTCCTGAAAGGGAGGGGTCCCATGGACAGTACAAAATCCAGTGCTAATCACCACGGATGCAAGTCCGACAGTTTTGGGTGCCCACCTAGAGGTGTTTTGTTTTAAGGATCTGTGGGATTCCAAGATAATAAGCGGTTCCTCCAACCTATAAAAGCTGACCGCGGTCAGAAAAGCACTACAGGCAACCTTGAGATGCAATATAGAAAAAAACTTAGTGATTCTATCAGACAACAGCACAGCGGTGTCCTGTTTAAACCAAGGAGGAACCAGATCAGATCTATTATTGTTGGAAGTAGACAAAATAGTCTCCTTAGCAGAGCAAAAATTTTTATCTCTTTCAAGCCGTCACTTAAGGGGATCAGAAAACATTATCACCAATTGCCTAAGTCGCCATTCGCTCATTCAGGGGAATGGGCTCTAAACCAAAGAGTTTTCAAGCAAATCTGCTCAGTGTGGGGTCTTTCAGAAATAGATTTATTTGCCACCAGGGGAAATCATCAGGTAGAAAAAAAAATTTCTCTAAACCCATGAGAGTTGCCAGATGGGGAAGATGTGTAAGGTGCCCAAGTGAGGTAGTCCTGGGCGAGCTGTCACTTCCACTCGCTTTGTCAGCCAACAAAGTGTGCACCCATCCTGGTATGCTGCTGTATATGTGGTGTTTCCCATTTTCTTCTTACCCGCAGGCCTCTTCTGACTCCAGGAGTTCTTCTGGAACCATGACAGCAATCAAGGTTCATAAAAACAACTAAACCTTTACTTGGTGTCTGGCAGTATTTACAGGCAGGTACAAAGGATAAGGCACAACGGGTTGTCATCTTTCCCACAGGTACCCGATACAACTTCAGCCCTGGTTCCCATTCTAGGTAGAGCATCCCTTCTGCTATCTTCTCTAGCCCTAGGGATTCATTTCCACCTCTGGCAGTATTTCTGGATCCTATCTCACTCCACCTCTAAAAGTTTGAGTCCTATATCGTCTTCTGCAGCCTCGCTGACAGAATGTGCCCTCTGGCCCCGATGTCTATTTCAAGGCTTCCAGGCCGGCAAGGTGACTTGTGCGGAGGGGTTCTCTGGCAATCCACTGCCCGGGATTTTGTCGTTAGCAGCCCTTAACTAGAGCCTGCTGCTTGTTACTTGTTACTATACTGCTCATTACTGACTAAACTCTACTTCCTGTTCCTCACACTAACCAGAGATTCCCAAAGTGCCCACCCACTACGGGCTGTTCTGACACTTAATTAACTCTCACACTGTCTCTATGCCGGTTGTGTTACCGGGCAAACTTCACCCGTCACCCACATTCTAGACAGTGACAACTTGTAACTATTAGTAACTACTGCAGCTCACAAGGAAAAATATCAGGAACAAAACATTATTCACATTCTATAACACAGAGGCTTTGATGTCTTCAGGTGGAACACGGCATCCTTACAGATGCACTGCTACAGAGATGGGAGGTTCACCTAGCATATGCCTTTCCTCCTTTTCCCATAATTCCCATGGTATTAAAAAAAGATACGAGAGGACAAAGCCAGAATAATACTAATTGCCCCTTTCTGGCCAAAAAGAGCCTTGTTTGCTTGGCTAAGGGTCATGTCAGTCTCGGACTCCTGGAAACTACCCAACGATCCAGACCTTCTGTGACGATACAGAGTAAAATCTTAATTAGCCAAACAATTGAATTTGTTAATCCAAGAGAAGTACACTATTGTATTTAAAGGGAACCAGTCACCTCCTAGTTGCTATGTACACTGCCCCCGGGCACTGTGCTTAAGGCGAGCGCGCGCTCCCTCCCTTTTAAAGGGGCCGTGCGCGCCGTCCTAAGGAGTCCCTGGTCAATGGCCGGGGGACTTCTCATATAAAAGGCACCTCCTTAGGAGCCCGTGCAAGGTTGTAGCTCTGAGTTCTAAACTCTGCTTCAGCCCTCAGGTCCCACTGCTAGTCTGACTTCCTGTCCAGTCCGCCAGTTTGACTACCAGTCCAGTCTGCCAGCCTGACTACCAGTCCAGTCCGCCAGCTTGACTACCCGTCCAGTCCGCCAGCCTGACTACCAGTCCAGTCCGCCAGCCTGACAACCAGTCCAGTCCACCAGCCTGACTACTAATCCAGTCCGCCAGCCTGACTACCAGTCCTGCCCGACAGTCTGCTTACGGTCCAAACCCGCCAGTCTGTCTATGGGCCAGGCTTGCCTGCACGGAGAACGTACCAGTTACCTGCCGTGCCTACCAGCCAGCCTACCTGTAGGCTCCTGCTTGTTACCTGCCGTGCCTACCAGCCAGCCTACCTGGAGGCTCCTGCTTGTTATCTGCCGTGCCTATCAGCCAGCCTACCTGGAGGCTCCTGTCAGTTACCCGTGGTGTCTGCCAGTCCGTCTACCCGGATCATCCATCAGCCTGCCTGCCATGCTCATCTGCTGTACCGGTCAGTCCCTGCCTTCTGACCCATGGGAGTCACCTGCTTTCATACAAGGACTGGTCCAGAGTAGCACCTGGTCCCTCTGCTCGGTCATTCCCTGGTTCAAGGAGTCGATTGAGCCGCCGTGCGATGTTGGTCAGTCCGGGTTGATACCTAGTTACGCCCCTCTGGTCCCTCCTTGCACCGCAACAAGAGGTTCCACCACCTGGATCCGTAACAAGAGCGAAACCGCAGGTGCGGTGGATAAGCAGAGCAGAGCGAAACTGCAGAGCAGAAGGTGCAGGCAGACAGGACAGAGCTCTGTTCACATGGAACAGACAGGGAAACACAGGAAGATAGTTAGAACACTGGAAGTAGATACGGAGGCAAGGAAAAGGGACTAGCAGAACCAGATACACACAAGGTACTTACAATGAAGTAGCGGGTGGACACAAAACTCACAAACAGAAGTACAGAGGCAACGAGTTGGAGTTAGGTGCAGGTTTAGACACTGCAGGAAAAGGAAAGGGACGGACATAGAGACAAACAGGTAATGGGCTAGGACACAGTTTAAGACAGGAACTGAGCCCAGAACAAGATACAGGAATGAGCCTGGGAACTCAGCCCCCAGGGTGATGGAAACAGACTAGAAGTCACAGAAAAAGGTAACGGGCCTCGGTATACAGCCCCCAGGGTGGCGGAACAGACTAGAAGTCACAGATACAGGTAACAGGCCTGGGTATACAGCACCCAGGGTGGCGGAACAGACTAGAAGTCACAGACTCAGGTAACAGGCCTGGGTATACAGCCCCCAGGGTGGCGGAAACAGACAAGATACAGGACAGGGCCTGGCAACTCACTTGTACAGAACACACTGAAAGAAAGTGTTGCTCAGGCACCTCCTACTGGGTGGAGGGGGTTTAAGTATCCAGTGACTCACAGCAAGGCTGGGGACGCATTAGGAGTGCGCACACTGTAACTTTAAGAATCAGGCAGTAACCGCGCTGCCGCCCTAAGTAATCAGACAAGAGACATGCACACAGCAAGTACTGGAGAAAAGTGTGCAGCCTGGACTGATAGGTAAGTTGGCGGTCTTGCATGGTTGGAGATGGTAAGCCATGCCAGCACGCTGTCAGTGATGTTACAAAATAGTTCTTCCTTCGTTTTGTGATAAACCAAAAACTGAAGGGGAAATAGCATTTCACTCCCTGGATGTAAGAAAGTGTATTCTAAGATACCTTGAGATAACTAGCATTTCACTCACTGGCTGTAGGAAGATATATTCTAAGATATCTTGAGATAACAAGTCAGTGGAGGAAATCCTCAGCCATGTTTATTATTTTCCAGGGGCCAAACAAAGGTAAAGGGGCTACTAAATACACGATTGCTAGATGGGCTAGGATGGCCATAACCTTAGCCTACTCTGCCTCTGACCATTATCCCCCTCAGGTTATAAAAGCACACTCTACAAGGGCCATATCTACCTCTTGGGCGTAAAGAGCTAATGCCTTGGTTTAACAAATTTGCAAGGCAGCAATCTGGTCTTCTCCTACCACCTTCTTTAAACACTACAGGTTGGATCTAGGGCTGTCTGATCTTTCCTTTGGGAGAACGGTTCATTCAGCGGTGGTCCCTGCTTAGGAATTTCTTCTATTTTAATCTCTCTGTACGGTGCTGTCGAAAGATGATACTTGCGTACCGGTAATTTAATTTTCCAGAACTATGACAGCGTTGTGCTTATTCCCTCCCTTATTTTCCTGGTGATAGAAGAACGTTCCTCTTTTCACAAAAAAAACAACAACAAAAAAAAAGAATTTTGTATATAATAGTATATGATGAAAGTTAATAGCAATTTTGTATGCACATAGGTCCTAACAAGGCTATTACCTCTTATACTCTGTAAACACACTGGTGAAGTTGTGAGGTACTGCACCTTTTATTTTGGTAGGTTTCCTGTTCCTGGGGGCGGATACTCTCTCTCTTTACGGTGGTGTCATGGTTCTGGAAAATCAAATTATCGGTAAGTAATTGTCATCTTTTTTGGACATGGCAGCACCAAACTGTGGAGGAACGCAAGCAACCCTGCCTGCTTAGATGAATTTCTGAGTACAGATCACCGTAAAAATTATGGATCTGTCAATGATTTTTTTGGAAAAAAGGAATCAAGTTATAGACAGTGGAAGAGATGTATGTGACCAGAATGAACATTTCCAGCAGATGATACCTAGTACCTGTGCCTATACTAAATGTAGCTAACAGAAGTATTAATAGGGAATAGAATATATATATATTTTTTCCGTTGCAGCAGCAAGGACTGTAAGGCAATAAATCCCTGACTAGATGTCTGTAATACGCTATCCCTAGTGCAATAGTTCACCAAACATGCATTAAGAGAAATAAGAGAGGTAATATATAGAATAGATTTGAATCGGCCTTGAAAATGGTTTCTTTTGTACGTAGCAGCACTAAGGAATGGTGAATATAGTGGAGCGCTTGCATCTACTCAGCCTGATATGGAGGAGACCAGGATCTTCTGTACTTACTGTACAAAGTCTCCTGTCCCGGCTGTGAAATCCTGTATGCAGTGTAAGAACTCCTTATGTGACGGTGACCTGACAATCCACAACAAGGCTCTGGATCATATACTAATAGAACCCACAGGCTCTTTAGGTTTCCAAAAATGTTCCCTCAACTAAAAGGTGGAGCCTCAGATAAAGTTTTTTTTCACATTACGAAGCAGTGGGTCTCCTAGACTGGTAAAGCGTATGCACTAAGTGCAAGGGATGCCAAAAATTAGAAGGAGGCACTCCTATACCCATTTGAAGAGAGGTAGTGGAGGGCCTCAGAAACATTTTTTTCAAATTATTAAGGAGTGGGTATCCCAGACTGGTAATGTGCATGCACTAAGTGCATGGGCTGGAAAATATTTACCCCTGGGGGGTATACATATCTATGAAAGAATGTTAGAGGTAGGCCTCTAAAAATTATTAATGTGAGCATCATAAACACCCTTAAAAAACGTATAGCAAGGGTAGCATGATCACCCTGTTGATAAGGTGGTGGAAGAGGAGGAGGAGAAGATGGAGGATCACGACACAAAAAAGACAAAATCATGAAGCTTATACCAATGTTTGGGTAGTAAGGGGTGCATGGAATACATCAGAAAAAAAAACAAAAAACACTGAATCTGAGTTTATGTTTTACTGCTGTCATCCGGTGGTGTTGAGAAGTTTGGGCCAATCCAGCCCTTGTTCATTTTGATAAGAGTCAGCCTGTCAGCATTTTCAGTTGACAGGCGGATGCGCCTATCAGTTATAATACGCACGGTGGCACTAAAAACCGGCTCTGACAAAATGCTAGCGTCAGGGCAGGCCAGTTCCTCCAAGGTGTAGAGAGACAGTTCATGCTACATGACCAGCTTGGATACCCAATAACTTTAAGGCACAGAGAATTTAGGAAGGATGCTGGTACAGTTGGCAAGGTACTCCTTGAGCATCTTCCAAAACGTTTCCTTCCTTGGCAGTGTATCCTGCGCATCAGGGCCTGGGTGTTGGGAGGGTCTGAGAAATCTGTCTCAGATCTTTGATAGTGTTCCCCTACCTCTGCTGCATTTGGTGTGTGTCTCCCTCGTCTCTACTCCTTGGTTGTCCAAGGAACTGTGACCTCTGCCGCCAGCGTTGTCAGATGTGAGTTTTCTTAATAAATCTTCAACTAGGTGTGAAGGTGGTGAGGATGACATCCCACTCCGCTGATATTTCTGTTGGTTGAATGTATTTTACATTCACGTTACTGCTATGTATTTAATGGTTATTTCCCTGTGGGCTGCATTGTTGATCGGAGGCCACAAGATGTCACTTTCTTTCTTTTCTCTCTGGTATAGAATGTAAGTGAAAGGTGAAATCTGCTTAGTAACACAGAGGCAGCAGGCACAAAGACAGTTTGAGGGTTAATTAGATTAGGGAGTTCTGTGGATTTCTGGGAGAAGGGATCCATTTTAGTCAGTCTAGAAGAGTAAGAGGAAGAAGGAAGACAGATTATTCGTTGTGTGGAACTACAAGGCTCATGAAGAAAAGGACCTAGTTACAGAGGCAGCAAGACGACACAGGCAAGTGGGGAACCCCGCAGGAGAAAAGCTTATAAGTCCAGGAAGCGCACTGTCCAGCGAGAAAGGGGACCTTGGGATGAGATGGCACCCTGCTGTGGGTACTGAAGTGTACTGTCCAGCGAGAAAGGGACCTTGGGACAAGGCATCGCATGCTGTGGGTACTGAAACAGGGAGCACATCTCTATGAGCGGCCCCTGGGACTGATATAAGCAAGGACACGGGATCAGGGCATAGCGACACACGTGGACCCGTATGACTCTACGTCTAAGGAAAATGCAGGCATTTAAGATCTCTCCTCACTACTGTGCCATACCTGTTGCCAGAAACCAAGTGCACACTGTAACTCTGAGAATGGAGCCTGTGTACTGTGTGGCAAACGATGAAGAATGCATAACCTGTTACTCTATGTTCACCTGTTGGACTGTGCATAAAAAGAACACCATTTAAAACAGCTGGTTTGGCTTCTTGACAGAGAGGGTTAAACGGGACAGTTCTACACCCAGTAAATTAACAGGGACTGTGGAGATCTCAGATCTCAAAGCATCGTCGCACAAGCAACCCCACAGTACACTATTTTCTGTAGCGAGTCGGGCTGTCAAAGAAGCGACACTCGCCCATGACCACCACCCTGAACCTCGTTACATAGGGCCTTCTGGTACTGCAAGATTTCGTACACCTCTCTGCCACGGGAAGGAGAGGTGGAAAGGTGGTTCTAGAAGGGTGACCAACCAGTTATTAATGTTGGCTCAAATACGTACAACACGAGGGTCACGGGAAAGGCAGTGGAACATAAACTTCGCCATGTGTGCCAGACTGCCAACAGCCAAGACTTCCCTGTCCCCACCAAGAGGACGACTGTCCATTTTGTAATCCTCCTCCTCGACCTCTCTCTCCTCCTCATCTTCAGGCCATCCACGCTGAAAAGACAGGATGAAGGTTGTGTGGGTAGTACCGCATGTTGTGCTGGCAACAAGCTCCTGTTCCTCCTCCTCCTCATCATCACCCGATCTCTGTTGAGAAGATAACTCACCCTGAATAGTTTCTTGCTCCATCTCAACTGGCTCCGCCTGCAAGGCTTCCTTTTTAATTGTGAGCAGCGAATATTTCAGTACAGTAAAGCCGTGATTATAGTGTCATCGCTGCTCACCATCTTGGTCGAGTCCTCAAAGTTTTGGAGAACGGCACAGATGTCAGACATCCATGCCCACATATTAGCTCATATGTGTGAAGGCTGACCAGAATACCGATGGGCATATTGTAGCTGGTATTCAAATACTGCTCACAAAGCCTTGCCAACATATGTAACGTTGAGTTCCAACCAGTGGTGACATCGCACACCAGTGGGTAAGCTGGAAGTTGCAAACACGGTGGAAGCTGTAGCTGACTTGCAGAAATAGGTGCGGCATACTTTCACAAGCAGCTCAGGCAGATCAGCATAGGTTTTGAGAAACCACTGAACCACTAAGTTGAGCACGAAAGCCAGAAATGGTACGAGCTTCAGATCCGCCATCAGGTTACTGCCATTGTCACACATGACCATACCTGGCTGTAAGTTCAGGGGCGAGAGTCACAGATCAGTCTGGTCTGGTAGACCTTTCAACAACTCTGCAGCGGTGTGCGGTTTGTCA
The DNA here is from genome assembly GCF_046119375.1 of Phyllobates terribilis. NCBI lineage: Eukaryota > Metazoa > Chordata > Amphibia > Anura > Dendrobatidae > Phyllobates > Phyllobates terribilis. Next base: position 12,894,909 of record NW_027362770.1, read on the forward strand.
TCTAAGCAGATTAGCTTCAGCAGAGCCTGTTCCGGCTTGGACGAGGCAGTGCTACAGTGCTTCTAGATTGCAATGTTGATGTTTCGGAGATGGAGGGTGAGGAGGAGGTGCAGGAACTGCTGTAGAAGGAAGGAGAAACCCTGATTGAACCAGGGTCCGCAATCCTCAGAGTCGGTAGAATGTGTTCCGTCCGATGGTCCGACTGGGTCCGGCTTCCACAATATTCACCCAGTGTACAGTCATGGAAATGTAGCGTCACGGGCCACAAGCATCTGTCTGTGGTTAAGTTGACCTTTCCAGTAACAGCATTGTTCAGTGCACGGCTGTTTTTATGGGACACGTGCTTGTGTAAGACCGAGACGGCACACCGGGAGAAGTAGTGTCGGCTGGAGATCGAATACCGAGGGACTCCGCCGCCATGAGGTTGCGCAAAGCTTCTATCTCTACAAGCCTAAACAGCAACATTTCCAGAGCAAGCAGTCTGGAAATGTGGCCGTTTAGTATTGTGGCCTGTGAGTGGGTGGACGCTTATTTATGCTTGCGTTTCAAGGACTGGAGTAGGGATAACTGAACGCTGTTCTACAATTTGCTGGATTAAGAACAAAAAGATTATTAGTAGACCTAATAAGGGCTATTAGATATGAGTTCCAGCAGCAGAAAGGATGTGGAATTAACCCTATCCTGTCCTACACTATCCCTCCACAATCTCTCCCTAACTACTGCTAACAGCAGTATTAATATTCATTAGAATGAGTCCTAATAAGGGCTGTTGTTACAAATTACAGAAATAAAAGTGGTGTGGAATCCCTGCCTAAATGCAGGTAAGATTCTCTCCCTTGCTCAGCTACAGCTCTCCCTACTGTGCCTGTAACCGGGGTAGACTGTTATGAGCATAGGGTCCCGGGTCTTATATAGACCCGATGATGCTTTGTGGCCTGCCAATCACAGTAATGCCACTACCAAAATGGCTACAGCATTACAGTGACTGGCAGGCAATCCCTGCATGTTTATTGCTTGTCTAAAAATCGCCAAACATGCGCGACAGGGACTCGAGTTTCCTCCCAAGATTTAAAAAGATACTCGCCGAGTAATGAGCATCTCGAGCATAGTGATGCTCGGGCGGGTAGTGACGAGCATGCTCGCTCATCACTAATCCTGGCATGCACATCTCAGTTATTTCTGATTTGCAGGGGAATTTTACTTCTGAGATAAGAGCTTTAATCCCTTTCTGACGTTGGGCATAATAATACGTACCTGTGCCCTGGGCCTTATTGATCAGGTACGTATTATTATGCCCTGGCAATCGCCGGCGGGTATCAGCTGATTCTCACAGCTGACACCCGGTACTATGTCAGCTGTGAGAATTTCCAGGGCAAGCAGAGGTAAGAGAGACCTCTTACCTTAGATCGGCGATGGTGACCTGATGTTGTCATGATGTCATCTGGGTCACCAGGTATCAGGAAGTTAGGTAGATCGTGCTCTACCTAACTTGTGTCTGCAGGGCTGACAGCCTGCATAGCATAGGGGATGCTGCTGCATCTCTATGCTATGCAAATGATCATCCAGCAAGAAATGAAAGTCTCATAGTGGGTCAAAGTGTAAAAGTTAAAAAAAATGTCAGAAAGTGAAAAAGAAAATAATAAAAAAATTGTAAAAATATTTATAAAGAAAAAGAATCCAAAAAAATAAAAATATACTGTACCCATAAACAATTTCTGTTTTTTTCACAAAGCATCACAAGTCATATCGAATAAATTGTACCACTATCATGAAGTACAATATGTCACAAAAAAAGCGTCTCGGAATCAGGGGGGTCTGCTGAAGCGTTCTAGGGTTATTAAGTGACAGTGGTGAGAATTGTAAAAATTGGCCTGGTCATTAACATGCAAACCACCTTCGGGGGTAAAGGGGTTAAAGTCCTCTTTTGTTGCTAGGTATTGGAGGTGTGAGTGTAGTTCCTCAGGAACAGGTGAACTTGGTGATGAATTAGCGGTGGAATGGGAAGGGTCCAGAGAGTCAGCCCAGTGATCAGGCCTTTCCATTAAGCCTGAGATAGAGGGGATGACCACTAGGTTTTCAGAGGGGTCATCACATTCTCCAGAAGTAGGAGATTCTTTGGATATGTCCTTTTATTGAGATCTTTGTGTCTTGGGAAACATGGTGTTAACAAAAAAGGGATGTTTCTGTTGAGTAATCCCTGTGGATTTGAACTTCTGTAAGGATTTCCAAAATATTGTGTGAGACAGTTGGGGTGGAGAAGGGGGCACTAGCGGTATGGACAGATGATACAATCCTTGAAGATATGTGTCTTGGAGAATGGACTTCTTTTTGAGGTATATCAGGATTTAGGAAAAAGCCGTCAAAAGCCTTAGGGCCAGTTGTTGAAGGTTGAGTTGAGCCAGGTTTTTTCACTGGTAGTTTTTTCCTCATCAGGACTAGCACATGTTTAGTCTTGAGCCTGTTTTGTTGCCAGGTAGCAGGAACCCTTAATTCATGTGTTCATTTCTTGTTCTTTAGGATCATTTCAATTAGAGATGGGGTTGTAAATGAGTAAAAGTATGTAAATACACTTATAGGCTGTAGTTTCTTTTCTTAGTCATAAGATGGCAGCAGAGGATTAAGTACAATTCTTTTAATTTATGGAAACTCTTGAGCACTTCACCGATCCACCACCAGATAATAATAATTTTTATTTTTATAGTGCCAAACATATTCCAATTTACTTTACAATTTTAGAGGGGACTTGACAGGCACTAAAGACATTTGCATAACTCAGATATGAAAAAGAGTGAGGGTTCTGCTCACAAGGCTTACAATCTATGAGGAAATAGGGGAAATACGAAAGGTAAATGGTAAAATGTGCTTATATTGTACAATACAGCCATAATATATTAATAGGGTATGCACATAGCGCTGCATAAACTGGTTGCCAGATAGTATGTACAGTACAGACATAGAGGGCTATTAAGTGCATGGAGGGTGTGAATAGATGCTACGGGGGTCATGATTTTGAAGAAAATTTTGCATGGGCCAAACGGGGATAGTTAGATACAGGTGCATCTCACAAAATTAGAATATCATCAAAAAGTTAATTTATTTCAGTTCTTCAATACAAAACGTGAAACTCATATATTATATAGAGTCATTACACACAGAGTGATCTATTTCAAGTGTTTATTTCTGTTAATGTTGATGATTATGACTTACAGCCAATGAAAACACAAGCGTCATTATCTCAGTAAATTAGAATAATTAATATGTAGCGCCAATGCTATGTATTTTTTGCTGCTTTTCTTGCACAAAAATACTGCTGTGTTTAACTGTCCAAGCAAAGGGGACGTGACTTCATGAAAACTGTGCCTGCTATTAAAATTCAACAAACAGTGTTTTACATTATTTATCTATATTCCGGTCTCTTCACATGTCTTTACAGATGATCTTCCTTTCCATTTTCTTTTCATTCCTTGCCTTTCCCATTCCTTTTCTTCCCCTCCTACCTCTTAAATGTTTTATATATAAGGTATCTTATATGTGTATCATAACCCATTTCCTTGCCTATCCTAGACATACCAATCTTTTTAATTTTCCTTCTATACCTTTATTTTTTATTTTTCCCTTTTCCTCATTTTTCTTAATAAACCATATTTTTCCTTTCCCCTTCTCATCCTTAACCCTTTCAAACACTTTATTTTGCCTATATCTTTCATCCCTTTAAATTTTGCTTTTATTTTGTTCTTGTTTGCTTCTATTATTATTGTGTATTAATAACATGTACCCCCCCCCTTTTTCTTTACCCCAATTATGTAAAAAATTCTTAATAAAAACTACTTTAACAATAAAGGCGATCAAGGACGCTGCTGATATGTGCGATTTTGGTGCTTTTTTTTTCTCTCTCACATGCAGTTACTTTTTTAAGTGCAGAATATAAGCTTTTCTGTACTATAAAAAAAACACATTAAAAACACGGCTTCACGTCTGCACCAGAAATGCATCAAATAAGGGGGAGGAGATTGCTATTGTGTAGTTTGGTGCAGATCCTGCAGAAAACAAAAAACACAGTCTTTCTGCAACGTGTGAACACGGCCTTACAGACACAAAAAAGTCAAATGTCATGTAGTGAAGCTACATAAATATGGGAAAGTTCTGGCGGCTCTGACTGTGAATGAAAGAGCAAAAAATAATCCACAGGTCCCAACTAGAGATGAGCAGGACACACAGATCACGTCACGCTGCTCTGGGTGATCAAAAGCGGCGCCGGGATACCAGGTACCACTGACCTGGACACTGGAGCGGAGACTCGTGAATCTATTTACTCATCTCTAGTCCCAACTGTCCCGGATACAGCGGACATTCCCGGATTTTGGACTACACCCTGCAGTCTCAGGCGTCTGCTGAATTTTAATATCTCACGAAGCTTAACTTTCTGGGAGAGATATACACTCCGTCCAGTATCTTGCCTGTCAGCCGCCTACAATATATGAACACTACACAGTACTACTACTTCTGTCCTGTATACTGGTTGTAGGGCCATGGCCCCATTATCAGTATTTGGTCAGTATTTGGTCAGTATTTTTTGTCAGGAGTGGGAGCCAAAACCAGGAGTGGGTGATAAATACAGAATTGGTGACTTGTTTCTATTATAACTTTTCTTGATTGTTCCTCACCTGGTTTTGGCTCCTACTCCTGAGAAAAAATACTGACCAAATACTGACCAAATACTGATAGATGGGGCGGTGGCCTTATTCTCAGTATCTTCTCTTATTGTGTATATATATACTGCACAGTAACAGTTCTCCTGTCCTGTAATATGGGTATAATTCTCAGTATCTGTATAACTCTCTATACAGTAGTGTTCAAAATAATAGCAGTCCAATATGACTAACTAGATTGATAACTGTTTTTGGTATAAATTATATTACCACATGTCAAACAATTTACCAGTTGGTGCAGTAAATTCCAAGAAAACCACCAGACTCAGCATTCATGATCTGCATGTTTTAGAATCTGTGTATTTGAATAATTAATTGAAAGGGGGGGGTGTTCAAAATAATAGCAGTGTGGAGTTCAATTAGTGAGGTCAATCATTCTGTGAAGTAACAGGTGTGAATTAGGTGACCCTTATTTAAGGATGAAGCCAGCACATGTTGTACATGCATTTCTCCTTGAAAGCCTGAGAAATATGGGTTGTTCGAGACATTGTTCAGAAGAACAGCGTACTTTGATCAAAAAGTTGATTGGAGACGGTAAAACTTTTAAAAGAAGTGCAGGCAAAGACCGTTCAGCTAAAATGATCTCCAATGCTTTAAAATGGAAAGTATAACCATAGAGACGTGAAAGAAAATGGAAGACTACCATTCGAATGGATCGAAGAATATCAAGAATGGCAAAGGCTCAGCCAATGTTCAGCTCCAGGATGATCAAAGACAGTCTCAAATTACCTGTGAGTTCTGTGACACCTGTGTGAAGCTAATCTCTCAGCAAGAAGTCCCCGCAAAATCCCACTGTTAAAAATATGACATGTACAGCATCGAAAATGCTGTTTCTGAGGCAAAGCCAACAAATGCCCAAAAATTGTGGGATGTAGTCAAAGCATACTGGGCTGGAATAACAGTTGACAGGTGCCAGAAGTTGGTTGATTCTATGCAACATAAGTGTGAAGCAGTTCTAAAAAACTGTGGGTATACAATTAAATATTAGGTTAGTGATTCCCAGGAATGCTAAATCCTCAAAAAAAGAAGATATTGTGAGTTTGAGAAGACAAATGCAGACACTGGTAATTTTTAGAACAGTCCAATGTTAATTTTTAGTCATTTTCTGTATAGTAGTTAAAAATTATTTACTGTACATTTCTCTTAATGTTTTCAATTAGAAGACACAGAAGAAACAGTGTGCAATGTTCCCAATGCATGGAAATAAATACTACTATAAAGATTTTGTGCTTAACTCATGATTTTGAACACTACTTTATATACACTGCACAGTACCACTTCTCCTGTCCTGTATACTCGGTGTAATGCTCAGTATTTGTATCCTGTCTGCCTACATTCTTCAGTAACTCTGCAGAATTACTGAAGACATCGGGCAGATAGCAGGATTTTTGAAGACCTTGGACAGATTGCAGAATTACTGAAGACCTCGGGCAGATTGCAGAATTACTAAAGACCTCGGACAGATAGCAGAGTTACTGAAAACCTCAGGCAGATTGCAGAATTATTATTATTATTTATTATTATAGCGCCATTTATTCCATGGCACTTTACATGTGAAAAAGGGGTATACATAGCAAAAATAATTACAATAGTCTTGAACAAAACGTGACGGCGACTGGCACAGGAGGAGCGAGGACCCTGCCCGTGAGGGCTCACAATCTACATGGGATGGGTGAGGATACAGTAGGTGAGGGTAGGGCTGGTTGTGGAGCAGTATGATGGACCGATGGTTAATGCAGGTTGTAGGCTTGTTGGAAGAGGTGGGTCTTCAGAATCCTTTAGAAGGTTTCCACGGTCAGCGAGTGTCTGATATGTTGGGGTAGAGAGTTCCAGAGTAGGGGGGATGCACGGGAGAAATCTTGTATGCGATTGTGGGAGGAGGAGATAAGAGGGGAGTCGAGAAGGAGATCTTGTGAGGATCGGAGGTTGCGTGCGGGTATGTACCGGTGCGACTAGGTCAGAGAGATATGGAGGAGATGGGTTGTGAATGGCTTTGTATGACATGGTTAGGGTTTTGAACTGGAGTCTCTGGGCAATGGGGAGCCAGTGAAGAGATTTACAGAGAGGAGAGGCCAGGGAATAGCGGGGGGGGGGGGGGGGCAGGTGGATTAGTCGGGCAGCAGAGTTTAGGATAGATTGGAGGGGTGCAAGAGTGTTGGAAGGGAGGCCACAGAGCAGGAGGTTGCAGTAGTCGAGGCGGGAGATGATGAGGGCGTGCACTAGTGTTTTTGCAGATTCATGGTTGAGGAATGTGCGGATCCGGGAGATATTTTTAAGTTGGAGTCGGCAGGAAGTGGAAAGGGCTTGGTTATGTGGTTTGAAGGAGAGTTCATAGTCCAGGGTTACCCCAAGGCAGCGAGCTTGAGGGATTAGGGAGAGTGGACAGCCATTGACGTTGATAGATAGGTCAGTTGGGGCGATTGAATAAGATGGCGGAGAGATGATGAATTCTGTTTTGTCCATGTTAAGTTTTAGAAATCTAGCAGAGAAGGATGAAATACATATTGGGATTTTAGTTAGTAGGGAGGAGATATCGAGTCCAGAGAGGTAGACCTGTGTGTTGTCGGCATAGAGGTGATAATGAAAGCCATGAGACTCTCTGAGCTGTCCCAGGCCTAAGGTGTAGATGGAGAAGAGTAGGCATCCTAGAACTGAGCCTTGGGGGACGCCGACAGATAGGGGGTGAGATGAGGAGGTGGTGTGTGAGTGGGAGACACTGAATGTCTGGTCTGTTAGGTATGAGGAGATCCAGGATAGGACCAAGTCTGTGATGCCGAGAAATAAGAGAGTCTGGAGTAAGAGGAAATGGTCTACTGTGTCGAAGGCAGATGACAGGTCCAGGAGGAGGACAGAGTAGTGTCGCTTGGATTTGGCGGTTAGTAGGTCGTTGGTGACTTTAGTCAGTGCAGTTTCAGTAGAATGGTGCGGTCGGAAACCAGATTGTAGGTGGTCGGAGAGGGAGCAGGAAGAGAGGTGGGAGGACAGTTCAGAATGGATATGTTGTTCCAGTAGTTTTGAGGCATAGGGGAGAAGTGATGTGGGGCGATAGCTAGTCAGAGAGGATGAGTGAACAGAGGGGGGGGGGCTTCTTGAGGATGGGTGTGATCGAGGCATGTTTGATGCATGAGGAGAAGACACCAGTTGTTAGTGACAGGTTGAAAAGGTGGGTTAGGGTTGGGATGAAGATAATGGTAAAGTTTGGGATGAGGTGGGATGGGATTGGGTCAAGTTCACAGGTGGTGAGGTGTGATTTGGAGAGTAAAGAGGAAAGTTGATCTTCTGAAATGGTGGAGAAGGTGGTTATGGAGGAGGAGGATTGAGTAGATGTGGGGAGGGGCTGTGGGGACTTTAGGCAAAAGCGTTGTCTGATGGTGTCAATTTTCTGCTTGAAGAATGAGGCAAAGTCTTCGGTTGAAATTAGAGGAGAGGGAGGAGGCACTGGGGGATGGAGGAGAGAATTGAAGGTGTTGAATATCTGTTTAGAGTTGTGAGACAGGGAGGATATGAGAGATGAGAAGTATGTGTGTTTTGCTGCAGTGAGTGTGGACTTGAAGGTAGTGAGGGACTGTTTGAATGCGATGAAGTGCTCATTGGAGTGGGACCTTTTCCATCTACGCTCAGCAACACTGGAGGCCGGTTCTTTAGTTAGACTGGTGTGCCAGGGTTGTTTGTTGATTGTGCGAGCTTTGGTATGTGAGAGGGGGGCGACCGAATTGAGAGCTGCAGCTGTTGTGGTGTTGTATAACGTGGCAGCAACATCTGCATCATGTAAAGACCTAATGTCTATAAGAGGGAGGAGTAATTCTGAGAGTGAGTGTAGGTCAAGGTGTTTAAGATTTCTGCGAGAGTGTGCAAGTTTGTGGAGTGAAGATTGTTGCCCTGGAGAGGAGAGGGTAGAGAATGTAAGTAGGTTGTGGTCAGAAAGAGGGAGAGGGGAGTTAGAGACGTTAGATAGGGAACAGAGGTGGATGAAGATGAGGTCCAGTGTGTGGCCGTCTTTATGGGTGGCTGTGCAAGACCACGGAGTAAGGCCGAAGGAGGAAGTGAGGGATAGAAGCTTAGAGATAGCTGAGAGGGAAATGTCAATGGGGATGTTAAAGTTACCCATGAGGATAGTGGGGATGTCAACGGAGAGGAAATAAAGTAGCCAGGTGGTGAAGTGGTCAAAGAAGGTGGTGGTTGATCTTGGGGGGCGGTAAATGACAGCCAGTTGGAGGGAGAGTAGATGTGCACACAGTGCACCTCAAAATAGGGGAGAATAATGGAGAGGGGCAGTGGGATTTGGGTGAAGGAGCAGTTATCTGATAGGAGGAAACCTATTCTTCCAACATGCTTGCCAGTGGGGCGGGGTGTGTGGGGAAGGTGGAAACCACCATACGAAAGTGCAGTAGGGGGGGCCGCGTCGGAGGAGGTGAGCCAGGTTTCAGTGATGCCGAGGAAGGAAAGCTGGTTAGTGATGAAGAGATCATGAATGTAGGAAAGTTTGTTGCAGCCGGAGCGAGGGTTCCATAGAGCTCCTGTTAGAGGGACTGGGGAAGCTGGGGCTGGGCGGATGGGTATAAGGTTAGAAGGGTTACGAGAGTTTGGGATAGATCGTGGGTAGGAGGTGGAAGTGACTGTGGGGATGTGGTGAGGTGTGCCAGGATTTGGAGAGATGTCCCCGGCAGTCTGGTAGTGAGGAGGAGCAGAGAAAGTGTTAGTAGGTGGGAACAGCAGAGGGCTTGAGGTTGGTTTCTGTGTTTGGAGACACAGGATTGAATGTTGAGGAATAATTCTGAGGAAGTGAGATGAATGGGGAAGATGGAGGGAGAGATGAATAGTTCATTACTAGGTGTAGGGATTAGGGGTGGTTGGAAAAGGTGAAGGATTAAGTGGGTGAGAGTGAAAACAAAGGCAACCTTCAGGTTAAATTCAGGATTAATTCATATTTCTCACATTTAAGCAATGGACACACTTAAGGTGATGGACACAGACTAATGGACACAGAATTACTGAAGACCTCGGGCAGATTGCAGAATTACTGAAGACCTCGGGCAGATAGCAATCTGCCTGAAATCTTCAGTAATTCTACAATCTGTTTATATACACTGCACAGTACTACTCCTGTTCTGTATATGGCCCCAGTATAAGTATTTGGTCAGTATTTTTATGCAGCCATCTCCTAAAAAACGCAACATTTCATCAGCCAAGTACAGTAAATTCACAGCGTGACTCGTCACAATAGAATAGATATATACATAGGATAGAAAAATTTCAGTGACATATATAATTAATGCAGTGCGTGTGTAGTTTAATGGTCATGTATTTAGCTAATAAATCAATACATTTAAGAAAACAATGGCATGTGGTTTCCCTAAATGTTAATAGCTAGCTGAGGCAAAACCGACAGCTGGGGGCTGTTTATAGCCTGGGAAGGGGGTAATAAACTTGGAGCTTCCCAGGCTATTAATATCAGCTCACAGCTGTATACTTAGCCTTAACTGGTTATTAAAATAGGGGACCCCCCAAAATATGACATGGGGTCCCCCTATAATTATTAACAATCAAAGGCTAGGCAGACAGCTGCGGACTGATATTAATAGGCTAGGAAGGGGCCATGGATATTGGCCCCCTCCCAGACTAAGAACATCAGCTATCAGCTGCCCCAGAAATGGCGCATCCATAAGATGGGTCAATTCTGGCGCTTAGCCTCAGCTCTTCCCACTTGCCCTGGTGTGGTGGCAAGTGAGGTAATAGTATTGGGGTTGATGTCAGCTTTGTATTGTCAGCTGACATCAAGACCAGGGGTTAGTAATGGAGAGGCGTCTATAAGACACCCCCATAGTCATATTGTAAAAAATACACAGCCAGAATAAAGTCCTTTAATTGAAAGAACACAGACTCCTTTATTTGAAATAAATACTCCCTCTTTTTCCCATTTATTTTAAAATAAAAAATAATAAACACCATATTCCTCACCTGTCCGACAAGAAGATAATCCATAACTGTTCCACAAAGAACTACAGCTCTGCTACATCTGAGTGGTTTGTTGAGCGATGACATGATGCGACCACTCAGCAAGCCAGTTGGGACACACTGAGACAGGAGTGTGAGAATGCTCCTGCAGGAAATCGCGCTGACGTGAGAAAATTCACTGGAGTTTATAGCTGATGAACCCTGGTTACCTCACTGACATCACCATTTCACTGCGTGAGAAATATCTCGGGACTCAGAGTTTGTTGACCCCAGTGCTAGCCCCTTGGAAGAGGGTCGGGGTAAGGGTTATCCATTGAGATGCCAAGGACTATCCCATGGCCAAGGTCGATATACGCACAGACTGTGGCTAAGTGTCCCATGAAGTGAGAGAGGTCAAGGACTTGTTGCATCCTATTGTTATTGATAAAGATTATCCTTATGGGCTAAAGCTGTAGTACCCAGTAGTCTAGTATGCTGCCAGGAGTCAGCTATGGTAACAAGGACACATGATGTAAATAGTGAATTTCCATTCATTGTACTGAGAGGAGAATGTAGTGTACCAGGCACAGACCAAGGTCAGTGGATGTGTAGCAGATCTGTGTGTGATGTGCATGTGGCAAATCCTGTGCAAATTATGTACAGGCAGCAGAGCCTGTGTGCGTAATATGCAGGTGGCAGAGCCTGTGTGCAAGATGTGCAAACGGCAGAACCTGTGTGCATGATGTGCAGACAGAACTTTGCGTGTAATTTGTAGGTAGCAGAGTCTTGTAGGTAGGACTGGGTTAAGTCCTAGTTCTGCAGGATTTGAGTAGATGCACATGCCTAGCTTTTTACTAGAACCAGGTCCTGTGTGCACGAGGTGTGTCAGTCTGCTGAATGAAGCAGAGTCGAGTGTGCTGCTGGTGAGTCACCAGCCAAAATGTGAGCTGTAGCTTATAAAGAAACATGCCAGGGCCTCTCTCTGAATGGAGACTGCGTGGGTCACCTAGGAAAGCTAAGCAGTATGTGTTGTGGAGCAGCAGCCTGTTCAGTGTGAACTGTGCCCGGAGTTGAATACTTCTGTTTGGTACTGGAAGCTGCTGGAGCTTGGGCTGAAGGGTATACCGAGACTGGTGGGATTGTATTTCTTCTGTGTATGAAGTTTGATTCAGGAGAAAAGACTGTAGTCTATTTGTGTGAGCCCACACTGACATATGTGCCCTGCTAAATTAACTATTTGCTGTGATACGTTTGTGCCCAGGATAGGCAGAGAATGGAATGGGACTGACTGACTTTCATTTCTTAAAGTAATGATGGCCACTCGTTTTTCTTTACCTAGCTGCTTTTTTCTTGCCATAATACAAATTCTAACAGTCCATTCGGTAGGACTATCAGCTGTGTATCCACCAGACTTCTGCACAACACAACTGATGGTCCCAACCCCATTTATAAGGCAAGAAATCCCACTTATTAAACCTGACAGGGCACACCTGTGAAGTGAAAACCATTTCCGGTGACTATCTCTTGAAGCTCATCAAGAGAATGCCAAGAGTGTGAAAAGCAGTCATCAAAGCAAAAGGTGGCTACTTTGAAGAATCTAGAATATAAGACATATTTTCAGTTGTGTCACACTTTTTTGTTAAGTATATAATTCCACATGTGTTAATTCATAGTTTTGATGCCTTCAGTGTGAATGTACAATTTTCAAAGTCATGAAAATACAGAAAAATCTTTAAATGAGAAGGTGTGTCCAAACTTTTAGTCTGTACTGTATATATAGTCAAGTATATAAACCTGACCCGAGCAATATTCAAGTATATACAGCTTAGTAGATATTTACCTAAAGACCATTTCAAGTATGCACAAATTAAAAAGATATATAGATTCCGGCTCAACAGGACTCAAGCGACAGCCTGTCAATAAGAGAAATACAGTATAAGAAAAATCATGAAAGTACACAGATATCTCCTATCCATAAATGTTAAGAAGCAAATTATATAGTGAGAGTATGCATAATCGGATCCAAATATAAGAAAGAAAAGCAGAAGTGAGTCCAAGGATTAAAACAGGTAAGTAATAATGGAAGGTCATGGACCCAATGTCTATGCTGTCCATAGATGACACATAGTCAGAAGGCAGTGTACAAGAACAACAATATGAAGAAATGAAAAATACAATAGACAATACATAGTATTGTGTGTGTGGTTCTTACTCCCATATGATCCCAGGTTCCAGAGTATTAATGTAAGGTGCATAGGCGGCACGTATTGTGGAATGGGCAGAAAACAGTGCAAGGGTCCTAATAAGGGAAAATATGACCCAAAATGTGATATTCCACATATTCACACTTTGTCCAAGTGGAAGTGGTATCTATATGGTTCTTACCCCCATGGGCCTGGATCAGGGTGCAGAGAATCAGGAAAAATGCCTCTATGGCATATGGAGCCGTAGGTTCCCTGGCGTCCTCGTGGGGCATTATATATGTATATGTGTTGGCGCATCACCTCCGGGCTAACCTAAGACCGGAAGTGACGTATCGCTACTCGCAGGACCTTTTAGCATACTACTTCTGGTTTAGTTGAGTACCGGAAGAGACGTCTCGCTATTGGAGAACATGGAATGCACAGGACCTGCCAAGTCACATGATCGGAGACCTAAGGTCACATGTGAAACATCTTAGAGACTGAAACATCGATGTACGGGGCTGAGACGCCGATGCTACAGTACCCCCCCCCTTTAGGCCCCCTCTTTTTTTGGCCAGAAAGAAATTTTTCACGGAGAAGCGGGGCGTTGATGTTCTCCCTGGGTTCCCAAGTTCTCTCCTCAGGACCAAACCCCTTCCAATCTACCAGAAAAAAGGTCTTTCCTCTTACCCTCTTGGAGGCCAGAATACTCTCTACCTCAAAGACGTCATCAGCGGAAACCGGAGCAGGAGGGGCACCTGGATTATTGGAAAAAGAGTTAAAGACAACGGGTTTGAGGAGAGATACGTGGAAGGAGTTAGGAATCCGTAAGGTGGCCGGGAGTTTTAATTTGTAGGCCACTGGATTTATTTGCCTGAGGATTTCGAATGGGCCGATGAAGCGAGGACCTAACTTGTAGAAGGGTATCTTGAGCCGTACATGTTTGGAGGAGAGCCAAACCTTGTCTCCCGGACGGAATTGAGGCGGATCCAGACGTCTCTTATCAGCATATCTCTTCATCCGCTCGGAGGACAGAAGAAGTGCGGACCTAGTACTCTCCCAAATGGTAGAAAACTCGCTGACAAGAGACTGCGCAGCAGGGTTGTCCACAGAGGCGGAGAAGGGAAACGGAATCCGGGGGTGCTGGCCATAGACAACAAAGAACGGGGATTTGGAAGAGGACTCGCTCTCGTGGTTATTGTAAGAGAACTCAGCCCAAGGGAGGAGGTCCACCCAATCAGAATGGTGGGCATTAACAAAGTGCCGGAGATAGCTGGTAAGGATCTGATTGATCCGCTCCACTTGACCATTGGACTGAGGGTGGTAAGCGGAGGAGAAGTCCAGGGTGACGTCCAGCAGTTTACATGTGGCTCTCCAGAAGCGCGAGGTGAACTGAACCCCTCGATCCGACACGATGTGGAGGGGTAGGCCATGAAGACGGAAGATATGGCGGATAAAGTCCTTAGCCAGCTCAGGTGCAGACGGAAGACCAGGCAGGGGAATGAAGTGGGCCATTTTAGAAAAGCGATCCGCGACCACCCAAATGACAGTACACCCGGCAGAGACAGGAAGATCGGTAATGAAGTCCATAGCGATGTGTTGCCACGGGGCAACAGGTATGGGAAGCGGCAGGAGATGACCAGCTGGTAAGTGTCTAGGAACTTTGTTGCGGCCACAAGATGAACAGGCAGAGACGAAGTCTACCACCATCCTTACGCAGGGTAGGCCACCAGTAATGCCGGGAAATGAGTAGGAAGGTCTTATTTTGGCCGGCATGGCCAGCAAGTTTAGAAGAATGACCCCAGTGAAGAACCTTCTCACGGTCAGGAGGCGCCACGAACGTCTTGCCGGGTGGAAGATGAGTCAAATCCAGGGGGGCCACATTCATCACCTTGGAGGGGTCGATAATGTGCATAGGCTCCTCCTCTTGGTCGGAGGACAGGAAGGATCAGGACAAGGCATCACCTTTGACATTCTTGTCCGCCGGGCGGAAATGAAGGATGAAATCGAAGCGGGCAAAAAACAAAGACCACCGGGCCTGACGTAGATTAAGTCTCTGGGCATTTTGGAGATATGCCAGGTTTTTGTGATCCGTGTAGATGATCACCGGGTATAGAGCCCCTTCAAGCAGGTAGCGCCACTCCTCCAGCGCCAATTTAACGGCTAACAGTTCTCGGTCTCCAATGGAGTAATTGCGCTCAGAGGAGGAGAAGATTTTAGAGAAAAAGCCGCAGGTTACCATTCTCCCGGAAGAAGACTTTTGGGTGAGCACCGCTCCGGCTCCAGAGGAGGAAGCATCAACCTCCAGGTAGAACTGTTTGTTGCAGTCCGGACGGTGCAGCACAGGGGCAGAGGAGAAGGCTTGCTTCAGGGAAAGGAAGGCCTCCTTAGCTTCGGGTGGCCATACCTTGGGATTTGCTCCCTTACGGGTGAGCGCAGATATGGGCGCAGTCCGAGACGAGAAGTGAGGAATGAAGAGACGATAGTAATTAGCGAAGCCCAGGAATCGCTGTATCGCCTTCAAGCCCTCCAGACGGGGCCACTTTAGGACAGCAGAGAGCTTCTCGGGATCCATTCGCAAACCTGTCTGGGAGATAACATAGCCCAGGAATGGAAGAGAGGTCTGCTCAAAAAGGCACTTCTCGTATTTAGCATAGAGGTGGTTCTGCCTGAGCCTCAGCAGGACCTGACGAACATCCCTCCGGTGTGAGGGAAGATCCGGAGAGAAGACCAAGATGTCGTCCAGGTATACCACCACGCAGGAGTAAAGAAGGTCACGGAAGATGTCGTTGACCAGTTCTTGGAAGACGGCGGGAGCATTGCATAGACCAAAGGGCATCACACGGTACTCATAGTGTCCGTCCCGGGTATTAAATGCCGTTTTCCACTCGTCTCCCTGACGGATACGGACCAGGTTATACGCTTC
This sequence comes from Phyllobates terribilis, assembly GCF_046119375.1. Lineage (NCBI taxonomy): Eukaryota > Metazoa > Chordata > Amphibia > Anura > Dendrobatidae > Phyllobates > Phyllobates terribilis. The sequence continues at coordinate 12,910,661 of NW_027362770.1, forward strand.
ACGTAGATCCAGCTTGGAAAAGATCCTGGCGCCTTTAAGGCGATCAAATAACTCAGAGATGAGCGGAAGGGGGTATTTATTTTTAACCGTGATCTGATTGAGTCCTCTATAGTCAATACAGGGGCGTAGCGAGCCATCCTTTTTTTTGACAAAGAAGAATCCGGCTCCAGCCGGGGAAGTAGACTTCCGGATGAATCCCCTGGCCAGATTCTCCTCTATGTACTCAGACATGGCCCGGGTTTCGGCCGCAGACAACGGATAAATACGCCCACGGGGTGGAGTGGCGCCAGGTACCTAGTCGATCGGGCAATCATATGGCCTATGAGGTGGCAATGTCTCTGCTTCCTTCTTACCAAAGACGTCAGCATAGGTCCAGTAAGGAGCCGGAAGACCGGGTAAATTAGCTGGGGTAGGTGGAGGACGAACCGGACGAACCGGACGAACCGGAACCAGGCAGGTCTTATGGCAGACCGGCCCCCACCGGAGTACTTCACCAGAATGCCAGTTCAACACGGGTTCATGTGTCTGGAGCCAAGGTAGACCTAGCAATAGGGAGTGGGAGAGTCCGGGCAACACATGGAAGGAGATTACCTCAGAGTGCAGCATTCCCACCTGCAGGATTATGGGTTCCGTGGCGAGCAGGATGGTCACCGGAAGGAGTCTTCCATCCACGGAGGCGACCGACAAAGGTTCAGCCAGAGACTTGGTGGGAATACGGTATTTCTCAACCAGGGACTGGGAGATGAGGTTTCCAGTGGATCCAGAATCCAGGTGGGCGAGTTCAAAGTGACGGTTCTCTCCCCAGGAGATAGATACAGACAAAGTCAGGGTTGGAGAGGATTTATTTTTGTCTAGGGCGACCTCTCCGAGCAGTCCTAGACACTGGAGTTTCCCGGCCTCTCCGGGCAGGAACGAATCAGGTGCTCCTTACTGCCACAATAGAAGCAGCTCCCCTCGGCTCGGCGAGACTCTTGGCGAGATTTGACCATCTTGGTCTGGTCGATCTGCAAGGGCTCGGGTGAGTACGCCCGGGTAGTGACAGAAGAGGAGACAGGTTTCTGGAAAGTAGGAGCTAGGCGGGGAAACCTTCTCTCACGGGTGGTCTCTTTGGTGCGTTCTTGAAACCGGATGTCAATCCGGGTAGCCAGTGACACCAGGTCATCCAGGGTGGTAGGAATATCCCGACCGGCGAGCTCATCTTTAATCTGACCGGAAAGACCCTCCCAGAAGACGGACACCAGGGCCTCATTATCCCAGGCAAGCTCAGAAGCGAGGGTGCGGAACCGTATGGCATATTGGCCCACGGTGAGACTCCCTTGACGGAGACGTAGCAAAGAGGAGGCAGATGAGGTCTTTCATCCCGGTTCATCGAAGACTTTCCGGAAAGCAGTGAGGAAAGACGACAGGTCGGACACCAGGGGATCCCCTCTCTCCCACAGGGGGTTAAGCCATGCCAGTGCCTCCCCAGTGAGATGGCACATGATGAATGTCACTTTGGCCCGGTCGGAGATAAACTGGTGAGCCAAGAGTTCAAAGTGCAGGTTGCACTGGTTTATGAAGCCCCGAGCTTGAGCGGTGTCGCCTCCGAAGCGAGGAGGTGCAGACAGCCAGGGTCCGGGGCAGGATGCCATGGTATTGGTGGGCAGCGGCGCTGCCGGGGTGCGAGTCGTGACACTAGCGGTGGTTGCTGGTGGAGCAGTCAGTGTGTCCAGGTGGGAGTTGACGTTCCGCAGGTGGTTCAGGATGGACTCCTGCTGGGATCTCTGACGGGAGACTTCATGGTATAGGTCAGAGAGCGAGGGAGCTTGGGTGCCACCGGGTTCCATGGCCCGAGCTAACTGTTACGGGTCCGGGAGGTGGAACCTCTGAGCTGCAATACAAGGGGGAAGTCCTTGTAAGGAAGCGGGTGACTCCCAGGGAGGGCAAGCAGGTAGTCACAGCAAGTGATGGGGACAGTCTCTGGGTAAGCGGGCAGGTGGTCACGGCAGGTGACGGGGACAGTCTCTGGGAAGACAGGCAGGTGGTCACGGCAAGTGACGGGGGCAGTCTCTGGGTAGACAGGCAGGTGGTCACGGCAAGTGACGGGGGCAGTCTCTGGGTAGATAGGCAGGTGGTCACGGCAAGTGACCGGGGCAGTCTCTGGGTAGATAGGCAGGTGGTCACGGCAAGTGACCGGAACAGTCTCTGGGTAGACGGGCAGGTGGTCCCGACAAGTGACTGGAACAGTCTCTGGGTAGACAGGCGAGGCGGATACCTGACAGGTAACTGGCGGGCGCTCTCAGGTGAGCGGGCTGACGATGACAGCAGGTAACAGGCAGGTAACTGGTGGACGCTCCCAGGTGAGCAGTCTGACAGACGAGGCAGGAGACAGGCAGGTGACTGGTGGACGCTCCCAGGTGAGCAGTCTGGCAGACAAGGCAGGTAACAGGCAAGTAACTGGTGTACGCTCCCAGGTGAGCGGTCTGACTGACGAGGCAGGTAACAGGCAGGTAACTGAAGGACGCTCCCAGGTGAGCGGACTGGCAGACAAGGCAGGTAAGTAGTAGACGCTCCCAGGTGAGCGGTCTGACGGACAAGGCAAGTAACAGGCTGGCAGGCAGGACGAGAAGTCAGGCTAGCAGCGGAACCTGAGGGCTGAAGCACAGGTGAGACACAGTGCAAACAACATAGCTCGGGCACCTCCATTTTGTAGGAGGTGCCTTATAAATGGGAGGTCCTCCGGCAATTGGCCGGGGACTCCTTAGGAAGGCGCGCGCGGTCCCTTTAAGAGCGGGGGAGCGCGCGCGCGCACCCTAAGCACGCTTGCCGGGAAAGGAGCGCGTGCCGGAAGCAGCGGGGAGAGAAGCGCTGGAGGACGCCTCGCCAGGAGCGGGGAGGTGAGAGGGACGGCGTCTCTGCCTAGTACGGGGCAGAGACGCCGATGCTACAGTGGTAAATATATCTAAAAAAACCCTAACAGCTGAACAATTGTTGGTACTCAACAAGGGTTTAATGTTTGGACCTGGGAGACATGTTGATTGGTTTCAGTTAGGAATTGATTTGCATTTTTTTTTAGGTCTATTAAATTAAAGGAGTGGTTTTCTAACAAAACACTGATGCCTAAATTAATTGAAAGTGAATCGAATCTTCAGGGGGTATCCCTGTTCAAAAAGAGTAACTTTACTCCACCCATGCTCCACCCACTGTCAGCCAGGAAACAGGACCTTGAGAAATTGAAGGAGATGTCAGGAAAAAGGTTTAAACATCCTAATTTTACAACACAGTTTAGAACTTGCCGTTGACGATGACATCGTAATTATATACACAGTGCAGACCAAAAGTTTGGACACACCTTCTCATTTAAAGATTTTTCTGTATTTTCATGACTATGAAAATTGTACATTCACACTGAAGGCATCAAAACTATGAATTAACACATGTGGAATTATATACTTAACAAAAAAGTATGAAACAACTGAAAATATGTCTTATATTCTAGGTTCTTCAAAGTAGCCACCTTTTGCTTTGATGACTGCTTTTCACACTCTTGGCATTCTCTTGATGAGCTTCAAGAGGTAGTCATCGGAAATGGTTTTCACTTCACAGGTGCCCTGTCAGGTTTAATAAGTGGGATTTCTTGCCTTATAAATGGGGTTGGGACCATCAGTTGTGTTGTGCAGAAGTCTGGTGGATACACAGCTGATAGTCCTACTTAATAGACTGTTAGAATTTGTATTATGGCAAGAAAAAAAGCAAATAAGTAAAGAAAAACTAGTGGCCATGATTACTTTAAGAAACGAAGGTCATTCAGTCCGAATAAATTGGGAAAACTTTGAAAGTGTCCCCAAGTGCAGTTGCAAAAACCATCAAGCGCTACAAAGAAACTGGCTCACATGAGGACCGCCCCAGGAAAGGAAGACCAAGAGTCACCTCTGCTTCTGAGGATAAGTTTATCCGAGTCACCAGCTTCAGAAATCGCAGGTTAACAGCAGCTCAGATTAGAGACCAGGTCAGTGCCACACAGAGTTCTAGCAGCAGACACATCTCTTCAACAACTGTTAAGAGGAGACTTTGTGCAGCAGGCCTTCATGGTAAAATAGCTGCTAGGAAACCACTGCTAAGGACAGGCAACAAGCAGAAGAGACTTGTTTGGGCTAAAGAACACAAGGAATGGACATTAGATCAGTGGAAATCTGTGCTTTGGTCTGATGAGTCCAAATTTGAGATCTTTGGTTCCAACCACCGTGTCTTTGTGCGACGCAGAAAAGGTGAACGGATGGACTCTACATGCCTGGTTCCCACCGTGAAGCATGGAGGAGGAGGTGTGATGGTGTGGGGGTGCTTTGCTGGTGACACTGTTGGGGATTTATTCAAAATTGAAGGCATACTGAACCAGCATGGCTACCACAGCATCTTGCAGCGGCATGCTATTCCATCCGGCTTGCGTTTATCTTGAACTCCTTCAAGATTGTTGAAAGACCATTTCCGGTGACTACCTCTTGAAGCTCATCAAGAGAATGCCAAGAGTGTGCAAAGCAGTCATCAAAGCAAAAGGTGGTTACTTTGAAGAACCTAGAATATAAGACATATTTTCAGTAGTTTCATACTTTTTTGTTAAGTATTTATTTCCACATGTGTTAATTCATAGTTTTGATGCCTTCAGTGTGAATGTACTAGTTTCAAAGTCATGAAAATACAGAAAAATCTTTAAATGAGAAGGTGTGTCCAAACTTTTGGTCTGTATATATATATCGTCCTATCCCGTCTGTTTGTCTGTCCAGGAAATCCCGCGTAGCTCATTGGTCCGGCCACGGCCAATCAGCGACGCGAGATTTGAGAAAAAAGATGGCGGAGCTAAGCGGCGATGCAGCCGGGAGATGACCGACGTGAGGCGCTCATCTCCCGGCCGCTAGCAGCAGATGGATCCCGACCAGCGGCGCCGCTGACTTCCATGCGGCTAGGGTGTCAAGGGAGGACCGGGGAGCGGCGCTGCTGGTCGGGATACTTTTGCTGCGAACAACCGCTCATCTCCCGGGCTTCTTGCAGCGGTACTAGGAACCAGACCGGCGGCGCCGCTAACTTCAATGCGGCTAGGGTGTCAAGGGAGGACCGGGGAGTGGCGCTGCGGGTTGGGATACTTTTGCTGCGAGCAGCCGCTCATCTCCCGGCTTCTTGCAGCGGAAGTAACCGCACAGGCAGCGGCGCTCCTCACGAATACGATTCCGCTCCCCACCAATACGATTCGCTGATTGGTCGCGGCCTCCGAAAGCGACCAATCAGTAATCTTGGCGCAAAAGTTGTGCTGATTGGTCGCGGAAGCTGCCCGCGACCAATCAGTGATTTTACCGCAACATTTAAACAGCGGCCGCGACCAATCAGTGATCTTGGCGCAACATTTAAACACTGCTGTGCTGATTGGTCGTGGACGCTGCCCGCGACCAATCAGCGATCTTGCCGACACATTTAAACACTGCTATGTTGATTGGTCGCGGACGGTGCCCGCGTCCAATCAGCGATCTTGGAGCAACATTTAAACACTGCTGTGCTGATTGGTCGCGGACGCTGCCCGCGACCAATCAGCGATCTTGACGACACATTTAAACACTGCTGTGCTGATTGGTCACGGACGCTGCCCGCCACCAATCAGCGATCTTGCCGACACATTTAAACACTGCTGTGCTGATTGGTCGCGGACGCTGCCCGCGACCAATCAGCGATTATGGCGCCACATTTAAACACTGCTGTGCTGATTGGTCCCGAACGCTGCAGCAGACCAATCAGTGATCTTGCCGACACATTTAAACAATGCTGTGCTGATTGTTCGCGGATGCTGCCCGCGATCAATCAGCGATCTTGCCGACACATTTAAACACTGCTGTGCTGATTGGTCGCGGATGCTGCCCGCGACCAATCAGTGATCTTGCCGACACATTTAAACACAGCTGTGCTGATAGGTCGCGGACGCTGCCCCGCGTCCAATCAGCGATCTTGGCGCCACATTTAAACACTGCTGTGCTGATTGGTCGTGGACGCTGCCCGCGACCAATCAGCGATCTTGCTGACACATTTAAACACTGCTGTGCTGATTGGTCGCGGACGCTGCCCGCGACCAATCAGCGATTTTGGACACAAATGTCTGGTCCTTAGTAACACCATGCGGCTACTGTCGGGAGATCAGCGGGCTAGGGTGTCAAGGGAGGACCGGGGAGCGGCGCCGCTCATCTGCCAGCTTCTCGCAGCGGAAGTAGCCGCACAGGCAGCCGCTCCCCGGTCCTCACTAATACAATTCGCTGATTGGTCGCGCACTCCTGCCGCGACCAATCAGCGATTTTAACGCAACATTTAAAGACGCTGTCCGGTCCTTAGTAACAAGGCCGCGACCAATCAGCGATACTTTCGCGAGATTTAAAACTCACCTCTATGATTGGTCGCGGACGCCGTCTGCGAGCAATCACAGATTTTTGCGCCAAATTTAAACACGGTCTCCGGCCAATTACCGCAGGATTTCAAATAAGTACGTCACCTTTGGGAAATAGCAGGGATAACTCCGCCCATGTGGTCATGTGACTCACCAATTGCTCATAACGTACTGAGCAGGTTTTCTCAGTCACACTGTGCGAGGGACTTCAGTCACACTGTGCGAGGGACTTTTTAGTCACACTGTGCGAGGGACTTCAGTCACACTGTGCGAGGGACTTTTTAGTCACACTGTGCAAGGAACTTCAGTCACACTGTGCGAGGGACTTTTTAGTCACACTGTGCGAGGAACTTCAGTCACACTGTGCGAGGGACTTCAGTCACACTGTGCGAGGGACTTCAGTCACACTGTGCGAGGGACTTCAGTCACACTGTGCGAGGGACTTCAGTCACACTGTGCGAGGGACTTCAGTCACACTGTGCGAGGGACCTCAGTCAGGTATACTGAACACGTTCTGCCAGTGACAGCGCAGTGAAGAGATACTTCTTTGCGCTTCCTGTTTTATAATGGGTCGTAAGCGAAAATAAGCTACGGAGGAAGACAGAAAAGCAGCAGAAGCAGCAAGAAAACGACAACGTCGAGAGCAACAGACACCACAACACACTACCGCAAGACAAGCCAAGGATGCGGAAGCTCACCAAAAACGCCGGGAACAGGAGACACTGCAACACACTGCCGCCAGACAAGTCAAGGATGCGGAAGCTCACCAAAAACACCGGGAACACGAGACACCGCAACACACTGCCGCCAGACAAGCCCAGGATGCGGAATCTCAACAAAAATGCTGGGAACACGAGACACCGCAACACACTGCCGCCAGACAAGTCCAGGATGCGGAATCTCAACAAAAACGGCGGGAACAGGAGACACCGCAACACACTGCCGCCAGACAAGCCAAGGATGCGGAATCTCACCAAAAATGCCGGGAACAGGAGACACCGCAACACACTGCTGCCAGACAAGCCCAGGATGCGGAATCTCACCAAAAACACCGGGAACAGGAGACACTGCAACACACTGCCGGCAGACAAGCCCAGGATGCGGAAGCTCACAGAAAACTTCGGAAGCAGGAGACACCACGACACACTGCCGCCAGACAAGGCCAGGATGCGGAAGCTCACAGAAAAATTCAGCAACAGGAGGCACCACGAGACACTGCTGGCAGACAAGCCCAGGATGCAGAAGCTCAAAGAAAACTTCGGGACCAGGAGACACCACAACACACTGCCGGCAGACAAGCCCAGGATGCGGAATCTCACAGAAAACGTCGGGAACAGGAGACACCACAACACACTGTCGCCAGACAAGCCCAGGATGCGGAATCTCACAGACAACGTCGGAAACAAGAGACACCACAACACACTGGCACCAGACAAGCCCAGGATGCGGAATCTCACAGACAACGTTGGGAACGGAAAACACCGCAACACACTGCGGCTAGACAGGAATGCGATGCGGAATCCCATAGACAATGTCGGCTGAATGAATCTCCAGAATCCAGGACAAACCGAGAACAACATGATCGCCAAATTTATCAAAAATCAATGCTCTACCAACTAAGGCAAACCCAGCACAACATTCAACAACTTGCACGTTACGTAACAGACAATGAAACTATAATTATTCAACACTACTGTGGGAAGATGAATGTAGTTTGTCAAATAAGTACGCCACCTTCGGGAAATAGCAGGGCTAACTCCGCCCATGTGGTCATGTGACTCACCAACTGCTCATAACGTACTGAGCAAGTTTTCTCAGTCACACTGTGCGAGGCACTTCAGTCACACTGTGCGAGGCACTTCAGTCACACTGTGCGAGGCACTTCAGTCACACTGTGCGAGGCACTTCAGTCACACTGTTGCGAGGGACTTCAGTCACACTGTTGCGAGGGACTTCAGTCACACTGTGCGAGGGACTTCAGTCACACTGTGCGAGGGACTTCTGTCACACTGTGCGAGGGACTTCAGTCAGGTTTACTGAACAAGTTCTGCCAGTGATAGCGCGCTGAAGAGATACTTCTTTACGCTTCCTGTTTTATAATGGGTCGCAAGCAAAAATATGCCACGGAGGAAGACAGAAAAGCAGCAGAAGCAGCAAGCAAACGACAAAGTTGAGAGCAACAGACACCACAACACACTGCCGCCAGACAAGCCAAGGATGCGGAAGCTCACCAAAAACACCGGGAACAGGAGACACCGCAACACACTGCCGCCAGACAAGCCAAGGATGCGGAAGCTCACCAAAAACGCCGGTAACAGGAGACACCGCAACACACTGCCGCCAGACAAGCCAAGGATGCGGAAGCTCACCAAAAACACCGGGAACAGGAGACACCGCAACACACTGCCGCCAGACAAGCCAAGGATGCGGAAGCTCACCAAAAACGCCGGGAACACGAGACACCGCAACACACTGCCGCCAGACAAGCCCAGGATGCGGAATCTCACCAAAAATGCCGGGAACACGAGACACCGCAACACACTGCCGCCAGACAAGTCCAGGATGCAGAATCTCAACAAAAACGCCGGGAACAGGAGACACCGCAACACACTGCCGCCAGACAAGCCAAGGATGCGGAATCTCACCAAAAATGCCGGGAACAGGAGACACCGCAACACACTGCCGCTAGACAAGCCTAGGATGCGGAATCTCACCAAAAACGCCGGGAACAGGAGACACTGCAACACACTGCCGGCAGACAAGCCCAGGATGCGGAAGCTCACAGAAAACTTCGGAAGCAGGAGACACCACGACACACTGCCGCCACACAAGGCCAGGATGCGCAAGCTCACAGAAAAATTCGGCAACAGGAGACACCACGAGACACTGCCGGCAGACAAGCCCAGGATGCGGAATCTCACAGAAAACGTCGGGAACAGGAGACACCACAACACACTGTCGCCAGACAAGCCCAGGATGCAGAATCTCACAGACAACGTCGGGAACAAGAGACACCACAACACACTGGCACCAGACAAGCCCAGGATGCGGAATCTCACAGACAATGTTGGGAACGGGAAACACCGCAACACACTGCGGCTAGACAGGAACGCGATGCGGAATCCCATAGACAATGTCAGCTGAATGAATCTCCAGAATCCAGGAAAAACCGAGAACAACATGATCGCCAAATTTATCAAAAATGAATGCTCTACCAACTAAGGCAAACCCAGCACAACATTCAACAACCTGCACGTTACGTAACAGACAATGAAACTATAATTATTCAACACTACTGTGGGAAGATGAATGTAGTTTGTTCGAAATGCAACTCTCTGAATTTCATCGAGGAAAAACCATCTGACAATCAGTTTACTCAATGCTGCCAAAAAGGAAAAGTGATGCTACCAAGATGTCACTACTCAGATCTGTTTGAGCAGTTGATGAAAGGAACGCATGAACACAGTAGACATTTTATGGAAAATATCAGAAGTATCAACAGTTCTCATGCATTTGCTTCATTTGGTGCCAACATTGCACCGCCCCCTGGATTCGGACCGTATTGTTTTAAAATTCATGGCCAGATCTACCACCGCACTGGAACACTTCACCCAGAACTAGGACAACCACCAAAATTTGCACAATTATACATCTTTGATCCAAATGAGGCTACAGAACAAAGGATGAACCTAAAAGAAAATGAAAAGTGTAATGCAGAACTGATGAACCTAATTGCCGTATATTTACAAACAATCAGCCCATTTGCTGCTGCATATCGCATGCTAAAAGACGTCGAAGCTGAGGAGGAACAGAGAGCTATAAAAAATGGGATGGAAATGCCTTCTATTATCATGGCCATTAAGTAAGAACGTCAACAAGATCCTCGATGTTACAACAAACCACGTGTAAGTGAGGTCGCAGTTGCTTTTCAAACCGATGATGGAGAGCCTCCTTTTCAAAGAGATATATTAGTCCATCTTAAGCCAGACAAAAACAACCCTTTCGGTCCTAAAACACAACATATTAGCATTTTGCACAGCAACCTTGATGCTCTTCTGTATCCGCTATTCTTTCCAAGCGGTGATCAAGGGTGGCATGAAAACTTACACCAGCAAGGAACTTCAAGAAGAATTACACAACTACAGTACTACAGTTTTCTTCTGTCTGTGTGAAATTACTTCAATCCTATTTTAAACGGTGGGAAACTGACACAACAGTACTTAGTCGACGCATACGTTAAAATTGAAGCTAATCGGCTCAATTTCATACGAATGAACCAAAAACAACTTAAAGTTGAAAACTACTGCGTTCTTCAAGAACATTTGCAAAAACAATCCATTCAAAAAGGAATTCCAATTGGAAAAACAGTAATTCTTCCGTTGTCCTTTGAAGGTAGCCCCCGCAACATGCAACAGCGTTATCAAGATGCAATGGCAATAGTAACAAAGTATGGAAGACCTGACATTTTTTTAACAATGACCTGTAATCCTAAATGGCCGGAAATTACCGAAAATCTACAACCCTGGCAGCAAGTTGAACATAGGCCGGACTTAGTTGCACGCGTATTTCGACTAAAACTCAGCAGCCTTTTTAAAGACATCAAAAATGGGCTTTTTGGAACAGTCGTAGCAATGGTACACGTCATAGAGTTTCAGAAACGAGGTCTCCCACATGCCCATATACTAATTATTTTAGACGCGGATTCCAAGTTTCGCACGGAGGATGAAATTGACAACATAGTGTGGGCTGAAATTCCTAACCAAGAAAAGTATCCTGAATTGTATAATATTGTAATCTGTAATATGGTTCATGGCCCATGCGGTGTAGCAAATCCAAAAAGTCCATGCATGGAAAACGGAAAGTGTACAAAAGGGTTTCCAAAGCAGTTTAACCCCTTAACAACATTTGCCGTACTAATACGCGTCTGTGCCCTGGGACTTAAGAGCCAGACCCGTATTAGTACGTCATGGCGATCGCGCGCGCACACAGGCTGTGCGGGCGCGATCGCCGCTGGGTGTCAGCTGATTGTCACAGCTGACACCCGGTACTATGTGCAGGGAGCGGTCCTGCACCGCTCCCAGCACATTAACCCCCGCGATGCTGCGATCGAAGTCGATCGAAGTCGATCGCGGCATTGTGGCGGCAAGGGGAGGTGATCGCCGATACTCACCTCCTCTTCCGGCTTCCAGCGCAGTCTGCAAAGGCTTCCCGGGTGTTGCCATGACGACCCGATGTCGTCATGACAACATCCGGGTCACCAGACAGCAGGAAGATTGCTTGGACATGCGCAGTGCATCTCCAAGCAATCTTCACACTGTGCATTTCTGACAGCTTGCATGGCATAGGGATGGTGCTGCATTCCTGTGCCATGCAGGCGATCAGAGAAAAAAAAGTGAAAGTCCCAGAGTGGGACAAAGTAATAAAGTGTATAAACTGTGTGAGAGTGGAAAAAAAAAAAAAAAAAAAATTTGCAAAAATAAAAAAAATAAATAAAAAAAATAATCCACCAAAAATAAAAATATAATGTACCCATCAATAAATATTATTATAAAAAAAAACAAAAAAAAAACAATAAAAGTACACATATTTGGTATCGCCGCGTCCGGAACAACCTGACCTATAAAAGTGTCCCACTAGTTAACCCCTTCAGTGAACACGGTAAAAAAAAAAAAAAAAAAACGAAGCAAAAAACAATGCTTTATCACCATACCGCCAAACAAAAAGTGGAATAACACGCGATCAAAAAGACGCATATAAATAAAAATGATACCGCTGAAAACGTCATCTCGTCCCGCAAAAAACAAGCCACCATACAGCTTCATCAGTCGAAAAATAAAAAAGTTATAGCTCTCAGAATAAAGCGATGCTAAAAAATATTTTTTTTCTATAAAATAGCTTTTATTGTGTATAAGCGCCAAAACATAGAAAAATGATACAAATGTGGTACCGCTGTAAACGTACTGACCCGAAGAATAAAGATACCTCATCAATTTTACCACACGCGGAACAGAATTAAAAAAAAAAAAAAAAAACAATTCCTGAATTGTTGGTTTTTGTTTATTCTGCCTCCCAAAAATCAGAATAGAAAGCGATCAAAAAATGTCACATGCCTGAAAATGGCACCAATAACAACGTCAAGTCATCCCGCAAAAAACGAGCCACCACATGACTGTCTGCCAAAATCTGGAAAAATTATAGCTCTCAAAATATGGCGATGCAAAAACTAGATTTTACAAAAAATGCGTCTTTTAGTGTGTGACAGCTGTCAGTCATAAAAACCCCATATGATTCTGGCATTGCTGTAATCACACCGACCCGAAGAATAAAGTCGTCTAATCACTTATACCGCACAAGGAACAGCGTCAAAAATAAACTCTTGGGTTAGGATTGGGCTAGGGTTAGGGCTGGGTTTGGGGCTAGGGCTGTGCTGGGGCTAGGGTTGTGCTGGGGCTAGGGTTGTGCTGGGGCTAGGGTTGTGCTGGGGCTAGGGTTGTGCTGGGGCTAGGGTTGTGCTAGGGCTAGGGTTGTGCTAGGGCTAGGGTTGTGCTAGGGTTAGGGCTGGGGTTGGGATTTTTTTCAAAAGTAAGAAAAAAAGATGATATGGCGACTAGTGTTGAGAGCAAGTGCTCGCTACTTGAGTTTGCATCGGGTGCTCTGGTATGCATTGAGTATCGTGGGTATTTGAGTGACATGCTCGAGTCCCTGCACCATATGCTTTGCGGCCAAAAAACTTTACGGGGATTGCCTGCCATGCACGAGCGATCCCCGCATGTTTTTTTTTGGGTGTCTAATAACCGTGAAACATGCGGAGCAGGGACTCGAGCATGTCACTCGAGCACACGCTGTACATGGTGCATACCTGAGTACCCGATGGAAACTCAAGTAGCGAGCACTTGCGCTCAAGAATAATGACAACTTATTCAATATGATGACCTAATGTAAACAAATTCTGTGCCGTACCTCTGGGTTCAAAATGTTCACTATACACCTTAATAAAATCCTTGAGGGGTATAGTTTCCAAAATGGGGACACTTGTGGGAGAGCTCCACTGTTTAGGCACATCACGGGCTCTCCAAACGCGACATGGTGTCCGCTAACAAATTGAATGGAAAATCAGCTCAAATTGTTAGCGGACGCCATGTTGCGTTTGGAGAGCCCCTGTGTGCCCAAACATTGGAGCTCCCCCACAAGTGACCCCATTTTGGAAACTAGACCCCCCAAGGCACCTATCTAGATGCATAGTGAGCACTTGGAACCCCCAGGTGCTTCACAAATTGATTCGTAAAAATGAAAAAGTGAAAAAAAAAACACTTTTTCATTTTTATGAATCAATTTGTGAAGCACCTGGGGTTCCAAGTGCTCACTATGAATCTAGATAGGTGCCTTGGGGGGGTCTAGTTTCCAAAATGGGGTCACTTGTGGGGGAGCTCCAATGTTTGGGCACACAGGGACTCTCCAAATGCAACATGATATCCGCTAACAAATTGAATGGAAAATCGGCTCAAATTGTTAGCGGACACCACGTTGCGTTTGGAGAGCCCCTCTGTGCCCAAACTTTGGAGCTCCCCCACAAGTGACCCCATTTTGGAAACTAGACCCCCCAAGGCACCTTTCTAGATGCATAGTGAGCACTTGGAACCCCCAGGTGCTTCACAAATTGATTCGTAAAAATGAAAAAGTGAAAAAAAAAAACACTTTTTCATTTTTATGAATCAATTTGGGAAGCACCTGGGGTTCCAAGTGCTCACTATGAATCTAGATAGGTGCCTTGGGGGGTATAGTTTCCAAAATGGGGTCACTTGTGGGGGAGCTCCAATGTTTGGGCACACAGGGACTCTCCAAATGCAACATGATATTTCAACAATCTCAGAATCAGGGGGATCCGTTGAAGCGTTCCAGAGTAATTACCTCATAAAGTGACAGTGGTCAGAATTGTAAAAATTGGCCCGGTCATTAACGTGCAAACCACCCGTGGGGCTTAAGGGGTTAAACAGCACACTGTTAAAGATTTGGATGGCTACCCATCCTACCGGCGACAACTGATTGATAACATTGTACACAACAAAAAGATTATAAATAACTCATGGATAGTTCCATACAACCCTTACTTATTAAAACGCTACAACTGTCACATCAACGTTGAAATCTGCGCTTCAATAGAAAGTGTTAAATATCTTTTCAAGTACATCTACAAAGGGCATGACAAAGCTAACGTCGAAATACAACAGAAAACAGTCAATCACGATGAATCATCACGGTTTGTTGACTCAAGATATGTCAGTACTCCAGAAGCTGCTTGGAGAATATTTGCATTTCCAATGCATTCACAGTCCCATGCAATTATACATTTAGCTATTCATTTACCAAATCAACAGCAGCTTTATTTCTTTGAAAATGCTCAAGTCGAAGATGTCTCAAAAACTTTAAGCACAACGTCAACATTAATGGAATGGTTTTTGCTGAACCAACGTGACGAAAACGCAAGGCAGTATTTGTATCGAGAGATTCCAGAGCATTACGTTTGGAATAAAACTTGGAAGCCAAGACAACGAGGACTTAGCAGAATAACTGGACGCATGTATACTGTTAGTGTCAAGGATCAAGAAAGATATTGCCTTCGGCTGTTACTACTGCATGTCAAAGGAGCTAGAAGTTACGAAGATTTGAAAACAGTTAATGGAGTATTGCACGATACATTTAAAGCTGCAGCTTTGGCTTTAGGACTTCTATTGGATGATACTATGTGGACACTTACTTTAGAAGACGCAGTTACCCTACATATGCCTAAGAAACTTTGTGAATTGTTTGCCTACATTTGTGTATTTAGACTGCCTACAAATCCG
This sequence comes from Phyllobates terribilis, assembly GCF_046119375.1. Lineage (NCBI taxonomy): Eukaryota > Metazoa > Chordata > Amphibia > Anura > Dendrobatidae > Phyllobates > Phyllobates terribilis. Next base: position 12,925,901 of record NW_027362770.1, read on the forward strand.
GCTCAACTTTGGACAAATTTCAAAGAACATATAATTGAAGATTACTGCTTACGTCTTCACAACAAAAGTGGAAATTGTCAAAATTGCGAATCTTATGCCATGCAAGATGTCCAAAATGTCCTACTACTGCATGGAAAAATGTTTTCAGACTTTAATTTGCCACAGCCTGCAAGTCAAGTTGCACAAATGCAAGAGTATGACGAAGCTTATGAATTATTGTTGGCAACAGAGAAGAAAAACTCCTTAAATCAACAACAATGGATTGCATATGACACTATTGTGAGCGCTGTAGAAAACCAAGCCGATCCAACATCAAAATGTTTCTTTATTGACGGTCCTGGAGGCAGAGGTAAAACATAGCTCTATGAAGTTTTAATGCATCACGTTAGAGGGTTGGGAAAAGTCGTATTGCCATCGGCTACAACAGGTATAGCAGCAAACCTTTTATGAGGAGGTCGCACTATGCATTCACTCTTTGGGATACCAGTTCCAGTCAATGAAATATCCGTTTCCAGAATCAAACAAGACACATTTGCAGGAGATACAGTTAAACAGTGCAAATCTTTTGATACTTGATGAGTGCACCATGGCACCCAAATATGCTTTGAGCTTAATTGACAGACTTCTGCGTGAAGTTATGACTACAAATATTGCAGAAAAAAATGAAATGAAATTCCTTTTGGAGGTAGAGTTTTTGTCCTTGGCAGAGATTTTAGGCAATGCCTTCCAGTTGTACCAAATGGAACAAGAACAAATATTATCGAGTCCACCTTAAAAATGTCTGACCTTTGGAAAGAGTTTAATAAACTCCAACTAATTAACAACATGCGATCTTCTGACCCAGAGTACAGCAACTGGCTTCTTAAACTTGGTAATGGTGAACTTAGCAATGAATATAACCTTGGAGAAGACATTATTGAAATACCAGAAGACATGTTGTGCACTGACTGCATCGTAAGTGATGTTTTTGGACAACGCGTTGAAATTGATGTGAACGACCAAAGCAGTGTTGAGAGGGCCTCTTCCTATGCAATTCACTGTCCCAAGAATGATGCCTGGAGAGTATAAATTGTACAAAAGTGATGATTCAGTGGATGTAGACAATGAAGATGAACGAGAGCATTATCCAGTTGAATTTTTAAATAGTGTTACGCCATCAGGAATGCCATCCCACAGACTGCAACTTAAAGTTGGAGCAATCGTAATGTTGCTGCGGAATCTAAATACAAGAAATGGTCTATGTAATGGAATTCGCCTTATTGTTACTGGACTCCATTCCCACATAATTCAATCAAGAGTGATCACTGGATCTGCAAAAGGAGATGAAGTGTTCATTCCACGCATTGATTTATGTCCTTCAGACACCGGTCTTCAATTTAGGCTTCGACGTCGACAGTTTCCATTTAAACCAGCATTTGCCATGACAATAAACAAGTCACAAGGTCAAACTCTACACTGTGTTGGCATATATTTACCGGAGCCCGTTTTTGGTCATGGACAACTCTATGCTGCATTTTCAAGAGTTAAAATGAGATCCAATGTCAAGGTGCACGTTTTGGATACCCATTTACAAGGAAAGTTGCTTACAGATAGTCCAAAAGTATTCACCAAAAATGTCGAGTACAAAAATATTTTAGGTTGATATTGTTAAGAGATATATTCTAGGGTCGTACTTCTTTTGTCCGATGATTTATTGTAAAATATTACTAAATATTCATGGAATAGCTTATATTGTTATGTTCTGCTACCAGAGCTAAGGAAAGAGAGGAGATCTGTCCCTACGATAGAACTCAGCTGAATCCCTACGATGTAACAGGGAACCTGATCCTGCGATCAGACCTGCTAAAGTCCTAAGCTAGTCTGTACGGAGACCTATAGATGTGGGGAAGGAATCCCTACAAGTACTAAGGACTGGGAGGAAAATGGGACACCTCCTAACAGAAATAGTAGCAGACAGACGAACAAACAAAATATATAGAACATAGAGGTCCGTAGACCAAGCAAACTAACAGAGATAGATACAGAGCACAGGCTAGCTAGAAAGTAGTTATACAATGAAGTCCAGCAAAGCCAGAAGGGCGGAGCAGGATTAAATAGGCCAACAAGGTCATGTGACCAGCAAAGGAAAAAACCTAAGAGCAAGGTTCTAACATATATATTTCGATCATCTGTTGAATAATTTTGTTCAGTTGTATTAAGTTCTATAACCAATAATAGTTAATAATAAAGTATTATTTTACCCAGAAAATTCTGTGTATTCATTGTATTATTCTTAAATCTTCATAGCGACATCTGCAGCATGTGCTACTAAACTGAATGCAGATTTCTGCCTCTCCACGCACTTAGTCCCGGCGTGGAAAGCAGCGAATCTACAGACAGCAGCTAATCACAGCAGTATCTGAGAGTGCGTGCTGTGCCTCACATCCTGCGAGGAGCTGCTGAAAACAGGACAGACAGCGCTGGAGCAGAGAAAAGGAAACAAGGTCAGTATTAGGGTTTAGTTTTTTAACTGTGCTGTGGAGATGGGGGAATAAGTAGGTCATACAAAACCAGGATAAGGTGGCCATACAAGCGAAGTTGAGGAAGCCGTACAATCCAAGATAAGTCAGCCATACAAACCAGGATTAGAGGAATTACGGAGCCATACAAACCACATTGACAGACCGCGCTGTGGATGCTGGATGTGACACGATGGGGGATAACCCCGCCCAGAGCGTGTCATTCACTGTGGTGCGCGGAACAGCAGACCCCTGGCTGCAGCCGCAAATAGTCGTGATGTAAACGGAAGCAAGATCCGGCTGCAGGCGGGAGAATTACGTGCTGGCTGTGCGTCGCCAGCGATGTTGTCACAAGCAGGATTGGCAACATGACGTAATGCCAAAATTCATTAGGGGCACCGAGGGGATACATTGTGAAATTAATTTAAAGTAGTGCACAACCCATTTAAACACTGCTTCGCAGCTTAGTCGCGCCCGGTCGGCCGCATGCATATTCTAGAATACCAGATGCATTAGAATCGGGCCACCATCTAGTATATATATATATATATATATATATATATATATATATATATATATATATATATATATATATATATATATATATATCAGAAATCAAAAGACAGTTGAGTGTTACAGAGGTGTACCAAAAAATACATAATGACCCAAAATTTGATACCCAAAAAGACATAAAACACATTTTAGATACAACTAAAAATGATTGAATTATTGATCAGGATCTTTATGATTATCTTTTGGTAGAACATCTGATGACACCCGTACTGCAATTTCACCAATCTTTAACAAATCCATCAGGGAAGACCCATCGTTTCTGGAGTAGATTCGGTGTTTAATAAAATGGCAATATTTTTGGATAAGTTACTTAATCCACTGTCAAAAAAAATCTAAATAATTCATAAAAGATACAACAGATTTTTTACTGAAATTGAATAAAGTCAAAATAACAAATCAGGTAATCCTTGCCTTATTCTATGTTGTTTAACTATATACATTGATAGACCGTGATAGAGGTATAACTGCTGTGAAGCGAAAGCAGGCGCTTTTGAAATTATCAATCAACGGTAAAAATTTCATAATTTCTCTTTTGGATATTATTCAGAAACTAAATTATTTCCTTTTTGGAGATGAATTTTTCCTCCAAAAACGAGGAAAGGCCATGGGTGCCAACATGGCGCTCGCCTAAGCAAATATGGTCATAACTACATTGGAGGAAATGTAGAGAAGTAACCTGGCACTCTGAAGACTCATGGGTTCTTTTATAATTTTTAATAAAAATTTATTAAAAATTATAAAAGAACCCATGAGTCTTCAGAGTGCCAGGTTACTTCTCTACATGATTACGGGCTAGTAACCCTACCTGGGCACCACCATCACCCCAGGAGTGCGGTAGTTTTCATCTATTCAACTACATTGGAGGAAGACTTCGTCTATGTGTCCCACCACTTTCAACAGGTCATGGGGTGGTAAAGATACATAGACGATGTTTTCCTCCTCTGGACGTAGGATGATTTATTCAACTTCCACATATTTTTTAATCAAATTGATCCAACGATTAAATTTACCTTAGGATCTGTATTCAATTTCTAGATGTTTGGGTGGAACAAAAGAATATCAAATTAATCACATCTTTGCATGTTAAATGTAAGTATAGAAACGGTCTACTGAGATATGATAGTCATCACCTAAAAAAACCTTTAAAATCCATACCGTATAGTCAATTATTGAGAGCAAAAAGAATAGTAAGTGATGAGACAGAAACCACAAAATCACTTGATACTTTAATAAGGAAGTTTAGGGCAAGAGGGACCCAAAAACCTCCTGGATAAAGAAAAAGTAATGTCTCTAGATAGACTAACCATTCTTAATCAAGAACTGAGTAAAAAACAACTTAAAAGGATCCCCCTGGTTACAATGTACAACGAGGAGAGTGGAGAGATAGCCACAGTTATCAAAAAACATTGAGGTATGTTGTCAAAATGTCTGCCTAACATGGAGGAATTTAAAAACCCACCATTATTCTCATATAGAAGGAATAAGAGCATAGAGGATTGTTTTACATTTGGATATTGGTGCTTTAAAGAAGACAAACAGGCACCGTCTAACGTCAAACAGGCACACAGAGGAAGGCTTGCTTTCTTTGGTTGTCATGTGTGAATTGTTCACTTATGATAAAGGGATCAAGGTTTATACTCCCAAGTACATATGTAGTCTATGATATTAAACATTACTTAACGTGCAACTCGGATTATGTTATTTGCTCCAATGTCCGTGTTCCTTGTGGTATATCAGTGAAACTACATGGGATATCAAAACCTGAATTAATCATCACTGATATATCATAAGGCGGAAAAGGCTAGACTACCCAGTCCCTAAACATTTTATGGAAAAGGGGCATACAGAGAAACAGTTGAGATTTATGATCATTGATACTGTCCCTTCACAGAGAAGAGGAGGCGATAGGATACGTAGGGAGTTGGAGTGGGTCCATACACTTAACACTCTTAAACCTAATGGCTTTAATGTTGAATCTAAGGTGAACACAATTCTTCAGTCATCTGCCATCTTAACCTGAATTCTCTTAAACGTCACAAAGCTGTATAAATAGGACAGCTTCTATTTTCTTGGGATCTCCCAAAAGTATTTTATGAAGATTATAACTTCTCTTTTTTTTATCTTTCACATATCACAATTATACACCACGAATACACAAGAGGATAGACTCATCCATGTATTTTATATATCTATTAATATGAATATGTACTGTATTTTTCATTAAAATTATGATTTTTTTTATTACATTTGTTTTTGTCATAACCTTTGAGCAAATTACCAATAAATGAGTTTCCATTAAAGGGGTAATAATGGAACGCAGGTGTCTAAGTGGAGGGGCGATACAAAATAAAATCCTATACAGCCTGTCTGATCCCAGTGGTCTTGTTGGAGTGCTGCCAGTGGTCTTGTTGGAGTGCTGGTCCTCTCAGGGCTTGACATCTATACAATGCATTTGACATATATGATCATCCCCTGTAAGGAGTGATGTTTTGCATGGTCCTGGGTGTATTTAGGCACATACACAGGTAAATATGTTCGTTTCTATTCCCCCGTGAAACATGGATGCCCCTGTCAGATAATGGGGAATACCTCTGTGTGATAACCGCTCCGAGAATACCTCCTCTGAACCTATTTTGTGCATAGGAAGTCGCAAAATGTCCATAGGGAATGTTTTCCCTTAGTAAAGATGGCGACCACACTTCTGAATGCCGCATTGCACATGCGCGAAGCCCCCTTGGAACTCTGGGTGTTTTCAATTGGATCTTGGGCTATTTCGTGAATGGACATGTGCAGTTGCATGGTTCCGGATGCCGATATTGGCGCTTTTGCACATAAAATGCATTTTATGAAAAATGATTAATTATTTAACACATGATACCACTTATTAAGTTCTTAAGCACAGCGCATTTTATTATAATACTTGCTGCACCCGGGCACGCATTGCTGTAGCTCAGTGTGGTTAAATGGAAAACAGCTGGTATATGAAAACATGCTTGTATTCGAATGCAACAATGTGTCAAAATTTCAAAGCAATCAGTGAAAAACTTTTGGAGATTTAAGATTTTGAACAAATGAACATTTACATTTTTATTTATATAGAAGATCGATGAACTATGAATGATGATATCATGTATGAACTATGAATTATACTATTTATGATGAATAATGGAACATGTACACTTGATTTTTATGTATAAATTCACTAATGAGTTTGTAATTTTGTAATAATGAAATTCTATAATATATACCACATGCTTATACCTAGACAATGCTTGACAAAGGTTGAAACGTTGCCACACCATATGGGCTAATAAAGTCCACCTCTCTTTCACAAAATAATTTTTGGAGTGCTGTCTGCTTTTTTCTTGATATTACTACTACAAATGGATATCTGTTTGGGGGCCTTGCACCTGAACTTGAATTAAACGGTGCTGTTCCAATTTTATATATATACATATGTATATATTTATATACACACACACATATATATACATATGTATATATATATACATATATACACACATACAGTACAGACCAAAAGTTTGGACACACCTTCTCATTTAAAGATTTTTCTGTATTTTCATAACTATGAAAATTGTACATTCACACTGAAGGCATCAAAACTATGAATTAACACATGTGGAATTATATACTTAACAAAAAAGTGTGAAACAACTGAGAATATGTCTTATATTCTAGGTTCTTCAAAGTAGCCACCTTTTGCTTTGATGACTGCTTTGCACACTCTTGACATTCTCTTGATGAGCTTCAAGAGGTAGTCACCAGAAATGGTCTTCCAACAATCTTGAAGGAGTTCCCAGAGATGCTTTGCACTTGTTGGCCCTTTTGCCTTCACTCTGCGGTCCAGCTCACCCCAAATCATCTCGATTGGGTACAGGTCTGGTGACTGTGGAGGCCAGGTCACCTGGCGTAGCACCCCATTGAAGTGACCGCGGGCAAGGACGCGCATTCGTATCTATGATCTGGCCCACACACAGACTCCATCTTGATAACCGTATCTTTACTCGTATACATTTTTAACACAGCAAAGAAAAAAAACAATAAATGACAACCGTAAATATGCACAGCAATAACGTGTACTTATAAGCTGACCCTCACTGTCCCTACTCACACGTTACCAGTCCTTTACTCCAGAAGGACGTGTCCCCCGTCGCAGGCCTGTCTGTCTTTGCAGGAAGGGGTCCCAGCCGAAGAAGACAGGAACAACAAATTCCACTGAAAGAAAGGAATACTTCGGCCTCTCGCCAGAGGACCCCCTTACAGTCTCTCTGATCCGGATAGAAGCTCTGGTGGGTCCCCTTATGTAGTCCACACTCCAGTAGCAGGGAGTATAACAGCTGAATCCTTCAGCAGTGCAGAAGCTGGGGAAGGCTCCGAGGATATGGTGTCAGATAGAAGAAATCACGTTGAGAGTCTCTCCTGGGCCACACACGGGGGCCTGCACACCGTCCTGGCTCTTTTCACAGACCACAGCAGACTTTTCGCGCGCTTTTTCCTGCTTCCCACTTTGGTCACGTGACTCTCTAGGGCGGGACACAGGAGGCTCAGTCTTTTTCTCTGTCATCACACCCTGCACAGGTGCAACCTCTGGCCACAAGGTGGCAACATCATCCTGCGTAATCACTTCTGTAACAGGCTCTATTTCAATGATCACAGAACAGCCAGAGCCTGCCACCTCACTACACCATCACTCTCCTTCTTGGTCAAATAGCCCTTACACAGCCTCGAGGTGTGCTTGGGGTCATTGTTCTGTTGAAAAATAAATGATGGTCCAACTAAACACAAACCGGATAGAATAGCATGCCGCTGCAAGATGCTGTGGTAGCCATGCTGGTTCAGTATGCCTTCAATTTTGAATAAATCCCCAACAGTGTCACCAGCAAAGCACCCCCACACCATCACACCTCCTCCTCCATGCTTCACGGTGGGAACCAGGCATGTAGAGTCCATCCGTTCACCTTTTCTGCGTCGCAAAGACACGGTGGTTGGAACCAAAGATCTCAAATTTGGACTCATCAGACCAAAGCACAGATTTCTACTGGTCTAATGTCCATTCCTTGTGTTCTTTAGCCCAAACAAGTCTCTTTCGCTTGTCGCCTGACCTTAGCAGTGTTTTCCTAGCAGCTATTTTACCATGAAGGCCTGCTGCACAAAGTCTCCTCTTAACAGTTGTTGTAGAGATATATCCGCTGCTAGAACTCTGTGTGGCATTGACCTGGTCTCTAATCTGAGCTGCTGTTAACCTGCGATTTCTGAGGCTGGTGACTCGGAAAAACTTATCCTCAGAAGCAGAGGTGACTCTTGGTCTTCCTTTCCTGGAGCGGTCCTCATGTGAGCCAGTTTCTTTGTAGCGCTTGATGGTTTTTGCAACTGCACTTGGGAACACTTTCAAAGTTTGCCCAATTTTTCGGACTCACTGACTTCATTTCTTAAAGTAATGATGGCCACTCGTTTTTCTTTAGTTAGCTGCTTTTTTCTTGCCATAATACAAATTCTAACAGTCTATTCAGTAGGACTATCAGCTGTGTATCCACCTGACTTCTGCACAACACAACTGATGGTCCAAACCCCATTTATAAGGCAAGAAATCCCACTTATTAAACCTGACAGGGCACACCTGTGAAGTGAAAACCATTTCCGGTGACTACCTCTTGAAGCTCATCAAGAGAATGCCAAGAGTGTGCAAAGCAGTCATCAAAGCAAAAGGTGGCTACTTTGAAGAACCTAGAATATAAGACATATTTTCAGTTGTTTCACACTTTTTTGTTAAGTATATAATTCCACATGTGTTAATTCATAGTTTTGAAGCCTTCAGTGTGAATGTACAATTTTCAAAATCATGAAAATACAGAAAAATCTTTAAATGAGAAGGTGTGTCCAAACTTTTGGTCTGTACTGTACATGTATATTGAAATTGCAACGCTGGAATAACAAGTCTCTGTCATTCCAGCTCCAAGCCCCACCCAGTGCTGCCTCTTTCTGTTTGACTGACGGCTCCTTTGCCTGACATCACGCAGCATGGAGGTTGACAGTCAAGCAGGAGAAGGCCGTGCTACAGAGACTTAGCTAGGGGCTTGGTTCAGGGGGCGCAAAACTACTGAGTGGGCCCCTCACCACGTAACCCTGATTACAACTATGGTGGTGCACCCTAATAGTGGATGTAGGAGAATGTCAGCAGATGACTGCACTGTTACTGAAAATAATCTCTATACAAAGACCAGCACTGATATTACCGCCATATGGTGACCATATAGTGGTAGATACCAGTGCTGCAGAACATGTAAGAGATTACAGTACAGGTATATATAGTAACTTACAGGTGACGTTCTTTCTGATGGAGAAACACATGAAAAGTTCTTGCAGCCAGGACTCGTCTGCAGAGATCACAACAAAGACATATATGACTTCTCACATTTCCAGCACCGTCCCCATCTATTCCCAACCTGCACAAACTCCTCATCCTGCTGATAATCCAATACTGAGCCGCTGCTGCCGTACGTGTCCCTATTACTGCACCTACTGTGTGCCCTCTAGATGGTAAAACAAACCTCTAGAATATAGTAATGCGGTGTGCAAGTGTCCTAGAAAACAGAGCACACATTCTGACAGTCACAATTACCTGAGTGACACCCTATAACAATAAGTGCCCACTTACCATTTAATAATGTCCCGAGTTTCCACCCTGTCCAGCTCCCCTCTACACAGTATGATGCTCTCCTATAAACAGCATAATGCCCCCAACACTGTATAGTACCCTCCATACACAGTATAGTACCCCCATACACAGTATACTGACCCGCTTAGTAGCCCCAAAACTGTTTGATGGCCCCAACACAGTATGATGGCCCTAATACTGTACAAAGGCCCCACAGTAGCTCCCAAACGGTATGATGGCCCCCTCATTGTATGATAACCCTCACAGTAGTCCCCAGACTGTATGATGGCCCCTATGTAGCCTCCATATAGTATAATGCACCCGTCATAGTCATCCATACAGTATAATGCACCCCAAAGTCCTCCATATAGTATAATGCATCCCAAAGTCCTCCATATACAACCCCTGGCAAAAATTATGGAATCACCGGGTTCGGAGGTTGTTCATTCAGTTGTTTAATGTTGTTAAAAAATAGCAGATTACAGACATGGCACAAAACTGAAGTCATTTCAAATTGCAACTTTATGGCTTTAAGAAACACTAAAAGAAATCAAGATAAAAAATGTGGTACTCAGTAAGGGTAATTTTTTTCAGACCAAGCAGAGGGAAAAATTATGGAATCACTCAATTCTGAGGAAAAGAATATGGCATCACCCTGTAAATTTTAATTTCCAAAACTAACACCTGCATCAAATTAGATCTGCTCGTTAGTCTGCATCTAAAAAGGAGTGATCACACCTTGGAGAGCTGTTGCACCAAGTGGACTGACATGAATCATGGCTTCAACACGAGAGATGTCAATTGAAACAAAGGAGAGGATTATCAAACTCTTAAAAGAAGGTAAATCATTACGCAATGCTGCAAAAGATGTTGGTTGTTCACAGTCAACTGTGTCTAAAATCTTGACCAAATACAAACAACATGGGAAGGCAAACATACTGGTAGACCAAGGAAGACATCAAAGTGTCAAGACCGGAAACTTAAAGCAATCTGTCTACAAAACAGGAAAAGCACAACAAAACAAATGAGGAACGAATGGAAGGAAACTGAAGCCAATGTCTGTGACCGAACTGTAAGAAACCGCCTAAAGGAAATGGGATTTACTTACAGAAAAGGTAAACATAAGCCATCAGTAACACCTAAACAGAAAAAAACAAGGTTACAATGGGCTAAGGAAAAGCAATCGTGGACTGTGGATGACTGGATGAAAGTCATATTCAGTGATGAATCGCAAATCTGTATTGGGCAAGGTGATGATGCAGGAACTTTTGTTTGGTGCCGTTCCAATGAGATTTATAAAGATGACTCCATGAATAGAACATGCAAATTTCCACAGTCATTGATGATATGGGGCTGCATATCAGGTAAAGGCACTGGGGAGATGGCTGTCATTACATCTTCAATAAATGCCCAAGTTTACACTTATATTTTGGACAGTTTTCTTATCCCATCAATTGAAAGGATGTTTGGGGATGATGACATAATTTTTCAAGATGATAACGCATCCTGCCATAGAGCAAAAACTGTGAAAACATTCCTTGAAAGAAAACACATAAGGTCAGTGTCATGGCCTGCAAATAGTCTGGTTCTCAATCCAATTGAAAATCTTTGGTGGAAGTTAGAGAAAATGGTCCATGATAAGGCTCCAACCTGCAAAGCTAATCTGGCAACAGCAATCAGAGAAAGTTGGAGCCAGATTGATGAAGAGTACTGTTTGTCACTCATTAAGTCCATGCCTCAGAGACTGCAAGCTGTTATTAAAGCCAGAGGTGGTGCAACAAAATACTAGTGATGTATTGGAGTGTTCTTTTGTGTGTTTGTTTTTCATGATTTTATAATTTTTTCCTCAGAATTGAGTGATTCCATAATTTTTTCCCTCTGCTTGGTCTGAAAAAAATTACCCTTACTGAGTACCACATTTTTTATCTTGATTTCTTTTAGTGTTTCTTAAAGCCATAAAGTTGCCATTTGAAATGACTTTAGTTTTGTGCCATGTCAGTGATCTGCTTTTTTTCAACAACATTAAACAACTGAATGAACATCCTCCGAGCCAGGTGATTCCATAATTTTTGCAAGTCAATGTAGTACAATGCACTCCCTATAGAGCTCTATATAGTATAATGCATCCCATAGTCCTCAATATAGTATAATACACTCCTCATAGTCCTCAATATAGTATAATACACTTCTCATAGTCCTCAATATAGTATAACGCATCCCATAGTCTTCAATATAGTGTAATGCATCCCATAGTCCTCAATATAGTATAACACACTCCTCATAGTCCTCAATATAATATAATGCACTCCTCATAGTCCTCAATATAGTATAATGCACCCCATGGTCCTCAATATAGTATAATGCACCCCATAGTCCTCAATACAGTATAATGCATCCCATAGTCCTCAATATAGTATAATACATCCCATAGTCCTCAATATAGTATAATGCACCCCATAGTCCTCAATATAGTATAATGCATCCCATAGTCCTCAATATAGTATAATGCATCCCATAGTCCTCAATATAGTATAATGCACCCCATAATCCCCAATATAGTATAATGCATCCCATAGTCCTCAATATAGTATAATGAACCCCAGAGTCCTCAATATAGTATATTGCATCTCATAGTCCTCAATATAGTATAATGCATCCCATAGTCCTCAATATAGTATAATGCACCCCATAGTCCTCATTATAGTATAATGCACCCCATAGTCCTGAATATAGTATAATGCATCCCATAGTCTTCAATATAGTATAATGCATCCCATAGTTCTCAATATAGCATAATGCATCCTATAGTTCTCAATATAGTATAATGCATCCCATAGTTCTCAATATAGCATAATGCATCCTATAGTTCTCAATATAGTATAATGCATCCCATAGTCCTCAACATAGTATAATGCACTCTCCATTAAAAAAACCCCACTATACTCACCTCTCCGCCTCATTTCCCCGGCTGCTCTGGTCCCTGCAGCGAGCACTCTGAAGTTTTCTCTGCTCTGCACAGCAGACATGATGAGGTGCTGGGACAGAGCAATGATTGGGGTGCTGGGACAGAGCAATGATGGGGGCTGGGAGAGAGCAATGATGGGGGTGGTGGGACAGAGCAATGATGTGGGTGCTGAGAGCAATGATGGGGTGCTGGAAGAGAGCAATGATGAGGGTGCTGGGACAGAGCAATGACGGGGGTGCTGGGACAGAGCAATGACGGGGGTGCTGGGAGAGAGTAATGATGGAGGTGGTGGGAGAGAGCAATGACGAGGGGGCTGGGAGAGAGCAATGATGGAGGTGCTGGGAGAGGGCAATTATGGGGGTTTCACTTTGCTTGTACTGTGAAGCCTTGTATGTTTTCCGTGTGCACATAGCCTTACAGTTAATTGGGGAGAGTCACATAGACTGAATAATTTATATTATTGGCCGGTGCAGATTATAGTTAATGGGGGGGCACAGTGCTGCTTATCACTTTATATTTTGATTACTAAGTGGCTAATAGTATATTAATGGGGGGGGGGGTTACATATCTGTATTCGAGGACACAGAGCGGGGGAGACACATGTATGCATACAATATGTGACTTTGTTATTTTCTAGGCTGGAGATCATCGTGACAAGACGAGTCATGGCTGGGAGATGTGGACATGAAGGTCTGACCAGATGGAGAACAAACAGCAGAAACCGACTCTGATCAGATGAGACGTCAGCGGTAAGTGCCTGGATGTAAATATTATTCTGTATCTGCACTGTGTGACTTGGAGTGATAATGTTATCTGTAAAATCCCTTAGGCTGCATTCTCACATTTGTGTGAAATGTCCGTGTGCTGCCAGATCTTTTTATCATATGGTCCACGGACTCGTACAGTTTTATAGATCCATTCACACATCCATGAAAATCACGGATCTGAGAATGAGATCTAAGAGGGTCAGAGAATGTCCTGTTCTGATCCGATTTTGAGGATTAGAATAGGACATTCTGAATGCATCTTTAAAACAGGGCAGCACACCAACACTGCACACAGATAAAGGAATGTAGCCTTATTATGTATAGCATACTCCCTTAGTATATAGTGTACTCACTTATTATGTATAGCGCCATCCTTAGTTATATAGTTTCCTCTTTTATTATGTATAACACCCTCCCTTATTATGTACCATCCTCTCACAGTTGGGGGATCATACTGTGTTGGGGTCAGCATACTTTACCCTGGGAGTTGAGGTGGGGTACAGTAGGGTCATTATACTGTGCATGTGGGGGAATTCACCATGGGGGTTTCATACTGTGTTTGGGGACCCTTTTATTGCCATCACACTTTATGGGGCAATGAAAGAGAGATCTAGGACGTCAGCAGGAGGAAAATTGCTATGTAAAGGATGGAAAGTTGTGAGATCTGATCTTTGGTGACCCTGACAATTTTTTTTTTTTTTGGGCGGGGGGGGGGGGGGGGGCAATTAGAGCTTCTGCTATGGGGCCCCATGATTCCTATGTACGCCCCTGATTGCATGTATGCAAATCACACACTTGCAGTTACATGCCCACTGTCCCCGCAACAGGCGAATCCTAACAGTGAGCACAGCACGCAATGACGACTCACAAGTCTGCTGGCACATAGAGTACCCTAAGGCTGGACAACCACATTAAGTGCTGTGTACCACTGCAAATTTGTACCTAAAGCCAGACAACCCCTTTAATGAAGGCTCATATTATTTTGCTGGGTGGGTTTCACAATGTCCCACCACGTCCATGCCCCACTCATTTTAGTGGATTTACATCTTCAAGTTGCACAAAAGTTTTGAGACTTTTAAAAGTGTTCTACACCAGAATTCGGCCAAAGAGCTATACTGAACGGGGGATGGAGTTCCCAATAAGGGATAGGAGGCAGATCCCAGACAAAGCATACCCACATATTATGTACCCCTTATGGGCAAAGTCCTGATAACATATGACCACTGCAGGAGGTAAAGCCATGGACCAACAGAAGGATGGAGTGCAGTACCCTGCTGCCTGCATGGTGGAGCTGGACTGTGCTGGTGGCACCTAACCTCATAGCGCTTCTAGGGTGCCAGCCCTGCAGTCCTACTAAAGATAGGAATGGCAGCACTGATGTCTGGATGCCTGCTCCGTGCCCACGTCCCGAGTGTGACTGGGGTCTTAGTCACGAAGGGAGTGGCCAGCCATATTTAAGGCACCAGCCGCTGTCCGGCTTCACTCCAGTGCCAGTGAGGCGGCGCGCTCTGCAGACATGCTGGCTGGATGGCGAGGGGCGACCCTCAGGACTTAGGGCTGCTGGACTATTCCTCCCCGGAGCGGCCATGAAGCTGGTGAACTTCGCGCTGGTCCTCGCACTAGAAGGTAACGCTGCGCCCGAGTCCCGGCAACTTGTTGCCTTCATGTCTCGTCCTGTCACTGTTGTCTATTCCGGGCAGCCTGTGCTATAAATGGCGCTCTCGTACCTCATTGTGAAATGCAACTCGTGCTTATTTCTGTCTCCGCCAGTCTGGAGTCACTGAGCTTCCCGATCTCTTGCAGGCTTCCTGGCGCTCACTTGCTTATACGGATCAGTCATTGATCACCATGAAGTTCTCCAGCAGCCCAGCAATGAACTGCCGGAGCAGGCCGGACTAGTGGGGCTGAGCAGCAAGCCCCTGCTTACTGGAGGAAATCCCATCATGGCGTCCTCCAAAGGTAGGTCTTCCAGATGTACATCCTCCAGCGGTAGGTCCTCCAGAGGTATATCCTCCAGCGGTAGGTCCTCCAGAGGTATATCCTCCAGCGGTAGCTCCTCTAAATGTAGCTCCTCCAGCGGTAGGTCCTCCAGAGGTATATCCTCCAGCGGTAGGTCCTCCAGAGGTACGTCCTCCAGCGGTAGGTCCTCCAGAGGTACATCCTCCAGCGGTAGGTCCTCCAGAGGTACATCCTCCAGCGGTAGGTCCTCCAGAGGTACATCCTCCAGCGGTAGGTCCTCCAGAGGTACATCCTCCAGCGGTAGGTCCTCCAGAGGTACGTCCTCCAGCGGTAGGTCCTCCAGAGGTATATCCTCCAGCGTTAGGTCCTCCAGCGGTAGCTCCTCTAAATGTAGCTCCTCCAGCGGTAGGTCCTCCAGCGGTAGCTCCTCTAGATGTAGCTCCTCTAGATGTAGCTCCTCTAGATGTAGCTCCTCTAGATGTAGCTCCTCCAGTGGTAGCTCCTCTAGATGTAGCTCCTCTAGATGTAGCTCCTCTAGATGCAGCTCCTCTAGATGCAGCTCCTCTAGATGTAGCTCCTCCATTGGTAGCTCTCCTAGATGTAGCACTTCTAGATGTAGCTCCTCCAGCGGTAGCTCTTCTAGATGTAGCTCCTCCAGCAGTAGCTCCTCTAGATGTAGCTCCTCTAGATGTAGCTCCTCTAGATGTAGCTCCTCTAGATGCAGCTCCTCCAGCGGTAGCTCCTCTAGATGTAGCTCCTCCAGTGGTAGCTCTTCTAGATGTAGCTCCTCCAGCGGTAGCTCCTCTAGATGTAGCTCCTCCAGCGGTAGCTCCTCTAGATGTAGCTCCTCCAGCGGTAGCTCCTCTAGATGTAGCTCCTCCAGCGGTAGCTCTTCCAGATGTAGCTTCTCTAGCGGTAGCTCCTCCAGCGGTAGGTCCTCCAGCGGTAGCTCTTCTAGATGTAGCTCCTCTAGATGTAGGTCCTCCAGCGGTAGGTCCTCTAGAATTAGGTCCTTCAGAGGTACATCCTACAGCGGTAGCTCCTCTAGATGTAGGTCCTCCAACGGTAGGTCCTCCAGTGGTAGGTCATCTAGAACTAGGTCCTTCAGAGGTACATCCTCCAGTGGTAGGTCCTCTAGAGGTAGGTTCTCCAGCGGTAGGTGTGAGGGAGTGCCTAAACTACATATGCAGTGTAAATCAGCCCATGATGTGATACTGGACCACAGTGCTGGGCACAGATTGGTAAGAGCCCCTGTTGGGGCAAAGTATTTTGGTGCTCTATGTAAGAGCAGCACAATTAATGCCCCCCATGTGAAATCACCTTCTTTAAGCAGAAGGCCGTTTTAGATGCACTAATAATTGTTCCTCATTATGAGGTTCTGCGCACAGGGCTGCAGTCACCCAACTCAGCCAAAATGAACAGAGGAATATGGTGCTTCCACCGCAAAAAAATGAAGTGAAGATATGAGTGGCAATGTGATTTTTCTCCAAAATAGATTTATTTTAAAAACAGGCTATTCACAGCCGAAACGCGTTGTGAATTTTTGTTATTAAAACAATCAAAACTTGTACGAAGGGTGATCGCAAAATGTATGCATGTATAAAATGCATTGTTGAAAGCACTTTGCCCCTTGGAAACCGGGAACTTGCTGCGGGCAATATGATGTGGTGTGTGGCCCGAGCATTCTATTCCCAAACAGTTTTTGTCGGCCAGCGTAAACAGACCAGTAAGCGAGCTCCGAATGACTTCTGTATATATTTGATCGGCGCTTGTTGAAGCTGACTTAATGAGCTTTACTTGTAAAGTGGATTAAATACTATGGCCCTACTTCATCAAAAACAATATTCAGCTGTAGACACAACCTTATAAAAGGTCACAGCCATTCTCTACCCCTTGGTTCCAGTCTTCTCAAGATGCTAGGGTACAAGTTACTGTCTTAGGACTCGCTCACATGAGCGTATAACATAGCCAAGTGCTATGCAATATTTTATCAAATAGCACTCGGCCCAATGGAGAAATTAAGTTTTCCATCTCCTCCGCACCTGTACTACAATTCTCTGATGCGAGAGAATCAGAGCACAGTGCACTAATACTCGGATCAAACTCTTCCATTAGAGAATCGATGTCTGTGTGACTCCGGCCTTCAAGGGATTATCCTGTTACATATTGATAACGTCTCCACAGGATAAATTATTAATATGAGATTGGTGGGGGCCCAACACTCCTCACCCTCACCAATCAGCGGTTATGTGCTCTGGTGCCGACTTATGTAAAGATTGTAAGCAGAGCTGCAAAGTGTACCTCCATTCAATGTGTAGTGGCCCCTACTGGTTAATGCAGAACAGCTCCTATTTGATTGTTGGACTGCCACTGATCTCACTTAAATGACCTGACCACAGTTAGATCATCATTATGATGTGACCAGACAATCCCTTTAAATCACTGAATTTTGGCCTTTTTTGTTGTGCCTGGGAGATCTAAACCCTCTTCTGGGAGGTCTCCCCCATTTTCAGGATTTCCTAAGATAATATGGAAGATTTTTAAAGTGTAATTAAAAGGGTTTTCAAATCTTCATAAATGAGGGCATATTAAAGGGGTTGTCTGACACCACGATGGTATGTCATCATCTGAATGCTAAAGTCCTTTATTAGTCGGCAAGTAACCAAATAATGTGAAACCTTCTCTCAACTGTACTGGATTCATTCAGGTCATTGGAGGTAATTGCGCCTTAATTTGTTTTTCTTAACTTATCCAAGATGCCTGAAAGGCTTTTCCTGGGGCCAGACAACCTCTTTGATGTTCCTGTCAACCTCCATGACCCACCCTGCATTGATTTTGAAAATATAGGCCCCATTAGCAGAGGAAAAACTATGAAGTCAATAGAATTCTAAAGCAGCCAGGTGGCCTATTTATTTTCTGGATCGGTGGCCTTCCGATAGGTCAGACTCATAGCCATCATCCGGTGATGGCATATTGTCCAATACCAAGCACAACAGCTAAAAAAATGTACAGCACTGTGCAGGTAAACAATGAAGGAAGTGGTGGATAGGGGTGCTGGAAGTTGGTCTTCCATGGATCTGATATTAATGCCTAATCATAAGGATTGTCTATGAATATCTGAGCTCTGGTTTACCACATTAGCTTTTTCCTAATTGGGCAATTTTCTCCCTTTAACATATATAAATAAAATCTGAATTCATAAAATACCCCCAATGCCTATTTTGAACAAGTGTCTCAGCACACTATCATTGGTGGTTTAGGGCTGTGAAGAAATAATAACACTCTCCCTGGTAGGCTAGTGCAATGAAGTGGTTAATGGTATTATCTGTTGTGATTTTACTGAAAAAAACATCAAAGAAAGAAGCAGCCATGCTTACAAAAACCCTGCCACAGTCCTAATGTACTGCAGAAGGCCCCCAGATACTTTGGTATTGGGACCAGTTATTGGGATAATATTTGTTGTGGTCTACAGTGGGAGTTGGGATAATAAGATCCATCATGTGGAAGGGGAAATATTTAAATCCCAGGTGATCTAAAGCTGTGAAGATATGAAAAGGTAGCCCAGTGTAGGAAGGGCCGATCATACTTTCTCTACTGCCTGTGGCAAAAATTAAAATGATGGCACCCAACTAAAGAAAAAAAAATTAGTATTAAGGGTATGTTCACACTTCATAGTTTTTTTGGCATCACAAATCTGCAGCAAAACTTGATCTCTGGAAGGAAAAAAGCTGCGTCAAAAACGCAGGTTTTGCTTCGATTTTTGATGCGTTTTTTCAGCATTTTTTTCACTGTCCTTTTTGTCTCTTTATGCATGTACATAAAGTTCAGTAAAAAAAAAAAATCTCATTCTGGTTTTGGCATAGTGGGGAGGTGAATTGTTCAGGAATAATTTAGACACTGGCAGTACATTAAGTTTGTATGATACTATTTACTTTCACACTATAGGGTCTGCCATTGAGTTGCTCAGGGCATTGTTCAATTTCACACTTCCCTGGGCCGCAGGTATTGTTCAAGCTCAGCCAATGTTTACACTGTACATACTACTAATTTAATTACACTGTACTAATACTAGCTACCATCTTAGTGACTAAGACAAGATGGTAAAATCACAAAAAGAAATGAGTTTCACATACTGCTGTACTTACTTGATTTCACTAAAAACGCAGCAAAACCATCAGCTATGTTCACACATCATGTTTTTTCAGCATTTTTTCACTACCCATTACTTCCAATGGGTGAAAAACGCAGAAAGAAGTGACATGCTCTATTTTCCAAAAAAGCCGCAAGTTACAAAATACGTAACAAAAAAACACGTTGTGTGAACAAAAAAATCTGGTTTCTCATAGACTTTGCTGGTACTGCAGCAGGCAGCTGAAAATGTGCATCAAAATCTGCAGCAAAAAACACTGAAAAAAACATGATGTGGGAACATAGACTAAGTCCACTCAAAATAAAGTTTCAATTCGCATGATTCCAATCCGTTGGGGCGGAGCAGGGGGCAGTGATCTTTCATTACTCAGGACATGGTGAACATGCTGTAATCTCTTCCTCTGCATCTTGACTGACAGCCTGCTTTGCACATATGCTGAGCTGGCTGTCAGTCAAGGTGCAGGAGGAGTGATTACAGCAAGCTCACCTGCTGATTATCACTATGACTGCTAAATAGCATTGTATTAGATGGTAGATTCCAAATACATTTTGAGTCGACTTTGCTTAAATCCAAACTTATGGGTAGCCAATATTATAATGAGAAAATGATGACATTTAAGTAAATAATACAAATGTCTAAAGTGCCAAAACAGAAGTAGAAATAAAATAATTTAATCTAGGGATTTATGGTATACTATCTCTTAAAAATGTTCCTGAATGCACAGCCCCAGCTTGTCAGGATATTGATACCCTGTGTCCGTTCTGCTCTTTGTCAAAATGTACACAACATCTCTTTTGGGTCTGTCTTATCAATAGTTGTGGGAACTTGGGTGAGAAAATGTTGTCCTCTAATCATGCTGCTAGCCTCACTGAAGTTATTGCCCTAGTGTCCTCACCCCGTTCTCCAAAATGTCATATTTTTTTTTATGTGCTCATGGTAGTCCAGGTAACATCTCTAGTTCCCTGTGTTGAATAGGGTAAAACTATTTGTAACAGAGTGTCCCCTCCCCAGCCTGTTTTCATGGACCATACTGGACTCAGGTCTATATTAGCATTTTCTGTCCTGCATCTAGTGGGGGCCTGTGTGTCTTTGTTCCTCTCTGCTGGGGGCTTCCCTTCAATACACAACTCTGCAGACCAGCTGGAGACTGGAGTTCTAGAAGATTAGTCATTCTTCCAGTTACCTGTAGTAAATGTTTAAGGGGGTGGGGTGTGTGTATCTCTGCCCAACCTGGGGGCTGATCCCAAGAGAAGGAGAACAATAAGACACATGTTTTTAGTTAGTTGATGCTGTGCTGTGTGAAGGGCTAGGACCTGTGCTAAGGCCAGATCCTAGTGCCGTGTATGGACTATTGGAGATCCGTTGAACTATTGGACATTGGAGATCAGTTGCCACATGGTATTGTGATGTCTTGCCACCCTGCTGGATTTGAGGACTTATTCTGAGACTGTTGTTGCATTGTACCTGGCGTTGGATTACCGGGTGGCGCCCCCGGATTTGTCCCTTTCTGTGTTACTGACTCTAAGAAACTACAGCTACGTTTGGTGTTATATTCTCCCAGTCTTAATAAAGGTTGTTGGATTGTGCATCGGCCTGCTATCTCTGTCTGCTTCGTCTCACACACCATCACAAACTGGTTGGCAGTGGAGGGATCAGAGCAAAGGGAATGGATAACAGCAGCCCAGCAACGAATGGAGCCAGAACCTCAGGATAAAGGAATTGGACTGTGGGGAATCTACAAACAAGGCCCGTGAATTAGGGGTCAGTTACAAAGGACTATCCAAAGAGCAACTAATTGTGGCTTTGGAAGTAGCCAGCTTTCAAGATGGCACTGATGGTGGATTCCTAGATCAATTGGAGGTAAATGCCCGGAAAAGTCAGTGGGTTGTGTGGTTTGAGGGGGAGATGGCATTGCTTGGGGGTGAAGCCACCATAGAAGATTAACGGGAGGCCATTCAAAGAGCCCATGAAAGGCTGTTCACTGTGGAAGCAGCTAGAAACCCAAGGCAGACATTAACCACCACACCCACCATGAGGGAAATTCCAAGAGTGTCCCTTAAGGACTTTAAGCTGTTTAATAAGGCTTCCAGGGACATTCAGGGATTCTTGCAAGACTTTGAGCATCAATTTCAGTTAATGGAAGTTCCAGAAATGCAGCAGGTTAGACATCTGGTGGGGCTCTTTGAGGGTGGAGCTGCGGAAACGTATCGAGCTATGGACCCACGGTGGAACCGTGAATAAGAGGACATTAAGGAAACCATCCTGGAACATTATGCGGTTACTCCAGACACTTACAGGACTCAGTTCCGCTCACTAGCCTGTAATAGGGAAGGCTCATAGGATCAAACAGGCGTGTCATCCCTGGCTGGAAGGAGAGGGTGCCTTAACTTGGGAGATCAACCTCCAGGTTATCCTAAAAGAACAATTCTTTGTCAAATGCCCAACTGAGATCAGGGAATGGGTGCGTGAAAGAAAACCAGCAACAGTAGAACAAGCTGCCACTTTAGCTGATGAGGTTCTCACCATCAATCCTTAGTGGAAAAAGTTGCTGATGGATGGAGAAAAAACTACCAACACTTCAGTCCCCAAGGTTTGCTGTCCAACTAGACCATCACCTCATGTTGATACCCATAGGAATCACCTTCCAGCTAGTCCTATCTCATCCTCTGGAATGCGACAAGGAGAGGATGTAGTAAAGCGCAAGTCTTATGGCTGTGGGCATCCCGGACATCTGCAGGCCACATGCCCAGCTACCAAGTGGAGGAATCGTCTTCAATCACCAACAACCACCTTATGTACCTTCACAGGAATATCAGCCTCCCGGTTCCCTTACCTCCTTCCCCAGAATACAAATGGGAAGGAGTGTGACACAGTGCGGATATTACCGATGTGGGCAGCCTGGGCATCTGCAAGATACCTGCCCATATGGTCAATCGAGGAATAACTCTACACCAAATCGGCCTATAAATTATTTAAAGTCAAATATCATGGAGGAAGAGGTGTCACCACTCCAAGTTTACTTACCTAATGACTCAGACAACCAATGTTCGACCATAAGAGGTTTATGCGGGAAAAAAGTTCCTCTATTAATCAAAGAAAGCATTTACAATAGGTCATGCTGGACGGTCGGAGAGTTCTTGGGTTTTGTGACTCTGAGGCATTTCTCCCCATAGCTGACCCCAGAGTGGTTAGGCCGGAGGCAATACACCAAGGACCTGGGATTACCATAGAATTAGCTGGTGGCCAATGGAGGAATATCCCAAAAGCAAATGTAAAACTGGATTTTGGCTTTGGGGTCAAGCAATGTGTGGTTAGATTGATGAGTGGCCTGCCTGCAGATATTGTCCAAGGAAATGATGTGCTTCTACAGGCGCCTGTTCTGTCTGGAGTAAGCCATTGAGCAATGCTTTTCCAGGTTTTTTTTATTAACATTCTTTGGTCTAACGTTTACTTCGGTATACTATGTATGATTGTTGCCTAATTATTACTTTACCACTTGATTTAGGAGGTAACTTTAGCCATCTATTAATTCCTGGGGTTGCTCTTCTTTTTGGTTATTCAACCAATCCCTATTACTTGCTATATTTGATTGGCCCCTTAGCTTAATCGCGCCTTGCTGCCATCTGACTTTCTGTCCCCTTGCACATGTTTGTTGTTTATACCATGTAATTATTGTCTTTATTGATGATTTAATAAAACTATACTATTCTATTCATAAACCTTAGAACTCCAATCTTTTCTTGCTTGCTCCATGGTCTTTGGAGTGGTTTCTAATGGTGGTACATATTCGACTTACGTATTGATGTGTCAGCCAGCATTATGTTTGTGGGATTATTTGTATTACTTTCCCTTTAGGACCCAGAGGTATCCTCACCTTTCTGCTGTTAATCAGCACTTCCTTGCTGTGTCCTTAAATACACTCAAATCCTCAGAGATTTGCTGGTGATGGCGTGTTATACCTATTCAGGTCTGGGCTTCTAGTAGTCGGCTAGAATTATCATGGAGTTCCTTTGTTGATTGTTGCCGTGCTTTCTCCGGTGTCATCTTAGAGCTGAGTGTATTCCCCTGTTTGTTTCCCCTGTGTATACTTTAGTTTGTGGTGGGGCTGACTTAGTGCTCTCCCCTCCCGCCCCCTACCTAGGGTCTAGCTTTAAGGTCACTAGGGCCAGGTTTCCTGCTCGGCAAGAAGTGCAGAACCTATTAAGGGTCTATAGGGGAGTTAGGGTTTGTCGTTAGATTTGTTTAGGGGTCTCCACTCTCCCTTTCCCTGGTTGTAGGGCTCTCTCCCCTTTTCATTATACGCTGGGTTTTCCCTATACCTAGCGTGACAGTTTGTCCCACGCACAGATACAGGATTGCTATCATCTGCATAGTTGGAGGTTAGAACAAGGACGTCTTCTTTTTTTTTTGTCCTTTTGTTTAACCACCATCAATGCACCATTACAAAGGACCCTGCTCTCACTGACCTTTAATTTTAAATTGATAAATTGACAAGGGGCTTTGGAAGGCCGTGTTGTCTTTGCCTAATTGCCACGGGCCTTTTTTTCTCTGTCAGGCTCTTCAAATATGGTATACTTGCATATAAGTTGTCAGTATTCAAGAGATACACTTTTTATTTTTTTCCTCTCTAGTGTTAGGTAAATCAGGTCCCACATTATGTGCTACTAGTTTGAAGAATGGGGAGGGGGGGTATTTTGTAGGGCTAACATTGGTGTCCTTACCCGTATATATCCAAAATCGATGGGAAACTGAAACTGAACTGCTTTCACATATTTTATAAACGTTCCTGCAATACGTGGCCTTGTTGGTTGAAAGATACTGATGAAATCTTAATATTTCCCCTTGAATAAGACAAGAGATTCGTCAATAGCTATGGTATATATATATATATATATATATATATATATATATATATATATATATATATATATATATATATATATATTTTGGAGGTACAGTACAGACCAAAAGTTTGGACACTCCTTCTCATTTAAAGATTTTTCTGTATTTTCATGACTTTGAAAATTGTACATTCACATTGAAGGCATCAAAACTATGAATTAACACATGTGGAATTATATACTTAACAAAACAGTGTGAAACAACTGAAAATATGTCTTATATTCTAGGTTCTTCAAAGTAGCCACCTTTTGCTTTGATGACTGCTTTGCACACTCTTGACATTCTCTTGATGAGCTTCAAGAGGTAGTCACCGGAAATGGTTTTCACTTCACAGGTGTGCCCTGTCAGGTTTAATAAGTGGGATTTCTTGCCTTATAAATGGGGTTGGGACCATCAGTTGTGTTGTGCAGAAGTCTGGTGGATACACAGCTGATAGTCCTACTGAATAGACTGTTAGAATTTGTATTATGGCAAGAAAAAAAGCAGCTAAGTAAAGAAAAACGAGTGGCCATCATTACTTTAAAAAATGAAGGTCAGTCAGTCTGAAAAATTGGGCAAACTTTGAAAGTGTCCCCAAGTGCAGTTGCAAAAACCATCAAGCGCTACAAAGAAACTGGCTCACATGAGGACCGCCCCAGGAAAGGAAGACCAAGAGTCACCTCTGCTTCTGAGGATAAGTTTATCCGAGTCACCAGCCTCAGAAATCGCAGGTTAACAGCAGCTCAGATTAGAGACCAGGTCAATGCCACACAGAGTCCTAGCAGCAGACACATCTCTACAACAACTGTTAAGAGGAGACTTTGTGCAGCAGGCCTTCATGGTAAAATAGCTGCTAGGAAACCACTGCTAAGGACAGACAACAAGCAGAAGAGACTTGTTTGGGCTAAAGAACACAAGGAATGGACATTAGACCAGTGGAAATCTGTGCTTTGGTCTGATGAGTCCAAATTTGAGATCTTTGGTTCCAACCACCGTGTCTTTGTGCGACGCAGAAAAGGTGAACGGATGGACTCTACATGCCTGGTTCCCACCGTGAAGCATGGAGGAGGAGGTGTGATGGTGTGGGGGTGCTTTGCTGGTGACATTGTTGGGGATTTATTCAAAATTGAAGGCATACTGAACCAGCATGGCTACCACAGCATCTTGCAGCGGCATGCTATTCCATCCGGTTTGCGTTTAGTTGGACCATCATTTATTTTTCAACAGGACAATGACCCCAAACACACCTCCAGGCTGTGTAAGGGCTATTTGACCAAGAAGGAGAGTGATGGGGTACTACGCCAGATGACCTGGCCTCCACAGTCACCAGACCTGAACCCAATCGAGATAGTGTGGGGTGAGCTGGACCACAGAGTGAAGGCAAAAGGGCCAACAAGCTCTAAGCATCTCTGGGAACTCCTTCAAGATTGTTGGAAGACCATTTCCGGTGACTACCTCTTGAAACTCATCAAGAGAATGCCAAGAGTGTGCAAAGCAGTCATCAAAGCAAAAGGTGGCTACTTTAAAGAACCTAGAATATAAGACATATTTTCAGTTGTTTCACACTTTTTTTTGTTAAGTATATAATTCCACATGTGTTAATTCATAGTTTTGATGCCTTCAGTGTGAATGTACAATTTTCATAGTCATGAAAATACAGAAAAATCTTTAAATGAGAAGGTGTGTCCAAACTTTTGGTCTGTACTGTATATGCTTGAGAAAGTTTTCAGTTTAAGTGGGTAATTAGATGTAGAGATGAGCGTTGTTCTACTCGAACTGTTCGCCAATCTCAAATTCGAGCTGTTTTGGGCGGTGTTCGAGCCGTTCGGCGAACACGAACCATTTGAGAAAAATTCGGCTGTTCGAGGTTATGTTCGATAACTGTTCGTGCACCAAAATCATAACTGGATTTTTTCTCAGTAATGATGAAAATTAATGTTAATACGCAGTTTGAGTGTACAGCGGGGTGGGGGGAGGGGCAGGGGATGGATCTCTGCAGGAACAATGAAGATCTCCATTTTTTTTTCTCTTTCCCGCATTTGCAGTGGGGAGGTGCAGTCTGTCAGCCTATCAGCAGCGCACACACGGAGCGAAGTGCTTTTTTTCACACAAGCAAGGGCATGTGTCATTGGCAGTGTATGTCACATGTCCTTGCCCTATAAGACCAAGCCATTTTCCCCGTCGCCACCATTTTCTCACTGCTGCAGCTGCGTGTTAGACGGCACCGCTGTTGCTGTGTGTGCTATACCTTGTTAATTTCAAGCCAATTTTCGCACAAATAT
This sequence comes from Phyllobates terribilis, assembly GCF_046119375.1. NCBI lineage: Eukaryota > Metazoa > Chordata > Amphibia > Anura > Dendrobatidae > Phyllobates > Phyllobates terribilis. Next base: position 12,952,652 of record NW_027362770.1, read on the forward strand.
ACAGATAGCTTGGGAGTAGGGAATAGTTGTGATTGCAGTCCTTTTAAGGACTAGGTTACAGCATTTCCTACGACTTTTATCAGGGAGGTCTGTGCTCTTAAATAGATAGATTGTGGGAGTAAAGACTAATTGTAATTGGAGTCCTTTTCAGGACTAGGTTACATCAGTTCCTATCAGTTTTTGCCAGGCAGGTCTGTGCCAGTGCTGTGCAAGTTTTTTTCACAGCATTTGGCTGAATCTAGCAAAGCTAATCCTTTTTGGCCTATTGCAGAGTGTGTTAGTCAGTGGAGTAGCCTATCTGTGTTGCAAGATATACCACCTGTGTATAGAATACCAATTTTTTTACTGCACCTAGTGAAGTAAAATCTTTTGGGCATAGCATCATTTTATTAGTCCATCTATACTGACCTCCATCAGGTTGCAAACTGAATATATTTTTTTCTGCATCTACCTCTGAAAAAATATTGGGCTTCTAGCTGTGTGTGGGTCTTGTTCTATTAATCCATCTATACTGACCTCCATCAGGTTGCAAATTCAAAATAATTTTTTGTATGCATCTAGCTCTGAAAAAATATTTGGCCTTCTAGCAGTGTGTGGGACTTTCTCTGTTAGTCCATCTATACTGACCTCCATCAGGTTGCAAATTAAAAATAATTTTTATCTGCATCTACAGTACCTCTGAAAAAATATTTGGGCTTCTAGCTGTGTGTGGGACTTGTTGTATTAGTCCATCTATACTGACCTCCATCAGGTTGCAAACTGAATATATTTTTTTCTGCATCTACCTCTGAAAAAATATTGGGCTTCTAGCTGTGTGTGGGACTTGTTGTATTAGTCCATCTATACTGACCTCCATCAGGTTGCAAACTGAATATATTTTTTTCTGCATCTACCTCTGAAAAAATATTGGGCTTCTAGCTGTGTGTGGGTCTTGTTCTATTAATCCATCTATACAGACCTCCATCAGGTTGCAAACTGAATATAATTTTTTTCTGCATCTAGCTCTGAAAAAATATTTGGCCTTCTAGCAGTGTGTGGGACTTGTTCTATTAGTCCACCTATACTGACCTCCATCAGGTTGCAAATTCAAAATAATTTTTTGTATGCATCTAGCTCTGAAAAAATATTTGGCCTTCTAGCAGTGTGTGGGACTTTCTCTGTTAGTCCATCTATACTGACCTCCATCAGGTTGCAAACTGAATATAATTTTTTTCTGCATCTAGCTCTGAAAAAATATTTGGCCTTCTAGCAGTGTGTCGGACTTTCTCTATTAGTCCATCTATACTGACCTCCATCAGGTTGCAAATTAAAAATAATTTTTATCTGCATCTACAGTACCTCTGAAAAAATATTTGGGCTTCTAGCTGTGTGTGGGACTTGTTGTATTAGTCCATCTATACTGACCTCCATCAGGTTGCAAACTGAATATATTTTTTTCTGCATCTACCTCTGAAAAAATATTGGGCTTCTAGCTGTGTGTGGGACTTGTTGTATTAGTCCATCTATACTGACCTCCATCAGGTTGCAAACTGAATATATTTTTTTCTGCATCTACCTCTGAAAAAATATTGGGCTTCTAGCTGTGTGTGGGACTTGTTGTATTAGTCCATCTATACTGACCTCCATCAGGTTGCAAATTGAATATAATTTTTTTCTGCATCTAACCCAGCCAATAGTTTTGGCCTAATACCACAGTTTGGCCACTCAGCTCTGCTCGGTTCCCATCCATTGTTTTTTTGTGCAAACAACTCCAGAGTTGTGAATTAGTTAACCACCAAAATGAGTGGAAAAAGGCCTGCTGCTGGTGGAAAGGGGAATAGGCGTGTTGGGAAGGGGAAAAAAGGTTGTGTCCGTGGGGTAGGTGTTAAATGTTATGCACACGCCCGGGCTAAGCGGCGTGTGCGTGTGATTGGTAGTGATTCCACTGGACCGTGCCGGAGAGTGTATGCCTGGAGGGGCGTGACTAAGTATTCACCCGATCCGACCAGGGTCGCACGACGGCATACGACGCCAGTGCACCAAGGAGGAACCGAGCAGAGGGACCAGGTGCTACTCCAGGACAGACCCCGGACACGGCTGTTGACCCACACAGGGGAATACAGGAACAGGCTGGTAGGCTGGCACACAGACTGGAGGGTATAGGCAGGCAGGCGGGTATGCAGGCAGGGGGGTAAAGGCAAACACAGCTAGAGTGCAGACAGGGAGGCACTAGCAGGTAGGAACACAGGCGGGATAGAACCCAGTACACACCGGGACTCAGGAACAATACAGGCAGGATAGGGCCCAGTACACACTGGGACTCGGGAACAATACAGGCAGGATAGGGCCCAGTACACACTGGGACTCAGGAACATTACAGGCAGAGGGGTACAGGCAGGGCAGGACAGGACTGCCGGAGCAGCGGGCAGAAGCAGGGCAGGACAGGACTGCCGGAGCAGCGGGCAGAAGCAGGGCAGGACAGGACTGCCGGAGCAGCGGGCAGAAGCAGGGCAGGACAGGACTGCCGGAGCAGCGGGCAGAAGCAGGGCAGGACAGGACTCTGTTCACACGGAACAGACAGGAAGGGAAAGACAGAGCCAGACACCCACAGGGTACTTGCAGTGAAGTAGCGAGTGGATCACAAACTCACAAACGGGAGTACAGAGACAACTGGCAGGAGTTAGGTACGAGTTCAGACTCTGCAGAAAAAGGAAGGGAACGGACATAGAGGCAAAACAGGTAAAGGATAGGAGAGAGTTCAGACTGGAACTGAGTGTACGGAGGAGACCGACACTGCAGCGGGATACAGGAGCGGGTCTGGGAATACTGCCCCCAGAGAGGCGGGACGAACAGGCAAGGAGCGTGTTCAGACAGGACAGACAAGATACAGGAGCGGGTCTAGGTAATCGGCCCCTAGAAGGCGGGAGGAACAGGCTAGGAGCGTGTTCAGACAGGACAGACAAGATACACAGAAAGGACTCAGTTCAGACACGGGAACTAATACCGCAAAGCAGGAGACAAACAGGACTCAGTTCAGACACGGGAGCTGATACCGCAAAGCAGGAGACATACAGGACACAGTTCAGACACGGGAGCTGATACCGCAAAGCAGGAGACATACAGGACTTAGTTCAGACACGGGAACTAATACCGCAAAGCAGGAGACATACAGGACACAGTTCAGACACGGGAGCTGATACCGCAAAGCAGGAGACATACAGGACTAAGTTCAGACACGGGAACTAATACCGCAAAGCAGGAGACATACAGGACTAAGTTCAGACAGGCCTGGAAATACAGCCTCCAGGAAAGGCAGACAAGGAAACAAAGACGGGACCTGGCACCTTCAGAGTGCAAGCACACACTGAAGGAAAACACTTATGCTCAGGCAGGGATAGAAGGGAGCTGCTGAGCTATATACCAAGTGTCAGACAGCAATAGGCTGAGGACGCACAAGGGGTGTGACCCACAGCAGGTACAAAAAGCAGGAAGTGATCGGGCGCCGCCCTTAAGCAGCAGAGACAGACACAAACAGACAGCATGGAGGGAAGCCAGAGAGACACTCTGGACAGGAGATCAAGTGCGCTCTCTTGCACAGTGGGAGATGGACCACCATGCAAGGACGCCGCCAGGTATGTTACATTAAAGCAACAGTAACATCTGCAGAAGAAAGACCATCTTCCAGCCAAACTAAAATGTCTACTTCTTTTAGCGGACAATGTGATAAGATCCCTTTCTTACGGCCACGCCAATCGCTACAAATTCCAGATGAGGCACAAAAACAGCAGGTGCTTCAACGGATATCAAGTGCTCCTTTAAGTGGGCTCTCCTCCACATCAACTTCAACATCACAAATACTCCAGTCCTCAAAGGTGTCACCCCAATCGCACTTGCTTCCTCACAGCTCCCAAATCTCCAGCTGCCCGTCTGAGTATGAGGTAGAACAGATGGTTGAGTCTGCAGAGCTGTTTACTCATACTATAGCCTGGGAATCAGAGGTCGACTCCAGCGCTTCTGTGAATCCAGACGAGGAAATGATCTGCACTGATGCCCAGAATCTTTATGAGTCGGATCCAGGACCAGACGCAGAAGGTTCTGACCATAATGTAGACCCTCATTCCCAAACTGTAACTCCTGTTGGTGGAGACAATGAGGAAGACGATGATAAGACTCAAATACCTGATTGGAGCGACAACTTTAGTTTTTTGTCAGGGCAGGAACAGGTTGGCTCTGAGGACGACGGGTGTGATAACGCACAGGGTGATGATGATGAGGTTGGAGATCCCACTTACTGTCAACCCACAGTCAGCCAAGAGATGAGGTCAGCAGAGGAGGTGGAGGAAGATGCTAGTGACGACGAGGTCAGGTTGCGCCTTCCTGGACAGAGACGTAGTACTGGAAGCACGTCAACAACTGCATCCTCAAACACAACTCTGCCTCTCACCACAAGTCGTGGTGGCTCTTCAGGTCGCATGGGTGCTAAGCCTTGCATAGCCTGGGCATTTTTTCAGATCGATAAAGATGACCCAACTCGTGTTATCTGTAACATTTGTCAGCAAAAGCTAAGTAGAGGCCAAAAAATACATAGTTTGAGTACTTCATGCATGAACCGGCACATGGACATGAAGCATAAGTTGCAGTGGGAAGCTCAGTGTGCTACAATGCGGCCTAGCCGGCCGGGCCAACCACCGTCTGCCATATCTTGTGCATCCGCGGCCTCTTCATCCTCTGTGACTGGGGGGACAGCAGTCACACCTGTTTTGGGGCGCAGACCTGCCACCTCTTTACCCGCAACAGCCAGCGTGATTGGCAGGTCATCATTTTCTTTGGAGGTGGGAACACCAGCTGGTGTTGAGCGCTGTCCGACATCGATAGCACCACCTTTGGATCAAGGCAACCTAACATGTCCGCCTGCATCTTCCTCACAGACCGGCAGTTTGCCGGGGACACCCTTATCAACCCCGTCTAAGCACAATAGCCAGCCCTCGGTCCCTCAGATGTGGACAAGTAAAAGACCATTTCCTCCTAGCCATGAGAAAGCTAAGAGGTTGAATTTCACCATCTGCAAGCTCTTTGCTACAGAAATGCTGCCTTTCCGCCTGGTGGACACAGAGGATTTTCGAGACCTTATGTCCGTCGCAGTGCCCCAGTACCAGATGCCCAGTCGGCACTACTTCTCAAAGAAAGGTGTGCCTGCGCTCCACCAGCATGTCGCACACAACATCACCGCTTCTTTGAGAAACTCTGTGTGTGACAGGGTGCATTTCACCACAGACACTTGGACGAGTAGGCATGGACAGGGGCGTTACATGTCGCTGACTGGGCACTGGGTAACTATGGTGACAGCAGGACAAGGGGCTGCTGTCCAAGTCTTGCCGTCCCCACGAGTTGTGCGTCAATCCTCATTATGTCAAAGTTCCTCCACTGCTTCTGCCTCCTCAACCTCCTCTCGGTCTTCCACCTGCACCCAAAGCCTGTCTGGTCATGCCACAAGCTTTCTAACTGCGCAGAAGGGATCCTGCACACCTCCTTACTATGCTGGCAGTAGGGCTCAACGTCATCAGGCGGTTTTTACATTGAAATGTCTGGGAAATGTGAGTCACACAGCTGAGGAGTTGTGGTCAGCTCTGGAGAACCAATTTCATGAATGGTTGTCTCCACTGGACCTGAAACCAGGGAAGGCCGTGTGCGACAATGCTGCAAACCTGGGTGCGGCCCTTCGCCGGGGCAATGTCACACACGTGCCTTGTATGGCTCACGTGTTGAACCTGGTTGTCCAGCAATTTTTAGCCCACTATCCCAGACTAGATGGCCTTCTGCAGAGGGCACGGTCGCTGTGTGCTCACTTCCGCCGTTCGCATCCCGCAGCTCAGCGACTTACATCTCTACAGAAGTCGTTGGGCCTGCCACTTCACCGGCTAAAATGCGATGTGCCTACCCGGTGGAATTCAACTCTGCACATGTTGCAGCACCGACAAGCCCTGGTGCAATACGTTCTGACGTATAGCCTGGGCCAACGAGATTCAGAGGTGGGGCAAATCACGCTGGAGGAGTGGTCTCAGATCAGGGACCTATGCACCCTTCTGCACAGTTTTGAAATGGCGACGAAGATGTTTAGTGCTGACGATGCCATTATCAGCATGACTATTCCGGTGATTTACATGCTGGAGCACATGTTAAACAGAATTCGGAGTCAGGTGGTGGCACAAGAGGAGGTGGAGGAAGTAGAGGAGGAGGAGTTGTATGCGGAAGGGCTAACATCTGCAAGGTCCAGACGGTCGGCAGCACCAAGGCGGCAGGCATGTGAGGGTGGGGGAGATGGTTTTACCAGGGCGCATGGTAGCAGCCAATCTAGTGAGGAAGGTGCAGGAGCCCAGGAAGAAGTGGAGGACGAACTGATGGAAGACTCATCAGATGAGGGAGACCTTGATCACATTTCTGTTGTGCGAGGTTGGGGGGAGAGGACAGAGGAAGGAAGCATGATTGTTACCTCGCCACCAACACAACAGGGACTTGGTGCTCCTGGATGCGCAACACACATGAGTGCCTTCTTGCTGCACTACCTGCAACATGACCCTCGAATTGTGAGAATTAGAAATAATCCTGACTACTGGGTTGCCACACTGTTAGATCCCCGGTACAAAAGTAAATTTGCAGAAATTATTCCTGCCATAGAAAGGGATGCACGCATGCAGGAGTATCAGCAGAGACTGTTGCAGAATCTTACATGTGCTTTTCCACAAAATACCAGTGGTGCACGTAGTGAATCTCACAGTTCCAACTTGCCAACCGTGGGACCGTCAAGTGTTCAGCACTCAAACCGTAACAGAACCACAGTATCTGCTGGTAACATCAATTTTGCGGAATCATTTCACCACTTTTTTAGCCCATCCTTTGCAAGGCCACAGGAGACAAGAAGTCTGACACATAGTCAACGCCTAGAGACGATGGTACAGGAGTATCTCCAAGTAAACATTGAAGCCACGACTGTGTCACTGGACCCTTGCTCTTTTTGGGCTTCCAATCTGGATAAATGGCCGGAGCTAGCCACTTACGCCTTGGAGATCTTGTCATGCCCCGCAGCCAGCGTTCTGTCTGAACGTGTGTTCAGCGCTGCTGGTGGTGTGCTGACAGATAACCGCACGCGGCTCTCCACTGATAATGTAGACAGACTCACGTTCATAAAGATGAACAAATCATGGATCCGAAACGACTTTTCTACCCCTGTGTCATCCTGGGGAGAGTAAAAGCTTGATGATTGGTGAAAATCACCCTACCAACCGTTTTAAGCTTTCAAATTACTAATCATGTTTATCTGTATCTTGACTGGAAAATAATTTGGGCTTTGTAGCAGTGTGCAGCACTGATCCTATTAGGCCATCTATACTAAAGCTTCACCAGATTTAAAATTAAAAATAATTTTTAGCTGCATCTAGCCCGGAAAATAATTTTGGGGCTCCGAGATGCGCAAGACACATAAGTGCCTTCTTGCTGCACTACCTGCAGCATGACCCTCATATTGTCAGAATTCGAAGTAATCATGACTACTGGGTTGCCACACTCTTAGATCCCCCAAACTTTTCGATCAACCTTTTCATTTTAATAAAGACCAAAAAAATGGTCATTTTTGAAATTATAAGCATTAGCAGGTTGTTAGAAACTGAAATCAAACAGTTTTCAACTCAAAACTTTATTCTAGGTGATGTTACATTTTCACATAGGACCCCTTGTTCGAAAGGAGCTTCTGAACTCTCTCGTCCATTGAATTTGTCAGGTTTTGGATGGTTTCTGCTTCAATTGTTTTGCATGAGGACAGAATACCCTCCCAGAGCTGTTGCTTAGATGTGAACTGCCTCCCGCCATCATAGACACTCCTTTTAATGATGCTCCAAAGGTTCTGAATGGGGTAGAGGTCAGGGGAGCATGGGGGTCACACCATAAGTTTGTCCCCTTTTATGCCCATATCAGCCAGAGATGCAGATGTTTTATGTGCAGCATGAGATGGTGCATTATCATGCAAAAAAATGATCTTGCTGTGAAATACACGGTTCTTCTTCTTGAACCATGGCAGGAAGTGCTGTTTGAGAAAATCCACATACATTATGGAGTTCATCTTTAGCGCCTTCAGGGATCCTAAAGGGGCCGACAATCTCACTCCCCATGATTCCAGCCCAAAACATTACTCCACCTCCTCCTTGTTGGTGCTGTAGCCGTGTTTGCGTGGGGTGTCCATCAACCAGCCATCCTCCACTCCATCCATCTGGACCATCGAGCGCTGCACGGCACTCATCCGTGAACAAAACTGTTTTGAAATCAGTCTTCATGTAATGTTTGGCCCACTGGAGCCGTTTCTGCTTGTGTGAAGTGGATAGAGGAGGTCGACAGGATGGCGTATGTACAGCTGCAAACCTCTGAAGGACCCTGCATCTTGTTGTTCGGGGGACGTTGGAGGCACAAGCAGCTTCAAAAACTTGTCTGCTGCTATGACAAGGCTTTTTTGCTGCTGCTCTTTCAACCTGACGTAATTGCCTGTAGGAAAGAGTCCTCAATTTGCCCTTATCAGCACGCACACGTGTGTACTGTGAATCAGCTACATACTTCTTGATTGCCAAGACACTTCATCCTGATCATCGCACAATGTTGATTGTAGTCATGCCTTGACCTAAACACTCCACAATTTGTTGCTTCTCAGCAGCCGACACATCCTTTTTCTTTCCCATTTTGGCAGAAAATGTAGGCTGCTTAATAATGTGAGAGAGCCTTCTTAAGTAGTCTTGCCTTTCATTGGACACACCTGCCAAACTAAATAGCACAGGTGTCTGCAATTGCTTACAGTGATATAAAGAGCCCTGACACACATCACCATCAATGAGTTTAACTGACAAACAAACAAATTCTTCCCTTATCACTCCTAAACACTTTTTGCATAATAATTTGGAACGCAGTGTACATGTGCTTTTCCACAAAACACCAGTGGTTCACGTAGTGAATCTTACAGTTCTAACTTGCCAACCGTGGTCTGTATGGAGTTGTTCAATAAAGGGCCCAAAATTAAGATAACATAGATGGGAGAGGTCTCTATGAATAGGAATTCCTAAGTATTTGATACCCTGTGAGGGCCAGGCAAAGGGAAAGTTGGACTGGATGGAATCCTATATGGATTTAGGGAGGGAGACATCGAGGGCCTCAGACTTCGCTGCATTGATTTTAAAATTTGACCATGTAACAAAGTGATCTATTTCAGCCATAACAGCATGGATGGATATATGTGATTGAGTGATATATACTAGGACATCATCAGCAAATAGAGAGCACTTGTACTCGGTGCCTCCCACCTCAATCCACCTAATATTGGGGTTATGGCGAATTGATGAGAGCAGGTGCTCCGTCACTAGGATGTATAAGAGAGGGGACAGAGGACATCCCTGCCTTGTCCCATTGGTGATTGTGAAAGGTGATGAAAATGTTCTGACGCACCCCCTGGGCCTTGGGACACCCGGAGCCGGACCCTTTTTGGTGGATGCTGGTGGTTGTAGTCTTCGTGGCGGCGACCCGGTTCCGTGGCTCAGGGCGGTCAAACCAGTGGCGGAACTATTTATGTGGTTTTGATGTTTAAATGTACGACTACGCCACCCGTGGATTGCGGTCAGAGTGAACCGCCGCTACAGGGCAGACCGCTGAGGCTGTGTTGTGGGTGCAGCAGAGCGTAGCATAACTCCCCACGGGAGGTGTATAGCCTCAGGGCAGTGTATGCGGAGGATGGGGGTGATGGTGCAGGGCAGCAGCAGTAACGACACGGAGTCAGTGATGCAGTTCAGGGCCTTTACTCACAGTTCTTATTATCCAGACCACGTCTGCAGGTAACTGTTGCCCACGTCGTACTCTGCTCACCAGGTGAGGGGCTCAGACAACTCCCAGATAACTTTGGAGCACTTCACAGGACCCCCTTTGTGTGTCCTTTGTCTGGCCTTTCTTACCAACACTTCTGTCCGGCTGCCTCGGGCCTCCTCTTGGTAAACTTGGCGCCAGTTTCCCTGACCCTATGTGGTGCCTTCCTAGCGGGTGTAGCGAGGGGCTGCGCCACATAAAATGTCACAGCCTCCTGTTTCTAGCTGAGGGTCGTTTCCTGCCTCCACTAGTTCGGGGACCGGTCTCCCCCTTTGGCCTGACCCCTCCACGCAGGTGGATTCGGGCGTGCGGTGGCGACTCGCCCGTCCGCACCCCTGGGATCCCTTCATTCCTCGTTACTGGAGCCTTCTCCGCTCCTCTTCCTTCCTTCTCCCTCTTCCAGGCCTGGGCCTCTGTTACTAGGCCCGCCTCCGGAGCAGAGCTCATGCAGAGCCCCTGCTCCCTGCCATTTCTGCTCAGACTTCTCTGCACTGAACTAAGATGGTGCCCACCTTTTATACTCCCTTCTCAATGCACCCATTAACTGCTTCCTCCCTGCTCCTGCACTACAGGGTTCCCCTTCCTCAGTGTTCCCTCCCGCCACTCCAGCCAGGGACAGGGACTGTCGTGCCCATCTCAGGGGCATATTGGTCGCCCTGCCCCACGGCAATGTGGTGTAATGCATGCAGGTGTCGGGTCCTGATCCACACTCCATCCTTACCTGAGAGTGAGATATCACACCTCTGGGTGAGGTGCAATACGTCTGTAGCAACCGAGCCCTCAGGGTGCTACAGTTCCATTTATCTTCAGCCTAGGTGACGTATTGTGATACAGGGCCGTGATTTTGGCTATAAAAGGGTCCCCTAGACCCCTACCCCAAGCTTTTTAAGAGAATCATATATGGCGTGCCAGGAGACTCTATGGAATGCTTTCTCAGCATCCAACGAGAGTATCTAATTACAAATTTTTAACTGCATCTAGCCCAGGAAATACTTTGTGCCTAGTAGCAGTGTCTGCTAGTCAGCGGATTATCCCGGCTGTTAAGCAAGCTACAACACCTGTAGTTTAGACACTTAATTTTTTCAAAGGAAATGCTTCGGGACCATGGGATACTTAGTGAAGAGCATCAGGAGGCACCCCAAGGCATAGGGGCTGGGACTGGCAGTAGGATGCCTTGCGGTGGACAGCCGAGCTCGATCCTTATAAAAGCTTTTTAACTGCAGCAGCTTTAGTGGACGCTACTGGAGCTGGAATTACGCGGCTGCTGGCATGAGACTTGCCCTCCAATAGATCCTTGTAAATGGATTTAAAGTGTATTCATTCAAATTAGAGAGACAATTTAAATTAAAAAGCTTAGAGCTGCCTCCACCACAGGGGGGCTCGCTCGACCCACCAGCGGACAGGCACCAGTATTGGGAGAGGGGGGCTGGCCATCAGGGTTCACCGCGGCTCTGGCACAAACCCGGCGACACGGAGGTGGCACGGGCAGGAGCGGACTGGCCGTGTCGGCTTCTCACTTTTTGGATTTTAGAAGGGCATGACATGCCTATGTCTGTGTCTCCCCCTCCTTTTACTCCTCCACCTCTTTTCTTTTCGCATGACTATATGTACTTGTCACTTTTCCATGTGTTAGTTATGTCTTCTGAGCAGTTTGTCAGCTTTTGGACACCTTTGAAGGTGTTTTCTATGTGTTTCTATGTGTTTTTGTTTGCCTGCCATTGGTTTTAACGGTGTTCGAAGGTGTTCGACGAACAGTTCGACTAACAGTTCGGCGAACACACGGGTGTTCGACGAACCGAACCGAACTCGAACACTACGGGGGTGGCTCAACACTAATTAGATGTTTAATTTTATAGGACTGATCGTGACTGGGGTTACTTGTTGGGGAAATAATGAGTTATTGTAAAGAATGAAGCCCATTATAGCCTCAAACCTCTTGTGCTTCATTATATCCCCTATATATGGGGTGTCACACAGGACATCTGTCATCCAGTAAGCTCTAATCTTCTAGTTTGCTTTTTGACAAGTCCTATATTCAAAAGAACGCCCACAAAATGTTAAGATCTCTGGATGTTACAATGCACATTGTTTTCTGTGGCATAAAAGGAACTGGAGCGGCTATAAATGAATTGATGGGCATACAAATTGGTTTGTACAACTATTACATCTATTAAGTCTTCTGTAAAAAAACCTTTATAAAAGAAATCACCTCACTATAACCTCTAATATTAATATTAATTTCTGACGCAGGAGTAAGGCTATGTGCACACGATGCAGAAATGAAGCAGAAAATTTCTGCATCTCCCTGGCAGAAAAAACGCATGCAGATTGTGCATGCGTTTTTCCTGCAGAATACATGCGGATCCACATGCGGATTCACATGCGTTTCCGCATGCAGATTGACCAGCGCTTTCCAGGCGATTTTAGCATCACCTGGAAAGTGCTTGACAACTAGGTCACACTATATAAATCCATGCAAACATGACTCTGACGTCAGCGCAGGTCCTTCAACTCACTGCAAGTGCCGGGAACCAAGCAGGAGCGCTGCGCGGGCCGACAGATGGTAAGTATATATATATTTTTTATTTTATTCTTGTTTTACAGCTTTTTTAATGGTATCTGGGTGTGGATGAGACTCTCCTCTCCTCTACACCCGGGTACCATCCGCACATTAGAACGCGCCAATAACGCAAGTACAGATGCAGTCTTGCGGAATTGGCGCGTTCTAATGCAAGTCAATGGCGGCGAAAACGCCGTGTTTACGCAAAATTAATTGACATGCTGCGGAAAAATCCGCATCATGGGCACAGCACATGCGGATTTCAATTGGGGAACATTGCTGCCCTTCCACCATGCGTTTTTCATGCGTTTCCGCGGCGTTTACGCAACTGCAAAAACGCAGCGGAAACGCATTAAATACGCATCGTGTGAACTCAGCCTAAATCAGGAATTTGAGGAATGCACAGTGAAGGAAATAAGTATCTGATCCCTTGCTGTTTTTGTAAGTTTGCCCACTGACAAAGACATGAACAGTCTATAGTTTTAAGGGTAGGTTCATTTTAACATTGAGAGATAGAATATCCAAAAAAATCAAGAAAATCACATTGTATAAATTAGATACATGCTGTTGCATTTTGCAGTGAGAAATAAGTGTTTGATTAAATTGATTCCTCTGGCAAACAGCACTTAATACTTGTTGGCAAGCACAGCAGTCAGACTTTTTTTGTAGTTGATGATGAGGGTTGCGCACATGTCAGGAGGAATTTTGGTCCACTCCTCTTTGCAGATCATCTCTAAGGGTATGTGCCCACATAGCGTTTTTCAAGCGTATATGCTGCGGAATTTCCGCAGCGTAAACGCTTGTGAAACGCTATGTAATCCGCCCCCCATGGTCTCCAAGGGGATTCCGCAAGTTCAATGCCCATGCTGCGGATTTTTCCGCTGCGTTTATGATGCGGGGAAAAATCCGCAGCATGTTCATTAATTTTTCGTTTCCGCAAGCGGAATTGCCTTTTGCAATGCAATAAAAAACACAAGGCAATTCCCCATGTGGAAATCGCACGATAAACGCACGATAAACGTGTGCGGAATTCCGCATGCGTTTATCCGGGAGAGGACATGCTGAAATGAAGCAGAAAATTTCTGCTTCATTTCCGCAGCGTGGGCACATAGCCTAAATCATTAAGATTTTGAGGCTGTCGCTTGGCAACTCGGAGCTGCAACTCCCTCCATAAGTTTTCTATGGGATCAACCTCTTTCTGGCCCAGGGTGTACTAATACGTATATGTTTCCTGGGCCTTATGGGCCAGATACATATTAGTACACCTTGGCGATTTCACCCGCACACAAGCGGTGAGGGCGAGATCTCCGCCGGGTGTCAGCTGATTGTCACAGCTGACACCCAGTGCTATGTGCAGGGAGCTATGTGCCGCACCGCGCCCTGCACATTAACCCCCAAAATGCTGCGATCGAAATCAATTGCAGCATTCTGGTGGCAAGAAAAGGTAAGCGCGATACTTACCTTCTCTGCCGGCGTCCCGCGGCATCTGAGTCCGGTCCCGAATGTTGTCATGGTGACCCATTGTCATCATGACAACATCCAGGTCATCAGGAGGCAGGAACGTACTTTGGTCACGCGCAGTGCGCGATCAAAGTAACTTCTCCCTGTGCAGTGCTGACAGGCTGTATAGCACAGGGATGCTGCTGCATTCCTGTGCTATAAAGCCAATCAAGCTGCAAAAAGTGAAAGTCCCACAGTGCGACAATGTGTAAAAGTACTAAAAATGTCAAAAAGTGAAAAAAAAAAAAAAATGAAAAAAATAATCAAAAAAAAATACAAATATATTGTACCCATAAATAAATAATCCTATGAAAAAAAAATAATTAACCAATAAAAGTACACATATTTGGTATCGCCCTGTCTGGAACTACCTAACCTATAAAACTGTCCCACTAGTTAACCCCTTTAGTGAACACTATATAAAAAAAAAAAACGAAGCATAAAATGATGCTTTGTCATCATACCGCCAAACAAAAAATGGAATAAAACGAGATCAAAAACACGAATGTAAATAAAAATAGTACTGCTGAAATCGTCATCTTGTCCCGCAAAAAACACCCGCCATACAGCTCCAACGGCCGAAAACGAAAAAAGTTATAGCTCTCAGAATAAAGCAATTCAAAAACAATTATTTTTTTCTATAAAATTGTTTTTATTGTGTAAAAGCGCAAAACATAAAAAAATATATAAATGTGGTACCGCTGTAAATGTGCCGACCAAAAGAATAAAGCTGCCTTATCAATTTTACCACACACAGAACGGCATAAACACCCCCCTCACCCCAAAAAAAATTCCTGAATTGTTGTTTTTTGTTTATTCTGCCTACCAAAAATCGGAATAGGAAAATTTCACGTGCCTGAAAATGGTACCAATAAAAACGTCAACTTGTCCCGCAAAAAACAAGCCATCACATGACTCTGTCGGAAGAAATATGGAAAAATTATAGCTCTCAAAATATGGCGATTCAAAAACTAGCGTTGTGCTGGGGTTAGCGTTGTGCTGGGGTTAGCGTTGTGCTGGGGTTAGGGTTATGCTAGGGTTAGGGTTATGCTAGGGTTAGGGTTATGCTAGGGTTAGGGTAGGGTTGGGCTAGGGTTAGGGTAGGGTTGGTTTAGGGTCGGGGTTGTATTAGGGTTGGGGTTGGGTTTTTTTCATAAGTAAAGAAAAAAATTATGACGATATGGCGACTAGTGTTGAGCGCAAGTGCTCGCTACTTGAGTTTGCATCGGGTGCTCAGGTATGCACCGAGTATAGCGGGTGCTCAAATGACATGCTCGAGTCTCCGCCCCAAATGTTTTGCAGCTGTTATACTGCCCAAAAAAACCTTGCAGGATTGCTTGCCATGCACGAGCAATCCCCGCATGTTTTTTTTTGGGTGTCTAATAACCGTGAAACATGCGGGGTGGGAACTCGAGCATGTCACTTGAGCACCCGTGATACATGGTGCATACCCGAGTACCCGATGCAAACTCAAGTAGCGAGCACCTGCACTCAAGACTAATGACAACTTATTCAATATGTTGACCTAATGTTATCAAATTCTGTGTTGTACCTCTGGGTTCAAAATGTTCACTATACTCCTTGATAAAATCCTTGAGGGGTGTAGTTTCCAAAATTGAATCACTTTGGGGGTGGGTTCCACTGTTTAGGCACATCAGGGGCTCTCCAAACGCATCATGGCATCCGCTAATTATTCAAGCAGATTTTACATTCAAAAAGTCAAATGGCACTCCTTCCCTTCCGAACCCTGCCGTGCGCCCAAACAGTGGTTTTCCCCCTCATATGGGGTATCGGCTTACTCAGGAGAAATTTCACAACAAATTGCATGGTGCAATTTCTCCTGTTAGGCTATGTGCCCACGATGCAGAAATGCTCAGGATTTTTTCCTGAGCGTTTCTGCATCTCCCTGGCAGAAAAAAACGCATGCTTATTGTACATGCGTTTTCCTACCAGGGACATGCGGATGTGAAGCGTTCTTCACTTGCATTTTCGCATGCGGGTTGACAAGCGCTTTCAAGAGATTTTAGCATCACTTGGAAAGTGCTTGTCAACTTGGTCACACTATATAAATCCATGCAAATGGCATGGATTTATATACTGTGACCGAAAGAATGGTAAAAAATAAAAAAATATATACTTATCCTCTGATGGCCCCCACAGTCTTGCTTCACCGTTCCGGCTGCCGGCAGCGGTACACTGAAGGAGCTGCCGACGTCAGCGTCGCGTGACCCGTCACATGACTATGACGTCAGCGCAGGTCCTTCAGTCCATCCCGAACTGCCGGCAAGCAAGGAGGAGTGCACCGCGGGCCGCCAGAAGGTAATTATATATTTATTTTTTATTTTATTCTTTTTTTTACAGTTTTCTATGGTACCCAGGTCCGGAGGAGAGTCTCCTCTCCTCTAGACCTGGGTACTATCCGCACATTAGAACGCATGGAATGTGCATCTACATATACAGTGATGCGTAATCCATGTGATCTAATGCAAGTCAATGGCGGCAAAAACGCAGCACTTCCGCAAAATAATTGGTAGTACTGCGTTTTTTCCCGCAATGATAATCCGCAGCGGAAATTTCCACAGAATGTGCACAGCACATGTGGATTGTCATTGGGGAACATGGCAGGCCTTCTACCATGCGTTTTTTAAGTGTTTCTGCAGCGTTTTTGCCGCTGCGGAAACGCTTAAAAAACGCATCGTGGGCACACAGCCTTACCCTTATGAAAATGCAAAATTGGGGGCTGAAAAACATTTTTGTTGGAAAAATTTGAAAATTTAATTTTTACGGCTCAATGTTATAAACTTCTGTGAAGCACCTGGGGGTTCAGGGTGCTCACCACACATGTAGATAAGTTCCCTGGGGGGTGTAGTTTCCAAAATGGAGTCACTTATGGGGGGTTTCCACTGTTTAGGCACATCAGGGGCTCCCCAAACGCAACATGGCGTCCACTAATTATTCAAGCTAATTTTACATTCAAAAAGTCAAATAGTTATCCTTCCCTTCGAAGCCCTGCTGTGCTCCCAAACAGTGGTTTTCCCCCACATATGGGGTATCTGCGTGCTCAGGAGGAATTGCACAACTAATTTTGGGGTTCATTTTTTAATGATACCCTTGCAAAAATAAAAAAATTGGGGTCTAAAATAACATTTTTGTGAAAAAAAATAAATGTTCATTTTTGTCTTCCACATTCCAAAAATTCCTGTGCAGCACCTGAAGGCTTAATAAACTTCTTAAATGTGGTTTTGAGCACCTTCAGGGGTGCAGTTTTTAGAATGGTGTCACTTTTGGGTATTTTTTTGTCATAAAGGCCCATCAAAGTCACTTCAAATGTGATGTGGTCCCTAAAAAAAATTGTTTTGTAAATTTTGTTGTAAAAATGAGAAATCGCTGGTCAACTTTTAACCCTTATAGCTCCCTAACAAAACAAAATTTTGGTTCCAAAATTGTGCTGATGTAAAGTAGACATGTGGGAAATGTTATTTATTAACTATTTTGTGTGACATATCTCTTTGATTTAAGGGCATGGAAATTCAAAGTTTGAAAATTGCGAAATTGTCAAAATTTTCACCAAATTTCCTTTTTTTTTCACAAATAAACGCAAGTGATGTCGAAGAAATTTTACCACAATCATGAAGTATAATATGTCACGAAAAAACAATCTCAGAATCAGGGGGATCCGTTGAAGCGTTCCAGAGTAATTACCTCATAAAGTGACAGTGGTCTTAATTGTAAAAATTGGCCTGGTCATTAACGTGCAAACCACCCTTGGGGGTAAAGGGGTTAAAGAAGTTGTCTACAACTTTTACATTGATGCCCTATCTGCAGGATTTTAAACCTTTTAAGGCATAATGTGTTACCAATGGTTTTCTTGCTGACTGTGGTCCCAGCTGCCTTGAGTTCATTAACAAGTTCCCCCCCGTGTAGTTTTAGGCTGATCTGTCACCTTCCTCATGATCAAGGATACCCCACGAGGTGAGATTTTGCATGGTGCCCCAGATTGATGTCAATTGACAGTCATTTTGTATTTCTTCTATTTTCTTACTATTGCACAGTTTTGATCAGTTGTCTCCTTCTCACCCAGTGCCTTACTTATTGTTTTGTAGCCCATTCCAGCTTTGTGCTGGTCTATGATCTTGTCCCTGACATCTTTAGAAAGCTCTTTGGTCTTGCCCATGTTGTAGAGGTTAGAGTCTGACTGATTAATTGAGTCCGTGGACAGGAGTCCTTTATACAGGTGACTATGTAAGACAGCTATCTTTAATGCAGATAGTTAGTTGATTAGGAGCGTCTAACTGGTCTATAGGAGCCAGAACTCATGGTTTGTAGGGGATGAAATACTTATTTCTCACTGCAAAATGCAAATAAAGTTATCTAATTTATATAATGTGATTTTCTTGATTTTATTTTGGATATTCTATCTCTCAATGTTAAAATGAACCTACCCTTAAAATTATAGACTTTTCATCTCTTTGTCAGTGGGCAAACTTACAAAAACAGCAAGGGATCAAATAATTATTTCCTTCACTGTACATTGTAATGGGCAGCCAATCGGGATCACTGGCACTTGATCTACCGTATTTTCCGGCGTATAAGACGACTTTTTAACCCCTGAAAATGTTCTTAAAAGTCAGGAGTCATCTTAAACGCCGGGTGTCATCTTATAGGGCGTATACCCTTATAGTCCGAATGTTGGGGGAGGAGGGGGGAGTATATATATATATATATATATATATATATGTATATATATATATATATATATATATATATATATATATATATATATATATATATATATATATATATATATATATATATATATATATAGTGTATGTATGTGGGGGGAGCAGTAGCCACGGAGAAGCGGGGCACAGGAGGCAGCAGCCGGCTGCTGCAGCCTACGCTGTCCCTGCTGCTAAAGAAAATTAATATTCAGTGCTCCTAAATAGTGGCACACAGTCTAGCCGTAGCGCGGCTCCTGCCGGAATCGCCTGTGCCCGCTGTTAAAGGGCATGAATATTCAATCTCTCTCGGGAGAGATCGCCCGCAGAAGCAGTAGCCGCGCTGCGGCTACGCTGTGTGCCGCTATTAAGGAGCATGAAGTCACTGCTCCCCGCGCACACAGTCTCGGCGTGGGGAGCAGTGACTTCCGGCAGCTGATCTCTCCTTGTGAGCCGCGCATGGTAGTGATGCCATGCGCGGCTCACATGGCGAGATCAGTGCGGGCAGACAGGACGCAGCGCTGGAGGAGAGAAGAAAGGTGAGTAGGAGTGTTTATTTTTTTTATGTGCAGCATGATGGGATTAGGGCGACCATGCATACCAAAATAAGGATGAGGAGGCATACATAACAGGATAAAGGTGAGGGGGCCATACAAACCAGGATAAGGATGAGGGGTGCCATGCATACCAGGATGGAGGGGTTCCATGCATACCAGGATGGAGGGATGCCAAGCATACCAGGATGGGGATGGGGGCCACGTATAAGAGGAAGGGGGGGGGCATATATACCAGGATAGAGGATATTGCCAGAATTGGGGGACATTACCCCTATACCAGTGTCAGCAGAAGACCCCTTTCCCCTTAAAAGTGCATCGTGAACACATTTTTTGCTTACATTTTTTTTTCTAATTTCTTCCTCTAAAACCTAGGTGCGTCTTATGGTCTGAAAAATATGGTATTTATGGTAATTTATAAGCCCTCCCTGTCTCCAAGACTATCAGAGCGGTAGCACATCCCTCTGGTCCGCCCTTGTATCCTATTACTGGTACCTCCTTCTCTGCCTCTCTGATCTTGCTCCTGAGGACTGCAGTGACGAGGTGAGGGGGCGCTTCACTGGGAAAGGGTAAGTGAAGCAAGCTGCAGGCGTCCGGGACGCCCGGGGTATGTAAAAAATAGAAAAAGCGGTGCTGTGTCCAGAAAAACACTCCTCTTTCACTTGTCTGGCCCGCCCTTGTATTACCTTCTTCTCTGCCTCTCAGATCTCGCTCCTGAGGACTGCAGTGATGAGGTGAGGGGGCGCTTCACTGGGAAAGGGTAAGTGAAGCAAGCTGCAGGCGTCCGGGACGCCCGGGGTATGTAAAAAATAGAAAAAGCGGTGCTGTGCCCAGAAAAACACTCCTCTTTCACTCGTCTGGCCCACCCTTGTATTACCTTCTTCTCTGCCTCTCAGATCTCGCTCCTGAGGACTGCAGTGACGAGGTGAGGGGGCGCCTCACTGGGAATGGGTAAGTGAAGCAATCTGCAGGCGTCCGAGATGCCCGGGGTATGTAAAAAATAGAAAAAGCGGTGCGGTGCCCAGAAAAACACGCCTCTTACACTCGTCTGGCCTGCCCTTCTTTTACCTTCTTCTCTGCCTCTGATCTCGCTCCTGAGGACTGCAGTGACGAGGTGAGGGGGCGCCTCACTGGGAAAGGGTAAGTGAAGCAAGCTGCAGGCATCCGAGACACCCGGGGTATGTAAAAAATTGAAAAAGCTCTGCTGTGCCCAGAAAAACACTCCTCTTTCACTCGTCTGGCCCGCCCTTGTATTACCTTCTTCTCAGCCTCTCAGATCTCGCTCCTGAGGACTGCAGCGAAGCGGTGCAGGCTCAATGGTGCTGATAGTCTTGGAGACAGGGAGAGCTGGGCAGGCAGGGAGAGCTGACCAATCCAAGCAGGATTTGTATACAACAACCAGCCAATCGGCGGTAAGGTTCATCACTTTAAAATTACCATATTGAAGTCAAATCTGATATATTTTTTTAAATTTTTACCGTATGTGCGTTAGAAGAAGGGTAGTCTTATACGTCGAGTATATCCCAAACTCTATATTTTAACTGGAAAAATCGGGGGTTGTCTTATACACTCAGTCATCTTATACTCCGGAAAATACGGTAGGTTGATTTGCGCTCAGTTTGCTTCGTCCTGTTTAGGTCGCTTGATGATAAGGAGAGCAAACGTTACTCCTCAACATCACTTTCTTTGTCCGAACAGATCATCTGTGTAAACTTCCTCAGTGATGAACTTACACTGAGCTATCGTGCGTGTGTATGTTTGTGTGTGTGTGTATATGTGCAAAGC
This sequence comes from Phyllobates terribilis, assembly GCF_046119375.1. Lineage (NCBI taxonomy): Eukaryota > Metazoa > Chordata > Amphibia > Anura > Dendrobatidae > Phyllobates > Phyllobates terribilis. The sequence continues at coordinate 12,973,636 of NW_027362770.1, forward strand.
AATAATGCTTTAAAAAAGTAGAAGTTTTAATGGTTGATTTTTATCAATTATCAAAATCGAAAGCCTATGAACAAAAGTGAATTCTAAATCAAATCAATAGAACCCTCTTCCTTCATGACCAAAAAAAATTGTTCTACGTACACTCGTACACAGTTTTGGAAAGAACTCGGCAGTGAGGTTGTTCCAAAAAAGGTGGAGAACCAGCCACAGATTTTTTATGGATTTTATGCACAGGTTTGTGCAAATCCTTCTGTCTTTTCATGTAATTCCAGACAGACTCGATGTTAACATAAGAGCTCTGTGGGTGCCATATCACCACTTCCAGAACTCCTTATTGTTTATATGAACTATAGTAATAAATGACATTGCCTGTATATTTGGGGTTGTTGTCCTCCTGCAGAAGAAATTTAGAGCCAATCACATGCTTCCCTGATGGTATTGCATGATGGATAAGTAAAATAATAGGCCCTAGCATGATTTTACAGGATATTTGGAGTATGCTTGAAATATAAGCCTTAGTTACATGCAAGACTGATGTTTGGGTGAAAAGATGGCAAACTGCTCAATTGCCCAGGGCACCCACTCTCTTAGGGGCCGCTAGCATTTCTACTCTGAAGTTAAAACTGCTTAAGGATCTTTAGTGACATATATTTGAATAAATGTTGATTTTTTTTTTTTTTTGTTCAAGAAGAAATGTGGTGTCATGCTAGGTATGGGAAGAACCCAGCGTACAACGATGGGAAAAGGGGGGAACCTAGGGGAAAAGGGGGAGTGGAGACCCCCTAAGCAGATCTAACAACACCCTGACTTCCCTGTTGTCCCTAAATAGGTTCCGCACCTATGACCGGGCAGGATGCCTTAACCCTGGCTGACCCTAGAGCTAGGCCCTAGGTAGAGAGGGGGAGGGGTGAGTACTAGTCAGCCTTACTGCAATTAAAGACAAACAAGGGAAACAGACAAGGGGATACATTTAGCTTTGAGAAAACACCAGAGAGATAATAACAACAATCCATAAATGAACTCAAAGGAGAATCTAGCTGACTGCTAGAATTCCGGACCTGATCAGAGGAATTAACTCTCATCACCAGCAACTCTCTGGAGAAACTGAATGTATTTAAAGATGCAGCAAGGGTGTCAATTAGCAGCAGAAGGTGGAGATCACCGCTGGGTCCTAGAGAGGGAGGGATGATGAAAGGATCAAGAAGGTGACCTTCTACAGCTGGATCCAGAATGACTGTCACACCTCACACAGCCGTGACATGTGGATTGTTGTTCATGTGTGGAGAGGGATACACATCCTGGAAAATAAGCCCTAACTTCAGATCAAAAAATAATATAAGACCCTGTCTTATTTTCTTAGAAACATGATTATCTGCCTGTATTTTCTCATCATTGAGGACATTAAGAAATGGGTAACGTTGAGGACTGTAGATCCAGTAGTTGGTTAAAAAACCTTGGTGGAACGTATGAAAAACACTTTATACATACTTCCCTTCAAAATTGGAAGATGTTCAGCAATTCCATTAGCTCAGAACTGGCAGCAAATAGTGGTACCTAGTTACACACCTACTGTTCAGTGAAATCTGTCCAGAAGTGGTCTTCATGGAAAAATTGTGGCCAAAAGCTATATATGAAACAAAGCCAAAAGACTCAACCATACTCAAAAATATAGAAATTGGGGTGCAGAAAAATGTTAGCAGGTACTCTGGACTTACGAGTCAAAATCTGAAATATTTGGCTGTAGCAGAAAGCAGTTTGTTCGCCAAATGGCTGAAGAGTAATACAATGAGTGTCTGCAGGTAACAGTGAGAGGTTCTTTGCAAGTTCGAGGCTGCATATCAGCAAATAGAGTTGGATATCTGGTCAAGATCAATAGTGTCCTGAATGCTTAGAAATACAGGCAGATACGTATTGTGACAAAGTCACTGTCAAAGTACTGGAGGGGAGATATGTAGCTCTGAGATTGTTAGCTCCAGTAATATTAACATAGGAAAAATTTTCCAGCACACTTAAAGTGATGAGGGGTTAAACATCCATGTTTAGGGGTAGTAGTTCTGGGAGTGATGATATATCTCTATAATGCCTTGATCTCAACATCGAGTCTGTGTAGCATTACATGAAGAGATAGAAGGATTTGTTCAAGACTACATCTACAGAAGGTCTGTAGAATGTTCCCCAAGATGTTTGGGATAACCTCCCAAGTTCCATCAAATACTGTGTGCAACTGTAACTACAATTGATGATGTTTTGAAGACGAAGTCTGGTCACATCAAATATTGATTTGATTTAGATTTTGTTCTTTTACTTAGTTTGTATTTTTGTTAATTGATAAAAATAACACATCTTATTTTTCAAAGCATTCTTACATTGCAGCATTTATTCCACATGTGCCTAAAACTTCTGCACAACTGTATTTGAGTCTCCTTCCTCTGCTCTGTTTTGCTGATTTGTCTTATCCATTGTATAAGACCAATGTATGTCATTTCCAGTCCGGTCGAGATGATGTCGGCAGAGGAAACACACCAGTATACTATTAGCTTATTTAACCATGATATAAAGACATGCCAGGAACCAGTGGACGTTATTCCCCTGACGAAGCTGCGCAAAGACGCATGGGGCTCTGGTCCTTCATCCTTCACATGACTGGTATACTTTAGCACTAGCCACACTGACAGGGTACATCCATCTATATCTCTTTCTGCCGGGCATTACATCTTGTATATGCGGATGTGTTATATCTAGATTTATGCAGATGGGTCGGATCAAGTGATATACTTACCTAATGCTGGATATAGCCTATAGATAACATTTATTTGGGACATTTATCCCTGTATATTGATAATAAGAGACCTTTTGCATATAAGAATACCTTGTAAGACTATTGTGCTATTTTGCAGGAACATTAAGGATTTGATATTACCCATTTATTTATATTAGACATTGGGCTCTTATATTGCACAAACCTTGATGATTAGGTGGCAAAAAAAATCACGTTGTGGCTATTGCTTTTTTGGTTTATCCTTTACAGTGTTCATGCACTCTCTTCTGTAAATTCTGTGTGTTTTGATATGTTATATACGCATGTATTTATTGCATGATATACAAAGTATTGTCTATTTATTGCACTATCTGTATTGGTGACCATCTAATAACTTGAGCAGTCATGAGGGCCAGACCCCTTTGTGTCTATATAATTTTTAAATGTTTTTAAATGTTTTGTCTATGAGGTTTCTGGAATAAAATTATACCTTTTATATATAGAATTGTGCTGCTCCGTTCATGTGGTTCTTTTCTCCTTTACTTGCATTCTTGGTTATACCACATGAGTTAGCACCTTCTTTAATATTATTGGACTCCATATTTGCTGTGCACTCCTATATATTAAATATACACATAGAAAGACTTATAAAACACAGCACCACCTTAAAGTTAGACATATACCTGTGCCAATATCCCTGAGAAGTAAATCAGAGAGGAAAAGCAAAGGGTAGAGTAGGCACCAAGCATAGTAAATTATCAAATATAGAGGCAGTGTATTGAAAACATTGTAGAAATGTTATTGTAGAAAAGACATACAACACCACTTAGTTAAAAATGCAATTAAAAAGACATGTAGGACAAAAAAAGAAAACACATGGACAAAAATAACCCCTTGGAGAGTTCTAGCATGTAAATCCAGTTAATTCTATGTGCATACAAATACATATATCAGAAAATATATGGCACAGGTATAATACAGGATCCAATAACTCTGATAGTATAAGCAAGTAGCTATAATAAGCCCTCCGAATAATTTATAAAGATGTTATTATAATAAAAAATTCCAGACATGAGGGAAGAAAATGCATCCGTATCCTCGCTAAAATAGATGCATATCTAATAATATAGCAGAGAGGCTACATGAATCAATTATAGAAAATAGAAAATACCCACCATATGGATTCACAATAGAATACAGGGGATGTCACCAGTGCATGACCCTACGCGTTACACCATTAGGTCCTGGCTTCCTCAGGGGTATATACACACATAGGTGGGGATTTCAGGGAATAATAAGCACATAGGCGGGGATTTCTTGGCGTCCGGGGGATGCTAAGCCTGTGCACAACAGAGTTTATAAAAACAGATTTCTCTGCAATCAAACCTCTACTATGGGCCATACAGGTAAGTATAGATTTACTTTTCTATACTCTGTGTGCCCATAGTAGAGGTCTAATATCTCCCAGGGGGTGACACCACTGCTTGTTCGCTGTTATGCGTGCACGCCAATCCTCTGTCCATGGCACATGCGAAGATGCCTCCTGTCGTTGCACACTCACTCAATCACATCCCGATGCAACCCCGGCCACCAAAAACGACGATAGAGGAGGTCCGAGGTTTCCTTACCACCTGGATGCCCAACAAGCACAGAGTTATGATGTTTCTTAATTACTTTGGGGCGCAGATCAGATGGTACAAATAACTTCCCCGAAGGGCATGAGGCAGGGGCGTCCCCCTGTTCCTCCAACACCTCACCCACCAGTTCAGGATAAAGTGCCGAAATGACAACCCCTTTCTGTAATATCGGGGCAGAATTCTCATGGTCACCCCCACCAGGGAAGCTCCGGGACTAAGGCTTGACATTTTTGACCCCTGGACGAAAAGTGACAGCAAAATTGAACCTAGTAAAAAACGGGGACCATCTGGCTTGCCTAGGGTTGAGACGTTTAGCTGACTGGAGATATGACAGATTCTTATGGTCAGTAATAACAGTAATAGGATGGACAGACCCCTCCAACCAATGTCGCCATTCCTCGAACGCCAATTTGATTGCCAAAAGTTCCCTATTATCCACATCATAATTTCTCTCAGCCGAAGACAATTTTTTAGAAAAGAAGGGGCATCGACTTGTTATATGCATGCCGCCTAAGTTCAGATAAGGGCGATACCAGTTCATTGTATTCGTTACTCAGGGTGACCATAGGCTGCAGCTTCTCTCAGGCACACAGTAGATTTAGTTGCTGGCCTGACACATCTGACAAGAGTCTTCATAAACGGTAGAACAGTAACATTTAATGAGGCACGGCCAGTGCAATGCAAATGTCTCTTTGAGCAACAGGCTCCAGTAATAACAGTACAGTCTCCTTTGCAGCACAGCAGTACACAGTCTATTATCCGGTAGCACAGTACAGCACAGATTTAATGCATACACAATCACAGGCTTTTCCTTCACAAGGACTCATTAGTACACAGCATTCTTTATCCTACATGGATAGCTCAGGGAGTCTAACTGACTTTGTTTAGCTTCCCTCCTGACCTGAATTCTGTTCCCTTGCCTTCTGTGAGATACAGATCATAAGCCACCTTTCTCTTCGGCTCTGGCCAGACAGTAAACAACTTCCCCACAATCCCCCTGGGGCTCTGCTAAAATACTCCCCTTCTTCTGTGACTGTGTTAACCCCACTAGTTGCGGATGCTTCTGGAGCACAACACTTCCTGTTTCCTGTGCTTGTGTTTCTTCTAATAGTTGCTGAATACTTTTAAAGCAACAGCACGTCACAGACGCCATTTACCAGGGGACAAACCCTGAGACAATACAGCCCCGACATCCGACGCATCAACCTCCACAATAAAGGGTTGAGAAACATCGAGTTAACTGAGTGTAGGTGCAGTGGTAAATTGATTCTTTAAGGAAGATAAAGCCTGGAGGGAAGCATCCGACCATTTGGAAAAATCAGACCCCTTCTTAGTCATGTCAGTAAAAGGTTTCACTATAACAGAGTAATTTTGGATGAATTTTCGGTAAAAACTAGTAAATCCCAGAAAACGTTGTAGAGCCTCCACGTTCTCGGGACGTTCCCAGTCAAGAACCGCGCAGATCTTCTCCGGATCCATCCGAAAACCCGAAGATGACAACAAGTACCTCAAAAACTGCACCTCTTGAACAGCGAATTTGGCATATAGTTTGTTATCCCTTAATATCTGGAGCACCTGCTTAACATGCCCCCGACGAGTCTCAAAATCAGTTGAGTAAACCAAAATATCGTCCAGATAGACCTCCCCACCAAATGATGGAAATTATCATTTATGAAATGCTGGAATACCGCAGGTGCATTGGTCAAACCAAAAGGCATAACCAGACTTTCTTAATGTCCTTCCGGGGTATTGAACGCTGTTTTTCATTCATCCCCTTCTCTGATTCTAACCGGGTTGTAGGCTCCCCTTAAATCCAACTTAGAGAATACCTTAGCTACCACAACCAGGGCTGTGGAGTCAGAGTCGGAGTCAGTATAAAATGGACCAACTCCGACTCCAAGCATATATAATAAATTGGTTACAGTAGTTCAATGCAATTTGTGGGGAATATGCTTTCATAAGAATTTGGGAAAGTTATGAAATGTCCTATAAATGTCTGTTGTATTGTTGTATTTTTGATCTAAGGGTCTAGACTTTTAGCTGAGATGAATCTGTGCTACAGTAAATTTATCACTTAAACATGAGCAATGTATGAGAGAGTTGGAGTTGGAGTCGGTGTCATGGAAATTGAGGAGTCAGAGTCGGAGGTTTGGCTTACCGACTCGACAGCCCTGGCCACAAACTGGCTGAACAAATCAGGAATCAGAGGAAGGGGGTATGACTCACGGATGGTAATTTGATTTAATTCCCAGAAATATAAACAGGGACGTTTATCAGAATCTTTTTTCTTCACAAAGAAGAACCCTGCCCTCACGGGCGAAGATCAGGGTCTGATATGTCCCTTCTCCAGACTTTCAGCAATGAAATCCTTCATGGCTTCTCTCTGAGGGCCAGAAAGATTATACAGTCTTGACTTTGGTAATTTAGCTCTGGGGCTCAGGTTAATTGGGCAGTCAAAAGCACAATGAGGAGGCTAATCCTGACACACCCTCTCAGAAAAAACATCCTCAAAAACAGACAGAAAAGCACTTAATATTTCCGTAGAGACAGTAGCAAGGGAAATATCTAAACAGTTCTCATGGACGTAATGCGCAGTGACACTGCAGCGGTGACCGCAAGATACATTGACTGCACACGTGCCGGGAGCCACGGGTCACAGCGCGTGCACACTGAAGCTGGTAATCACACAGCCTCAGTGTGCAGGTGCCGGACAGCGGCCCTACGTGTGCAAAGATGCATGTGGCCCACAAACCTAGCGCTTACCAGGAGCAGTATTCAAATGCCATGGTCGGCGCCAGTACTGACTGAATGCAGCTCTCGCCCATGACTGAATCTGAGAATCAAACCCCTATGACTGAATAAGGGCAGGTAGGACAAAGTATATAAAACGTTATAAAATCATTATACTACCACCGATTTTCATGAAAACACCTTATTAGTGATGCACATTGCATCACTAACAAACCTAATGGGAGCAGTGATGATAGTAACTAGGACGTGACAGGTTCCCTTTAAGGAATCAATATAATGTCAAAGATAAAGATATGATCTAGAGTTAGATGATTTTATATTGGTATAGTAGATGCATTAGCCTTGTAAAAATGAATAGTCTTTTCAATAAAATCCTCAGTGTTTCCGACTGAGACAAATATTTTTCGGATCATTTGCTATGTGGGAAGAAACCCACTTGCAGTTCTCCTGCCATAACTATGTGAATATTGTTGTACAAATATCACATTCCTTCCAGTGCTGGGCATTTGCCCTTTGTTAGCATACTTGAATTTGTTTTTAGATATCTAAATTAAATAGATTTTAGAAATGATATTGAAGGGGTGGTCTGAAGGTCAAATACATGTTTGCCTAAATCCCTATGTGTTTAGTGCCATAATCTAAATTAATTTCTAATATATTAGCATTAAAATTTAATTTGGCATCACTTGCAGTGGCGGTGCTGGTCTCTGCACACCAGGTACCCTTACACCATGCCCTGATAATGTGCTCTCCTCTGTATTGCCGTATCGTTACTAGAGATGAGCGGTGTTCGACTCGAACTGTTCGCCAATCTCAAATTCGAGCTGTTTTGGGCGGTGTTCGAGCCGTTCGGCGAACACGAACAATTTGAAAAAAATTCGGCTGTTCGAGGTTATGTTCGATAACTGTTCGTGCACCAAAATCATAACTGGATTTTTTCTCAGTAATGATGAAAATTAATGTTAATACGCAGTTTGAGTGTACAGCGGGGTGGGGGGAGGGGCAGGGGATGGATCTCTGCATAAATAATGAAGATCTCCATTTTTTTTCCTCTTTCCCGCATTTACAGTGGGGAGGTGCAATCTGTCAGCCTATCAGCAGCGCGTACATGGAGCGAACGGCTTTTTTTCACACAAGCAAGGGCATGTGTCATTGGCAGTGTATGTCACATGTCCTTGCCCTATAAGACCCGGCCATTTTCCACGTAGCCACCATTTTCTCACTGCTGCAGCAGCGTGTTAGACGGCACCGCTGTTGCTGTGTGCGCTATACTTTGAGTGTTAATTTCAAGCCAATTTTCGCACAAATCTACAGATAGCTTGGGAGTAGTGAATAGTTGTGATTGCAGTCCTTTTGAGGACTAGGTTACATAATTTCCGACGACTTTTATCAGGCAGGTCTGTGCTCTTAAATAGATAGGTTGGGAGTAAAGACTAATTGTAATTGCAGTCCTTTTGAGGGCTAGGTTACATCAGTTCCAATCACTTTTATCAGGCAGGTCTGTGCTCTTAAATAGGTAGGTTGGGAGTAAAGACTAATTGTAATTGCAGTCCTTTTGAGGGCTAGGTTACATCAGTTCCTATCACTTTTTGCCAGGCAGGTGTGTGCCAGTGCTGTGCAAGTTTTTTTCACAGCATTTGGCTAAATCTAGCTAAGCAAATCCTTTTTGGCCTCTTGCAGTGTGTGTTAGTCAGTGGAGTAGCCTATCTGTGTTGCAAGCTACACCACCTGTGTATAGAATACAATTTTTTTTACTGCACCTAGCCAAGTAAAACCTTTTGGGCATAGCATCATTCTATTAGTCCATCTATACTAACCTCCACCAGGTTTCAAATTCAAAATAATTTTTATCTGCATCTAGCTCTGAAAAAATATTTGGGCTTGTAGCAGTGTGTGGGACTTGTTCTATTAGTCTATCTATACTAACCTCCACCAGGTTGCAAATTCAAAATATTTTTTATCTGCATCTAGCTCTGAAAAAATATTTGGGCTTGTAGCAGTGTGTGGGACTTGTTCTATTAGTCCATCTATACTAACCTCCACCACCTGTGTATGTAATAAAATTGTTTTACTGCAACTAACCCAGCCAATACTTTTGGGCTAATACCACAGTTTGGCCACTCAGCCCTGCTCGATTCCCATCCATTGTTTTTTGTGCAAACAACTCCAGAGTTGTCAATTAGTTAACCACCAAAATGAGTGGAAAAAGGCCTGCTGCTGGTGGAAAGGGGAATAAACGTGTTGGGAAGGGAAAAAAAGGTTGTGTCCGTGGGGTAGGTGTTATAGCAACAGTAACATCTGCAGAAGAAAGACCATCTTCCAGCCAAACTAAGATGTCTACATCTTTTAGCGGACAATGTGATAAGATACCTATCTTACGGCCACGCCAATTGCTACAAATTCCAGATGAGGCACAAAAACAGCAGGTGCTTCAACGGATATCAAGTGCTCCTTTAAGTGGGCTCTCCTCCACCTCAACTTCAACATCACAAATACTCCAGTCCTCAGAGGTGTCACCCCAATTGCACTGGCTTCCTCACAGCTCCCAAGTCTTCAGCTGCCCGTCTGAGTATGGGGTAGAGCAGATGGTTGAGTCTCCAGAGCTGTTTACTCATACTATAGCCTGGGAATGAGAGGTCGGCTCCAGAGCTTCTGTGAATCCAGACGAGGAATTGATCTGCACTGATGCCCAGAATCCTTATGAGTCGGATCCAGGACCAGACGCAGAAGGTTCTGACCATAATGTAGACCCTCGTTCCCAAACTGTAACTCCTATTGGTGGAGACAATGAGGAAGACGATGATGAGACTCAAATACCTGATTGGAGCGACAACTTTAGTTTTTTGTCAGGGCAGGAAGAGGTTGGCTCTGAGGACGACGGGTGTGATAACACATAGGGTGATGGTGACGAGGTTGGAGATCCCACTTACTGTCAACCCACAGTCAGCCAGTCGATGAGGTCAGCAGAGGAGGTGGAGGAGGATGCTAGTGACGACGAGGTCAGGTTGCGCCTTCCTTGACAGAGACGTAGTACTGGAAGCACGTCAACAACTGCATCCTCAAACACAACTCTGCCTCTGACCACAAGTCGTGGTGGCTCTTCAGGTCGCATGGGTGCTAAGCCTTGCATAGCCTGGGCATTTTTTCAGATCGATAAGGATGACCCAACTCGTGTTATCTGTAACATTTGTCAGCAAAAGCTAAGTAGAGGCCAAAAAATATATAGTTTGAGTACTTCATGCATGAACTGGCACATGGATATGAAGCATAAGTTGCAGTGGGAAGCTCACTGTGCTACAATGCGGCCTAGCCAGCCGGGCCAACCACCGTCTGCCACATCTTGTGCACCCACGGCCTCTTCATCCTCTGTGACTGGGGGGACAGCAGTCACACCTGTTTTGGGACGCAGACCTGCCACCTCTTTACCCGCAACAGCCAGCGTAATTGGCAGGTCATCATTTTCTTTGGAGGTGGAAACACCAGCTGGTGTTCAGCGCTGTCCGACATTGATAGCACCACCTTTGGATCAAGGCAGCCTAACATGTCCGCCTGTATCTTCCTCACAGACCGGCAGTTTGCCGGGGACACCCTTCTCAACCCCGTCTAAGCACAACAGCCAGCCCTCGGTCCCTCAGATGTGGACAAGTAAAAGACCATTTCCTCCTAGCCATGACAAAGCTGAGGTTGAATTTCACCATCTGCAAGCTCTTGCCTACAGAAATGCTGCCTTTCCGCCTGGTGGACACAGAAGATTTTCGAGAACTTATGTCCGGCCCAGGTCCCCCCGTACCAGATGCCCAGTTGGCACTACTTCTCAAAGAAAGGTGTGCCTGCGCTCCACCAGCCTGTCGCACACAACATCACCGCTTCTTTGAGAAACTCTGTGTGTGGCAGGGTGCATTTCACCACAGACACTTGGACGAGTAGGCATTGACAGGGGCATTACATGTCGCTGACTGGGCACTGGGTAACTATGGTGACAGCAGGACAAGGGGCTGCTGTCCAAGTCTTGCCATCCCCACGAGTTGTGCGTCAATCCTCTTTATCTCAACCTCCTCTCGGTCCTCCACCTGCACCCAAAGCCTGTCTGGTCATGCCACAAGCTTTCTAACTGTGCAGAAGGGATCCTGCACACCTCCTTACTGTGCTGGCAGCAGGGCTCAACGTCATCAGGCGGTTTTTACTTTGAAATGTCTGGGAAATGTGAGTCACACAGCTGAGGAGTTGTGGTCAGCTCTGGAGAACCAGTTTCATGAATAGTTGTCTCCACTGGACCTGAAACCAGGGAAGGCCGTGTGCGACAATGCTGCAAACCTGGGTGCGGCCCTTCGCCGGGGCAATGTCACACACGTGCCTTGTATGGCTCACGTGTTGAACCTGATTGTCCAGCAATTTTTAGCCCACTATCCTGGACTAGATGGCCTTCTGCAGAGGGCACGGTCGCTGTGTGCTCACTTCCGCCGTTCGCATCCCGCTGCTCAGCGACTTACATCTCTACAGAAGTCGTTGGGCCTGCCACTTCACCGGCTAAAATGCGATGTGCCTACCCGGTGGGATTCAACTCTGCACATGTTGCAGCGACTGTGGCAGCACCGACAAGCCCTGGTGCAATATGTTCTGACGTATAGCCTGGGCCAACGAGATCCAGAGGTGGGGCAAATCACGCTGGAGGAGTGGTCTCAGATCAGGGACCTATGCACCCTTCTGCACAGTTATGAAATGGCGACGAAGATGTTTAGTGCTGACGAAGCCATTATCAGCATGACTATTCCGGTGATTTGCATGCTGGAGCACATGTTAAACAGAATTCGGAGTCAGGTGGTGGCACAAGAGGAGGTGGAGGAAGTAGAGGAGGAGGAGTTGTATGCGGAAGGGCTAACATCTGCAAGGTCCAGACGGTCGGCAGCACCAAGGCTGCAGGCATGTGAGGGTGGGGGAGATGGTTTTACCAGGGTGCATTGTAGCAGCCAAACTAGTGAGGAAGGTGCAGGAGCCCAGGAAGAAGTGGAACACGAACTGATGGAAGACTCATCAGATGAGGGAGACCTTGATCACATTTCTGTTGTGCGAGGTTGGGGGGAGAGGGCAGAGGAAGGAAGCATGATTGTTACCTCGCCACCAACACAACAGGGACTTGGAGCTCCTGGATGCGCAAGACACATGAGTGCCTTCTTGCTGCCCTACCTGCAACATGACCCTCGAATTGTGAGAATTAGAAATAATCCTGACTACTGGGTTGCCACACTGTTAGATCCCCGGTACAAAAGTAAATTTGCAGAAATTATTCCTGCCATAGAAAGGGATGCACGCATGCAGGAGTATCAGCAGAGACTGTTGCAGAATCTTACATGTGCTTTTCCACAAAACACTAGTGGTGCACGTAGTGAATCTCACAGTTCCAACTTGCCAACCGTGGGACCGTTGAGTGTTCAGCACTCAAAACTTAACAGAACCACAGTATCTGCTGGTAACATCAATTTTGCAGAATCATTTCACTACTTTTTTAGCCCATCCTTTGAAAGGCCACAGGAGACAAGAAGTCTGACACATAGTCAACGCCTAGAGACGATGGTACAGGAGTATCTCCAAGTAAACATTGAAGCCATGACTGTGTCACTGGACCCTTGCTCTTTTTGGGCTTCCAATCTGGATAAATGGCCGGAGCTCGCCACTTACGCCTTGGAGATCTTGTCATGCCCCGCAGCCAGCGTTCTGTCTGAACGTGTGTTCAGCGCTGCTGGTGGTGTGCTGACAGATAAGCGCACGCGGCTCTCCACTGATAATGTAGACAGACTCACGTTCATAAAGATGAACAAATCATGGATCCGAAAGGACTTTTCTACCCCTGTGTCATCCTGGGGAGAGTAAAAGCTTGATGATTTGTTAAAATCACCTCACCAACCGTTTTAAGCTTTCAAATTACTAATCATGTTTATCTGTATCTTGGCTGGAAAATAATTTGGGCCTTGTAGCAGTGTGCAGTACTGATTCTATTAGGTCATCTATATTAAACTCCACCAGATTTAAAATTACTAATCATGTTTATCTGTATCTTGGCTGGAAAATAATTTGGACCTTGTAGCAGTTTGCAGTACTGATTCTATTAGGCCATCTATACTAAACTCCACCAGATTTAAAATTACTAATCATGTTTTTCTGTATCTTGGCTGGAAAATAATTTGGGCCTTGTAGCAGTTTGCAGTACTGATTCTAGTAGGCCATCTATACTAAGCTCCACCAGCTTTCAAATTAATAATAATTTTTAGCTGCATCTAGCCCGGAAAATAATTTTGGGGCTCCTAAATGCGCAAGACACATGAGTGCCTTCTTGCTGCACTACCTGCAACATGACCCTCAGATTGTCAGAATTCGAAATAATCCTGACTACTGGGTTGCCACACTCTTAGATCCCCCACACTCTTCGATCAACCTTTTAATTTTAATAAAGAACAAAAAAATGGTCATTTTTGAAATTATAAGCATTAGCGGGTTATTAGAAACTGAAATCAAACAGTTTTCAACTCAAAACTTTATTCTAGGTGATGTTACATTTGCACATAGGACCCCTTGTTCGAAAGGAGCTTCTGAACTCTCTCGTCCATTGAATTTGTCAGGTTTTGGATGGTTTCTGCTTCAATTGTTTTGCATGAGGACAGAATACCCTCCCAGAGCTGTTGCTTAGATGTGAACTGCCTCCCGCCATCATAGACACTCCTTTTGATGATGCTCCAGAGGTTCTCAATGGGGTTGAGGTCAGGGGAACATGGGGGTCACACCATAAGTTTGTCCCCTTTTATGCCCATATCAGCCAGAGATGCAGATGTGTTATGTGCAGCATGAGACGGTGCATTATCATGCATGAAAATGATCTTGCTGCGGAATACACGGTTCTTCTTCTTGAACCATGGTAGGAAGTGCTGTTTGAGAAACTCCACATACATTATGGAGCTCATCTTTACCCCTTCAGGGATCCTAAAGGGGCCGACAATCTCTCTCCCCATGATTCCAGCCCAAAACATTACTCCACCTCCTCCTTGTTGGCGCCGTAGCCGTGTTTGCATGGGGTGTCCATCAACCAGCCATCCTCCACTCCATCCATCTGGACCATCGAGCGTTGCACGGCACTCATCGGTGAACAAAACAGTTTTGAAGTCAGTCTTCATGTATTGTTTGGCCCACTGGAGCCGTTTCTGCTTGTGTACAGTGGATAGAGGAGTTCGACAGGATGGCTTACGCACAGCTGCAAACCTCTGAAGGACCCTGCATCTTGTTGTTCGGGGGACGTTGGAGGCACCAGCAGCTTCAAAAACTTGTCTGCTGCTATGACAAGGCTTTTTTGCCGCTGCTCTTTTAACCTGACGTAATTGCCTGTAGGAAAGAGTCCTCAAATTTCCCTTATCAGCACGCACACATGTGTACTGTGAATCAGCTACATATTTCTTGATTGTGCGATGATCAGGATGAAGTGTATTGGCAATGTTGATTGTAGTCATGCCTTGACCTAAACACTCCACAATTTGTTGCTTCTCAGCAGCCGACACATCCTTTTTCTTTCCCATTTTGGCAGAAAATGTAGGCTGCTTAATAATGTGGGACAGCCTTCTTAAGTAGTCTTGCCTTTCATTGGACACACCTGCCAAACTAATTAGCACAGGTGTCTGCAATTGCTTACAGTGATATAAAGAGCCCTGACACACATCACCATCAATGAGTTTAACTGACAAACAAACAAATTCTTCCCTTATCACTCCTAAACACTTTTTGCATAATAATTAGGAACACAGTGTACATGTGTTTTTCCATAAAACACCAGTGGTTCACATAGTGAATCTTACAGTTCTAACTTGCCAACCGTGGTCTGTATGGAGTTGTTCAATAAAGGGCCCAAAATTAAGATAACATAGATGGGAGAGGTCTCTATGAATACGAATTCCTAAGTATTTGATACCCTGTGAGGGCCAGGCAAAGGGAAAGTTGGACTGGATGGAATCCTGTATGGATTTGGGGAGGGAGACATCGAGGGCCTCAGACTTCGCTGCATTGATTTTAAAATTTGACCATTTAACAAAGTGATCTATTTCCGCCATAACAGCAGGGATGGATATATGTGATTGAGTGATATATACTAGGACATCATCAGCAAATGCAGAGCACTTGTACTCGGTGCCTCCCACCTCAATCCACCTAATATTGGGGTTATGGCGAATTGATGAGAGCAGGTGCTCCGTCACTAGGATGTATAAGAGAGGGGACAGAGGACCTTGTCCCATTGGTGATTATGAAAGGTAATGAAAATGTTCCATTTATCTTCAGCCTAGGTGACGTATTGCGATACAGGGCCGTGATTTTGCCTATAAAAGGGTCCCCTAGACCCCTACCCCAAGCTTTTTAAGAGAATAATATATGGTGTGCCAGGAGACTCTATGGAATGCTTTCTCAGCATCCAACGAGAGTATCTAATTACAAATTTTTAACTGCATCTAGCCCAGGAAATACTTTGTGCCTAGTAGCAGTGTCTGCTAGTCAGCGGATTATCCCAGCTGTTAAGCAAGCTACACCACCTGTAGTTTGGACACTTAATTTTTTCAAAGGAAATGGTTTGGGCCCCCGGGACACTCAGTGAAGAGCATCGGGGAGGCACCCCAAAGCTCGATCCTTATAAAAGCTTTTTAACTGCAGCAGCTTTAGTGGACGCTACTGGAGCTGGAACTCTATTTTATTATAAATGTAAAAACACAAACTAGTACAAGTACCGAAAACAATTTCCAGCAATATAACCGATACATAAACAATGTATATACAAGGGACCCCATCTGCCTGACAACCACCATACAACCACAGCCTATCCAAACATACCTCAAACTTCCTCCACACTTACACCTGATTCTGCCATAACAAAAACCAGAGATGCAGAAGCAAAATACATATAACAAAATATAAACCACATAAACCATATGAAATGACACACAACACTTAAATCATGAGTAACACATAATAACACATACACTACCCCAACTCTCACTATACCCCCAACCCGAACCGGCCTCTAAGTTCCGAAAAAGTCCTTCCGGACTTAGGGCGAACCCCGACAGTTTTGGGCCCGGGCCAGTCCAAGTTCATGCTTAACCCCCCTCAAAACCCCCACCCCACCTAACTAAGCCCCAAAGTAAAAGAACAATAAGACAACAATAATAATAACAACAAGAACAATAACAAAAATACCATCCGCACCAGTTCGGTGCTTGTAAACCCTTTTCATGATACCATTCTCAGAACAAAAAGCTATGGTGAGAACTTAGCCCACCACCAGGAGGCTTGGAGCAATCCAGAACTAAGGCACCTGGAAGGAGAAACCCCTCCAGAGACGGGAGGCCCCCGATGCACCCAGCCTTTCATACTCCAAGGAGCGCACCTTCACCAGGTCACCAAGGATGTTGCTACATACCTCACCCACTGGGAGGATTTTACTGCCCGTCGACACTAAACACCGTGCATTCCATTTGAAAAACCTAACCACTAGGCTAACTAGAAAAAGAGTGCACTGGTCCCGTCCACCAAGGTCTCTGAACGCTCCATAGGCCCACTCAGCGTAGGAGAGGCTCGCCAGCCTAGGCCAGTCAATGGAAGCGCCCACCCTGTTGCATACCTCTGCATTAAAGGGACACTGAAGCAGGAAGTGCTCCATGCTCTCAAGCGTGTCAGCACAACTCTCACGAGGACAATTCCTATCCTCGGAGTCCTGTACTTCAAGTTGTCCCTCACATACAGCTTACCCTGAAAGCAGCGCCAAGTCAAGTCCCAATACTTCGCCGGGATCCGTTTTGAATTTAAAAGACGCAACCCCACCTCCAGATCCCGACTTGGGCAGTCTCTGAGTGCCAGTGGCTTTTGAAAATGGGTCGATAAGATCCTCCCCTCGAGAAGTTTCCTCGTGAGAGTCCTCACCTCCCACACTCCCAAACCCCACCGGCGTATTACTTTCAAAACCGGGGTAACATAAGCCGGGAGATGCCCGTGTGGTGTGCGAAGATCCTTCACACGCCCTCCTGTCTCCCAATCCTGGAAGAAGGACTGCAACCATCCCCTACAGGAGAATACCCACAGAGGAGCCCTCTCTTTCTAGAGGTTTGATATATTTAGCTTAAGAAAGGTGCAAACCAAGAACACCACGGGGTTGACCATATTCAACCCCCCTAGTCTCCTCGTACGGTAAGTAACCTCCCGCTTGACTAGGTTCAGCCTGTTTCCCCATAACAATTGGAAAAACAGGCCATAGACCCGCGTCCAGAGAGGCTCTTGCAAAATGCAAATGCTGCCTAGATACATTAACAATGGGAGCAGGAAACCTTTGCACAAGCTCACCCTTTCCCTCAGGGTCAAAGACCAACCCTTCCACTGGTCCACTCTCTGGGCGGCAGTTTTAAGTCTACTTTCCCAGTTTTTGGTTGGGTAATCACCCTGGCCAAATTCAACGCCTAGGATCTTGGCATACTCTTGGGACTCTGGGAGGGTGTCCGGGAGATCAAACCTGGGATCTCCTCCCCCCAGCCAAAGACTCCCACACTTGCTCCGATTGACAATGGAACCAGAGGCCCTGGAGTAGCCCTCCACCTCAGACATCACTGACCGCACCTCCTCTTCCGAGGAGACAAAAACAGAGACATCATCAGCATAGGCCACTACCTTCAGGGCGGCCTCCCTTTCGCCCGCCTGGTCCATCCTCACCCCCGCTATTGGTCCACGATCCACCCTCCTTATGAAGGGATCAATCGCGAACACATACAGCAGGGGACTGAGAGGACATCCCTGACGAACGCCGGAGCCCACCGCAAAGGCCTGTCCAATCCAACCATTCACAAGTGGGAAACTCTCCGCCCCTCTGTACAATGTCTTCAGCCAGTCCACGATCCTCCCTGGCAGACCATACCTCAGAAAAGCGGACCACAGGTACTCGTGATCAACCCGGTCAAAGGCTTTGGCCTGATCCAAGGACAGCAGATACCCCTTCCAGAGGCCAGCCCTACCCTGTTCCACAGCCTCCCGGACACCGAGAACAGCACTAAAAGTGCTACGGCCAGGAACACAGCAGTGCTGGGACCCAGAAAGGAGCCGTGGCGCAAACTTCACCAACCTGTTAAAGAGTACTTTAGCCAAAACCTTCCTGTCCACATTGAGAAGCGCTATGGGCCTCCAGTTCTCAATGTGCGACGGATCCTTTCCCTTAGAAAGAAGGATCAAAGCTGACCTCCTCATTGATCTCGGAAGAGTGCCCGAGGGGAGACACTCATTAAAAACCTGAGTCAATAAGGGGACCAAAAGGTCCTTAAAGGTCTTGTAGAACTCCGACGTTAAGCCGTCCGGACCTGGTGATTTTTTGAGCTGGAGCCCGTCAATCGCCAGTCTAACTTCCTCTTCTTTGATCTCATCCACCAAGACATCGAGCGAGGGGTCTACCCCTGATTCAGGAATGGCCTCAGCCAGGAAAGCCGACGTCTCATCTCGAACCAGCTCCTTCCTCCCCAAGAGATGTGAGTAAAAGGATCTGACGACCTCCAAGATCCCTGACCTGGACCTGGTCAGGGATCCTGTACTGTCCCTCAGACCCGCCACTATCTTACTACTCACTGACATCTTGCAGTTTCTGTAGGGGTCGGGTGAGCGATACTTCCCGAAGTCTCTCTCAAAAACCAAAGATGTGTGCCTATCATACTGACATCTCTTGAGTAAGGCTTTCACCCTGGTGATGTCCTCACGGCCACCCCCAGTCGAGACAAGTTCCTCGAGTTTCCTCCTCAGGCCCCGATACAGGAGATCCCTGTTCAGGCTTCTGAGGTTAGAAAGCTGGCGGAAGAATCTCGCCACCCGATGTTTGAAGATCTCCCACCACTCTGACTTAGTGTTACCAAGGCCCAGTAGCGGTACCTGACTTTGAAAGAAATCCTCAAAGGACTGTCTTACAGCTGCTTCCTTCAGGAGTGACGAATTCAGCTTCCAAAAACCTCTTCCCATCCGAGGAGTCCCTGTAACATTCAGAGAAAACATAATCAGGCAGTGGTCGGAGAATTCAACCTCTACCACCGATAAAGGTGAAGAGACTGCCTCCTCCTTCAAATAAAACCTGTCTATTCTAGACCTAGTCCGACTACCTCTGAAATAAGTGTAACCCGCGTGGCCCGTGGTGTTCCGGATGTGGACATCCACTAGGCGAGCCTCACTAACTATGCTATTCAAGGCGACGCTGTCGTAGGCCAACCAGTCTCTGGAACCTCCTCTGTCTTGGGGCCTCGAGACATTGTTGAAGTCCCCTCCAAAGACCACCAGTCGGCTACAAAACAAAAAGGGTTTAATACTCATAAAGAGACACTTGCGGTCCCACTTAGTCTGGGGACCATAGATGTTTATGAGCCGAAGCTCTTGTCCCCTTATGAACACATCCAAGATCAAGCACCTCCCCATTTCCAACTCAATAACCCGTCGGCATACTACATCTGCGGTCTTGAAAAGGACCGCCACACCGCTATACGGCTCAGCCGCAAGAGACCAATAGGAAGGCCCGTGTACCCACTCCCTCTTAGCTTTTTTAAGGGACGTGAGATCGACCAACCTGGTCTCCTGCAAAAACAAAATGTCGGTATCGAGCTGGCCGAGAAAATGAAAGGCCGTGAACCTAGCCGCATCAGACTTTATGCTGGCAACATTAATGGTCGCCAGCGTCAACGGGGTGAGTTCCACCATCATGAGTGATCAGGTTGGACAGCGACCTTCTTCCCACCCACCTTACCCTTTACATGTGCTCCATTTTCCTCCTCAGAGGACGATATAGCACGTTTCAGGCACACCGACACATCCATACCTGCTGTTCCACACACAACTTTAACGGGCACAACTGTTTCAGGCGCACCCTTGCCCTTGTCAGGAGGCCCTGGGTCGACCCCCCCCACCAGAGGCCCGGTTTCCCCGACCCCCGATGTTGAGGGCCTGGCGCCCCCTTTAGCCCCTACATCCTTGTCCGCAACCCCCAGCACCAGACCCCCCTCCTCCCCCCATCTGAAGACAAGGGAGACTCGCTTAGGGCCTGGTACTGGTTGGAGAGCTCCACCGGAGGAAGGGAGGAAGAGCCTTCCTTTGGCACCTGGCCCCGGGTTGCCTTCTCCTTCGAGTTACCCTTCATCCTCACCCTTTTCTTCTCCCTCTTCTTTTGCTGTTGCCACTCTTCATTCCTCCCCTCATCCACACCTTCGCTGGATGAGGATAAGGGAGAGGTGGCCCCATCCTCCCTGACCATCCTCCTGACCTCTTCGTCTATCTCACTGTCCGGGACCTCAGCTGCAAGCTCCCCCGAACTAGGGACCAGAGGCAGGGACATAATCCCCTGGTCCCACTCCACCACTCTCCTCGGACGCTGCTCTTTCCCTCCCGCCTCAGGGGGAGTTCTGCTCCTCACCGGTCCCTTACTTCCTACGCCGCCGCTAGTCCCTTCACCGGCTGGTCTGGTCCTCGCCTCCTCCCTACCAGCACCTCCCGGATTCAGGCCAACATTGGCATAGGAGCGCAGACAGCGACTAAACGGGTGTCCCAAGACACCACACAGGTTACACCGAATTCCCTACAGGTTGCGGCCAGATGACCCACCCCTCCACACATTGCGCACTTCTCCACCTTGCACCCCGCGCTGAAGTGAGAGGGGCTGCCGCACCTGTGGCACAACTTCGGCTGCCCCTGGTAAAAGATCAGGATTCGGTCCCTTCCCAAGAATGTTGAAGTGGGAATGTGGGTAACCGAGTAACCCGAGACCTTCAGTTTTACCATAGAGGTCCAGGCCCCTGACCAGATGCCATGCTTGTCCAGATTCTTTTTGGGAATCTGGACCACCTCCCCATACCTGCTCAGCCAGGTCATGATGTCCATCTCAGAAAGTGACACGTTACTGGTGAGCACGGTCACTTTCTTCACTGAGTTTTGGCGAGAGATAGCCTGGACTATAAACCTTCGCCATTCAGGGCAAATCCGAGCCAGCTCATACTGAGACCAGAAGAGCTCTAGGCCCTCCGATCTCACAAAGCTGACGTCGAAAAAGGTGGCACCATAGGGATGAATCAGGGCATAGATGTCATCAGCCCTGAAGCCCATCCCCAGGAAAAGCTCCACCACCTTGTCCCTAGAGGGGCACGTTTCATTGCCTTCCCACCGGAGACTGACCACATTCCTACGGACACCACCCTGCCCTGCTGTCGGCAGAGACCACGTAACGTTCTCTGCCCCTAACTCTTGGAAGGCGGACAGACCATGTCGGTCTATCCAGAACGATAAATCTACCTCCCTACCCTCCACTGTAATGGACTGCTCTCCCCTCTTCAGGGCGTCCAGGAGACGCCATTGCAAGTAACCCTGCCCAGTGTCCCCTGACAAGGACCCTCCACTACCCGCGGCAGCGGCCGCCGCAAAGGTGCGGACATGTGAATCGCCCTCTAACGAGGCCGCCAACGAACTGGGATTCCTTGGCCTCACACTTGGCCCCTCATTCACACTCACACTCTGCCTCACAGCCTCACCTACCGCCCCTGCACCACTACCATCACCACCAGCCGTACCACTCACCACTTACATACCTGCATCCTCACCTCCATCCTCACCTCCTTCATGTACCCCATTCATCCCCACCTCATGCACCCCATCCATGCCAGCCAGAACAGGTGGGGTACTAACCGCTTTACCCAAGGTCCTGGCATCACTGGGGGGGGGGTTCAGGACACTCACCACATCCGCAGCATTGTCCTTACTCCCCTTCTCCCCCTCTGCCACCTTGGACCCTCCAATATTCATGCGCTGGGTATCACAGGGGCCGGGATTTTGGGCACCGGGTTTTACCAACCTCACAGGTGCAAACACCCCGGCCGGTTTACCCCCGGCAGCCTTGTCCCCAGCATGCGGCCCCTCAACCCTCTGGCCAGATATGGAAGCAGTGTCTCTCTCCTCCCCCACCATCCTCCGGACCTCAGCCAGGATCTCTGAAAAAGCTGCTCCGGCTCCACCGCCACAACCCCCACCTCCCTCTGCCCGAGACCCAGAGGCCATGGGAGACAGAGACGGGAACTCCACCACACTGAATATGTCTGGCGCCACCGCCAGCGATGACCCTTTGCCATCCCTACTGTCCTCCGTAGGGATCGCCACACCATCACCACTCGCCTTACATTTGCCTTTACTCGCCCCACCGGACCTGCGCCGAGGACCAACTTCATGATTCGGGCGCCCTTGACCGGTGGGGGTTACACAGGAGACAGCAGCAGCATCAGTATCATCATTAAACACGTAACGCATACTCACCGTCTCCTGTGCCTTCTTCTTGCGCCCCTTCTTCTTTCTGGGTCCCGGATCTTTGTCCCCGAAACAAAAATGCTGGAGGTTCACCGGGGACTCCAGCAACCGGATGGCCGCCATGAGCCCCCCGGACCCCGAAGACGCCTCCATGTCCTCCTCCTCTGATGTGCTGGAGGCAGGCAGCGCCACCTGCTCAGGACGCAGACCGGAAGATTTAGGAGGCTCCCCAGTAACACCGGCAGGCTGCTCGACCGGGGTTACTGCCACCTCCTGGGACACTGTTCCTGGATCCGTCTCTGTCTTCCCTGCTGTTTTCCCTGCTGCCTCCCTCCCAGCCGCAGGTTTCTTCTGGGCAACTCCAGGTGCTGTGGTGGGCAGGACGAGGGGCGGGGCACCGGCGCAAGGCTTGCTGAGCCTTGTGGTACAATAAGCATTGCTTGCTGCTTTTTCTTTCATGTCCCTCCTGCCTCCCTCCTTCCCTCCGCCCACAGACTGTACAGAGGCAGTGCAGAGAGCTGCGGTGGGCGGGACTAGAGGCGGACCAGCAGACCGGGAACTGCTGGGCTCTGCAGTTCCACTCGCGGCTCTCATGGTAGCTGCGCCGAGCGCTGAGGTGGGCGGGGCTTGGGGCGGGTTGGCAGACTGGGGGCCGCTGGGCTCGGTAGTTCCATGTGTGCCTCTCATGGTGGCCGCGCTGAGCGCCGAGGTGGGCGGGGCTAGGGGCGGACCGGCAGACCGGGTGCCGCTGGGCTCTGCAGTTCCACGTGTCTCTCTCATGGTGGCCACGCCGAGTGCCGAGGTGGGTGGGGCTTGGGGCGGGTTGGCAGACTGGGGGCCGCTGGGCTCGGTAGTTCCACGTGTTCCTCTCATGGTGGCCGCGCTGAGCGCCGAGGTGGGCGGGGCTAGGGGCGGGCTGGCAGACCGGGTGCCGCTGCGCTCTGCAGTTCCACGTGTGTCTCGCATGGTGGCCACGCCGAGTGCCAAGGTGGGCGGGGCTAGGGGCGGGCCGGCAGACCGGGTGCCGCTGGGCTCTGCAGTTCTATGTGTGTCTCTCATGGTGGCCATGCCGAGCGCTGAGGTGGGTGGGGCAAGGGGCGGAGCCCCGGACCGCGATCCCCCGGCCTTTGTGCCCGCACCCACACTATCCTCTGCTCGCACTAACAGCGCGCCACTTCCTCCACCCCCCACCTTCTCCTCCTCCATGGCTGGGGTAACCCCCGGGGCAGCACCCAGAGCTGTGGTGGGTGGGACAGGGGGCGGGGCTCCAGACAAACGTTCCTTTCCAGGCTCCTGGCTGCCATGCATAGTCCTGGGAGTGCCTTCACTGGCCGGCAGGCCCTCTTCATACGCCCCCCTTCCTTGCTGCGTGGTTAACCCCTCCTGGCTCGAGAACCGCCGATCATTAAAGAATTTCTCCAGAAAGGGACCCGCAGCCCTCTCTATTTTCGCCTGCCTCTGCTCCACCTCGGCAATCCTATCCTTGACCCTCTGGATTTGCGTGGCGATCGCCGGGCGCTTCCTCTGGGCTGCTGCATTATATAGCGCCTTGGCCTGCCGCAAGTCCAGCAGGAGTTTCGCCAGTGCCACCTACCCCTTTTCGTGGCACCGCAACATCTCCACCACCCGCTGGGAGAAAGCCTCCGTTGACTCGTCCGGGCCCCTCTCGGCCCATGGGGCACTCCCCTTGCTTCCCTTGGGCTTGCCAGTCACCTTGTTAGCCGATGCCGGCATGCTCACCGTAGCCGCTTCACGCTGGGACAGCCTCCCAGACCTCCTCACAGAGTCCTCCGATGGATCCATATTCATTCCTCCGACCCCACCCGGCCCAGACCGGGAGGGCCGGAGCCCGGGGATACCACCCGACACCCCTGCCTCGATCCTGGGAAAACGAAGAGGCAAGGGTCGGGCTTAGAAAAAAGTCCTAGTTGGAGCTTCCCAGGAGCTCCTCCACACAGCTCTCACTCAGCTAGGAACACAGGCCACACCTCCTCCACTTCCTGCTACCGTGGCTGCTGGCATGAGACTTGCGCCGGCGGTCGCGACCAATCAGCAGAGGGGTGTTTAAATTTGGCGCCAATATCGCTGAGTGGTCGCGGTCGCCGGCCGCGAACAATCAGCTAAGCGGTGTTTAAATTTGGCGGCAATAATGCAGATTAGTTGCGGCCAGCGGCTGCGACCAATCAG
Source organism: Phyllobates terribilis (assembly GCF_046119375.1). Classification (NCBI taxonomy): domain Eukaryota; kingdom Metazoa; phylum Chordata; class Amphibia; order Anura; family Dendrobatidae; genus Phyllobates; species Phyllobates terribilis. Next base: position 12,998,287 of record NW_027362770.1, read on the forward strand.
CAGAGCGTTGTTTAAATTTGAGGCCAATCTCGCTGATTGGTCGCGGCCGCGACCAGTCAGCAGAGTGTTGTTTAAATTTGGCGCCAATCTCGCTGATTTGACGCGGCTGGTGGCCGCCACCAATCAGCAGAGCGTTGTTTAAGTTTGACGCCAAAATCGCTGATTTGTCGCGGGCAGCGTCCGCGACCAATCAGCACATCAGTGTTTAAATGTGGCTCTAAGATCGCTGATTGGTCGCGGGCAGCGTCCGCGACCAATCAGCACAGTAGTGTTTAAAAGTGGCGCCAAGATCGGTGATTGGTCGCGGCCGCTATTTAAATGTGGCGCCCAAATCGGTGATTGGTCGCGGGCAGCGGCCACGACCAATCAGCACAGCGGTGTTTAACTTTTGCCGGAGAGCGCGACCAATAAGCGAATCATATTGGTGAGGACTGGGGAGCGGAATCGTATTGGTGAGGACCGGGGAGCGTCGCTGCCTGTGCGACTACTTCCGCTGCGAGAAGCCGGGAGATGAGCGACTGCTCACAGCAGAAGTATCCCGACCCACAGCGCCGCTCCCCGGTCCTCCCTTGACACCCTAGCCGCATGGATGTCAGCGCCGCTGCCTGTGCGGCTACTTCCGCTGCGAGAAGCCGGGATATGAGCGGCTGCTCGCAGCAGAAGTATCCCGACCCACAGCGCCGGTCCTCCCTTCCGCATGGAGGTCAGCGGCGCCGGCTGTCGAGGTCCTTCTGCTTCTACCGGGCGGGAGATGAGCGCCTCACGCCGGTCATCTCCCGGCTGCATCTCCGTCCCGCAGATGAGCCGCTAACGGCCGCCATCTTTTTTCTGAAATCCCGCGTCGCTGATTGGCCGCTGCCGGACCAATGAGCAACGCGGGATTTCCTGGACAGACAGACAGACAGACAGAAAGACAGACAGACGGGATAAGACGATTATATATATAGACAAGGATGGGGGGAGCATATATACAAGGATGACGGGAGGGCATCATATATACAAGGATGAGGGGAGGGCATCATATATACAAGGATTGGGGGAGCATCTATATAAGGATTGGGGCAACATATATACAAGGATGGGGGGGCAACATATACAAGGATGGGGGGGTAGCATATATACAAGGATGAAGGGAGGGCAGCATATATACAAGGATGGGGGGAGGGCAGCATATATACAAGGATGGGGGGAGAGCAGCATTTATACAAGGATTGGGGGAGCATATATACAAGGATGGGGGGAGGGAAGCATATATACAAGGATAAGGGGAGGGCAGCATATATATAAGGATTGGGGCAGGATATATAGAAGGATTGGGGCAACATATATACAAGGTTGGGGGAGGTCAGCATATATACAAGGATGGGGGGAGGGCAGCATATATACAAGGATGGGGGGAGGGCAGCATATACAAGGATTGGGGCAGCATATATACAAGGATAGGAGGAGAGCAGCATATATACAAGGATTGGGGCAGCATATATACAAGGATGGGGGCAGCATATATACAAGAATGGGGGGAGGGCAGCATATATACAAGGATGGGGGGAAGGCAGCATATATACAACGATGGGGGAGGGCAGCATATATACAAAGATTAATGGTTTGCTCAGTGCGCAAAATATGACTATGTTAAATAGTAAGATAATAACTTCAGCATTCTCAAAGGAAGCTGGATCCGGGCCCCACACAAACCTTCACACTGTATAATTGCTTGCATACAGTATAATGGACCCCCACATATTATAATGGCCCCACATAGCCTTCCATATAGTATAATGTGACCCCGATAACACTCCATATAGTATAATGCACTCTACATGGTACTCCATAGAATATAATGTTCTCCCCATGGTCCTCCATACAATATAATGCACCCCCTATGGTTCTGCATGCAATATGATGAGCACCCCATGGTCCGTCATACAGTATAATGCACCCCATGGTCCTCCACACAATATAATGTGCCCACCATGATCCTCCATACTGTATAATGCACCCCCATGGTCCCCCATACAGTATAATACACCTCCATGGTCCCCCACACAATATAATTCACCCCCCATGATCCTCCATACAGTATAATGCACTCCCATGGTCCTCCATACTGTATAATGCACCCCCATGATCCTCCACTCAATATAATGCGCCCATCATGATCCTCCATACAGTGTAATGCACTCCATGGTCCTCCATATAATATAATGCACCCCCACACACAGTATGATACCCCCATGGTGAATTACTCCACATGCACAGTATAATGACCCTACTGTACCCCACCTCAATTCCCAAGGCAAAGTATGGTGACCCCAACATTGTATAATCCCCCAACTGTGAACCCCCCATTCAGCTCTCCATGCATTATAATGGACTTACATACAGTATAATAGACCGCACTAGCCCTCCAAACAGTAAAATGGCCCCTATACATTGTGAAGGACCCCACACAAACCTTCACACTGTATAATTGCTTGCATACAGTATAATGGACCCCCACATATTATAATGGCCCCACATAGCCTTCCATTTAGTATAATGCGCCCCTCATAACACGCCATACAGTATAATGCACTCCACATGGTCCTCCATAGAATATAATGTTCTCCCCATGGTTGTCCATAAAATATAGTGCACTCCGCATGGTCCTCCATAAAATATAATGCACCCTCCATGGTCCTCCATATAAAAAAATACTCTCCCCATGGTCCTCCCATATAACAAAATGCTTTCCCCATGGTCCTTCATACAATATAATGCACACCCATGGTCCTTCATACAATATAATGGGCCACTCATGATCCTCCATACACTATAATGCACCCCCATGAACCTCCACACAATATAATGTGCCCACCATGATCCTTCATACAGTATAATGCATCCCCATGGTCCTCCACACAATATAATGCACCCCCCATGATCCTCCTTACAGTATAATGCACTCTCTTGGTCCTCCATACAGTATAATGTACCCCCGTGGTCCTCCACACAACATAATGAACCTCCCATGATCCTCCATACAGTATAATGCACCCCCATAGTTTGCCGCACAATGTAATGCGCCCACAACGATCCTCCATGCAGTATAATGCACCCACATGATCCTCCACACAATATAATGTACCCCCCATACTGTATTATAGCCACTGGTCACTGATTTAAAAAAATAAACGCAGTGCTCACCTCTTTTGGTTCCACCAGATGCTCTAGTCTCCTCAGCGGGTGCCCTGTAATGATGTGATCGCGCCCGCTGCTCTGACATAGAGGAAGAATGATGGGGGTGGAAGTGTCTGCTGACTCTCCCTCCCCCATCATCATTGCTTTCACTGGAATCCCCCTGTTGTCCTCAGCATGAGCAATGATGATGGAGGAGGGAGCGGCCGGGTGCTGACAGGCAGAGGCGGGGCACAGTGCAGGGAGGGCCCTGTGTGGTGAGGGCCCTCTGCGCACCCCCCCCTGCTCACGGGCTCCATTGCAATGACGTGGCCTACCGCCATTGGCGGTACGCCAGTGTGCGGAGGAGACGGAGAAATTAATTTCTCCATCTCCTCTGTTGCTGGCATCGGCGGGAATTGCAGTGCACTCGGGTGATATCCGAGTCCAGTGCGATGTTTCACACGCATACATAGGCTTATATGGATGCGTGCGATCCGAATCCAGCATGCAATCGCAGCATGCTGTGATCTTTTTTCAGTCCGATCATGATTCGATCGGAGCTGAGAAAAAAATCGCCACTGAGCACACCGTCATGGGATTAAATTGGTCTGAATGCAATCCGATTTTTTTTATCAGATTGCATTCGTCCGATTTAATTGCAAGTGAGAGCGAGTTTTCAAAGTTACAAAATTCAGACAAAACCCCTGATGAAACCACTTAAATAATGAGGCTGATGGAGACATTTTGGACTCCGTTTGGCATCTGTTCTGGTGGTATTCATCTTTTTAGGTGTGCACAGAACTGTTGTCATCCAGACTTATGCGCAAGAATCATGCCTAAAATAACGTGACATCACTGGAACAGAGACCAGACAAAGTGACTCCATCTGCCCCATTATAGTGAGTAGTTGTCTGAATCGCGTTTTTTGGGATGTACATGGAAACCTTGGCTTAAGCGCTCAGCGGAGATTGCAGGATAAATGTGACCCGAGCCTTATTCTGTTTTTTTGGGAGGCAGAAGGAACATAGACAACAATACAAGAATAGTTAAATACAAGAATAGTTGTTTATTTTTTCATGGTTTTGTTGTGTCGTACAAGTGATAAGATGACTTTATTTTTTGGATCGGTGTGATTACATTGATACCAGATTTGTTTTTGTTTTGCTACTTTCACGCAGTAAAAATGCTTTTTTTTTCTATATTGTGAGAGCTGTAACTTTTTTATTTTTGGCTAACAAAATTGTATGAGGGCTTATTTTTTGTTTGACGAGTTGGATATTGTTTTGGTACCATTTTGGGGCACATAATGTGGTTTGATCGCTTTTTATTCACATTTTTCAGACACAGAAAAACTGGTCGGGGCCGATGCCACAGGATGTCAGCTGTCATGTACGATTGTCACCCATAGGATATTTGGCCATAGGGTGGCACTACTCACTTATTGATGAGTGAATGAGACCCCTTAAATGCTGTTTTAATGCATATAGGCGGCTGTTAGGGGGTAAATGCACCATTACAAAAATCATATTTTTACATTTTAAAAATTACAAAAAGGAAAATGGGCCGATGCGAAAGTTTGGGCACCCTTGGAGATTTTTGTGCTCTGATAACTTTGACCAAGGTTTCAGATCTTAATTAGGCTGTTAGGGTTTTGCTTGTTCACTATCATCATTAGGAAAGGCAGGGTGATGCAAATTGGTTCTTCTAAGCAGCTGCCTAGCACTCTGAAAAATGAAAATGGTGGAGGCCCACAAAGCAGGAGAAGTCTATAAGATAGCAAAGTGTTTTCAAGTTGCACTTTCTTCAGTCTGAAATGTAATTAAGAATTGTCAGTTACAGGATCAGTGGAGGTCAAGATAAGGTCCCCACAGGGATCTGACAACCCCTCCACAGAGATCTGACAACCCCTCCACAGGGATCTGACAGCCCCTCCACAGGGATCTGACAACCCCTCCACAGGGATCTGACAACCCCTCCACAGGGATCTGACAACCCCTCCACAGGGATCTGACAACCCCTCTACAGGGAGCCAGCGCTATAGCAATGCTCTGATCCTCTGCCTCACTGAAGCAGCATTGACTCCCTGTGGAGGGGTTGTCAGATCCATGTGGAGGGGTTGTCAGATCAATGTGGAGGGGTTGTCAGATCCCTGTGGAGGGGTTGTCAGTGCTGTTGCAGTGAGGCAGAGAGGATCACAGCATTGTTATAACACTGGCTCCCTTTTCAATGTAAGCACGTACCGCACACGGACGGCTCACGGATTGTATAATGACGCCTTCCGTGTGCTGTATGAGTTTTTCACGAACCTTTAGACTTGTATTGGCCTTTTTCATTAGTGTGATTGGAAAAAATGGACCTTTCTCTGTGAGTTTTGTATGGACACATGGTCTGTGATAAAACACGGACATGTGAATAGCACCATAGAGTATATGGGTACGTGTTGTATTATTGGTGAATGAGGCCTTAGGCTGATGGAAGTTCTCGGCCTTGCTGAATGCAAGGACTGACATAGTATAGTCTGAAGGTGGCCATGAGCATATTGCATATTTGTACCATTACCAACACCGGAGAATCCTCACAGCACACAGTGCGTGCAATGTGAGGAGTCACTAGTCTGCAGTCACACAGAGTGACACATAGAATGCCTGCAGACTTATTTTTTTTAACTGGAGAACCCCTTTATTAGCTTGAGAAGGATCTGGCATGTCCATTGTTGGGGTACACTCACACTGGCGTACAGCATCCTATGATTCCCTCGTGCGAGAGAATGAGATGCTATGTGCAAATGACCATCGACTCAAACTCTGCTGCCAGCATGATCCGAGTGTCATTTTACTGTGATCTGATTCTCTCACATTCGAGAATTGGATCACAGGTGCGGAGAAGATGGAGAACTTAATTTCTCCATCTCCTCCTCCTCAGTATCTGCGATAATCGCACTGCACTCTGATGTCATCCAAGTGCAGTCTGATGTTTTGTACGCATCCATACACTTATATATTCATGCACTGGGGGATTCATAAGTCAGCAGTCACACAGATTGACACACAGAGTGACTGCAGACTTATCGATTTGGACAACCCCTTTAAGACACAACACCACTGCGATGCACCTGTCTGGAGACTGGAACACTGACACTGGCAGACGTCAGGATGTTTTTTGTGGGCAGAGAGCCCGCACCCTGCTCTCCCCCCTTGTAACACTGCAGCCACTCCCATAGTAATCTGTAGTGGTACGCAGCTCCATTCAGCGTGTTTACCTCCATCAGTGATTGGTGGGCGTGCGGAGTGTCAGAGCCCCACTCATAGAGTGAACCTATCCTGTGGAAAGGTCATTAGCATGTCATTACTGGACAAACCCTTTATTTTTTCTTTATGTGGTTATAACATTAAAGGGGATGTCTGCTCTAAAACTACAAGTCTGTAGGCACTCTGTGTCAGGCTGTGTGTCACTCTGTGTCAGGCTGTGTGTCACTCTGTGTCACGCTGTGTGTCACTCTGTGTCAGGCTGTGTGTCACTCTGTCACGCTGTGTGTCACTCTGTGTCAGGCTGTGTGTCACTCTGTGTCACGCTGTGTGTCACTCTGTGTCAGGCTGTGTGTCACTCTGTGTCACGCTGTGTGTCACTCTGTGTCAGGCTGTGTGTCACTCTGTGTCACGCTGTGTGTCACTCTGTGTCAGGCTGTGTGTCACTCTGTGTCAGGCTGTGTGTCACTCTGTGTCACGCTGTGTGTCACTCTGTGTCAGGCTGTGTGTCACTCTGTGTCACGCTGTGTGTCACTCTGTGTCAGGCTGTGTGTCACTCTGTGTCAGGCTGTGTGTCACTCTGTGTCAGGCTATGTGTCACTCTGTGTCACGCTGTGTGTCACTCTGTGTCAGGCTGTGTGTCACTCTGTGTCACGCTGTGTGTCACTCTGTGTCAGGCTGTGTGTCACTCTGTGTCACGCTGTGTGTCACTCTGTGTCAGGCTGTGTGTCACTCTGTGTCACACTGTGTGTCTGCAGACTTGTGAATCCTCACATCTAGTGCAGTACACACTGATTTTTCTCCATTGTCGGCAGTGAGAATGAGTGGTCATGTGACCACAAGTATGAAATATGCAGACTCCACATTCTGACTAGATGTGCGCGGCCTCGGTCAGTACACCTCCAGAGATTCCTGGAAGCGCACAGTGTGCCTGTAGACTCATATTGTGTGCCATATATAGTTTTGAAGTGACTTTGAGGGGCCTTTATGACAGAAAATACCCAAAAATGACACCATTCTAAAAACTGCACCCCTCAAGGTGCTCAAAACCACATTCAAGAAGTTTATTAACCCTTCAGATGCTTCACAGGAATTTTTGGAATGTGGAAGAAAAAAAATGAACGTTTAACTTTTTTCACAAAAATTTTACTTTAGACCCACATTTTTTCATTTTCGCAGGGATAACAGGAAAAAATGGACCCCAAACTTTGTTGTGCAATTTCTCCTGAGTATGCCCATATGTGGGGGAAAACCACTGTTTGGGCGCACTGCAGGGTTCGGAAGGGAAGGAGTGCCATTTGACTTTTTAAATGTAAAATTTGCTTGAATAATTAGCGGACGCCATGTTGTGTTTGTGGAGCCCCTGATGTGCCTAAACAGTGGAAACCCCCCACAAGTGACACCATTTTGGAAACTACACCCCTCAAGGATTTTATCAAGGGGTATAGTGAACATTTTGAACCCAGAGTTACGACAGAATTTGATAACATTAGGTCATCATCTATAATATAAGGCGGGATGCGTTTCTCTGTCTGAAGCCTCAATAGACTGCGCATGCGTGACGCGCAGTCTGGCTCCAGAGAGAAGCAGGCATCCAGCCGTTACAGGTAAGAGGAGGTGTATGGCGCCGGAGATCGCGCGGTATGCGTAGACACTGAACGCATACTGCGATCTCCGGTGCCATACTTACATACTTACCTGACCGGGAGGAGCGTTGCCGTGGCGCCTCTCTTCGCTGGAGACCGGGGGCGGAGTGAAGGCGTCGGACCGGCGCGTGCGCATTGCGCTATACGGCGCCATTTTACTGAAGACACACTCCTCCCCCGGGCTCCGGCAGAGAGGACGCAGCAGCGCTGGAGTACAGAGAAGAAAGGTGAGTATAACTGTTTATTTTTTTTGTATGTGTGTACAGTGTGAAAGGGATGACGGGGCCACACATAACAGGATTGTGGGGTGAGGGGACCATGCATATATTAGGATTGGGGGGTGAGGGGTACCACACATACCAGGATTGGGGGGTGAGGGGTACCATGCATACCAGGATTGGGGGGTGAGGGGTACCACGCATACCAGGATTGGGGGGTGAGGGGTGCCACACATACCAGGATTTGGGCGGTGAGGGGTGCCACGCATACCAGGATTGGGGATTGGGCGGTGAGGGGTGCCACGCATACCAGGATTGGGGGGTGAGGGGTGCCACGCATACCAGGTTTGGGGGGTGAGGGGTACCATGCATACCAGGATTGGGGGGTGAGGGGTACCACGCATACCAGGATTGGGGGGTGAGGGGTGCCACGCATACCAGGATTGGGAGGTGAGGGGGTAACATGCATACCAGGATTGGGGGGTGAGGGGTAACACGCATACCAGGATTGGGGGGTGAGGGGACCATGCATACCAGGATTGGGGGGTGAGGGGACCATGCATACCAGGATTGAGGGTGAGGGGTGCCACGCATACTGGGATTGGGGATGAGGGGTGCCACGCATACCGGGATTGGGGATGAGGGGTGCCACGCATACCGGGATTGGGGATGAGGGGTGCCACGCATACCGGGATTGGGGATGAGGGGTGCCACGCATACCGGGATTGGGGATGAGGGGTGCCACGCATACAAGGATTGGGGATGAGGGGTTCCACGCATGCCAGGATTGGGAATGAGGGGTGCCACGCATGCCGGGATTGGGGATGAGGGGTGCCACGCATGCCGGGATTGTGGATGAGGGGTGGCACGCATGCTGGGATTGGGGATGAGGGGTGGCACACATGCCGGGATTGGGGATGAGGGGTGCCACACATACTGGGATTGGGGATGAGGGATGGAGTGCCATGCATACCGGGATGAGGGATGGGGTACCATGCATACCAGGATGAGGGATACCATACACACCAGGATAGTGATGAGGGGTGCCATACATACCAGGATAGGCATGAGGGGTGCCACGCATACTGGGATGAGGGGTGCCAAGCTTAACGGGATGAGGGGTGAGGGGTGACACGCATACTGGGATTGGGGGTGAGGAGTGCCACGCATACTGGGATTGGGGGTGAGGGGTGCCACGCTTACCGGGATTGGGGCTGAAGGGTGCCACGCATACCGGGATTGGGGGTGAGGGGTGCCACGCATACCGGGATTGGGGATGAGGGGTGCCAGGCATACTGGGATTGGGGATGAGGAGTATCATGCATACCGGGGATGAGGGGTGCCACGCATACCGGGATTGGGAATGAGGGATGGGGTGCCATACATACCAGGATGAGGGATACCTTACACACCAGGATAGGGATGAAGGATGGGGTACCATGCATACCAGGATGAGGGATACCATACACACCAGGATAAGGATGAGGGGTGCCACGCATACCGGGATTGGGGGTGAGGGGTGCCACGCATACCGGGATGACGGGTGCCACGCATACCAGGATTGGGGGTGAGGGGTGCCACGCATACCGGGATTGGGAGTGAGGGATAGGGTGCCATGCATACCAGGATGAGGGATACCATACACACCAGGATAGGGATGAGGGGTGCCACGTATACCAGGATTGGGGGTGAGGGGTGCCACGCATACCAGGATTGGGGGTGAGGGGTGCCACGCATACCAGGATTGGGGGTGAGGGGTGCCACGCATACCAGGATTGGGGGTGAGGGGTACCACGCATACCAGGATTGGATGGTGAGGACAGGATGTGGGCAGCACAAATACAAGGAGGGGGGCAGCACATGCCAGCATGGGAGACCATATACCAATAAAAATGCTCGCCACCCGGGTGTAGAACGGGTTCAATAGCTAGTATTGAATATGTTGTCATTAGTCTTGAGCGCAAGTGCTCGCTACTTGAGTTTGTATCGGGTACTCAGGTATGCATGTCACTTGAGCACCCGCAATACTTGGTGCATACCCGAGCACCCGATGCAAACTCAAGTGCGAGCACTTGCGCTCAACACTAGTTACCATATTTTGAAAAAATCCCAACCCTAACCCTATAACAACCCTAACCCGAGAGTATATTTTTTACGCTGTTCCTAGTGCGGTACAGATGATTAGACGACCTTATTCTTTGGGTCGGTGCGATTACAGCGATACCAGATTCATATAGGGATTTTGTGTTTGGCAGCTGTCACACACTAAAAGAGGGTTTTTTTTTGCAAAGACTAGTTTTTGCAATCATTTTTCCATATTTCGGCCGACAGTCATGTCAGGGCTTGTTTTTTGCAGGATGACTTGATTTTGGGAAAATTACATTTTTTGATTGCTTAGTATTCCGATTTTTGGGAGGCAAAAAGGAATTGTGTTTTTTTTGTTTTTTTTATTCTGTTCCGCGTGTGGTAAAATTGATAAGGTAGCTTTATTCGGATCAGTACGTTTACAGCAGTACCACATTCATATCGTTTTTTTATTTGGCGCTTTTACACAATAAAAACTATTTCATAGAAAAAATATTTTTTTTGCATCGCTTTATTCAGAGAGCTGTAACTTTTTTATTTTTTTGGCTGATGGAGCTGTATGGCAACTTGTTTTCTGCGGGACAAGATGACGTTTTCAGCGGTACCATTAAGAATTTACATTCGTCTTTTTGATCGCGTTTTATTCCATTTTTTGTTTGGCGGTATGATAAAGCATTGTTTTTTACTTCGTTTTTTATTTTTTACTGTCACTAAAGGGGATAACTAGTGGGACAGTTTTATAGGTCAGGTCGTTCCTGATGCCACAATACCAAATATGTGTACTTTTATTGTTTTTTTTTCATAATATTTATGGGTACAGTATATTTATTTTTTTGGATTATTTTTTCATTTTTTTGGATTATTTTTTTTACATTTTTTTTTATTTTTACACTTTGTCCAACTATGGGGCTTACATTTTTTGCAGGCTGATCGCTTGCATAGCATAGAGATGCAGCAGCACTCTATGCTGTGCACACTGTCAGCCTTTCACAGGCACAAGTTACTTTGATCGTGCCCTGCGCATGATCAAAGTAACTTCCTGATGCCTGGTGACCCGGATGTCGTCATGATGACATAGAGTCGCCATAGCAATGATTGGGACCCCGTCCTCACAGTGCAGGGTCCCGATCCAAGGTAATAGGGGTACGCTTAACTCCCCATGCTCCTGGAATGCTGCCATCGACTTTGATCGCAGCATTTCGGGGGTTAATGTGTCGGGAGCATTGCGGGACCGCTCCTGGCACATAGTACCAGGTGTCAGCTGTGAGAATCAGCTGACACCTGGCGGCGATCGCCCTGCAGCAGCTTCTGTGCAGGCGTGATCACATTGTGCATAATAGTACATACCTGGTCCAATAGGCCAAGGGCACAGGGACGTACTATTACTGACAATGACAGTCCGGCCACTGAGGTTTTTTTCTGTCTTTGTGCTTGGAGACAAGGAAGTCTCCAGTCTGGAGCTCCAGTGGGAGCTGAAGTTTGTTGTATCCGGTCTACTTCCGAGAGCATCCGAGTGAGCTAATCTACCACAGTGGCCATCATGCAAGAGTCATCAGAAGTAAACCTCTCCTGCATACTCGCCATAAAATTCAGCATCAAAAGTATGCAAAACAACATCTAAACAAGCTGGATACATTTTGGAAACCAGCCCTGTGGACCGATGAGGTTAAAATAGAACTCCTTTGCCACAATGATCAAAGATATGTGTGGAGAAAAAAGGGCACAGAAAATTCAGGATAAGAACATTTGCCAGCCATTAAGTATGGGGGTAGATCAATCATGCTTTGGGGTTGTGTTGCAGCCAATGGCTCGGGTAACATTTCAAGGGTAGAGGAAAAAATTGATTCGCTGAAATTGCAACAAGTTCTAGATGCAAGCATAACACCATCTGTAAAAAATCTAAAGTTGACAAGAGGATGGCTTCTACAAATGGATAATGATTAGTGTTGAGCGAGTATGTTCTATCAACTCTTTCGCCGAGTATGCTCGGGCCGAGCTCCGAGTAATTACAGCTGCTCGGTGATATGTATGAATCGCTCCCTTGTGCATGATTTGCAACTGTTTCACAGTTTTAGTACATGTAAGGAATGTCTATTTCTTACACATTCCTCACATGTAATAAAGCTGTCAAACAGTTGCAAATCATGCACACGGGAGCGATTCAAACACATCACCGAGCAGCTGTAAATACTCGGAGCTCGGCCCGAGTGTACTCGGAACAGAACATACTCGCTCAACCCTAACAATGATCCTAAACACACGTCAAAATCCACAATAGACTACTTCAAAATGTGCAACTGAAGCTTTTACAATGGCCCTCACAGTCCCCTGATCTGAACATCATTGAAAATCTTTCTAGATCTCAAAATAGCAGTGCATGCAAGACGACCCAGGAATCTCACAGAACTGGAATCCTTTTCCAAGGAAGAATAGATGAAAATCCCTCAAACAAGAATTGAAAGACTCTTGTCTGGCTACAAAAAGCATTTACAAGCTGTGATACGTTCAGATTGGGGTGCTATTCGGTACTAACCATGCAGGGTGCCCAAACTTTTTCATCGGCCCATTTTCCTTTTTGTAATTTTTAAAATGTAAAAAATTACAATATTTTTTTTTTGCCTAAAATACAAAGGAAATGTGTCATCTTTAACGTTAGCCCTTTTAAAGATCATTTCATCTTCAACTTGTTTAACTGTTCACAATAACAGTAATCTTTACCAGGGGTGCCAAACTATTACATGCGTCTGTACATATGGTTACTGCTACCTACCTCCAGTCCACTTCTGAAGTCATGAAAACGAGGAGGATGCATTCCGTGCGCTAGCCGGTCATCTCCCGGCTGCTCACAGCGGAAGTACCCGCACAGGCAGCGCCGCTCCCCGGTCCTCACTAACACAGTTCGCTGATTGGTCGCGGCTGCGTGTAACTACCAATCGGATCAATATTGAATATAGCAGTAGGTAGTAGTTCGTATAATATATAACATTTATTAGAAAATTCTACAAAGCCCTCATGCTAGACCAACATGAAATGACCACCACAAATGAACACATAAACTAACCCAAAAACACGAACAGCCCTCAGGCTGATAAGCCATAGATGATACAAAGGACAATACGTATAAGTGACCAGTAAAAATATTCTGGTATGGTGTGATATCTTCCAGATTCACATAGTACACCAATGTTACAACATGTAACTTGAGAGAGTACGCCATCTATTGTGTAAGGGGGGCTGTTGACATTACAGTGTATTTTGATATGTGTATATATATATATATATATATATTTTTATTTTTTATTTTTTTTTAGCTGTGTATTCTTCAAAGCCCAAAGATATGCAAGGAGTAGAGAAAATTCGCAATGGAAGAAAGAAAGGCAAAGGACGAAAGAGGGATCCATGTCTAAGGAAATACAAAGACTTTTGTATTCATGGAACTTGTCGTTTTCTTAAAGTAACAAAGGAACCCTATTGTGTGTATGTACTGATTTTAATATTTTAATGCACTTTTAATTTAATGCACAACTTTTAATGTAAACATCAGAACTAACCTTTTAGTGATTTTCAGTGTTTTTCAGTTAACTTCAAATATTTCAAGCAGAATTAAAGCTTAAACAGGTTTACCATTGAAAATACTATGTAATTCATATTATACAGTACTAATTATCCCAAGCTGCGCTCAGGCATCAGGAAAGTGAGACCCTACTAATGGCTCTAGGTCTGGCTGGCAATATAAGAAATAAAGTGAGAAGTTGGAGAACCCTCCTCCTTTCTATACTATAACAAACAGAATAAGTTCAGTTAATTAAAATTGATATATTTTTTGCCGCAAATATGTTTTATTTTTGTTTGGCTGTCAGCACCTATTTTGGGATATCACAATTAGTGCACTTGGTGGATGAAAAAGATAGATTTACGGTTTATAAACTTACTGATAAAAATATGGCCATCATACACTTTGAGGTAGTAGGATCGAGCTCACTTATGGATAAGTCTTTGTCCAGATACTCCACACTTGGAATATTTCAAAAAGAGTGGGACCTTCTTAGGGAGATTTTAGGGGTGGAAGGACTTTCACAACGATTTGGGAGAATATTATGAATGACAAACTGAATAAATTGAAAGAGTTTGTAAACTAGAGGAAATGTGGAATTTTCAAACGTAAGTCAGATTCAGCAACACACAGCAATGAAAAATGTTCACTCTTTCTAAAAGGAATAATGCATACCAGAATCAGCAAGGTTTCAAGCTATGCAGTTAAAACAGGCACCAAGTAAACAAGATATGGATAAAAAACTGACACTTGAAAGACATGTTCTCAATACTTTAACTCTTTTCTGACATATGACGTACAGGTACATCATGATCAAGATGGTGTTCACGCAAATTGACATACAGGTAAATGATGGAGCAATCACCGACTGGAGCTCCTGCTGTAACAGCCAGAACTGGTGGCAGCACCACTGCTGGCTGTGTAACCTTCTAAATGCCGCAGTCAATAGCGATTACGGCACTAAGAGTGCTAGCCAACAGTGGGCTCAACCCATCAGCTTTCACGCAATATGAACTCTGGGAGCCACTGGTAGCCATGGCATTCAGAGGTCAAACAATGACCTATGAGTCTGCCAGGTATGGTGGCTTCTTAGGGTCTGCTATAAGCAAGTTCTAAAAGGCGTTCTGCATGTGTGAAATGCATTGCAATGGATGTGTATTTCAATGCTTTAGGTCATTGATTAGCAAATAAAAGTTGAAGTCCTGTAGAGGGACGAAGTTAAAAAAATAAATAAATAATGGGGGAAAAAAAATCACAAAAAAATGCCAATAAATAAACATTTTTATGCAAAAAAACATGACCTCATGTATAAAACTGTCCCACTGCTTAACCCTTGCAGTGAACACCATAAAAAATAGACGGCAATCAAATGTAAAAAACATTGCAATCAAAAATGTTATGTATCCCAAAATGGTACCAATAAAAACATATCCTGCAAAAAACAAGCCCTCACATAACTGTCTGCAGAAAGACTTAAAAATTATAGTGAAGCAAAATCATATATTTCTCTTAAAAAGCGTTTTTTATTGTGATAGGCCCGATTCACATGTTCAGTATTCGGTCAGTATTTTATCTCATTATTTGTAAGCCAAAACCAGGTAAGAAACAATCAGAGGATTGTATAATAGAAACAAAAAAATTAAAAATATTTCTTTACTTGGTATAATTAAGAAGTTTCCGGTGTTAGAATACGCCCTTTGTCATAGAGATATCACCAGAGACCCATCAGAATCGAATTAAAAACCATTGCAAACCAATCAGAATGTAGATAACACAATTCATATTATATACATCAAAAATCATTATGTACAAGTGTATTACATCAATTTTATATTATCAATATAAATACATTGTGTCATCACAAACATTCAAGTCATCAGGCTGTTTGATATTCATTTTAATGATCCAGAACATATCCATTAAAAACACCCTTTTCTTCCAGTCTCTGCCTCTTTCAGGACATATAGTCTATGGTTTTGAATGAGTAATAAGTCCTTCTATACTACCTTCATGTACATCTATGAAATGTTTAGTCACTCCAGAATGCCCATATTGTAGAGGTTAGAGTCTGACTGATTAATTGAGTCTGTAGACAGGAGTCTTTTATACAGGTGACTATGTAAGACAGCTGTCTTTAATACAGGTAACGAGTTGATTAGGAGCGTCTAACTGGTCTGTAGGAGCCAGAACTCACAATGGTTTGTAGGGGATCAAATACTTATTTCTCATTGCAAAATTTTTAAAAAATTACCGTATTTTTCGGACTATAAGACGCACCGGACTATAAGACGCACCTAAGTTTTAGAGGAGGAAAATAATAAAAAAAAAATTTAAGCAAAAAATGTCATGATGCACTTTTAAGGGGGAGGGGGGTCTTCTGCTGACACTGGTATAGGGGTAATGTCCCCCAATTCTGTCAATATCCCCCATCCTGGTTTATATGCCCCCCCCCCTTCCTTTTATATGTGGTCCCCATCCTGATATGCCTGGCATCCCTCCATCCTGGTATGCATGGGACCCCTCCATCCTGGTATGCATGGCACCCCTCATCCTTATCCTGGTATGCCTGGGACCCCTCATCCTTATCCTGGTATGCATGGCACCCCTCATCCCTGTCCTGGTATGCATAGCACCCCTCATCCCTATCCTGGTATGCATGGCACCCCTAATCCCCAACCTGGTATGCATGGCACCCCTCATCCCTATCCTGGGTATGCATGGCACCCCTCATCCCTGTCCTGGTATGCATGGCACCCCTCATCCCTATCCTGGTGTGCATGGCACCCCTCATCCCTGTCCTGGTATGTATGGCACCCCTCATCCCTGTCCTGGTATGCATGGCACCCCTCATCCCTGTCCTGGTATGCATGGCACCCCTCATCCCCGTCCTGGTATGCATGGCACCCCTAATTCCTATCCTGGTATGCATGGTCCCCCTAATCCCTATCCTGGTATGTGTGGTCCCCCTAATCCCCATCATGCTGCACATAAAAAAAAATAAACACTCCTGCTCACCTTGCTTCTTTCCTCCAGCGCTGCATCCTGTCTGCCTGCACTGATCTCTCCATGTGAGCCGCGCATGACGTCACTGCCATGAGCGGCTCACAAGGAGAGATCAGCTGCCGGAAGTCACTGCTCTCCACGCCGGGACTGTGTGCGCGGGGAGCAGTGACTTCACTCTCCTTCATACCCGGCACACAGCATAGCCACACTGCGGCTCCTGCTGCTGCCGGCTATCGCGTGTGCCAGCTTATTAAAGGGCATGAATATTCACCCCCTCCCCAGACCCATGGGTGTGGAGAGAGGTTGAATATTCATGCCCTTTAACAGCAGGCACAGGCGATTCCGGCAGCAGCAGGAGCCGCAGCGCGGCTACACTGTGTGCCACTATTAACCCCTTTACGACATAGGGCGTATTAGTACGTATCTGTGCCCTGGGACTTATGGACCAGATACATATTTATACGCCCTAGCGATTTCGCCTGCACACAGGCTGTGCGGGCGCGATCGCCGCCGGGTGTCAGCTGATTGTTACAGCTGACACCCGGTACTATGTGCAGGGAGCGGTCCCGCACCGCTCCCGGCACATTAACCCCCGCAATGCTGCAATCGAAGTCGATCGCAGCATTGCGGTGGCAAGGGGAGATGATCGCCGATACTCACCTCCTCTTCCGGCCTCCAGCGCTGTCTGCCTTGGCTTCCAGGATGTTGCCATGACGACCCGATGTCGTCATGACAACATCCGACTCACCAGAAAGCAGGAAGATTTTTTGGACATGCGCAGTGCATCTCCAAACTATCTTCTCCCTGTCCAGCGCTGACAGCCTGCATGGCACAGGGATGGTGCTGCATTCCTGTGCCATGCAGGCGATCAGAGAAAAAAAAAGTGAAAGTCCCATAGTGGGACAAAGTAAAAAAGTGTAAAAAGTGTCATAAAGTGAAAAAAATATATATATATTTTTTAAAATATTTAAAAAAAAATAAATAAATAAATCCACCAAAAATAAATGTAACATACCTGGCGGCGTCCTTGCATAGTGGTCCATCTCCCACTGTGAAAGAGCGCGCACTTGATCTCCAGTCCAGTCTGCTAGCCTGGCTTCCCTCCATGCTGTCTGCTTGCCTCTGTTTCTGCTGCTTAAGGGCGGCGCCCGATCACTTCCTGTTTCTTGTACCTGCTGCAGACACACCCCTGATGCGTCCTCAGCCTATTGCTGTCTGTCACCTGGTATTTAACCCAGCTCCTTCCAAGAAACCCGGCCTGAGCATTGTGTTCTGTCAGTTGGCTTCTGTCGCTGTCGTGCCAGGTCCTTTCCTGTTCCCTGCCTTCGGTATCAGTTCCCGTGTCTGAACTGTGTCCTGTCTGTACTATCTTCTAGCCTGTTGTCTTCTGCCTATCCTGGAGGCTGTATTTCCAGGCCTGTGTTAACACGCTCCTAGCCTGTTCTTTCCGCCTTCTAGGGGCCGCATACCTAGACCCGTTCCTGTATCTTGCCTGTTCCTGTCTGAACACCCTCCTAGCCTGTTCGTTCCGCCTTCTAGGGGCCGCATACCTAGACCCGCTCCTGTATCTTGCTGCTGTGTCTGTTCTTGCCTGAATACTCTCCTAGCCTGTTTCCTGTTTTTCTCTATGTCCGTACCTTCCCTTTTCCTGCAGAATCTGATCCCGTACCTATCTCCTACTCGTTGTCTCTGTACTCCCGTTTGTGAGTTTAGAGTCCACTCGCTACTTCATTGCAAGTATCCTGTGTGTTCCTGGTTCTGCCTTTCCCTTCCAGTCTGTTCCGTGTCAACAGAGCCCTGTCTCCTCTGCTCTGCCTTGCTTACCGCTCCGGCGGTTCTTGCCCGCTCTGCCCTGTCCACCGCATCTGCGGTTTCGCTTTGCTCAGTCCTGTTCACCGCGTCTGCGGTTTCGCTTTGCTCAGTCCTGTCCACCGCGTCTGCGGTTTCGCTTTGCTCAGCCCTGTCCACCGCGTCTGCGGTTTCGCTTTGCTCAGCCCTGTCCACCGCGTCTGCGGTTTCGCTTTGCTCAGCCCTGTCCACCGCGTTTGCGGTTTCGCTTTGCTCAACCCTGTCCACCGCGTCTGCGGTTTCGCTTTGCTCAGCCCTGTCCACCGCGTCTGCGGTTTCGCTTTGCTCAGCCCTGTCCACCGCGTCTGCGGTTTCGCTTTGCTCAGCCCTGTCCACCGCGTCTGCGGTTTCGCTTTGCTCAGCCCTGTCCACCGCGTCTGCGGTTTCGCTTTGCTCTGCCCTGTCCACCGCGTCTGCGGTTTCGCTTTGCTCTGCCCTGTCCACCGCGTCTGCGGTTTCGCTTTGCTCTGCCCTGTCCACCGCGTCTGCGGTTTCGCTTTGCTCAGCCCTGTCCACCGCGTCTGCGGTTTCGCTTTGCTCAGCCCTGTCCACCGCATCTGCGGTTTCGCTTTGCTCAGCCCTGTCCACCGCGTCTGTGGTTTCGCTTTGCTCAGCCCTGTCTACCGTGTCTGCGGTTCTGCTCTGCTCAGCCTTGTCTACCGCGTCTGCGGTTCCGCTCTGCTCAGCCTTGTCTACCGTGTCTGCGGTTCTGCTCTGTTCAGCCTTGTCTACCGCACCTGCGGTTTCGCTTTACTCTGTTTGTTTACCGCATCTGCGGCTCTGAATTTGTCTCCCAGTCTGTACTGGACCATACCCAGCCTGCGCTCTAGTCTGCCTGTTCCTGTATTCCCCGGTGTGGGTCAACAGCCGTGTCTGGAGTCTGACCTGGAGTAGACCCTGGTCCCTCTGCTCGGTTCCTCCCTGGTGCACTGGCGTCGTATGCCGTCGTGCGACCTTGGTCGGATCGGGCAGATACTTAGTTACTCCCCTCCAGGCACTCTCCGGTTCATGGCACAGTGGAATCACTACATACCCACGCACACGCCACTCAGCCCGGGCGTGTGCATTACAATAAAAATATAATGTACCGATCAATAAATATTACTATAAAAAAAACAAAAACAATAAAAGTACAGATATTTGGTATCGCCGCGTTCGGAACGACCTGACCTATAAAACTGTCCCAGTAGTTAACCCCTTTAGTGAACACGGTAAAAAAAAAAAAAAAAGACGAAGCAAAAAACAATGCTTTATCACCATACTGCCAAACAAAAAATGGAATAACACGCGATCAAGAAGACGAATATAAATAAAAATGGTACCGCTGAAAACGTCATCTCGTCCCGCAAAAAACAGGCCGCCATACAGCTCCATCAGCCGAAAAATAAAAAAGTTGTAGCTCTCAGAATAAAGCGATGCTAAAAAATATTTTTTTCTATAAAATTGCTTTTATTATGTAAAAGTGCAAAACATAGAAAAACGATATAAATGTGGTACCGCTGTAAACGTACTGACCCAAAGAATAAAGCTACCTTATCAATTTTACCACAAGCGGAACGGCATAAAAAAAACCCAAAAAAACAATTCCTGAATTGTTGGTTTTTGTTTATTCTGCCTCCCAAAAATCGGAATAGAAAGTGATCAAAAAACGTCACGTGCCTGAAAATGGCACCAATAACAACGTCAACTCATCCCGCAAAAAACAAGCCGTCACATGACTCTGTCTGCCAAAATCTGGAAAAATTATAGCTCTCAAAATATGGCAATGCAAAAACTAGATTTTACAAAAAATGCGTCTTAGTGTGTGACAGCTGTCAATCATAAAAACCCCATATGATTCTGGTATCACTGTAATCGCACCGACCCGAAGAATAAAGTCATCTAATCACTTATACCGCACGAGGAACGGCGTAAAAAGTAAACTCTCGGGTTAGGGTTGGGCTAGGGTTAGGGCTAGGGATAGGGCTGGGCTTGGGGTTAGGGTTGTGATCGGGTTGGGATTTTTTTCAAAAGTAAGAAAAAAAGATGACGATATGGCGACTAGTGTTTTTTTTTCCACTTTTTCATTTTTACGAATCAATTTGTGAAGCACCTGGGGGTTCCAAGTGCTCACTATGCATCTAGATAGATGCCTTGGGTGATCTAGTTTCCAAAATGGGGTCATTTGTGGGGGAGCTCCAATGTTTAGGCACACAGGGGCTCTCCAAACGCGAAATGGTTCCAATTTGTTAGCGGACACCATGTTGCGTTTGGAGCGCCCCTTTGTGCCTAAACATTGGAGCTCCCCCACAAGTGACCCTATTTTGGAAACTAGACCCCACAAGGCACCTATCTAAATGCATAGTGAGCACTTGGAACCCCCAGGTGCTTCACAAATTGATTCGTAAAAATGAAAAAGTGTTTTTTTTTCCACTTTTTCATTTTTATGAATCAATTTGTGAAGCACCTGGGGGTTCCAAGTGCTCACTATGCATCTAGATAGGTGCCTTGGGGGGTCTAGTTTCCAAAATGGGTTCACTTGTGGGGGAGCTCCAATGTTTAGGCACACAGGGGCTCTCCAAACTCGACATGGTGTCCGCTAACAATTTGAGCCGATTTTCCATTCAATTTGCTAGCGGACACCATGTTGCGTTTGGAGAGCCCCTGTGTGCGCAAACATTGGAGCTCCCCCACAAGTGACCCCATTTTGGAAACTAGACCCCCCAAGGCACCTATCTAGATGCATAGTGAGCACTTGGAACCCCCAGGTGCTTCACAAATTGATTTGTAAAAATGAAAAAGTGAAAAAAAACAACACTTTTTCATTTTTATGAATCAATTTGACACCCGGCGGCGATCGCGCCCGCACAGCCTGTGTGCGCGCGCGATCGCGATGACGTACTAATACGGGTCTGGCTCTTAAGTCCCAGGGCACAGACACGTATTAGTACGTCTAATGTTGTTAAGGGGTTAAGGGCATAAAAATTAAAATTTTGAAAATTGCAAAATTTTCACCAAATTTCCGTTTTTTTCACAAATAAACGCAAGTGATATCGAAGAAATTTTACCACAATCATGAAGTACAATATGTCACGAAAAAATAATCTCAGAATCAGGGGGATCCGTTGAAGCGTTCCAGAGTAATTACCTCATAAAGTAACAGCTGTCAGAATTGTAAAAATTGGCCTGGTCATTAACGTGCAAACCACCCTCGGGGTAAAGGGTTTAAGGAGCATGAATATTCAGTGATCCCCATGGGGAGCAGTGAATATTCATTTTCTTTAGCAGTGGGGACAGGGTAGGCTGCAGCGGGCGGCTGCTGCCTCCTGTGTCCCGCTCCTCCACCGCTACCGCTCCCCCCACACCCCACATATATATACCCCCCCCCCCAAAATTCGGACTATAAGACATACCCCCCATTTTCCTCCAAAATTTTGGAGGAAAAAGGTGCGTCTTGTAGTCCGAAAAATACAGTATCTAATTTATACAATGTGATTTTCTTGATTTTTTGGGGGGATATTCTATCTCTCAATGTTAAAATTAACCTACCCTTAAAATTATAGACTGTTCATGTCTTTGTCTGTGGGCAAACTTACCAAAACAGCAAGGGATCAAATACTTATTTCCCCCCACTGTATATATATCTATCAGTTGTGTTCAAAAGTTTACATACCCCGGCAGAATTTTTCCTTTCTGGGCCTTGTTTCAGAGAATATGAATGATAACAAAAAAACTTTTTCTCTATTCATGGTTATTGGTTGGCTGAAGCCATTTATTGTCAAACTACTGTGTTTTCTCTTTTTAAATCTTAATGACAACCAAAAGCATCCAAATGACCCAATCAAGGGCTCGCTACTTGAGTTTACATCGGGTGCTTGGGTGACATACTCAAGTCCCCGTCCCGCATTTTTCATGGCTGTTATACAGCCAAAAAAAACATGCGAGGATTGCTTGCCACACCCTTTTTTGGGTGTCTAAAAACCGTGAAACATGCGGGACGGGGGCTCGAGCATGTCACTTGAGCTCCCGTGATACATGGTGCATACCCAATGCAAACTCAAGTAGCGAGCACTTGCGCTCAAGACTAATGACAACTTATTCAATATGATGACCTAATGTTATAAAATTCTGTGTTGTATCTCTTTGTTCAAAATGTTCACTATACCCCTTGATAAAATCCTTGAAGGGTGTTGTTTCCAAAATGGGGTCAATTTTGGGGAGTTTCCACTTTTTAGGCACATCAGGGACTCTCCAAATGTGACATGACGTCCGCTCTCGATTCCAGCTAGTTTTGCGTTGAAAAAGTCACACAGTGCTCCTTCCCTTCCGAGCCATTCCGTGCACCCAAACAGTGGTTTTTCCCCACATATGGGGTATCGGCATTCTCAGGAGAAATTGCACAACAAATGGTATGGGGCAATTTTTTCCTTTTACTCTTATGAAAATGCAAAATTGGGGACTGAAAAAACATTTTTGTGAGAAAAATATGAAATTTTTATTTTTACGTCTCAATGTTATAAACTTTGTGAAGCACCTGGGGGTTCAAGGTGCTCACCACACATATAGATAAGTTTCCTGAGGGGTCTAGTTTTCAAAATGGTGTCACTTGTGGGGGGTTTCCACTGTTTAAGCACATCAGGGGCTCCCCAAAGGCAACATGTCGTCCACTAATTATTCAAGCACATTTTACATTCAAAAAGTCAAATGGCGCTCCTTCCTTTTTGAGCCGTGTCGTGCACCCAAGCAGTGGTTTTTCCCCACATATGGGGTATTGGCGTGCTCAGAAGGAATTGCACAACAAATTTTCGGGTCCATTTTTTCCTGTTACCCTCGCAAAAATAAAAAAAATGTGGGTCTAAAGTAAAATCTTTGTGAAAAAAAGTTAAATGTGCATTGTTTTCTTCAACATTCCAAAAGCACCTAAAGGGGTAATAAACCTCTTGAATGTGGTTTTAAGCTCCTTAAGGGGTACCGTTTTTAGAATGGTGTCACTGTCATACTTTCTGTCATAAAGGCCCCTCAAAGTCACTTCCAATGTGATGTGGCCCCTAAATAAATGGTTTTATAAATTTTGTTGGAAAAATGAGAAATCGTTGGTCATTTTTTAACCCTTATAGCTCCCTAACAAAAAAAATGTTGATTCCAAAATTGTACTGATGTAAAGTAGACATGTGGGAAATGTTATTTATTAACTATTTTGTGTGACATATCTCTCTAATTTAAGGGCATGAAAATTCAAAATTTGAAAATTGCTAAATTTTTGCCAAATTTCCATTTTTTACACAAATAAACGCAAGTCACATCGAATAAATTTTACACTATCATGAAGTACAATATGTCACGAAAAAACAATCTCAGAATCAGGGGGATCGGTTGAAGCGTTCCAGAGTAATTACCTCATAAAGTGACAGTGGTCAGAATTGTAAAAATTGGCCTGGTCATTAATGTGAAAACCACCTTGGGTTGTAAAGGGGTTAAATAGAAAGAAATTATGTGTTAATAGATAATCTAGTGCCATCATAATAAAATATTTTAGATTGTCATTATATGTACTGAAATTATTTAACCCCCATCTCGACATGTGCCATTTATGTATGGAGCTACGTTCCCTCAAATCGCCGTACATATACTTCTTCTCGATCGCGCAGACTCAGGCTGAGTATCGCCACGATCAAGTGTGGGTGTCCGCTCTATATGAGAGCTGACACCCTGCAGCAACGCTCATAATCTGTGCTAGCAATACTGACAGCGACATCGATGGGCATCGCAGAGGGAGGGAGTTCCCTCTCTGCTCCCATCGGCACTACGCGATTGTGATCGCGTTGTGCCGATCGTCTGAATAGTGACCCCGGGCCGATAGATGGCCGCGGGGTCACCCAGGGATGGTGGCCTGTATGCTCCTGCTCAGAGCAGGAGCTGACATGCCTCTTCCCTGCCTGTGATGCACCGATCTAATGCCCTGCAAATTCAAAAGCATTGCCGAGTTTTAGATCAGCTATCAGGGCAGGGAAAGTTGATGTTCAAAAAAAAAAAAGGTATTAAAAATTGTAAAAATATAAAAAGAAAACACACAATAACCCCTTTACCCCCTAGGGTGGTTTGCATGTTAATGACCAGACCAATTTTTACAATTTTGACCACTGTCACTTTATGAAGTAATAACTCTGGAACGCTTCAACGGATCCCACTGATTCTGAGATTGTTTTTTCGTGACATTGTATTTCATGATTGTGGTAAAATTTCTTCGATATCACTTGCGTTTATCTGTGAAAAAAACGGAAATTTGGCAAAAATTTTGAAAATTTTGCAATTTTCAAACTTTGAATTTTTATGCCCTTAAATCAGAAAGATATGTACCACAAAATAGTTAATAAATAACATTTCCCACATGTCTACTTTACATCAGCACAATTTTGGAACCAAATTTTTTTGGGGTTAGGAAGTTATAAGGGTTAAAAGTTAACCAGCGATTTCTCATTTTTCCAACAAAATTTACAAAACCATTTTTTTAGGGATCACATCACATTTGAAGTGACTTTAAGGGACCTTTGTGACAGAAAATACCCAAAAGTGAAAACACTCTAAAAACTGCACTCATCAAGGTACTTAAAAACACATTCAGGTGCTTCACAGTAATTTTTGCAAAGTGGAAGAAAAAATTGAACATTTAACTTTTTTTGCAAAAATGTTACTTTAGACCGCATTTTTTTATGATTGCAAGAGTAACAGGAAAAAATGGACCCCAAAATTTGTGCAATTTCTCCTGAGCAGATCAATACCCCATATGTGGGGGAAAACCACTGTTTG
Organism: Phyllobates terribilis; assembly: GCF_046119375.1. Lineage (NCBI taxonomy): Eukaryota > Metazoa > Chordata > Amphibia > Anura > Dendrobatidae > Phyllobates > Phyllobates terribilis. The sequence continues at coordinate 13,023,830 of NW_027362770.1, forward strand.
GGCGCACGGCAGGGTTCCGAAGGGAAGGAGCGCCATTTGACTTTTTGAATGTAAAATTTGCTTGACTAATTGGCGGACACCATGCCGCGTTTGGAGAGCCCCTGATGTGCCTAAACCGTGGAAACCCCCCACAAGTGACACCATTTTGGAAACTAGACCCCTCAGGGAACTTATATAGATGACTGGTGAGCACCCTGAACTCCCAGGTGCTTCACAGAAGTTTATAACATGGAGCTGTGAAAATAAAAAAATGAATCTTTTTCCATAAAATGATGTTTTAGCCCCAAATTTTATATTTCACAATAGTAAGAGGAGAAAATGGACCCCAAAAACTTTTGTGCAATTTCTTCTGAGTACGCCAATACCCCATATGTAGGGAAAATACACTGTTTGGGCGTACAGCAGGGTTCAGAAGGGAAGGAGCACCGTGTGACTTTTTGAACGCAAAATTGGCTGGAATTTAGAGCAGACGCCATGTCGCATTTGGAGAGCTCCCTGATGTGCCTAAATAGTGGAAACCCCCCACAAGTGACTCCATTTTGGAAACTACACCCCTCAAGGATTTTATCAAGGGGTATAGTGAAAATTTTGAACCCAGAGGTACGACACAAAATTTGATAACATTAGGTCATCATATTGAATATGTTGTCATTGTCTTGAGTGCAAGTGCTCGTTACTTGAGTTTGCATCGGGTACTCAGGCATGCATCATGTATCGCGGGTGCTTGAGTGACATGCTCGAATCCCCGCCCCGCATGTTTAACCGTTGTTAGACACCCAAATAAATACATTCGGGGATTGCTCGTGCATGGCAGGCAATCCCCGCGAGGTGTTTTTGGCCGCAAAGCATATGGGGTGGAGACTCGAGCATGTCACTCGAGCACCTGCGATACTCGGTGCATACCCAAGCATCCGATGCAAACTAAAGTAGCAACACTAGTCCCCATATTGTCATCATTTTTTTTCTTTACTTTTGAAAAAATCCCAATCCCAACACAACCCTAGCACAACCCTAACGTTAACCCTAGCACAACCCTAACCCTAGCACAACCCTAGCGCTAACCCTAGTACAACCCTAATCCTAGCACAACCCTAAAGCTAACCATAGCACAACCCTAACTCTAGCACAACCCTAACCTTAGTACAGCCCTAACCTTAGCACAACCCTAACACTAGAGTTTATTTTTTACGCCTTTCTTCGTGCGGAAAAGTAATTAGATGACTTTATTCTTCGGGTCGGTGCGATTACAGCGATGCCAAATATATATTGGGTTTTTATGATTGACAGCTGTCACACACTAAAAGACACTTTTTTTTTTGCAAAGACTAGTTTTTGCATCGCCATATTTTGAGAGCTATAATTTTTCCATATTTTGGCCAACAGAGTCAAGTGATGGCTTGTTTTTTGCGGGATGAGTTGACGTTTTTATTTGTACCATTTTCGGCCACGTGACATTTTTTGATCACTTTCTATTCCGATTTTTGGGAGGCAGAATAAACGAATAAACAAAAAACAACAATTCAGGTATTGGTTTTTTTTATGCCGTTCTGTGTGTGGTAAAATTAATAAGATAGCTTTATTCTTCTGGTCAGTTTGTTTACAGCGGTACCACATTTATATTGTCTTTTTATGTTTTGGCCTTTTACACAATAAAAACTATTTTATAGAAAAAAGAATTTTATTTGCATCGCATTATTCTGAGAGCTATAACTTTTATTTTTCGGCTGATGGAGCTGTATGGCGGCTTGTTTTTTGCAGTACAAGATGACGATTTCAGCGGTACCATTTATATTTACATTTGTCCTTTTTATCGCGTTTTATTCCATTTTTTGTTTGGTAGTATGTTGATAAAGCATCGTTTTTTGCTTTGTTTTTTTTTTTTTTTATTTACTGTTTTCACTAAATAGGTTAACTAGTGGGACAGTTTTATAGGTCAGGTCGTTCCGGACACAGCGATACCAAACGTGTAATTTTTTTTTTCATAATATTTATTGATGGGTACATTATATTTTTATTTTTTGGGGATTATTTTTTACAAATTTTGGGCTAAAACATAATTTTGTGAAAAAAGTTTGATTTTTTTATTTTCACAGCTCCATGTTCTCTAGTGTCTAGCTTCCAAAATGGTGTCACTTGTGGGGGGTTTCCACAGTTTAGGTACATCAGGGGCTCTCCAAACGCGGCATGGCGTCCGCTAATTATTCAAGCAAATTTTACATTCAAAAAGTCAAATGGTGCTCCTTCCCTTCCGAACCCTGCAGTGCGCCCAAACAGTGGTTTTCTCGCACATATGGGAAATCAGCTTACTCAGGAGAAATTGCACAACAAATGGTATGGTGCAATTTCTCCTGTTACCCATATGAAAATGAAAAATTGGGGGCTGAAAAACATTTTTGTGGGAAAAAAGTGAAAATTTTATTGTTACGGCTCAAGGTTATAAACTTCTGTGAAGCACCTGGAGGTTCAATGTGCTCACCACACATCTAGATAATTCCCTGAGGGGTCTAGTTTCCAAAATGGTGTCCCTTGTGGGGGGTTTCCACTGTTTAGAGACATCAGGGGCTCTCCAAACATTTCGTTCGCTAACGATTCCAGCAAATTTTGCATTCAAAAAGTCAAATGGCGCTCCTTCCTTCCGAACCCTGCCGTGCGCCCAAACAGTAGTTTTCTTCCACATAGTGTTTATTGGCGCACTCAGGAGAAATTGCATGACAAATTCTACGGTGCATTTTTTCCTGTTACCCGTGTGAAAATAAAAAAATATGGGTCTAAAGTAAAATTTTTGTGAAAAAAAAGTTAAATGTTAATTTTTTCCTTCCTCATTCTATTAATTTCTGTGTAGCACCTGAAGGGTTAATAAACCTCTTGAATATGGTTTTGAGCACCTTGAGGTGTGCAGTTTTAGGAATAGTGTCACTTTTGGGTATTTTCTGTCATATTGACCCCTCAAAGTCACTTCAAATGTGATGTTGTCCCTAATCACTGGGATCCGTTGAAGTGTTCCAGAGTTATTACTACATGAAGTGACAGTGGTCAGAATTGAAAAAAATTGGCCTGGTCACGAAGGTGAAAACAGGTTTCGGGATCAATGGGTTAAATGATATTCTACTGTCTTCGGTGAAGGTGATGAGGAATACATGCGTACAAATTTATTACATCACAGGTAATAAAATCACATTCATTATCCCATTTTATATGATTCATGGTTCTTCACACAGTGTCTTTTATAAAACTAGGGGTTATTTGTACTGTAACCTAAGGTGTTCATCTACCCAGGAGCTTAATCCTTCATTAAGGGATCTCATCCCTGTTATAATGGGACGCAATGGTGGAGGGAATATTTCTTTTTGAATTTTAAGTAATCAATGAAAAATAGATGTTACTGGATGCAACTGTATAATTAATTCTTTCTTTTTTACAAAAAATATTTAATTTAACATCTTTTTCTATCAAATTTTCAAGAGTTTGGATTTTCAAATAATTTTTTATATGTTCTATTATTATCTAGAATCTTCTATATACCTGAGTTGCATACATCTCGTTATCCATGATCACAACACTTCCAGATTTATCTAATTTTTTTATGATAAGAGTGTCATTCTTTTTCAAAGATTTGATTGCATTTTTTTTATTTTCAGGTTATGTTTCCCTTTCAATTTACTTTTTGTAAATTAGTGAATTATTTTTAAACCATCGCTTGAAAAATGTCAATCGCAGTAACTCTCATTAACCCTCAATATTTTGGGACAATAATAGGATAGGATATATAATATAAAATAATAGGATTTTTTTTATTTAACACTGATCAAACCCTTGCTAATTGTATTACCCTCTTCATTATTTTCCTCTTCTATTTTTTGTAACACAATTAGAGCATTTTGCTCCTGCAATGTCTAACTGGTAAACTAATTTTCCCCTATGTCACTTTGGGTGTCACTATGTTTATTTTTGTTATCTTCTGAAAAAAATGCTGCTTAATAGTTAACTTTTTAGAGAATCTGTTAGCATAAATTAATGTCTGAAATAAATTTAAACCTTTGGAAAGTACTTCATATTGTTCCTTGGATAATATGGTGGGAGTGAGAACCACTACATTTTTGTCCATATTTAATTCATCGACTCTTGATTTTTTCTCCTCGTAAAATATCCTGTCTTGCCATCAGTTTTTATCACTCTTTCTTACCCTCTTTCTTTTCCATTTTTTGACGATTGATTGTCACAATAAACATAACTTTTTCTACTTTTTGAAAATCTTGGCTGGAATCTGATGTCTCATATTCAGTTGAGGAAAAATTCACTTTCTTCAACTTCAAAAATCCACTTTTGATATATTTCTTCTTCCAAATGTTTTCATTCGTATACTTTGTTATTTTTATAATCAAGTGTGTCTCTTTGAAATTTTCTTTTTTTTGACTTGCATAACTGATTTTTTAAAATTGTCCACATTTTCCCTTAGTTTTTTGTACATGTCATCTTATCATTGATGTGTGGCTTCTATTTTAAAGAAGTTGTCCACTACTTTGACATTGATGCCCATCAATGTATGATTGGCCGGGGTGCCACATGCAGCACCCCCGCCGATCGGCTGTTACTGGTGCCGGCGGCGGCCGGCCGGACAGAAATCCTTACCTGCAGTGCTTGGCTGTCCATCTGTAGTGGCCGCCGTGGGGTACTGGACATCCACTTCCCATTCAATTGAATGGGAGTCGGTTGTGCAGTAACAAGCGTCGGCTACTGCAACTTGACGGCCAAGCACCACAGGTAAGGACCTCCGACAGGTGGTCGCCGCCGGCAGCACCGATAACAGCTGATCGGCGGGGTGCAGCGTGGACCACTTAAACAATGAGAGGGACAAACAATGAATGATTCCGTATTTAGCCTTAAAATTGAAAAAGGTAACCATTCTAGTGAAAGTGGTTAGAGGAGTTTGTTTCCTGACCCATAGGAGATGGGGGGTGGTGAGAGTATGTTAAGGGGGAGGTAACGCCATTTGCCACATCTGCCTAGGGCACCAAAATACCTTGTCTGTGCCATACTTTCACTATATAACAAAAATTCTCCATTAAATGTCACTTACTTAACCCAGCAGGGAGTACGGTAGCGTCTAAAAAACACAAAAGTTGACAAATCCCCGGGCCCGAATGGGATACACCCGCGAGTACTGCAGGAATTAAGTAAAGTCATAGGTAGACCATTATTTTTAATCTTTAAAGATTCCATAATAACAGGGTCTGTACCACAGGACTGGCGTATAGCAAATGTGGTGCCAATATTCAAAAAGGGGACAAAAACTGAACTTGAAAATTATAGGCCAGTAAGCTTGACCTCTACTGTGGGTAAAATCCTGGAGGGTTTCCTAAGAGATGCTATAATAGAGTATCTGAAGAAGAATAACCTCATGACCCAATATCAACATAGGTTTACGAGGGACTGTTCCTGTCAAACTAATCTGATCAGCTTTTATGAAGAGGTAAGTTCCGGACTGGACCAAGGAAATGCAGTGGATGTTGTGTATATAGACTTTTCAAAAGCTTTTGATACGGTTCCACACAAAAGGTTCATACATAAAATGAGAACAATGGGGATAGGGGAAAATATATGTAGGTGGGTTAAGAATTGGCTCAGTGATAGGAAACAAAGGGTGGTTATTAATGGAACACACTCAGACTGAGTGACAGTTAACAGTGGGGTACCACGGGGGTCAGTATTGGGCTTCTTTTAAACATATTTATTAATGACCTTGTAGGGGGCATACAGAGTAGTATTTCAATATTTACAGATGACACTAAATTCTGCAGGGTAATCAATATAGAGGAGGACAGTTTTATATTACAGGAGGATCTATGTAAACTAGAAGCTTGGGCTGATAAATGGCAAATGAGCTTTCATGGGGATAAATTCAAGGTAATGCACTTGGGCAGAGGAAATGAAATGTATAATTATATGCTTAATTGTAAAATACTGGGCAAAACTGTCACTGAAAAAGACCTGGGTGTATTGGTAGACGACAAGCTCATGTTTAGTGGCCAGTGTCAGGCAGCTGCTGTAAAGGCAAATAAAATAATGGGATGCATTAAAAGAGGCATAGATGCTCATGAGGAGAACATAATTTTACCTCTATACAAGTCACTAGTGAGACCCCACTTAAAATACTGTGTAAAGTTCTGGACTCCGGTATATAAGAAAGACATAGCTGAACTACAGCGGGTTCAGAGAAGAGCGACCAAGGTTATTAGAGAACTGGGAGGTCTGCAATACCAAGACAGGTTATCATACTTGGGGTTATTTAGTTTTAAAAATGAAGGCTTAGGAGTGATCTTATTACTATGTACAAATATATGAGGGGACAGTTCAAAGACCCTTCTACTGATCTTTTTACTCTGAGGCCTGAGACGGGGACAAGGGGGCATCTTCTACGTCTGGAGGAAAGGAGGTTTAATCATAATCACAGACGCAGATTCTTTACTGTAAGAGCAGTGAGACTATGGAACTCTCTACCGCATGTTGTAATGAGTGATTCACTACTAAAGTTTAAGAAGGGCCTGAATGCCTTTCTTGAAAAGTATAATATTACAGGTTGTACACTGCTCAAAAAAATAAAAGGAACACTTAAACAACAGAATATAACTCCAAGTAAATCAAACTTCTGTGAAATCAAACTGTCAACTTAGGAAGCAACACTGATTGACAATCAATTTCACATGCTGTTGTGCAAATGAAATAGACAATAGATGGAAATTATTGGCAATTATCAAGACAACCTCAATAAAGGAGTGGTTCTGCAGGTCGGGACCACAGACCACATCTCAGTACCAATGCTTTCTGGCTGATGTTTTGGTCACTTTTGAATGTTGGTTGTGCTTTCACACTCGTGGTATCATGAGACGAACTCTACAACCCACATAAGTTGCTCAGGTAGTGCAGCTCATCCAGGATGGCACATCAGTGCGAGCTGTGGCAAGAAGGTTTGCTGTGTCTGTCAGCTTAGTGTCAAGAGGCTGTAGGCGCTATCAGGAGACAGGCCAGTACACCAGGAGACGTGGAGGGGGCCGTAAGAGGGCAACAACCCAGCAGCAGGACCGCTACCTCCGCCTTTGTGCAAGGAGGAACAGGAGGAGCACTGCCAGAGCCCTGCAAAATAACCTCCAGCAGTCCACAAATGTGCATGTGTCTGCACAAACGGTTAGAAACCGACTCCATGAGGGTGGTATGAGGGCCCAACGTCCATAGATGGGGGTTGTGCTCACAGCCCAACACCATGCAGGACGCTTGGCATTTGCCACAGAACACTAAGATTGGCAAAGTCACCACTGGCACCCTGTGCTCTTCACAGATGAAAGCAGGTTCACACTGAGCACATGTGACAGATGTGACAGAGTCTGGAGACGCCGTGGAGAGCGATCTGCTGCCTGAAACATCCTTCAGCATGACCGGTTTGGCAGTGGGTCAGTAATGGTGTCCATGTGCTCGCCAGAGGTAGCCTGACTGCCGTTAGGTACCGAGATGAGATCCTCAGATCCCTTGTGAGACCATATGCTGGTGCGGTTGGCCCTGTGTTCCTCCTACTGCCGGACAATGCCAGACCTCATGTGGCTGGAGTGTATTAGCAGTTCCTGCAAGATGAAGGCATTGAAGCTATGGACGCAGCCGCCCGTTCCCCAGACCTGAATCCGATTGAGCACATCTGGGACATCATGTCTCGCTCCATCCACCAACGTCACGTTGCATCACAGACTGTCCAGGAGTTGGCGGATGCTTTAGTCCAGGTCTGGGAGGAGATCCCACAGAAGACCATCTGCAACCTCATCAGGAGCATGCCCAGGCGTTGCAGGGAGGTTATACAGGAATGTGGAGGCCACACACAATACTGAGCCTCATTTTGACTTGTTTTAAGGACATTACATCAAAGTTGGATCAGCCTGTAGTGTGATTTTCCACTTTAATTTTGGGGGTGACTCCAAATCCAGGTCTCCATTGGTTAATAAATGTTATTTCCATTGATGATTTTTGAGTGATTTTGTTGTCAGCACATTCAACTTTGTACAGAACAAAGTATTCAATGAGAATATTTCATTCATTCAGATCTAGGATGTGTTATTTGAGTGTTCCCTTTATTTTTTTGAGCAGTGTATATACTAGATTCCTTGATAGGGCATTGATCCAGGGAACTAGTCTGATTGCCATATGTAGAGTCAGGAAGGATTTTTTTTCCCCAATGTGGAGCTTAGTGTTTGCCACATGGGTTTTTTTTGCCTTCCTCTGGATCAACATGTTAGTCTATGGGTTGAACTAGATGGACTTAGTCTTCCTTCAACCTTAAAAAATGATGTTACTATGTATATACAGCAATACCACAGCTAAAATCATGGTCTCCTTTGAAGCCCAGCCACAAACTTTGTGATCACAGGCATGGATGTCTTCATTAGACTACTGGCTGTTTTAGCAACCATCGGTTCCCCAAGATCACATTGCAGCTGAAATTGCGTGTAGAATGACAGATTGACAGCAGCATTTAACAGGTTAACAGTTGTGGACGGCGCTCCACCAGTGGCTGTTTGAGGCAAGTTCTGTGTGTGTCAGTCATTTTCTACTGGGTATGGGTCAGGCTCACCCTTTGAGCCCACTAAATACACCTGCTCCCAACTTGCACTGTTCATATATGGCGGATATCAAGAAAGATAAGTCAAAGTTCAAAAATTGCAACTTTTTCTAAATATTTGTTAGTTTTTTTATATTTTCATAAATAAACACAAATCATGTTATCTTAAATTTACTACGTGTCAGATGTGAAATATTTGACCTGGTCAGGAATGTGAAAATAGGTTAAGGCAAGAAGGGGTTATTAAATACAGCGTTAAAGAAAAAAAAGGTTTGTTTCTAAATTCCATAGAATGGTAAAACTAAAGTGTGTGGAAAGGGGTGATGTTATATACAGGGTTAAATCAGGGCTGTGGAGTCGGAGTCGTGGAGTCAGAGTCTGTGTCTATTTTGGTGGAGTTGGAGTCAGTATAAAATGGATCGAGTCCTAAAATATATAATAAATTTGGGTTCAGTAATTCAATGCAATATGTACTGTAAATATTTTCATAAGAATTAGGAAAAGTTATGAAATGTCCTATAAATATCTGTTCTATTCCTGATCTAAGGATTTAGGCTTTTTTTAATCAATTAATTTAACAAAACAAGAAACCAGCACATACCAAAATAACATAAAATAACATAGGGGATACAAACATGCATCTCTACTATATATCCTCCCAACTTGCCTATTACCATCCAACAAATTGCAGGTACTATATCTTACACTTAAAATTCCATAGTCTTGAATTCTCTTATATAACCATAATATTATAATAGATACTATAATCATATATAGGTGCGCTAGACTTCTTATAACACATATTGAAGAATCCTAAGCACATTATAATGAAACATCAGGCCTCGATATTATTACCCCCAATAAGTCAAATTGTCTCCCCAACAACAACCCTCTTGATGGCATTTCAGGTGTATCTGACCGTAAGTCCCGTATTCTCTCAAAATTATTTATTGTGTTTCGTTTTTTATATATACTGTGACAAAGTTTAAAAACTTGGCCTGTTGAGGCATTCAGAGTTCAGTAGGGCTGGAAATAGGAACTCCAGTGTTTTTGTGTCGTGAGAAGGAGAAAGCTGAACCACTGTATAGTTGTCCTCCTGAGTGGGCGGTTCCTGGCAACAACACGGACTGTGCTGTATGTTATGTTCTGTTTTTCCTTAGGCCTGAAAGGCCATATTTGGTTTTTCCCAACTCTAATCTGATTTATGCTGCATACCAATAAACCAAAGAGACAGCATATCTGTGCCTACCCCCATGTGCAGCTGAGTGAGCGATCTACCACAAGTGGTGGAGAATGCGGGCAAGATCCCCAGGAGGCATGTGTAGCGGCTGAGGACAAACCGCATGTCCTGTGTAAAGGTGGCCATAAGCCAGGAAACGAAGACTGATGGTGTGGAGGCCATGATCAAGCATTTTGTGCTAGTCCGGCAGGAAACAAGCAAACTGCTATTGCAACAGATCCACCAACAGTAGCAGCACCAACAAGACCAGCTTCAACAGCAGCAGCAGATGGAATTGAAGCGGTTCGTAGTATATCGGCAGCCACACCCCCAAGTCCAGGTGATGACTTGTACGTCCGGAAAGTGATAAGACGATCCATGCAAAAAATGACCCCAGGCGATGATGTGGAAGCGTTTGAGAGGGTGGCAGAGTGGGAAAAAACTACCGTTGGAGCAGTGGTCTGAGGTGTTGGCCCTCTATCTGTGATCCCCAGAAGGCTTATTACGACCTGGCTTTTCAAGATGCCCAGGAATATATTAAACTGAAATACTGCCACGCTCAGGGGTCACTATGTCTGTCTGAGCTCAAAGGGTCCACCACAGGGCATATTGTGGTAATAAACCCCCTCGCTCCCAAATGTTCAATCTGCAACATCTGGTACAAAAGTGGTTGCAGCAGGAGTCCTCGTCCCCAGACCAGTTGGTAGAGCGGGTCGTAATGGACAGATTTATTCTCTCCCTCCCCAGGCCGGTTCAGAACTGGGTTGTGCAGGGAGATCCCTGGAATGCGGACAACCTGGTCGGCCTCATACAAAAGATAACAGATGGTCGATAGGTCCCTAAGGAAGCTAGTTGGTGCTGTACCCCATACTGGGGTACTCAGAGGGAGCCCGAGTCCCAAAAGAGGGGCAGTAGAACCACAACTGGGGGGTAGTCCAAGGTCCCAATGGCTTCCTGAAAGGCTGCCAAAGGCCACTGAGAAAGACTGTGAAATTCCCTCTAATACCGCATGGGTTAATGCCAGTTCTATTGCAGTGTCCTGGTGGATGTGAGTTTCTGTGTGAGTCTCCGCCCCCCTTGCCTTTAAGTAGCCTCTCCTTCCACCAGTCCTGTTAGTTTTTGCCACTGTAGTCCTTTCCTTTCAGATAGCTGTACCTTTGTTCTGTGGAGGGAGGTGAGGGAGATTAGCACAGGTCTTGTGGAGGAGTTAGGGCTTAGGGTGGAGACCCGAACCTTCTCACCATCAGTGATAACTTCGGGGTCAGGGCTATTCAGGGTTCCCAGTCTAGGGACAGACTAGTTTTCCCTGCTCACCCTGCCCGTATCTCCCATTTCCCCACCATCATTCCCACTACACCGTGACACATTAACTGCTGGAGATGTCACGGTCCTGGACACATAGCTGCCTGTTGTACTATGTCCTTCAAGCAGATGGACTGCAGCATTGGGAGGCGCTTTTCGTACTATGCATACGCTGCCTGCAGTGTGGAGTATGAGCCCGGTGATCCCTGGGAAACACATGGGTGTCCGCTGTATCCACGGGGATGCCAAGGACTACCCTGTTGCCCAAGTGACTATAAAAATGAACCGTAGTACTGAGATGCCAAGGACTACCCTGTTGCCCAAGTGACTATAAAAACGAACCTTAGTACTGAGTCCCATGAGGTCGGGGTAGTCAGAGACTTGTTACATCCAGTTATAATTGGGCGGGATTTCAGGCTGTTCTGGGACTTGTGGGAAAAGGCGAGGGTACCCACTAACATAGATTGGATCTGATTCGTCCATGATGAATCCCCATTACAGTCAGAGGCGGATGAGTTCCCCCTGTGTGTCCTTGCTGGCGACGAGGCCGGGACACATGAGGATGAGATTCCTGAATTGGAAGTTTTTGGGGGGAATTTTGGGACTGCACAAATGGAGGACCTTATGTTAAAAGGGGGAAGGGATAATGTGACGGTTATAAATGGGATTTCCCATGAGCCGGGAGCTGACACCAGTTTTCCTTATTTTTCAGTTAATGAGGATTTGCTATATTGGGTCACTAAACAGAGAGGGGAAGTATTAGAGCAGCGGTTAGTACCAGGACCCTATAGTTGTAGAGTACTAGACCTAGCCCATTCTCATATCTTGGGGGGCATCTGGGCATAGACAAAACCCAAGAACAGGTCCTTCAAAGATTTTACTGGTCTGGGTGTCATCAGGAGGTTAATTATTGTCAGTCCTGTCCTATGTGTCTGTTAACTGCTCTTGTATCCCACTTCTGTAGTCCCCTGGTCCCGTTACCCATTATAGAGGTCCCATTTTATCGAATTTCTATGTACATTGTAGGGCCCTTAGTTAAGTCCGCCAGGGGTCACAAATACATCCTGGTGGTGCTGGACTGCGCAACACGGTACCCGGAGGCGGTACCACTGAGAAACTCTTCTGCCCAGAGTATAGCGCAAGAACTAGTCCATATCTTCTCATGAACGGGCCTGCCAAAGGAGATCCTGACGGACCAAAGAACTTCTTTCATGTCGAAAGTAATGAGGGAGTTGTGTAAATCTTTGCAGATTACCCAACTCTGGACGTCGGTGTACCATCCACAGACAGACAGCTTAGTAGAGAGGTTCAACAAGACCCTGAAGTCTATACTTAAGAAGGTTGTGGAGAAGGATGGCTGAGACTGCCTACTACCGTACCTACTTTTCTCCATTAGGGAAGTTCCCCCCAGGCCTCTACATGGTTCTCACCCTTCGAGTTGCTTTACGGACTTCACCCTCGGGGACTGTTGGACATTGCGAAAGAGACCTGGGAAGCCGAGGTAACACCCCACCCCGGAGCGTCATTGAGCATGTGGCCCAGATGCAAGACTGGATCGCGAGGGTGATGCCGATTCTAAGGGAAAGCCTCCTTTAAGCACAAGAGGCCCAGGCAAGAAGGTCTGTGGAGTCAGTAAGCCAAACCCCCGATTCCTCATTTTCCATGACTATGACTCCGACTAATTCATACATTGCTTATGTTTAAGTGATAAATTTACTGTAGCAGAGATTAATCTCAGCTAAAAGTCTAGACCCTTAGATCAGGAATAGGACAGTCATTTATAGGACATTTCATAACTTTCCCAAATTCTTATGAAAAAATATTCCCCACAAACTGCATTGAACTACTGTACCCAATTTATTATATATTTTAGGAGTCGGTCCATTTTATACCGACTCCACCAAAATGGGCTCCGACTCCACGACTTTGACTCCACAGCCCTGCAGGCTATGGTCTACAATTGGTCGGCTAGACTGAGGCAGTTTAGCCCTGGAGACCGAGTGTTGGTATTGATCCACACAGTGGAGAGTAAATTCCTGACCAAGTGGCAAGGGCTATACGAGGTGGTCGAAAAGTTGAGTGACGTCAACTACAGGGTCCACCAACCAGGGAGAAGAAAGCCGTATCAGGCGTACCACATTAACCTGCTCAAACCTTGGCGAGACAGGGAAGCGGTGGAGGCTACATGCCTGGGGGCTCATCCTAATGCCTGAGTCGAGGCAGAGACACTGTCACCGGCCTAGAAGCAACAGTGCCGAAAGCTGCTTCAGTGCAACCAGGACCTGTTTTCAGAGCTGCAAGGTTGTACAGAGGTGGACAAGCATGAAATCTTGATGGAGCTGCATGTGGGGGTGAATCAAAGGCCGTATCCGAAGCCCGCAGCAAGGTGATATCCAAGGAGGTGAGGAGAATGTTGAGCCTTGGCATCTTGAGTATTCAAAAAGTGGCTGGTCCAGCCCCATTGTCCAGCCCCATTGTCCCTGTGACTACAGGAAGCTGAATGAGGTGTCCAAGTTCGATGCATATCGGATGCCCCGGTCCATGAGCTCATTGAGAGGCTGGGGTCAGCCAGATACAGGTGCTTCTCACAAAATTAGAATATCGTCAAAAAGTTAATTTATTTCAGTTCTTCGATGCAAAAAGTGAAACTCATATATTATATAGTCATTACAAACAGTGATCTATTTCAAGTGTTTATTTCGGTTAATGCTGATGATTATGGCTTACAGCCAATGAAAACACAAAAGTCATTATCTCAGTAAATTAAATAATTATTTTGTTAAAATAATTAACAAAAAACACCTGCAAAGGCTTCCTAAGCGTTTAAAAAGGTCCCTTAGTCTGTTTCAGTAGGCTTCACAATCATGGGGAAGACTGCTGACTTGACAGATGTCCAGAAGGCAGTCATTGACACACTCCACAAGGTCCCAGAGTTCCAATTTTCATTTAGAAATAAAGGTCCCAGAGTCTGGTGGAAGAGTAGAGAGGCACACAATTCAAGCTGCTTGAGATCTAGTGTGAAGTTTCCACAATCAGTGATGGATTGGGTAGCCATGTCATCTGCTGGTGTAGGTCCACTGTGTTTTATCAAGACCAAAGTCAGCGCAGCTGTCTACCAGGAAATTTTAGAGCACTTCATGCTTCCCTCTGCCGATAAGCTTTTTGGAGATGGAAATGTCATTCTCCAGCAGGATTTGGCACTTGTCCACACTGCCAAAGGTACCAATACCCGATTTAAAAACAACAGTATCACTGTGCTTGATTGGCCAGCAAACTCGCCTGACCTTAACCCCATAGAGCAGGGGTCCTCAAACTTTTTAAACAGGGTGCCAGTTCACGGTCCCTCAGACCATTGGAGGGCCGGAATATAGTTTTTAAAAAAAAACTATGAACAAATTACTATGCACACTGCACATATCTTATTTTGTAGTAAAAAAAACAATACAGGAACAAATACAATATTTAAAATGAAGAACAAGTAAAGTTAAATCAACCGGTATTTCAATAGGTAGGTAACTGTACCCAATAGGCAGCATAGGTCCTCAATAGGCAGGTAAATGTCCCCAATAGGCAGCATAGGTCCTCAATAGGCATGTAAATATCCCCAATAGGCAGGTAAATGTCCCCAATAGGCAGGTAAATATCCCCAATAGGCAGCATAGGTCTCCAATAGGCAGGTAAATGTACCCAATAGGCAGCATAGGTCCCCAATAGGCAGGTAAATGTACCCAATAGGCAGCATAGGTCCCCAATAGGCAGGTAAATGTACCCAATAGGCAGCATAGGTCCCCAATAGGCAGGTAAATGTCCCCAATAGGCAGGTAAATGTTCCCAATAGGCAGCATAGGTCCCCAATAGGCAGGTAAATGTCCCAAATAGGCAGGTAAATGTCCCAAATAGGCAGCATAGGTCCCCAATAGGCAGGTAAATGTCCCCAATAGGCAGGTAAATGTTCCCAATAGGCAGCATAGGTCCCCAATAGGCAGGTAAATGTCCCAAATAGGCAGGTAAATGTCCCAAATAGGCAGAATAGGTCCCCAGTAGGCAGGTAAATTTCCCCAATAGGCAAGTAAATGTCCCCAATAGGCAGGTAAATGTCCCCAATAGGCAGCATAGGTCCTCAATAGGCAGGCTGTTTCCCCCTTATAATGCCCTATGCAGGCTGTTCCCCCCTTATTATGCCCCATGCAGGATTTCCCTTTCTCCCACCATATAATGCCCCGTGCAAGATATCACTCCCCTGTCTTTATAATGCCCCATTCAGGATGTCACACCCCCATATAATGCCCCATGCTGGATGTCACCCCCCATATAATGCCCCATGCAGCATGTCACCCCCCCATATAATGCCCCATGCTGGATGTCTCCCCCAATATAATAATGCCCCGTGCAGCATGTCACCCCCCCATATAATGCCCCATTCAGGATGTCACCCCCCCATATAATGCCCCATTCAGGATGTCACCCCCCCATATAATGACCCATGTAGGATATCACTCCCCTGTCTTTATAATGCCCAATTCAGGATGTCACCCCCCCCATATAATGCCCCATGCTGGATGTCACCCCCCATATAATGACCCATGCAGCATGTCACCCCCCCATATAATGCCCCATGCTGGATGTCACCCCCCCATATAATGCCCCATGCTGGATGTCACCCCCCCATATAATGCCCCATTCAGAATGTCACCCCCCCCATATAATGCCCCATTCAGGATGTCACCCCCCCATATAATGCCCCATTCAGGATTCCACACCCCCCCATATAATGCCCCATTCAGGATTCCACCCCCCACCCCCCCATATAATGCCACATGCAGGATGTCACCCCTAATATTATGTCCCATGCCTCCATACATTAAAAAAAAAATCCAATACTCACCTCCCTCCTTGCCTGCTGCCGCTGCTCAGGTCCGGACTCTTGCCTCTCCGGCGTTGTCCATCTCTGCGCTCCCTGTGACGGCACTCGGGAGGGCGCGGTGTAAAGACGTCACCGCGCCCTCTGACCTGAGACGTCACAGGGAGCACAGACCAGGAAGACAGCGGATCTGCTGAGGCACGGGGAGAGGTAAGTATCGGGCTGCCGGGGCTCTGAGAAAGCGGGGGGAAGGGCGGGCGCTGACACCGCTCTCCACAGCCCGGCACCGCTCTCCCGCGGGCCGTAGTTTGAGGACCCCTGCCATAGAGAATCTATGGGGTATTGTCAAGAGGAAGATGAGAGACACCAGACCCAACAATGCAGACGAGCTGAAGGCTGCTATCAAAGCAACCTGGGCTTCCATAACACCTCAGCAGTGCCACATGCTGATCGCCTCCATGCCACGCCGCATTGATGCAGTAATTGATGCTAAAGGAGCCATGACCAAGTATTTAGTGCATTTACTGAACATACTTTTCAGTAGGCCAACATTTTGGATTTTAAAAACATTTTTCAAGCTGTTGTTATCAAGTATTCTAATTTACTGAGATAATGACTTTTGTGTTTTCATTGGCTGTAAGTCATAATCATCAACATTAACAGAAATAAACACTTGAAATAGATCACTCTGTGTGTAATGACTCTATATAATATATGAGTTTCACTTTTTGCATTGAAGAACTGAAATAAATTAACTTTTTTATATTCAATCTGTTTTATTAAACATCAATTAAGCATTAATCATTTTACATTTTGCAGATCAAGAAAAATATATTGTATTGTATTCGACTTTGAAAAAAATATAACAAAAGAAACATATAAAAATGTCCATAGTTCAAATGGTGTCACTTTTTTCAAATAACAATTCAAACGGTAGTGTATTGAACAATATAATGTTTATAAGATAACCGCCTATAAGAGGATCATATGTTGAGGCAATTTCTAAATTATATCTGAAAAGCCCATGTAAGAAGAAAAAAGAAAAGGAGGGAGAAAAGAGAAAAGAAAAGACAGAGGGTCGAGGGGGAGGGGGTGGTCCTTATGCCCGTGTGACTAATTATGAACCCAATCGCAAGCATCTGTTGAAACTATTAGAATAGGCTATGAAAATCATGTGAGTCCTGAAACAGAATCTATCCGCTCCAGACCTTTCTAAATTTATCATTGGTTCCATTACATTCTGCAGACAGTTCTTCTATTCTACATAGATTCACCATTTCCTTGTACCAATCTAGTATGTTAGGGGGGTTTTTAAGTTTCCAAAACCGTGGAATTACTGTCCGTGCCGCCGTTAAGCAAAATCAAAGTAAATTTTTCTTTTGTACATCTACTGAGGAAGTGAGGATTGACAGAAGGGCTATTTGAGGAGACCCCAATACTCTGTTTCCTGTGATACGTTGGTAATTGTCAAATACCTTCTCCCAAAATGGTTTAATTTTAGAAACCTGCCGCTATATATGGATCATAGAATCCACTTCACTTTCACATCTCCAGCATGTTTCCAAAACTGTAGGGAACATTGCATGTAATTTAGATGGGTAGTGATACCATTGTGTAAGTACACTGCTCAAAAAAATAAAGGGAACACTTCAACAACAGAATATAACTCCAAGTAAATCAAACTTCTGTGAAATCAAACTGTCCACTTAGGAAGCAACACTGATTGACAATCAATTTCACATGCTGTTGTGCAAATGGAATAGACAATAGATGGAAATTATTGGCAATTATCAAGACCCACTCAATAAAGGAGTGGTTCTGCAGGTGGGGACCACAGACCACATCTCAGTACCAATGCTTTCTGGCTGATGTTTTGGTCACTTTTGAATGTTGGTTGTGGTTTCACACTCGTGGTAGCATGAAACGGACTCTACAACCCACAGAAGTTTCTCAGGTAGTGCAGCTCATTCAGGATGGCACGTCAATGCGAGCTGTGGCAAGAAGGTTTGCTGTGTCTGTCCATCATTATTCGAGTGACAGAACCTTAGTAGATATTATTCAGTCTTGTTGAGTTCCTGTCACCTTCACTCCATTGGTTGAGCCTGGACTTTATATATTGTGCTGTCAGTGTAGTGTAGTGTCCAGAGGCTGGAGGCGCTATCAGGAGACAGGCCAGTACACCAGGAGACGTGGAGGGGGCCGTAGGAGGGCTGCAACCCAGCAGCAGGACCGCTACCTCCGCCTTTGTGCAAGGAGGAACAGGAGGAGCACTGCCAGAGCCCTGCAAAATGACCTCCAGCAGGCCACAAATGTGCATGTGTCTGCACAAACGGTTAGAAACCGACTCCATGAGGGTGGTATGAGGGCCCAACGTAAACAGATGGGGGTTGTGCTTACAGCCCAACACCGTGCAGGACGCTTGGCATTTACCACAGAACACCAGGATTGGCAAAGTCGCCACTGGCGCCCTGTGCTCTTCACAGATGAAAGCAACTTCACACTGAGCACATGTGACAGACGTGGCAGATTCTGGAGACGCCGTGGAGAGGGATCTGCCTGCAACATCCTTCAGCATGACCGGTTTGGCAGTGGGTCAGTAATGGTGTGGCGTGGCATTTCTTTGGAGGGCCGCACAGGGCGTCAATGGCAACTTTGCCAATCCTGGTGTTCTGTGGCAAATGCTAAGCGTCCTGCATGGTGTTGGGCTGTGAGCACAACCCCCATCTGTGGACGTCGGGCCTTCATACCACCCTCATGGAGTCAGTTTCTAACCGTTTGTGCAAACACATGCACATTTGTGGCCTGCTGGAGGTCATTTTGCAGGGCTCTGGCAGTGCTCCTCCTGTTCCTCCTTGCACAAAGGCTGAGGTAGCGGTCCTGCTGCTGGGTTGTTGCCCTCCTACAGCCCCCTCCATGTCTCCTGGTGTACTGACCTGTCTCCTGGTAGCGCCTCCAGCCTCTGGACACTTCGCAGACACAGTAAACCTTGCCACAGCTTGATGTGCCATCCTGGATGAGCTGCACTACCTGAGCAACTTCTGTTGTAGAGTTGTAGAGTCCGTTTCATGCTACCACGAGTGTGAAAGCACAACCAACATTCAAAAGTGACCAAAAAATCAGCCAGAAAGCATTGGTACTGAGATGTGGTCGGGGGTCCCCACTTGCAGAACCACTCCTTTATTGAGGGTGTCTTGATAATTGCCAAGAATTTCCATCTATTGTCTATTCCATTTGCACAACAGCATGTGAAATTGATTGTAAATCAGTGTTACTTCCTAAGTGTACAGTTTGATTTCACAGAAGTTTGATCTACTTGGAGTTATATTCTGTTGTTTAAGTGTTCCCTTTATTTTTTTGAGCAGTGTATGTGTATGCAAAAATACGTGTAATCCCTATCCTGAGGGTTCATTATCTGCCGAACATTGGTCAGTCGGAGGGCGTGGAGAGCCCTTTTGAAAGATCAAAGCTATCTCACATGGACTGTTCCCCTATCCGAAGAGGTATCTACAGTCATGGCCAAAAGTATTGAGAATGAGACAAATAGTAATTTTTCCAAAATTTACTGCTTCATTTTTTGTAATGGCAATTTGCATATACTCTTGAATGTCAAAGAGTGATCAGCTTAACAGCAATTACTGTACTTGCAAAGTCAATATTTGCCCAGAAAATGAACTTTAACCCCCAAAACAAATTTCAACATCATTGCAGTCCTGCCTTAAAAGGAGCAGCTAACATCGTTTTAGTGATTGGTCCATTAACACAGGTGTGGCTGTTGATGAGGACAGGGCTGGCGATCAATCAGTCATGATTAAGTAAGAATGACATCACTGGACACTTTAAAAGGAGGCTGGCTCTTGGTATCATTGTTTCTCTTCAGTTAGCCATGGTTATCTCTAAAGAAACACGTGCAGCCATCATTGCACTGCACAAAAATGGCCTAACAGGGAAGAGTATCGCAGCTACAAAGATTGCACCTCAGTCAACAATCTATCGCATCATCAAGAACTTCAAGGAGAGAGCTTCCATTGTTGTCAAAAAGGCTCCAGGGCGCCCAAGAAAGACCAGCAAGCGCCAGGACCGTATCTTAAAACTGTTTCAGCTGCGGGATCGGACTACCAGCAGTGCCGAGCTTGCTCAGGAATGGCAGCAGGCTGGTGTGAGTGCTTCTGCACGCACTGTGAGGCAGAGACTCTTTGAGCAAGGGCTGGTTTCAAGGAGGGCAGCAAAGAAGCAACTTCTCTCCAGAAAAAACATCAGGACCGACTGATATTCTGCAAAAGGTACAGGGAGTGGACTGCTGAGGACTGGGGCAAAGTCATTTTCTCTGATGAATCCCCTTTTCGATTGTTTGGGACATCTGGAAAACAGCTTATTCGGAGAAGAAGAGGTGAGCGCTACCACCAGTCTTGTCTCATGCCAACTGTAAAGCATCCTGAAACCATTCATGTGTGGGGTTGCTTCTCAGCCAAGGGAATCGGCTCACTCACAGTCTTGCCTAAAAACACAGCCATGAATAAAGAATGGTACCAGAATGTCCTCCAAGAGCAACTTCTCCCAACCGTCCAAGAGCAGTTTGGCGCCCAACAATGCCTTTTCCAGCATGATGGAGCACCTTGCCATAAAGCAAAGGTGATAACTAAATGGCTCATGGAACAAAACATAGAGATTTTGGGTCCATGGCCTGGAAACTCCCCAGATATTAATCCCATTGAGAACTTGTGGTCAATCATCAAGAGACGGGTGGACAAACAAAAACCAACAAATTGTGGCAAAATGCAAGCATTGATTATGCAAGAATGGACTGCTATCAGTCAGGATTTGGTCCAAAAGTTGATTGAGAGCATGCCAGGGAGAATTACAGAGGTCTTGAAGAAGAAGGGGCAACTCTGCAAATATTGACTTGCTGCATTAACTCATTCTAACTGTCAATATAACCTATTGGTCCTCATAATATGATTGCAATTATATTTCTGTATGTGATATAAACATCAGACAAACACTAATAAAAACCAGAGGCCAGCAGATCATGTGAAAATATAATTTTGGTGTCATTCTCAAAACTTTTGGCCATGACTGTACTTTTGGGTTCATGGTAAAATTGAAAGTCTTATCCTGCAATCACTATACCTTCTGAGAAGTTAGACAATGCGGTTAAGAACGCATGGCATGCAATAATCTGACCCTTATTAGGCAGATACCTATTAGCAATTGTGTATATTGAATCTGCAATTTTTATCTTGAGAAATATGTATCTGCCTTGTGTATCAATAAGTGTGTCCATTAGGCAGAATGCTAATGATTTATGGATTGCAATGGAAACCCTTTTGGATTTTGCTTCAGGATTTGTACTATGAAACCAGTTGTTATAATATCTATCTTTTATCTTAGGAACCTGATCAGATTTAAAATGTGTCTCTTGTAACATGAGGATATGAACCCTTAGTTTTTGGATAGAGTACAGAATCTGAGAATGTTTCTGAGGAACATTGAGGCCTCGAGCATTTAGAGAACAGAATCTGACTGTATTCATTTTGAGGACCAGGGATTAGGTCTGAGGGATGATTAGTGAAAGAGAGAAAGGAAAAAAAGGGGGGGGGGGACTTAAGAGAATGACAATTTCTCTATCTGAATAATGATGATATCTCCTTCCTCGTAAAAAAAAAAATATAGGAAAGGAGGGAAACAACACAAAAAGAGAAAAGAAGAAATCAGTTGGGAACCTTCCCCAACCACAAATAAAGTCCTCAAAGAGGAGGACTACTAGGGAAAATTAAAAAATTCCACACCCATCTAGCGTAATGTAGATACCCTTAGTGGGAACGTGCTTTCTATGGAGGGTAGCTCCCCCCAGGCTCGGTCCGCAGACCCATAATGACTTAGTATACGTTTCTCATAATAATACATTTATTATCTAACAAAACTTGAATGCCCAACTTGTATATAACAATATCTATGCATGTGTGCTTATATCAACTTTGTATAGCATTCCCCAACTGCTAAGCATTAATCAGTATTAAAGAGAACAATAAGTGAGGATAGTGAAGCCAGTCAATCCAGAGGTTATGCTCCTTTCTTCCATATTACGACCTCCATTTCACATGCCAAAATTGTGGGTCTTCCTTTTTTGAGGGCTAGGTGTGTCATTCCTTCCAAGACTTCTGGGAAGACCCGGCCACTCTGATGGAAGCACTTGGACTGATGGAATTCCCAGTCCATTAGTGAATGTTGACAAAGCTCCCAGACTTCGTAAAACATGTACCGTTCCAGATTGTCTCACTTGAAGTCTAAAAGGAAAGCCCCAAGAATAAAGGATTTTATGTTGTCTCAGTATGTCAAGCAGGGGCTTCAGGGCACGTCTCTTCTGAAATGTGCGCCAGGACAGGTCATGCATAATCTGAATAACATGTTCATTGAAGATGTGCGGTCTTAAGCAAGAATGTTCTCCTTCACTTTATATCTGTGTATCCGGCATATGACATCTCTAGGTCTGTTTGTAGCACACACAAGACCCAGGGATCTGTGAGCCCTGTCAAATTCTATGTCTGAGTCACGTGGTAAATTTAATATAGAATTAAAGATACAGCGTAAAGATTCCTCCAGCTATTCTGATATTATTGCATCTCCCTCTATTTTCTATATCGTCCACCAGATCAGACAGGTATTTCAATTGCTGAGAGTGAGCTGCAACCGTCTGTTCTTGTATGTGTAATCTCTGAGAGATGGCCTCTGTATGGCTTTCATCATTAGCCACCCTTTCAAACAGCTGCTGAAGTTCCCCTCTGATAGCAACAGCCTCAGCCCTATAGGATGCTTCCAGCCTAGAGATATAGTTCTCCATATCTTCCTTTGTGGGAATAGCACATATATGAGCCTTAACCCTCAACTGGTGAGGTGGGGTTTGCCACACCCCAGGGAATTTTTGTTCGGCTGCCATTCTTTGAAAAATGCTGGTATAAGGATACGTGTCTCACTAGCTTCCATCGATTTATGGGTGTCAAAAATTTGTTATACTCATGTGTACTCAATCGGCAATAGGAAAACAATTAAAACAAACGTGATCTTTGCATTTCCTGTAAAAATAAGAGATTTCTAAACATTGGGGTATAGGAAACCCCACCTCACCAGTTGCGTGACAAAAACCTCACCTCACCAGTTGAGGGTTAATATCCTCCCATACAGTCTGTGCCTGAATAGATAGATACATTGCCTGCCAGGCCTCTGAATTCTCAGGAATGCCACAGGACAAATCCCTTAGCTTGTGCAAGGAGCAGCTCACTGCTTGTGAATAAGAAGCATGATATGTCTCCTTCTACCCCTGGTTATCATCTTTTAGAGGCCTGTATCATGTAAGTCTCGACAGTATTATTTATGTAACTCACAGTCCCTGATGTAGATAATGCTGCTCCTCCATCCTCCATCTTCTTTCCAGTCAGAGAGCTTGCTAGCTCCGGCGTGAGGCCCGCAGAACTCCTCATATATCTGGAAATAACAGTCGCAGGCACCACTGAAGGACGTCTATTAGCTTGGCCAGAGCTGGGACGCTTTTTAGCTGACATTTGGGGGTAAATAGTGTTTCTTAATTGGGTCTGCAGACATTACCCAGGTAGTAGCGGAACTGCTGCACGTCCTCACTCCTCCATAGCCAGCATAAATTAACTTTCTGATGATATTCTAATTTTGTGACATGCACCTGTATATCACCACCCTGGACCGAACGAAAGAATACTGGCAAATTCTACTGTCCCCAAGTGCCAAGGAGAAGATGGCTTTCTCTACTTCTGACGGGAACTTTCAGTACACCAGGATGCCGTTCAGTCTGCAGGGAGCCCCAGCTACCTTCCAGAGGGCAATGGACCAGATCCTAGCCTCTCACAAAAAGTATGCCACAGCTTACCTCGATGACGCTGTGATCTTCAGTCTGGATTGGGGAAGTCAACTGCCGAAGGTACAGGCGGTACTTGATGCGCTGAGGAAGGCCAGGTTTACAATAATAAACCCAAATAAGTGTGCCATGGGAAAAGAAGAGGCAAAATACTTGGGCTACATCATCGGAAGAGGCGAAATCAAGCCGCAAGTGAGTAAGGTAGAAGCAATCTAAAATTGGCCCCAACCAGCCTTTAAGAAACAGGTTTGAGCATTTCTGGAAATTGTGGGATACTATCGGTGATTTATCCCGAATTTCACCATGATAGCCGCTCCCCTGACGACCTGCTTAAAGGGACGAAGACGGCGATGGCCAACATCACTTCCTGAGGAAGCATACTTGTGAAACGTGCGTTGGAGTGTGGTTTTCATTACACCTGGTGTTTGCAGCATGAATCCAGGTATTTCATGTGATGTTTGTGATGCAATATCCATGGTTATAAGCTATTGTTCTACTTTGTCACTTTATGTGCATTGCACTTTATATAGCCCCCGTCTCACATAGCGAGATCGCTAGCGAGATCGCTGCTGTGTCACGGTTTTGGTGACGCAACAGCGACCTCACCAGCGATGTCGCTATGTGTGACACTTTGCAGCGATCAGGCCCCTGCTGTGAGGTCG
Organism: Phyllobates terribilis; assembly: GCF_046119375.1. Classification (NCBI taxonomy): domain Eukaryota; kingdom Metazoa; phylum Chordata; class Amphibia; order Anura; family Dendrobatidae; genus Phyllobates; species Phyllobates terribilis. Next base: position 13,048,355 of record NW_027362770.1, read on the forward strand.
CTGATCGCTGCAAAGTGTCTTGGACCATTTTTTGGTCGTTGCCCTCCCGCTGGTCAGCACACATCGCTGTGTGTGACCAGCGGGAGCAGCGATCAGGCTGGTAACCATGATAAACATCGGGCTACTAGGGGCACAAGCGCACTTAGTAACCCGCTGTTTATCATGGTTACCAGCCTGATAAAGTGAGCGGTAACCTCCCACTCACCATAGCAGAGTGGTAACCATGATAAACAACGGGTTACTAGGTGCGCGTGTGCCCCTAGTAACCCGATGTTTACCATGGTTACCAGCCTGCTCCTGCTTCAGCAGGCTGGTAACCAGGAGCAGGACATCGTGAAAAGGTTCTTTCCATGATGTCGCTGCTCCCCTGATCGTTGGTGAGCCTGCCTGTTTGACAGCTCACCAGCGACCACATAGCGACGCAGCAACGATCCCTGACAGGTCGTATCGTTGTCGGGATCGTTGCAGCGTCGCTAAGTGTGACGGGGCCTTATGTATAGACAAATTCATGCTGTGACCATGTATATCTCTATTGAGATTTGATTACCTGTTAAGCGGACACTAACATCATGCCACTTTGATATGACTACTCATCTATTTTGTTGTCTGGCCATAGAATCAATATTTGCCTAAACTCTAAAGACACCCTGACCTGAATAAATTCGTATTTGCATTATTTGCATTTTGTTTGGCCAGAGACCTAATATTTGTTTAAGCACTGAGTCACTTTAAATTATTTATATCCTGAATTTGCATTTGCACTTTATAGTGACATTTAAGGCATTGAGTCACTTCTAACCTTTTTTTTTCTAACTTTGCATTTGCACTTTATAATTTTACTGCTGTGCTTTTTGAATCTATTGAAGTGGCTCAGTGCTATGTACTTTTGATTAAGATCACTGACCTGATGTTCCTCACCTGTGTCCTGCATACTATCTATATCCTATGCTGCATACACCTTGTTGCTTTTTAAACTGTTCTGTGTTTATGTATACATATGTACAGTACAGACCAAAAGTTTGGACACACCTTATTTAAAGATTTTTTTGTATTTTGTTGATTATGAAAATTGTACATTCACACTGAAGGCATAAAAACTATGAATTAACACATGTGGAATTATATACTTAACAAAAAAGTGTGAAACAACTGAAAATATGTCTTATATTCTAGGTTCTTCAAAGTAGCCACCTTTTGCTTTGATGACTGCTTTGTACACTCTTGGCATTCTCTTGATGAGCTTCAAGAGGTAGTCACCGGAAATGGTCTTCCAACAATCTTGAAGGAGTTCCCAGAGATAGAAAATGGGAAATTTTCAAAACAGTCCTACATAGTCACTGTAGAAGGTACATACCTTATGGGAATAAAAGGGCTAGGAATAGGAGGAAGCCAATGTGGCTAAATAAGGAAGTCAAGAGGGCAATGAAAAACAAAAAAAGGGCTTTCGGTAAACTTAAACAAGAAGGCAGCGAGGAAGCGCTAATATCTTATAGGGAAAAAAAACAAAATCTGTAAGAAACAAATAAGAATAGCAAAAGAGGAGACAGAGAGACTAATTGCCAAGGAAAGTAAAACGAATCCCAAACTGTTCTTTAACTATATAAACAGTAAAAGGATTAAAACTGATGTAGTTGGCCCATTGAAAAATAACCTGGGTAAAATCATAGAGGGTGATGAGGGTAAAGCAAACCTACTCAATAGCTTCTTCTCCACTGTTTTCACAAAAGAAAACAATTTATCGGAGGAAATGTAGAGTGATAAAGTAAACCCTCCGCTAAATATCACCCACCTAACCCAGGAGGAAGTTCAGAAACGCCTAAATAATATCAAAATAGACAAGTCACCAGGCCCAGATGGCATACACCCCCGGGTACTAAAAGAAATAAGTAATGTGATAGACAGACCGCTGTATCTTATATTCAAGCACTCTTTATGGACAGGGACTGTCCCACTAGACTGGCGCCAAGCAAATGTGGTACCAATATTCAAAAAGGGGTCTAAAAGTGACCCTGGGAACTATAGACCAGTCAGCTTAACTTCTGTTGTGGGTAAATTGTTTGAAGGATTTCTTAGAGATGCTATTGTAGAATATCTTAATGATAATAACTGATCGCCTTCTACGAGGAGGCCTTCTACTAGGAGGTGAGTTCACAGCTGGACCGGGGAGAGTCAGTGGATGTTGTATACCTTGACTTCTCCAAAGCATTTGATACCGTGCCACACAAAAGGTTGGTATATAAAATGAGAATGCTTGGTCTGGGGGATAATGTGCGCAAGTGGGTAAATAGCTGGCTGAGTGATAGAAAGCAGAGGGTGGTTATCAATGGAGTAAGCTCAGGGTGTGTCAGGGTTACTAGCGGGGTGCCTCAAGGGTCTGTCTTGGGCCCTATATTATTTAATATATTTATTAATGATCTAGTGGAAGGGTTACATAGTAAAATAGCAATATTTGCAAATGATACTAAACTTTGTAAAGTAGTTAATACAGATGAGGATAGGGCACAGCTACAGGAGGATTTAGATAAATTGGGGAGTTGGGCCAAAAAATGGCAAATGGGGTTCAATGCCGATAAATGTAAGGTCATGCACATGGGAAAGAAAAACAGCAGTCACCCATACATATTAAATGGGAAACCGTTGGGGAAATCTGACATGGAGAAGGACCTGGGCGTCTTGGTTAATAGCAAATTAAATTGGAGTGCCCAGTGTCAGGCAGCAGCTGCGAAGGCAAATAGAGTCATGGCATGCATCAGAAGAGGAATAGGGGCATATGATGAGAGCATTGTTCTTCCTCTGTATAAAGCGCTGGTAAGGCCACTCTTAGAATATTGTGCACAGTTCTGGGCTCCTGTGCTCAGGAAAGACATATTGGAGCTAGAGAGGGTACAAAGGAGGGCGACTAAGGTAATAAAGGGAATGGAGGGACTAGAATACCCAGAGAGGTTGTCAAAATTAGGCCTATTTACGTTGGAAAAGAGAAGGCTTAGGGGAGACCTCATAAACATGTATAAATACATCAGGGGGCAGTACAGAGATCTCTTCCATGACCTGTTTATACCAAGGATGGTGACAAAGACGAGGGGGCACACTATGCGTCTGGAGGAAGGGAGGTTCCTGCACCAGCATAGAAGGGGATTCTTTACGGTCAGAGCCGAGAGACTCTGGAACTCTCTGGGAGAGGAAGTGGTGATGTCCAACTCACTTAATGAGTTCAAGAGAGGCCTGGACGCCTTTCTTGAGAACAATAAAATTACATCTTATGCTTAGTTAATTAATCCAGGGATTTAATCTGACTGCCAGATTGGTGTCGGGAAGTGAATTTTTCCTCAATGATGTAAATTGGCCTATACCGCATTTTTTTTTTTTTGCCTTCCCCTGGATCAACGCTGCGGAATAGCTGCAGTGCACAAGAAATAGGCTGAACTGGATGGACGCTTGTCTTTTTTCGGCCTTATAAACTATTTAACTATGTAACTATGATGCTTAGCACTTGTTGGCACTTTTGCCTTCACTCTGCAGTCCAGCTCACCCCAAACCATCTCGATTGGGTTCAGGTCTGGTGACTGTGGAGGCCAGGTCATCTGGCGTCGTAGCACCCCATCACTCTCCTCCTTGGTCAAATAGCCCTTACACAGCCTGGAGGTGTGTTTGTGGTCATTGTCCTGTTGAAAAATAAATGATGGTCCAACTAAACGCAAACCGGATGGAATAGCATGCCGCTGCAAGATGCTGTGGTAGCCATGCTGGTTCAGTATGCCTTCAATTTTAAATAAATCCCCAACAGTGTCACCAGCAAAGCACCCCCAAACCATCACACCTCCTCCTCCATGCTTCACGGTGGGAACTAGGCATGTAGAGTCCATCCGTTCACGTTTTCTGCGTCGCACAAAGACACGGTGGTTGGAACCAAAGATCTCAAATTTGAACTCATCAGACCAAAGCACAGATTTCCACTGGTCTAATGTCCATTCCTTGTGTTCTTTAGCCCAAACAAGTCTTTTCTGCTTGTAGCCTGTCCTTAGCAGTGGTTTCCTAGCAGCTATTTTACCATGAAGGCCTGCTGCACAAAGTCTCCTCTTAACAGTTGTTGAAGAGATGTGTCTGCTGCTAGAACTCTGTGTGGCATTGACCTGGTCTCTAATCTGAGCTGCTGTTAACCTGCGATTTCTGAAGCTGGTGACTCGGATAAACTTATCCTCAGAAGCAGAGGTGACTCTTGGTCTTCCTTTCCTGGGGCGGTCCTCATGTGAGCCAGTTTCTTTGTAGCGCTTGATGGTTTTTGCAACTGCACTTGGGGACACTTTCAAAGTTTTCCCAATTTTTCGGACTGACTGACCTTCATTTCTTAAAGTAATGATGACCACTCGTTTTTCTTTACTTAGCTGCTTTTTTCTTGCCATAATACAAATTCTAACAGCCTATTCAGTAGGACTGTCAGCTGTGTATCCACCAGACTTCTGCACAACACAACTGATGGTCCCAACCCCATTTATAAGGCAAGATATACCACTTATTAAACTTGACAGGGCACACCTGTGAAGTGAAAACCATTTCCGGTGACTACCTCTTGAAGCTCATCAAGAGAATGCCAAGAGTGTGCAAAGCAGTCATCAAAGCAAAAGGTGGCTACTTTGAAGAACCTAGAATATAAGACATATTTTCAGTTGTTTCACACTTTTTTGTTAAGTATATAATTCCACATGTGTTAATTCATAGTTTTGATGCCTTCAGTGTGAATGTACAATTTACAAAGTCATGAAAATACAGAAAAATCTTTAAATGAGAAGGTGTGTGCTAAGCATGTAGAGTCCATCCGTTCACCTTTTCTGCGTCGCACAAAGACACGGTGGTTGGAACCAAAGATCTCAAATTTGGACTCATCAGACCAAAGCACAGATTTCCACTGGTCTAATGTCCATTCCTTGTGTTCCTTAGCCCAAAAAAGTCTCTTCTGCTTGTAGCCTGTCCTTAGCAGTGGTTTCCTAGCAGCTATTTTACCATGAAGGCCTGCTGCACAAAGTCTCCTCTTAACAGTTGTTGAAGAGTGTAACGGGTCTGGGAGGTGGAACCACAGAGCAACTATACAAAGGGGCAGTCCTTGTAAGGTAGCGGGTGACACCCAGGGAAGGCGGGCAGGCAGTCACGGCTAGTGACGGGGACAGTCTCTGGGTAAGAGGGCAGGAGATCACGGCAAGTGACAGGGACAGTCTCTGGGTAAGAGGGCAGGAGGTCACGGCAAGTGACGGGGGCAGTCTCTTGACAGGCGGGTGGTCACGGCAAGTGATGGCTAAGCCTCCAGGTAGGCTAGCAGGCAGGTAGCGGGTGGACGCTCCCAGTTGAGCGGGCGAGAGTCTCTGGACAAGCGGGTGGTCACAGCAAGTTACGGCTGAGCCTCCAGGTAGGCAAGCAGGCAGGTAGCGGGTGGACACTCCCAGGTGAGCGGGCGAGAGTCTCTGGACAAGCGGGTGGTCACAGCAAGTGACGGCAGAGCCTCCAGGTAGGCAAACAGGCAGGTAACAGGTGGACGCTCCCAGGTGAGCGGGCAAGAGTCTCTGGACGGGCAGGTGGTCAGAGCACGTGACGGCAGAGCCTCCAGGTAGGCTAGCGGGCAGGTAGCAGGTGAGCGCTCCCAGGTGAGCGGGTAAGATTCTCTGGACAGGCAGGTGGTCACAGCACGTGACGGCAGAGCCTCCAGGTAGGCTAGCTGGCAGGTAGCAGGTGAGCGCTCCCAGGTGAGTGGGCAGCCGGATCCATAGACAGACTGGCAGGGCTGGTAGGCAGACTGTCGGACTGCAGGAATAACAGCGAGTCAGGCAGGTATCAGACAGGAAACTGGCAGGTAACTGGAAACGGGACCTGAGGGCTGAAGCAGAGTGATAAACTATGCTACAACATTGCTCGGGCACCTCCATTTTGGAGGAGGTGCCTTATATATGGTGAGGTCCTCCGGCCATTGGCCCGGGACTCCTTAGGACGGCGCGCGCGGCCCCTTTAAGAGAGGGGGAGCACGCGCGCCCTAAGCACAGTGGCCGGGAAGCAGCGCGCGCTGCCAGCAGAGCGGGAGGAGGACGCCGGGCACGGAGCGGAGAGGTGAGGGGAACAGCGTCCCTGCCTAGCAGGAGGCAGGGACGCCGACGCTACAGTACCCCCCCCTTTAGGCCCCCCCTCTTTTAGGCCAGACAGAAATTTATCAAGGATGAGAGGGGCATGGATGTTCTCCCGGGGCTCCCAAGTTCTCTCCTCAGGACCAAACCCCTTCCAATCCACTAGAAAAAAGGTCTTTCCTCTTACCCTTTTGGTGGCCAGAATGTTCTCTACCTCAAACTCGTTTTCAGCGGAAACTGGAGCAGGAGGCGTACCTGTAGACTTGGAAAAAGAGTTAAGTACCACGGGTTTGAGGAGAGATACATGGAAGGAGTTAGGGATCCGCAAGTTGGCCGGGAGTTTCAATTTATAGGCCACTGGGTTGATTTGTTTAATAACTTCCAGTGGGCCGATGAACCGAGGCCCTAACTTGTAGGAAGGAATCTTGAGCCGGACTTACTTGGACGAGAGCCAGACTTTATCTCCAGGACGGAATTGTGGAGGATCCAGGCGTTTTTTTGTCAGCGTGTTTTTTCATCCGCTCGGACGACTGAAGGAGTGC